>NC_085047.1:23014682-23614682 GCF_963662255.1 Cinclus cinclus | reverse complement strand
GCTCTCGCAGCTTGGGAAAGTTAGGCGCAGCTGTTGACCAGCTCTGCCCGTGGCCACAGGCTGCTTCTTCCACCTTTCACTGGGGCAGAGCTTTTGCGGAACAGAGACGGCATTCTTCCAGTGCGTGTTCTCCAAGGAGCTGTGAAACAGAGCCTAGCACGCTGTCTCGCTGATACTGGCTTTCGGCAAGCAAGCGTGCCGCACCGCCTACATTCTGCACTCTGGCAGCCTAGTTGCCAGCTTTCGACAGGTGCTGTCCTAGCAAGGAAGCTCAGGCAGTCAAAGCCGGTGGCAGGGCGGCACCTTTCTGCTTTGCCCGCCTAAGCGGTGTCACACTCCCAAGGATACTGTGTCCTTTCCCTCTGCACTGCGTCTGCCGACGTGCTCTCTGCATCTCGGAGCATAACGGCAAAGGACAACGTTTTGCACGGCAGGGTAGAAATGGCATTGCTAGCAGGAAAGCTAGATGCCTTGGAACTGCCCGCTTACCCCTTGCCACTCACTTCAGGCTCGTACGCTGAGCAGAACAGCCTGTTGTTCCTGAAGCTTCGCTGGCTGTCGTTCGTGCCCAGACGCGATTTCCTTCCCAAGGAGGCGAAGCGCCCTCTACTTCTCGCACCGAGCGCGCTGCTCCTGGCTTTCGCCTCTGCCGCAACGAGCTCGCTACGCGCACTTTTCTTCTCAACCCTGGGTGCCCTTGCCTTCTGCCTTTCTTGTCTCGTGAATGGAGACGGAAAGCTTCTCGGCTAGAACTCGCCTAGAACAACTGCGGCTGCACATTGAGCTGGCCCGGAACGCCCTGCTGAAACTTGCCTTCTGGCACCACATTCACGGGGCAGCCGTCTTTCTTCGGCCACCTGCCAAGCGGCCCCATATCGCCGCGCTCGTTGCACTCCGCTTGTCAGATTGGCTTCCCGTGGCGCTGATTTCAGCCTGGCCAAATACTAGCGCTCCGGAGAGCTGTCTCGCAGACAATAATGTCCCGGCATAGAAATTTGTCCTGCAATGTTCCCTCCTCTTTTCCCACACTGTGTTGCTCTGATGAATGCCTTGAGCATGGAACGACTTAAGGCAGCAAGTATTCCTCGCCGGCCACCTCTCGCTGTGCAAGAGGTACGCCGTGGACCCTGTGAACGCTGCCAAGCAAAAAGCAGAGCCGTGACCATAAAAGCGAGGAGAGAGCATGCACGAAGCACACTAGTTCTGTCTAGTGCTTTCCGTGCAGAGAGGCGGCAAAGCTGAATGCCGTGTCCGAGCTTGACAACTCGCTGGAGCACAGAAAGCCAAGAATGAAGAGGCGGAACACAGCCTTGGTTTCAGCAGCTTCCGGGACTGCAAAAGTTCACCAATAGCTCTGTCAAAGCAGAACTCGGCTGCGAATGCTCTCGCAGCTTGGGAAAGTTAGGCGCAGCTGTTGACCAGCTCTGCCCGTGGCCACAGGCTGCTTCTTCCACCTTTCACTGGGGCAGAGCTTTTGCGGAACAGAGACGGCATTCTTCCAGTGCGTGTTCTCCAAGGAGCTGTGAAACAGAGCCTAGCACGCTGTCTCGCTGATACTGGCTTTCGGCAAGCAAGCGTGCCGCACCGCCTACATTCTGCACTCTGGCAGCCTAGTTGCCAGCTTTCGACAGGTGCTGTCCTAGCAAGGAAGCTCAGGCAGTCAAAGCCGGTGCAGGGCGGCACCTTTCTGCTTTGCCCGCCTAAGCGGCGTCACACTCCCAAGGATACTGTGTCCTTTCCCTCTGCACTGCGTCTGCCGACGTGCTCTCTGCATCTCGGAGCATAACGGCAAAGGACAACGTTTTGCACGGCAGGGTAGAAATGGCATTGCTAGCAGGAAAGCTAGATGCCTTGGAACTGCCCGCTTACCCCTTGCCACTCACTTCAGGCTCGTACGCTGAGCAGAACAGCCTGTTGTTCCTGAAGCTTCGCTGGCTGTCGTTCGTGCCCAGACGCGATTTCCTTCCCAAGGAGGCGAAGCGCCCTCTACTTCTCGCACCGAGCGCGCTGCTCCTGGCTTTCGCCTCTGCCGCAACGAGCTCGCTACGCGCACTTTTCTTCTCAACCCTGGGTGCCCTTGCCTTCTGCCTTTCTTGTCTCGTGAATGGAGACGGAAAGCTTCTCGGCTAGAACTCGCCTAGAACAACTGCGGCTGCACATTGAGCTGGCCCGGAACGCCCTGCTGAAACTTGCCTTCTGGCACCACATTCACGGGGCAGCCGTCTTTCTTCGGCCACCTGCCAAGCGGCCCCATATCGCCGCGCTCGTTGCACTCCGCTTGTCAGATTGGCTTCCCGTGGCGCTGATTTCAGCCTGGCCAAATACTAGCGCTCCGGAGAGCTGTCTCGCAGACAATAATGTCCCGGCATAGAAATTTGTCCTGCAATGTTCCCTCCTCTTTTCCCACACTGTGTTGCTCTGATGAATGCCTTGAGCATGGAACGACTTAAGGCAGCAAGTATTCCTCGCCGGCCACCTCTCGCTGTGCAAGAGGTACGCCGTGGACCCTGTGAACGCTGCCAAGCAAAAAGCAGAGCCGTGACCATAAAAGCGAGGAGAGAGCATGCACGAAGCACACTAGTTCTGTCTAGTGCTTTCCGTGCAGAGAGGCGGCAAAGCTGAATGCCGTGTCCGAGCTTGACAACTCGCTGGAGCACAGAAAGCCAAGAATGAAGAGGCGGAACACAGCCTTGGTTTCAGCAGCTTCCGGGACTGCAAAAGTTCACCAATAGCTCTGTCAAAGCAGAACTCGGCTGCGAATGCTCTCGCAGCTTGGGAAAGTTAGGCGCAGCTGTTGACCAGCTCTGCCCGTGGCCACAGGCTGCTTCTTCCACCTTTCACTGGGGCAGAGCTTTTGCGGAACAGAGACGGCATTCTTCCAGTGCGTGTTCTCCAAGGAGCTGTGAAACAGAGCCTAGCACGCTGTCTCGCTGATACTGGCTTTCGGCAAGCAAGCGTGCCGCACCGCCTACATTCTGCACTCTGGCAGCCTAGTTGCCAGCTTTCGACAGGTGCTGTCCTAGCAAGGAAGCTCAGGCAGTCAAAGCCGGTGGCAGGGCGGCACCTTTCTGCTTTGCCCGCCTAAGCGGTATCACACTCCCAAGGATACTGTGTCCTTTCCCTCTGCACTGCGTCTGCCGACGTGCTCTCTGCATCTCGGAGCATAACGGCAAAGGACAACGTTTTGCACGGCAGGGTAGAAATGGCATTGCTAGCAGGAAAGCTAGATGCCTTGGAACTGCCCGCTTACCCCTTGCCACTCACTTCAGGCTCGTACGCTGAGCAGAACAGCCTGTTGTTCCTGAAGCTTCGCTGGCTGTCGTTCGTGCCCAGACGCGATTTCCTTCCCAAGGAGGCGAAGCGCCCTCTACTTCTCGCACCGAGCGCGCTGCTCCTGGCTTTCGCTTCTGCCGCAACGAGCTCGCTACGCGCACTTTTCTTCTCAACCCTGGGTGCCCTTGCCTTCTGCCTTTCTTGTCTCGTGAATGGAGACGGAAAGCTTCTCGGCTAGAACTCGCCTAGAACAACTGCGGCTGCACATTGAGCTGGCCCGGAACGCCCTGCTGAAACTTGCCTTCTGGCACCACATTCACGGGGCAGCCGTCTTTCTTCGGCCACCTGCCAAGCGGCCCCATATCGCCGCGCTCGTTGCACTCCGCTTGTCAGATTGGCTTCCCGTGGCGCTGATTTCAGCCTGGCCAAATACTAGCGCTCCGGAGAGCTGTCTCGCAGACAATAATGTCCCGGCATAGAAATTTGTCCTGCAATGTTCCCTCCTCTTTTCCCACACTGTGTTGCTCTGATGAATGCCTTGAGCATGGAACGACTTAAGGCAGCAAGTATTCCTCGCCGGCCACCTCTCGCTGTGCAAGAGGTACGCCGTGGACCCTGTGAACGCTGCCAAGCAAAAAGCAGAGCCGTGACCATAAAAGCGAGGAGAGAGCATGCACGAAGCACACTAGTTCTGTCTAGTGCTTTCCGTGCAGAGAGGCGGCAAAGCTGAATGCCGTGTCCGAGCTTGACAACTCGCTGGAGCACAGAAAGCCAAGAATGAAGAGGCGGAACACAGCCTTGGTTTCAGCAGCTTCCGGGACTGCAAAAGTTCACCAATAGCTCTGTCAAAGCAGAACTCGGCTGCGAATGCTCTCGCAGCTTGGGAAAGTTAGGCGCAGCTGTTGACCAGCTCTGCCCGTGGCCACAGGCTGCTTCTTCCACCTTTCACTGGGGCAGAGCTTTTGCGGAACAGAGACGGCATTCTTCCAGTGCGTGTTCTCCAAGGAGCTGTGAAACAGAGCCTAGCACGCTGTCTCGCTGATACTGGCTTTCGGCAAGCAAGCGTGCCGCACCGCCTACATTCTGCACTCTGGCAGCCTAGTTGCCAGCTTTCGACAGGTGCTGTCCTAGCAAGGAAGCTCAGGCAGTCAAAGCCGGTGGCAGGGCGGCACCTTTCTGCTTTGCCCGCCTAAGCGGCGTCACACTCCCAAGGATACTGTGTCCTTTCCCTCTGCACTGCGTCTGCCGACGTGCTCTCTGCATCTCGGAGCATAACGGCAAAGGACAACGTTTTGCACGGCAGGGTAGAAATGGCATTGCTAGCAGGAAAGCTAGATGCCTTGGAACTGCCCGCTTACCCCTTGCCACTCACTTCAGGCTCGTACGCTGAGCAGAACAGCCTGTTGTTCCTGAAGCTTCGCTGGCTGTCGTTCGTGCCCAGACGCGATTTCCTTCCCAAGGAGGCGAAGCGCCCTCTACTTCTCGCACCGAGCGCGCTGCTCCTGGCTTTCGCCTCTGCCGCAACGAGCTCGCTACGCGCACTTTTCTTCTCAACCCTGGGTGCCCTTGCCTTCTGCCTTTCTTGTCTCGTGAATGGAGACGGAAAGCTTCTCGGCTAGAACTCGCCTAGAACAACTGCGGCTGCACATTGAGCTGGCCCGGAACGCCCTGCTGAAACTTGCCTTCTGGCACCACATTCACGGGGCAGCCGTCTTTCTTCGGCCACCTGCCAAGCGGCCCCATATCGCCGCGCTCGTTGCACTCCGCTTGTCAGATTGGCTTCCCGTGGCGCTGATTTCAGCCTGGCCAAATACTAGCGCTCCGGAGAGCTGTCTCGCAGACAATAATGTCCCGGCATAGAAATTTGTCCTGCAATGTTCCCTCCTCTTTTCCCACACTGTGTTGCTCTGATGAATGCCTTGAGCATGGAACGACTTAAGCCAGCAAGTATTCCTCGCCGGCCACCTCTCGCTGTGCAAGAGGTACGCCGTGGACCCTGTGAACGCTGCCAAGCAAAAAGCAGAGCCGTGACCATAAAAGCGAGGAGAGAGCATGCACGAAGCACACTAGTTCTGTCTAGTGCTTTCCGTGCAGAGAGGCGGCAAAGCTGAATGCCGTGTCCGAGCTTGACAACTCGCTGGAGCACAGAAAGCCAAGAATGAAGAGGCGGAACACAGCCTTGGTTTCAGCAGCTTCCGGGACTGCAAAAGTTCACCAATAGCTCTGTCAAAGCAGAACTCGGCTGCGAATGCTCTCGCAGCTTGGGAAAGTTAGGCGCAGCTGTTGACCAGCTCTGCCCGTGGCCACAGGCTGCTTCTTCCACCTTTCACTGGGGCAGAGCTTTTGCGGAACAGAGACGGCATTCTTCCAGTGCGTGTTCTCCAAGGAGCTGTGAAACAGAGCCTAGCACGCTGTCTCGCTGATACTGGCTTTCGGCAAGCAAGCGTGCCGCACCGCCTACATTCTGCACTCTGGCAGCCTAGTTGCCAGCTTTCGACAGGTGCTGTCCTAGCAAGGAAGCTCAGGCAGTCAAAGCCGGTGCAGGGCGGCACCTTTCTGCTTTGCCCGCCTAAGCGGCGTCACACTCCCAAGGATACTGTGTCCTTTCCCTCTGCACTGCGTCTGCCGACGTGCTCTCTGCATCTCGGAGCATAACGGCAAAGGACAACGTTTTGCACGGCAGGGTAGAAATGGCATTGCTAGCAGGAAAGCTAGATGCCTTGGAACTGCCCGCTTACCCCTTGCCACTCACTTCAGGCTCGTACGCTGAGCAGAACAGCCTGTTGTTCCTGAAGCTTCGCTGGCTGTCGTTCGTGCCCAGACGCGATTTCCTTCCCAAGGAGGCGAAGCGCCCTCTACTTCTCGCACCGAGCGCGCTGCTCCTGGCTTTCGCCTCTGCCGCAACGAGCTCGCTACGCGCACTTTTCTTCTCAACCCTGGGTGCCCTTGCCTTCTGCCTTTCTTGTCTCGTGAATGGAGACGGAAAGCTTCTCGGCTAGAACTCGCCTAGAACAACTGCGGCTGCACATTGAGCTGGCCCGGAACGCCCTGCTGAAACTTGCCTTCTGGCACCACATTCACGGGGCAGCCGTCTTTCTTCGGCCACCTGCCAAGCGGCCCCATATCGCCGCGCTCGTTGCACTCCGCTTGTCAGATTGGCTTCCCGTGGCGCTGATTTCAGCCTGGCCAAATACTAGCGCTCCGGAGAGCTGTCTCGCAGACAATAATGTCCCGGCATAGAAATTTGTCCTGCAATGTTCCCTCCTCTTTTCCCACACTGTGTTGCTCTGATGAATGCCTTGAGCATGGAACGACTTAAGGCAGCAAGTATTCCTCGCCGGCCACCTCTCGCTGTGCAAGAGGTACGCCGTGGACCCTGTGAACGCTGCCAAGCAAAAAGCAGAGCCGTGACCATAAAAGCGAGGAGAGAGCATGCACGAAGCACACTAGTTCTGTCTAGTGCTTTCCGTGCAGAGAGGCGGCAAAGCTGAATGCCGTGTCCGAGCTTGACAACTCGCTGGAGCACAGAAAGCCAAGAATGAAGAGGCGGAACACAGCCTTGGTTTCAGCAGCTTCCGGGACTGCAAAAGTTCACCAATAGCTCTGTCAAAGCAGAACTCGGCTGCGAATGCTCTCGCAGCTTGGGAAAGTTAGGCGCAGCTGTTGACCAGCTCTGCCCGTGGCCACAGGCTGCTTCTTCCACCTTTCACTGGGGCAGAGCTTTTGCGGAACAGAGACGGCATTCTTCCAGTGCGTGTTCTCCAAGGAGCTGTGAAACAGAGCCTAGCACGCTGTCTCGCTGATACTGGCTTTCGGCAAGCAAGCGTGCCGCACCGCCTACATTCTGCACTCTGGCAGCCTAGTTGCCAGCTTTCGACAGGTGCTGTCCTAGCAAGGAAGCTCAGGCAGTCAAAGCCGGTGGCAGGGCGGCACCTTTCTGCTTTGCCCGCCTAAGCGGTGTCACACTCCCAAGGATACTGTGTCCTTTCCCTCTGCACTGCGTCTGCCGACGTGCTCTCTGCATCTCGGAGCATAACGGCAAAGGACAACGTTTTGCACGGCAGGGTAGAAATGGCATTGCTAGCAGGAAAGCTAGATGCCTTGGAACTGCCCGCTTACCCCTTGCCACTCACTTCAGGCTCGTACGCTGAGCAGAACAGCCTGTTGTTCCTGAAGCTTCGCTGGCTGTCGTTCGTGCCCAGACGCGATTTCCTTCCCAAGGAGGCGAAGCGCCCTCTACTTCTCGCACCGAGCGCGCTGCTCCTGGCTTTCGCCTCTGCCGCAACGAGCTCGCTACGCGCACTTTTCTTCTCAACCCTGGGTGCCCTTGCCTTCTGCCTTTCTTGTCTCGTGAATGGAGACGGAAAGCTTCTCGGCTAGAACTCGCCTAGAACAACTGCGGCTGCACATTGAGCTGGCCCGGAACGCCCTGCTGAAACTTGCCTTCTGGCACCACATTCACGGGGCAGCCGTCTTTCTTCGGCCACCTGCCAAGCGGCCCCATATCGCCGCGCTCGTTGCACTCCGCTTGTCAGATTGGCTTCCCGTGGCGCTGATTTCAGCCTGGCCAAATACTAGCGCTCCGGAGAGCTGTCTCGCAGACAATAATGTCCCGGCATAGAAATTTGTCCTGCAATGTTCCCTCCTCTTTTCCCACACTGTGTTGCTCTGATGAATGCCTTGAGCATGGAACGACTTAAGGCAGCAAGTATTCCTCGCCGGCCACCTCTCGCTGTGCAAGAGGTACGCCGTGGACCCTGTGAACGCTGCCAAGCAAAAAGCAGAGCCGTGACCATAAAAGCGAGGAGAGAGCATGCACGAAGCACACTAGTTCTGTCTAGTGCTTTCCGTGCAGAGAGGCGGCAAAGCTGAATGCCGTGTCCGAGCTTGACAACTCGCTGGAGCACAGAAAGCCAAGAATGAAGAGGCGGAACACAGCCTTGGTTTCAGCAGCTTCCGGGACTGCAAAAGTTCACCAATAGCTCTGTCAAAGCAGAACTCGGCTGCGAATGCTCTCGCAGCTTGGGAAAGTTAGGCGCAGCTGTTGACCAGCTCTGCCCGTGGCCACAGGCTGCTTCTTCCACCTTTCACTGGGGCAGAGCTTTTGCGGAACAGAGACGGCATTCTTCCAGTGCGTGTTCTCCAAGGAGCTGTGAAACAGAGCCTAGCACGCTGTCTCGCTGATACTGGCTTTCGGCAAGCAAGCGTGCCGCACCGCCTACATTCTGCACTCTGGCAGCCTAGTTGCCAGCTTTCGACAGGTGCTGTCCTAGCAAGGAAGCTCAGGCAGTCAAAGCCGGTGCAGGGCGGCACCTTTCTGCTTTGCCCGCCTAAGCGGCGTCACACTCCCAAGGATACTGTGTCCTTTCCCTCTGCACTGCGTCTGCCGACGTGCTCTCTGCATCTCGGAGCATAACGGCAAAGGACAACGTTTTGCACGGCAGGGTAGAAATGGCATTGCTAGCAGGAAAGCTAGATGCCTTGGAACTGCCCGCTTACCCCTTGCCACTCACTTCAGGCTCGTACGCTGAGCAGAACAGCCTGTTGTTCCTGAAGCTTCGCTGGCTGTCGTTCGTGCCCAGACGCGATTTCCTTCCCAAGGAGGCGAAGCGCCCTCTACTTCTCGCACCGAGCGCGCTGCTCCTGGCTTTCGCCTCTGCCGCAACGAGCTCGCTACGCGCACTTTTCTTCTCAACCCTGGGTGCCCTTGCCTTCTGCCTTTCTTGTCTCGTGAATGGAGACGGAAAGCTTCTCGGCTAGAACTCGCCTAGAACAACTGCGGCTGCACATTGAGCTGGCCCGGAACGCCCTGCTGAAACTTGCCTTCTGGCACCACATTCACGGGGCAGCCGTCTTTCTTCGGCCACCTGCCAAGCGGCCCCATATCGCCGCGCTCGTTGCACTCCGCTTGTCAGATTGGCTTCCCGTGGCGCTGATTTCAGCCTGGCCAAATACTAGCGCTCCGGAGAGCTGTCTCGCAGACAATAATGTCCCGGCATAGAAATTTGTCCTGCAATGTTCCCTCCTCTTTTCCCACACTGTGTTGCTCTGATGAATGCCTTGAGCATGGAACGACTTAAGGCAGCAAGTATTCCTCGCCGGCCACCTCTCGCTGTGCAAGAGGTACGCCGTGGACCCTGTGAACGCTGCCAAGCAAAAAGCAGAGCCGTGACCATAAAAGCGAGGAGAGAGCATGCACGAAGCACACTAGTTCTGTCTAGTGCTTTCCGTGCAGAGAGGCGGCAAAGCTGAATGCCGTGTCCGAGCTTGACAACTCGCTGGAGCACAGAAAGCCAAGAATGAAGAGGCGGAACACAGCCTTGGTTTCAGCAGCTTCCGGGACTGCAAAAGTTCACCAATAGCTCTGTCAAAGCAGAACTCGGCTGCGAATGCTCTCGCAGCTTGGGAAAGTTAGGCGCAGCTGTTGACCAGCTCTGCCCGTGGCCACAGGCTGCTTCTTCCACCTTTCACTGGGGCAGAGCTTTTGCGGAACAGAGACGGCATTCTTCCAGTGCGTGTTCTCCAAGGAGCTGTGAAACAGAGCCTAGCACGCTGTCTCGCTGATACTGGCTTTCGGCAAGCAAGCGTGCCGCACCGCCTACATTCTGCACTCTGGCAGCCTAGTTGCCAGCTTTCGACAGGTGCTGTCCTAGCAAGGAAGCTCAGGCAGTCAAAGCCGGTGGCAGGGCGGCACCTTTCTGCTTTGCCCGCCTAAGCGGTATCACACTCCCAAGGATACTGTGTCCTTTCCCTCTGCACTGCGTCTGCCGACGTGCTCTCTGCATCTCGGAGCATAACGGCAAAGGACAACGTTTTGCACGGCAGGGTAGAAATGGCATTGCTAGCAGGAAAGCTAGATGCCTTGGAACTGCCCGCTTACCCCTTGCCACTCACTTCAGGCTCGTACGCTGAGCAGAACAGCCTGTTGTTCCTGAAGCTTCGCTGGCTGTCGTTCGTGCCCAGACGCGATTTCCTTCCCAAGGAGGCGAAGCGCCCTCTACTTCTCGCACCGAGCGCGCTGCTCCTGGCTTTCGCTTCTGCCGCAACGAGCTCGCTACGCGCACTTTTCTTCTCAACCCTGGGTGCCCTTGCCTTCTGCCTTTCTTGTCTCGTGAATGGAGACGGAAAGCTTCTCGGCTAGAACTCGCCTAGAACAACTGCGGCTGCACATTGAGCTGGCCCGGAACGCCCTGCTGAAACTTGCCTTCTGGCACCACATTCACGGGGCAGCCGTCTTTCTTCGGCCACCTGCCAAGCGGCCCCATATCGCCGCGCTCGTTGCACTCCGCTTGTCAGATTGGCTTCCCGTGGCGCTGATTTCAGCCTGGCCAAATACTAGCGCTCCGGAGAGCTGTCTCGCAGACAATAATGTCCCGGCATAGAAATTTGTCCTGCAATGTTCCCTCCTCTTTTCCCACACTGTGTTGCTCTGATGAATGCCTTGAGCATGGAACGACTTAAGGCAGCAAGTATTCCTCGCCGGCCACCTCTCGCTGTGCAAGAGGTACGCCGTGGACCCTGTGAACGCTGCCAAGCAAAAAGCAGAGCCGTGACCATAAAAGCGAGGAGAGAGCATGCACGAAGCACACTAGTTCTGTCTAGTGCTTTCCGTGCAGAGAGGCGGCAAAGCTGAATGCCGTGTCCGAGCTTGACAACTCGCTGGAGCACAGAAAGCCAAGAATGAAGAGGCGGAACACAGCCTTGGTTTCAGCAGCTTCCGGGACTGCAAAAGTTCACCAATAGCTCTGTCAAAGCAGAACTCGGCTGCGAATGCTCTCGCAGCTTGGGAAAGTTAGGCGCAGCTGTTGACCAGCTCTGCCCGTGGCCACAGGCTGCTTCTTCCACCTTTCACTGGGGCAGAGCTTTTGCGGAACAGAGACGGCATTCTTCCAGTGCGTGTTCTCCAAGGAGCTGTGAAACAGAGCCTAGCACGCTGTCTCGCTGATACTGGCTTTCGGCAAGCAAGCGTGCCGCACCGCCTACATTCTGCACTCTGGCAGCCTAGTTGCCAGCTTTCGACAGGTGCTGTCGTAGCAAGGAAGCTCAGGCAGTCAAAGCCGGCGCAGGGCGGCACCTTTCTGCTTTGCCCGCCTAAGCGGCGTCACACTCCCAAGGATACTGTGTCCTTTCCCTCTGCACTGCGTCTGCCGACGTGCTCTCTGCATCTCGGAGCATAACGGCAAAGGACAACGTTTTGCACGGCAGGGTAGAAATGGCATTGCTAGCAGGAAAGCTAGATGCCTTGGAACTGCCCGCTTACCCCTTGCCACTCACTTCAGGCTCGTACGCTGAGCAGAACAGCCTGTTGTTCCTGAAGCTTCGCTGGCTGTCGTTCGTGCCCAGACGCGATTTCCTTCCCAAGGAGGCGAAGCGCCCTCTACTTCTCGCACCGAGCGCGCTGCTCCTGGCTTTCGCTTCTGCCGCAACGAGCTCGCTACGCGCACTTTTCTTCTCAACCCTGGGTGCCCTTGCCTTCTGCCTTTCTTGTCTCGTGAATGGAGACGGAAAGCTTCTCGGCTAGAACTCGCCTAGAACAACTGCGGCTGCACATTGAGCTGGCCCGGAACGCCCTGCTGAAACTTGCCTTCTGGCACCACATTCACGGGGCAGCCGTCTTTCTTCGGCCACCTGCCAAGCGGCCCCATATCGCCGCGCTCGTTGCACTCCGCTTGTCAGATTGGCTTCCCGTGGCGCTGATTTCAGCCTGGCCAAATACTAGCGCTCCGGAGAGCTGTCTCGCAGACAATAATGTCCCGGCATAGAAATTTGTCCTGCAATGTTCCCTCCTCTTTTCCCACACTGTGTTGCTCTGATGAATGCCTTGAGCATGGAACGACTTAAGGCAGCAAGTATTCCTCGCCGGCCACCTCTCGCTGTGCAAGAGGTACGCCGTGGACCCTGTGAACGCTGCCAAGCAAAAAGCAGAGCCGTGACCATAAAAGCGAGGAGAGAGCATGCACGAAGCACACTAGTTCTGTCTAGTGCTTTCCGTGCAGAGAGGCGGCAAAGCTGAATGCCGTGTCCGAGCTTGACAACTCGCTGGAGCACAGAAAGCCAAGAATGAAGAGGCGGAACACAGCCTTGGTTTCAGCAGCTTCCGGGACTGCAAAAGTTCACCAATAGCTCTGTCAAAGCAGAACTCGGCTGCGAATGCTCTCGCAGCTTGGGAAAGTTAGGCGCAGCTGTTGACCAGCTCTGCCCGTGGCCACAGGCTGCTTCTTCCACCTTTCACTGGGGCAGAGCTTTTGCGGAACAGAGACGGCATTCTTCCAGTGCGTGTTCTCCAAGGAGCTGTGAAACAGAGCCTAGCACGCTGTCTCGCTGATACTGGCTTTCGGCAAGCAAGCGTGCCGCACCGCCTACATTCTGCACTCTGGCAGCCTAGTTGCCAGCTTTCGACAGGTGCTGTCCTAGCAAGGAAGCTCAGGCAGTCAAAGCCGGTGCAGGGCGGCACCTTTCTGCTTTGCCCGCCTAAGCGGCGTCACACTCCCAAGGATACTGTGTCCTTTCCCTCTGCACTGCGTCTGCCGACGTGCTCTCTGCATCTCGGAGCATAACGGCAAAGGACAACGTTTTGCACGGCAGGGTAGAAATGGCATTGCTAGCAGGAAAGCTAGATGCCTTGGAACTGCCCGCTTACCCCTTGCCACTCACTTCAGGCTCGTACGCTGAGCAGAACAGCCTGTTGTTCCTGAAGCTTCGCTGGCTGTCGTTCGTGCCCAGACGCGATTTCCTTCCCAAGGAGGCGAAGCGCCCTCTACTTCTCGCACCGAGCGCGCTGCTCCTGGCTTTCGCTTCTGCCGCAACGAGCTCGCTACGCGCACTTTTCTTCTCAACCCTGGGTGCCCTTGCCTTCTGCCTTTCTTGTCTCGTGAATGGAGACGGAAAGCTTCTCGGCTAGAACTCGCCTAGAACAACTGCGGCTGCACATTGAGCTGGCCCGGAACGCCCTGCTGAAACTTGCCTTCTGGCACCACATTCACGGGGCAGCCGTCTTTCTTCGGCCACCTGCCAAGCGGCCCCATATCGCCGCGCTCGTTGCACTCCGCTTGTCAGATTGGCTTCCCGTGGCGCTGATTTCAGCCTGGCCAAATACTAGCGCTCCGGAGAGCTGTCTCGCAGACAATAATGTCCCGGCATAGAAATTTGTCCTGCAATGTTCCCTCCTCTTTTCCCACACTGTGTTGCTCTGATGAATGCCTTGAGCATGGAACGACTTAAGGCAGCAAGTATTCCTCGCCGGCCACCTCTCGCTGTGCAAGAGGTACGCCGTGGACCCTGTGAACGCTGCCAAGCAAAAAGCAGAGCCGTGACCATAAAAGCGAGGAGAGAGCATGCACGAAGCACACTAGTTCTGTCTAGTGCTTTCCGTGCAGAGAGGCGGCAAAGCTGAATGCCGTGTCCGAGCTTGACAACTCGCTGGAGCACAGAAAGCCAAGAATGAAGAGGCGGAACACAGCCTTGGTTTCAGCAGCTTCCGGGACTGCAAAAGTTCACCAATAGCTCTGTCAAAGCAGAACTCGGCTGCGAATGCTCTCGCAGCTTGGGAAAGTTAGGCGCAGCTGTTGACCAGCTCTGCCCGTGGCCACAGGCTGCTTCTTCCACCTTTCACTGGGGCAGAGCTTTTGCGGAACAGAGACGGCATTCTTCCAGTGCGTGTTCTCCAAGGAGCTGTGAAACAGAGCCTAGCACGCTGTCTCGCTGATACTGGCTTTCGGCAAGCAAGCGTGCCGCACCGCCTACATTCTGCACTCTGGCAGCCTAGTTGCCAGCTTTCGACAGGTGCTGTCCTAGCAAGGAAGCTCAGGCAGTCAAAGCCGGTGCAGGGCAGCACCTTTCTGCTTTGCCCGCCTAAGCGGCGTCACACTCCCAAGGATACTGTGTCCTTTCCCTCTGCACTGCGTCTGCCGACGTGCTCTCTGCATCTCGGAGCATAACGGCAAAGGACAACGTTTTGCACGGCAGGGTAGAAATGGCATTGCTAGCAGGAAAGCTAGATGCCTTGGAACTGCCCGCTTACCCCTTGCCACTCACTTCAGGCTCGTACGCTGAGCAGAACAGCCTGTTGTTCCTGAAGCTTCGCTGGCTGTCGTTCGTGCCCAGACGCGATTTCCTTCCCAAGGAGGCGAAGCGCCCTCTACTTCTCGCACCGAGCGCGCTGCTCCTGGATTTCGCCTCTGCCGCAACGAGCTCGCTACGCGCACTTTTCTTCTCAACCCTGGGTGCCCTTGCCTTCTGCCTTTCTTGTCTCGTGAATGGAGACGGAAAGCTTCTCGGCTAGAACTCGCCTAGAACAACTGCGGCTGCACATTGAGCTGGCCCGGAACGCCCTGCTGAAACTTGCCTTCTGGCACCACATTCACGGGGCAGCCGTCTTTCTTCGGCCACCTGCCAAGCGGCCCCATATCGCCGCGCTCGTTGCACTCCGCTTGTCAGATTGGCTTCCCGTGGCGCTGATTTCAGCCTGGCCAAATACTAGCGCTCCGGAGAGCTGTCTCGCAGACAATAATGTCCCGGCATAGAAATTTGTCCTGCAATGTTCCCTCCTCTTTTCCCACACTGTGTTGCTCTGATGAATGCCTTGAGCATGGAACGACTTAAGGCAGCAAGTATTCCTCGCCGGCCACCTCTCGCTGTGCAAGAGGTACGCCGTGGACCCTGTGAACGCTGCCAAGCAAAAAGCAGAGCCGTGACCATAAAAGCGAGGAGAGAGCATGCACGAAGCACACTAGTTCTGTCTAGTGCTTTCCGTGCAGAGAGGCGGCAAAGCTGAATGCCGTGTCCAAGCTTGACAACTCGCTGGAGCACAGAAAGCCAAGAATGAAGAGGCGGAACACAGCCTTGGTTTCAGCAGCTTCCGGGACTGCAAAAGTTCAGCAATAGCTCTGTCAAAGCAGAACTCGGCTGCGAATGCTCTCGCAGCTTGGGAAAGTTAGGCGCAGCTGTTGACCAGCTCTGCCCGTGGCCACAGGCTGCTTCTTCCACCTTTCACTGGGGCAGAGCTTTTGCGGAACAGAGACGGCATTCTTCCAGTGCGTGTTCTCCAAGGAGCTGTGAAACAGAGCCTAGCACGCTGTCTCGCTGATACTGGCTTTCGGCAAGCAAGCGTGCCGCACCGCCTACATTCTGCACTCTGGCAGCCTAGTTGCCAGCTTTCGACAGGTGCTGTCCTAGCAAGGAAGCTCAGGCAGTCAAAGCCGGTGCAGGGCGGCACCTTTCTGCTTTGCCCGCCTAAGCGGCGTCACACTCCCAAGGATACTGTGTCCTTTCCCTCTGCACTGCGTCTGCCGACGTGCTCTCTGCATCTCGGAGCATAACGGCAAAGGACAACGTTTTGCACGGCAGGGTAGAAATGGCATTGCTAGCAGGAAAGCTAGATGCCTTGGAACTGCCCGCTTACCCCTTGCCACTCACTTCAGGCTCGTACGCTGAGCAGAACAGCCTGTTGTTCCTGAAGCTTCGCTGGCTGTCGTTCGTGCCCAGACGCGATTTCCTTCCCAAGGAGGCGAAGCGCCCTCTACTTCTCGCACCGAGCGCGCTGCTCCTGGCTTTCGCTTCTGCCGCAACGAGCTCGCTACGCGCACTTTTCTTCTCAACCCTGGGTGCCCTTGCCTTCTGCCTTTCTTGTCTCGTGAATGGAGACGGAAAGCTTCTCGGCTAGAACTCGCCTAGAACAACTGCGGCTGCACATTGAGCTGGCCCGGAACGCCCTGCTGAAACTTGCCTTCTGGCACCACATTCACGGGGCAGCCGTCTTTCTTCGGCCACCTGCCAAGCGGCCCCATATCGCCGCGCTCGTTGCACTCCGCTTGTCAGATTGGCTTCCCGTGGCGCTGATTTCAGCCTGGCCAAATACTAGCGCTCCGGAGAGCTGTCTCGCAGACAATAATGTCCCGGCATAGAAATTTGTCCTGCAATGTTCCCTCCTCTTTTCCCACACTGTGTTGCTCTGATGAATGCCTTGAGCATGGAACGACTTAAGGCAGCAAGTATTCCTCGCCGGCCACCTCTCGCTGTGCAAGAGGTACGCCGTGGACCCTGTGAACGCTGCCAAGCAAAAAGCAGAGCCGTGACCATAAAAGCGAGGAGAGAGCATGCACGAAGCACACTAGTTCTGTCTAGTGCTTTCCGTGCAGAGAGGCGGCAAAGCTGAATGCCGTGTCCGAGCTTGACAACTCGCTGGAGCACAGAAAGCCAAGAATGAAGAGGCGGAACACAGCCTTGGTTTCAGCAGCTTCCGGGACTGCAAAAGTTCACCAATAGCTCTGTCAAAGCAGAACTCGGCTGCGAATGCTCTCGCAGCTTGGGAAAGTTAGGCGCAGCTGTTGACCAGCTCTGCCCGTGGCCACAGGCTGCTTCTTCCACCTTTCACTGGGGCAGAGCTTTTGCGGAACAGAGACGGCATTCTTCCAGTGCGTGTTCTCCAAGGAGCTGTGAAACAGAGCCTAGCACGCTGTCTCGCTGATACTGGCTTTCGGCAAGCAAGCGTGCCGCACCGCCTACATTCTGCACTCTGGCAGCCTAGTTGCCAGCTTTCGACAGGTGCTGTCCTAGCAAGGAAGCTCAGGCAGTCAAAGCCGGTGCAGGGCGGCACCTTTCTGCTTTGCCCGCCTAAGCGGCGTCACACTCCCAAGGATACTGTGTCCTTTCCCTCTGCACTGCGTCTGCCGACGTGCTCTCTGCATCTCGGAGCATAACGGCAAAGGACAACGTTTTGCACGGCAGGGTAGAAATGGCATTGCTAGCAGGAAAGCTAGATGCCTTGGAACTGCCCGCTTACCCCTTGCCACTCACTTCAGGCTCGTACGCTGAGCAGAACAGCCTGTTGTTCCTGAAGCTTCGCTGGCTGTCGTTCGTGCCCAGACGCGATTTCCTTCCCAAGGAGGCGAAGCGCCCTCTACTTCTCGCACCGAGCGCGCTGCTCCTGGCTTTCGCCTCTGCCGCAACGAGCTCGCTACGCGCACTTTTCTTCTCAACCCTGGGTGCCCTTGCCTTCTGCCTTTCTTGTCTCGTGAATGGAGACGGAAAGCTTCTCGGCTAGAACTCGCCTAGAACAACTGCGGCTGCACATTGAGCTGGCCCGGAACGCCCTGCTGAAACTTGCCTTCTGGCACCACATTCACGGGGCAGCCGTCTTTCTTCGGCCACCTGCCAAGCGGCCCCATATCGCCGCGCTCGTTGCACTCCGCTTGTCAGATTGGCTTCCCGTGGCGCTGATTTCAGCCTGGCCAAATACTAGCGCTCCGGAGAGCTGTCTCGCAGACAATAATGTCCCGGCATAGAAATTTGTCCTGCAATGTTCCCTCCTCTTTTCCCACACTGTGTTGCTCTGATGAATGCCTTGAGCATGGAACGACTTAAGGCAGCAAGTATTCCTCGCCGGCCACCTCTTGCTGTGCAAGAGGTACGCCGTGGACCCTGTGAACGCTGCCAAGCAAAAAGCAGAGCCGTGACCATAAAAGCGAGGAGAGAGCATGCACGAAGCACACTAGTTCTGTCTAGTGCTTTCCGTGCAGAGAGGCGGCAAAGCTGAATGCCGTGTCCGAGCTTGACAACTCGCTGGAGCACAGAAAGCCAAGAATGAAGAGGCGGAACACAGCCTTGGTTTCAGCAGCTTCCGGGACTGCAAAAGTTCAGCAATAGCTCTGTCAAAGCAGAACTCGGCTGCGAATGCTCTCGCAGCTTGGGAAAGTTAGGCGCAGCTGTTGACCAGCTCTGCCCGTGGCCACAGGCTGCTTCTTCCACCTTTCACTGGGGCAGAGCTTTTGCGGAACAGAGACGGCATTCTTCCAGTGCGTGTTCTCCAAGGAGCTGTGAAACAGAGCCTAGCACGCTGTCTCGCTGATACTGGCTTTCGGCAAGCAAGCGTGCCGCACCGCCTACATTCTGCACTCTGGCAGCCTAGTTGCCAGCTTTCGACAGGTGCTGTCCTAGCAAGGAAGCTCAGGCAGTCAAAGCCGGTGCAGGGCGGCACCTTTCTGCTTTGCCCGCCTAAGCGGCGTCACACTCCCAAGGATACTGTGTCCTTTCCCTCTGCACTGCGTCTGCCGACGTGCTCTCTGCATCTCGGAGCATAACGGCAAAGGACAACGTTTTGCACGGCAGGGTAGAAATGGCATTGCTAGCAGGAAAGCTAGATGCCTTGGAACTGCCCGCTTACCCCTTGCCACTCACTTCAGGCTCGTACGCTGAGCAGAACAGCCTGTTGTTCCTGAAGCTTCGCTGGCTGTCGTTCGTGCCCAGACGCGATTTCCTTCCCAAGGAGGCGAAGCGCCCTCTACTTCTCGCACCGAGCGCGCTGCTCCTGGCTTTCGCCTCTGCCGCAACGAGCTCGCTACGCGCACTTTTCTTCTCAACCCTGGGTGCCCTTGCCTTCTGCCTTTCTTGTCTCGTGAATGGAGACGGAAAGCTTCTCGGCTAGAACTCGCCTAGAACAACTGCGGCTGCACATTGAGCTGGCCCGGAACGCCCTGCTGAAACTTGCCTTCTGGCACCACATTCACGGGGCAGCCGTCTTTCTTCGGCCACCTGCCAAGCGGCCCCATATCGCCGCGCTCGTTGCACTCCGCTTGTCAGATTGGCTTCCCATGGCGCTGATTTCAGCCTGGCCAAATACTAGCGCTCCGGAGAGCTGTCTCGCAGACAATAATGTCCCGGCATAGAAATTTGTCCTGCAATGTTCCCTCCTCTTTTCCCACACTGTGTTGCTCTGATGAATGCCTTGAGCATGGAACGACTTAAGCCAGCAAGTATTCCTCGCCGGCCACCTCTCGCTGTGCAAGAGGTACGCCGTGGACCCTGTGAACGCTGCCAAGCAAAAAGCAGAGCCGTGACCATAAAAGCGAGGAGAGAGCATGCACGAAGCACACTAGTTCTGTCTAGTGCTTTCCGTGCAGAGAGGCGGCAAAGCTGAATGCCGTGTCCGAGCTTGACAACTCGCTGGAGCACAGAAAGCCAAGAATGAAGAGGCGGAACACAGCCTTGGTTTCAGCAGCTTCCGGGACTGCAAAAGTTCACCAATAGCTCTGTCAAAGCAGAACTCGGCTGCGAATGCTCTCGCAGCTTGGGAAAGTTAGGCGCAGCTGTTGACCAGCTCTGCCCGTGGCCACAGGCTGCTTCTTCCACCTTTCACTGGGGCAGAGCTTTTGCGGAACAGAGACGGCATTCTTCCAGTGCGTGTTCTCCAAGGAGCTGTGAAACAGAGCCTAGCACGCTGTCTCGCTGATACTGGCTTTCGGCAAGCAAGCGTGCCGCACCGCCTACATTCTGCACTCTGGCAGCCTAGTTGCCAGCTTTCGACAGGTGCTGTCCTAGCAAGGAAGCTCAGGCAGTCAAAGCCGGTGCAGGGCGGCACCTTTCTGCTTTGCCCGCCTAAGCGGCGTCACACTCCCAAGGATACTGTGTCCTTTCCCTCTGCACTGCGTCTGCCGACGTGCTCTCTGCATCTCGGAGCATAACGGCAAAGGACAACGTTTTGCACGGCAGGGTAGAAATGGCATTGCTAGCAGGAAAGCTAGATGCCTTGGAACTGCCCGCTTACCCCTTGCCACTCACTTCAGGCTCGTACGCTGAGCAGAACAGCCTGTTGTTCCTGAAGCTTCGCTGGCTGTCGTTCGTGCCCAGACGCGATTTCCTTCCCAAGGAGGCGAAGCGCCCTCTACTTCTCGCACCGAGCGCGCTGCTCCTGGCTTTCGCTTCTGCCGCAACGAGCTCGCTACGCGCACTTTTCTTCTCAACCCTGGGTGCCCTTGCCTTCTGCCTTTCTTGTCTCGTGAATGGAGACGGAAAGCTTCTCGGCTAGAACTCGCCTAGAACAACTGCGGCTGCACATTGAGCTGGCCCGGAACGCCCTGCTGAAACTTGCCTTCTGGCACCACATTCACGGGGCAGCCGTCTTTCTTCGGCCACCTGCCAAGCGGCCCCATATCGCCGCGCTCGTTGCACTCCGCTTGTCAGATTGGCTTCCCGTGGCGCTGATTTCAGCCTGGCCAAATACTAGCGCTCCGGAGAGCTGTCTCGCAGACAATAATGTCCCGGCATAGAAATTTGTCCTGCAATGTTCCCTCCTCTTTTCCCACACTGTGTTGCTCTGATGAATGCCTTGAGCATGGAACGACTTAAGGCAGCAAGTATTCCTCGCCGGCCACCTCTCGCTGTGCAAGAGGTACGCCGTGGACCCTGTGAACGCTGCCAAGCAAAAAGCAGAGCCGTGACCATAAAAGCGAGGAGAGAGCATGCACGAAGCACACTAGTTCTGTCTAGTGCTTTCCGTGCAGAGAGGCGGCAAAGCTGAATGCCGTGTCCGAGCTTGACAACTCGCTGGAGCACAGAAAGCCAAGAATGAAGAGGCGGAACACAGCCTTGGTTTCAGCAGCTTCCGGGACTGCAAAAGTTCACCAATAGCTCTGTCAAAGCAGAACTCGGCTGCGAATGCTCTCGCAGCTTGGGAAAGTTAGGCGCAGCTGTTGACCAGCTCTGCCCGTGGCCACAGGCTGCTTCTTCCACCTTTCACTGGGGCAGAGCTTTTGCGGAACAGAGACGGCATTCTTCCAGTGCGTGTTCTCCAAGGAGCTGTGAAACAGAGCCTAGCACGCTGTCTCGCTGATACTGGCTTTCGGCAAGCAAGCGTGCCGCACCGCCTACATTCTGCACTCTGGCAGCCTAGTTGCCAGCTTTCGACAGGTGCTGTCGTAGCAAGGAAGCTCAGGCAGTCAAAGCCGGCGCAGGGCGGCACCTTTCTGCTTTGCCCGCCTAAGCGGCGTCACACTCCCAAGGATACTGTGTCCTTTCCCTCTGCACTGCGTCTGCCGACGTGCTCTCTGCATCTCGGAGCATAACGGCAAAGGACAACGTTTTGCACGGCAGGGTAGAAATGGCATTGCTAGCAGGAAAGCTAGATGCCTTGGAACTGCCCGCTTACCCCTTGCCACTCACTTCAGGCTCGTACGCTGAGCAGAACAGCCTGTTGTTCCTGAAGCTTCGCTGGCTGTCGTTCGTGCCCAGACGCGATTTCCTTCCCAAGGAGGCGAAGCGCCCTCTACTTCTCGCACCGAGCGCGCTGCTCCTGGCTTTCGCTTCTGCCGCAACGAGCTCGCTACGCGCACTTTTCTTCTCAACCCTGGGTGCCCTTGCCTTCTGCCTTTCTTGTCTCGTGAATGGAGACGGAAAGCTTCTCGGCTAGAACTCGCCTAGAACAACTGCGGCTGCACATTGAGCTGGCCCGGAACGCCCTGCTGAAACTTGCCTTCTGGCACCACATTCACGGGGCAGCCGTCTTTCTTCGGCCACCTGCCAAGCGGCCCCATATCGCCGCGCTCGTTGCACTCCGCTTGTCAGATTGGCTTCCCGTGGCGCTGATTTCAGCCTGGCCAAATACTAGCGCTCCGGAGAGCTGTCTCGCAGACAATAATGTCCCGGCATAGAAATTTGTCCTGCAATGTTCCCTCCTCTTTTCCCACACTGTGTTGCTCTGATGAATGCCTTGAGCATGGAACGACTTAAGCCAGCAAGTATTCCTCGCCGGCCACCTCTCGCTGTGCAAGAGGTACGCCGTGGACCCTGTGAACGCTGCCAAGCAAAAAGCAGAGCCGTGACCATAAAAGCGAGGAGAGAGCATGCACGAAGCACACTAGTTCTGTCTAGTGCTTTCCGTGCAGAGAGGCGGCAAAGCTGAATGCCGTGTCCGAGCTTGACAACTCGCTGGAGCACAGAAAGCCAAGAATGAAGAGGCGGAACACAGCCTTGGTTTCAGCAGCTTCCGGGACTGCAAAAGTTCACCAATAGCTCTGTCAAAGCAGAACTCGGCTGCGAATGCTCTCGCAGCTTGGGAAAGTTAGGCGCAGCTGTTGACCAGCTCTGCCCGTGGCCACAGGCTGCTTCTTCCACCTTTCACTGGGGCAGAGCTTTTGCGGAACAGAGACGGCATTCTTCCAGTGCGTGTTCTCCAAGGAGCTGTGAAACAGAGCCTAGCACGCTGTCTCGCTGATACTGGCTTTCGGCAAGCAAGCGTGCCGCACCGCCTACATTCTGCACTCTGGCAGCCTAGTTGCCAGCTTTCGACAGGTGCTGTCCTAGCAAGGAAGCTCAGGCAGTCAAAGCCGGTGCAGGGCAGCACCTTTCTGCTTTGCCCGCCTAAGCGGCGTCACACTCCCAAGGATACTGTGTCCTTTCCCTCTGCACTGCGTCTGCCGACGTGCTCTCTGCATCTCGGAGCATAACGGCAAAGGACAACGTTTTGCACGGCAGGGTAGAAATGGCATTGCTAGCAGGAAAGCTAGATGCCTTGGAACTGCCCGCTTACCCCTTGCCACTCACTTCAGGCTCGTACGCTGAGCAGAACAGCCTGTTGTTCCTGAAGCTTCGCTGGCTGTCGTTCGTGCCCAGACGCGATTTCCTTCCCAAGGAGGCGAAGCGCCCTCTACTTCTCGCACCGAGCGCGCTGCTCCTGGATTTCGCCTCTGCCGCAACGAGCTCGCTACGCGCACTTTTCTTCTCAACCCTGGGTGCCCTTGCCTTCTGCCTTTCTTGTCTCGTGAATGGAGACGGAAAGCTTCTCGGCTAGAACTCGCCTAGAACAACTGCGGCTGCACATTGAGCTGGCCCGGAACGCCCTGCTGAAACTTGCCTTCTGGCACCACATTCACGGGGCAGCCGTCTTTCTTCGGCCACCTGCCAAGCGGCCCCATATCGCCGCGCTCGTTGCACTCCGCTTGTCAGATTGGCTTCCCGTGGCGCTGATTTCAGCCTGGCCAAATACTAGCGCTCCGGAGAGCTGTCTCGCAGACAATAATGTCCCGGCATAGAAATTTGTCCTGCAATGTTCCCTCCTCTTTTCCCACACTGTGTTGCTCTGATGAATGCCTTGAGCATGGAACGACTTAAGGCAGCAAGTATTCCTCGCCGGCCACCTCTCGCTGTGCAAGAGGTACGCCGTGGACCCTGTGAACGCTGCCAAGCAAAAAGCAGAGCCGTGACCATAAAAGCGAGGAGAGAGCATGCACGAAGCACACTAGTTCTGTCTAGTGCTTTCCGTGCAGAGAGGCGGCAAAGCTGAATGCCGTGTCCGAGCTTGACAACTCGCTGGAGCACAGAAAGCCAAGAATGAAGAGGCGGAACACAGCCTTGGTTTCAGCAGCTTCCGGGACTGCAAAAGTTCACCAATAGCTCTGTCAAAGCAGAACTCGGCTGCGAATGCTCTCGCAGCTTGGGAAAGTTAGGCGCAGCTGTTGACCAGCTCTGCCCGTGGCCACAGGCTGCTTCTTCCACCTTTCACTGGGGCAGAGCTTTTGCGGAACAGAGACGGCATTCTTCCAGTGCGTGTTCTCCAAGGAGCTGTGAAACAGAGCCTAGCACGCTGTCTCGCTGATACTGGCTTTCGGCAAGCAAGCGTGCCGCACCGCCTACATTCTGCACTCTGGCAGCCTAGTTGCCAGCTTTCGACAGGTGCTGTCCTAGCAAGGAAGCTCAGGCGGTCAAAGCCGGTGGCAGGGCGGCACCTTTCTGCTTTGCCCGCCTAAGCGGCGTCACACTCCCAAGGATACTGTGTCCTTTCCCTCTGCACTGCGTCTGCCGACGTGCTCTCTGCATCTCGGAGCATAACGGCAAAGGACAACGTTTTGCACGGCAGGGTAGAAATGGCATTGCTAGCAGGAAAGCTAGATGCCTTGGAACTGCCCGCTTACCCCTTGCCACTCACTTCAGGCTCGTACGCTGAGCAGAACAGCCTGTTGTTCCTGAAGCTTCGCTGGCTGTCGTTCGTGCCCAGACGCGATTTCCTTCCCAAGGAGGCGAAGCGCCCTCTACTTCTCGCACCGAGCGCGCTGCTCCTGGCTTTCGCCTCTGCCGCAACGAGCTCGCTACGCGCACTTTTCTTCTCAACCCTGGGTGCCCTTGCCTTCTGCCTTTCTTGTCTCGTGAATGGAGACGGAAAGCTTCTCGGCTAGAACTCGCCTAGAACAACTGCGGCTGCACATTGAGCTGGCCCGGAACGCCCTGCTGAAACTTGCCTTCTGGCACCACATTCACGGGGCAGCCGTCTTTCTTCGGCCACCTGCCAAGCGGCCCCATATCGCCGCGCTCGTTGCACTCCGCTTGTCAGATTGGCTTCCCGTGGCGCTGATTTCAGCCTGGCCAAATACTAGCGCTCCGGAGAGCTGTCTCGCAGACAATAATGTCCCGGCATAGAAATTTGTCCTGCAATGTTCCCTCCTCTTTTCCCACACTGTGTTGCTCTGATGAATGCCTTGAGCATGGAACGACTTAAGGCAGCAAGTATTCCTCGCCGGCCACCTCTCGCTGTGCAAGAGGTACGCCGTGGACCCTGTGAACGCTGCCAAGCAAAAAGCAGAGCCGTGACCATAAAAGCGAGGAGAGAGCATGCACGAAGCACACTAGTTCTGTCTAGTGCTTTCCGTGCAGAGAGGCGGCAAAGCTGAATGCCGTGTCCGAGCTTGACAACTCGCTGGAGCACAGAAAGCCAAGAATGAAGAGGCGGAACACAGCCTTGGTTTCAGCAGCTTCCGGGACTGCAAAAGTTCACCAATAGCTCTGTCAAAGCAGAACTCGGCTGCGAATGCTCTCGCAGCTTGGGAAAGTTAGGCGCAGCTGTTGACCAGCTCTGCCCGTGGCCACAGGCTGCTTCTTCCACCTTTCACTGGGGCAGAGCTTTTGCGGAACAGAGACGGCATTCTTCCAGTGCGTGTTCTCCAAGGAGCTGTGAAACAGAGCCTAGCACGCTGTCTCGCTGATACTGGCTTTCGGCAAGCAAGCGTGCCGCACCGCCTACATTCTGCACTCTGGCAGCCTAGTTGCCAGCTTTCGACAGGTGCTGTCCTAGCAAGGAAGCTCAGGCAGTCAAAGCCGGTGCAGGGCGGCACCTTTCTGCTTTGCCCGCCTAAGCGGCGTCACACTCCCAAGGATACTGTGTCCTTTCCCTCTGCACTGCGTCTGCCGACGTGCTCTCTGCATCTCGGAGCATAACGGCAAAGGACAACGTTTTGCACGGCAGGGTAGAAATGGCATTGCTAGCAGGAAAGCTAGATGCCTTGGAACTGCCCGCTTACCCCTTGCCACTCACTTCAGGCTCGTACGCTGAGCAGAACAGCCTGTTGTTCCTGAAGCTTCGCTGGCTGTCGTTCGTGCCCAGACGCGATTTCCTTCCCAAGGAGGCGAAGCGCCCTCTACTTCTCGCACCGAGCGCGCTGCTCCTGGCTTTCGCCTCTGCCGCAACGAGCTCGCTACGCGCACTTTTCTTCTCAACCCTGGGTGCCCTTGCCTTCTGCCTTTCTTGTCTCGTGAATGGAGACGGAAAGCTTCTCGGCTAGAACTCGCCTAGAACAACTGCGGCTGCACATTGAGCTGGCCCGGAACGCCCTGCTGAAACTTGCCTTCTGGCACCACATTCACGGGGCAGCCGTCTTTCTTCGGCCACCTGCCAAGCGGCCCCATATCGCCGCGCTCGTTGCACTCCGCTTGTCAGATTGGCTTCCCGTGGCGCTGATTTCAGCCTGGCCAAATACTAGCGCTCCGGAGAGCTGTCTCGCAGACAATAATGTCCCGGCATAGAAATTTGTCCTGCAATGTTCCCTCCTCTTTTCCCACACTGTGTTGCTCTGATGAATGCCTTGAGCATGGAACGACTTAAGGCAGCAAGTATTCCTCGCCGGCCACCTCTTGCTGTGCAAGAGGTACGCCGTGGACCCTGTGAACGCTGCCAAGCAAAAAGCAGAGCCGTGACCATAAAAGCGAGGAGAGAGCATGCACGAAGCACACTAGTTCTGTCTAGTGCTTTCCGTGCAGAGAGGCGGCAAAGCTGAATGCCGTGGCCGAGCTTGACAACTCGCTGGAGCACAGAAAGCCAAGAATGAAGAGGCGGAACACAGCCTTGGTTTCAGCAGCTTCCGGGACTGCAAAAGTTCACCAATAGCTCTGTCAAAGCAGAACTCGGCTGCGAATGCTCTCGCAGCTTGGGAAAGTTAGGCGCAGCTGTTGACCAGCTCTGCCCGTGGCCACAGGCTGCTTCTTCCACCTTTCACTGGGGCAGAGCTTTTGCGGAACAGAGACGGCATTCTTCCAGTGCGTGTTCTCCAAGGAGCTGTGAAACAGAGCCTAGCACGCTGTCTCGCTGATACTGGCTTTCGGCAAGCAAGCGTGCCGCACCGCCTACATTCTGCACTCTGGCAGCCTAGTTGCCAGCTTTCGACAGGTGCTGTCCTAGCAAGGAAGCTCAGGCAGTCAAAGCCGGTGCAGGGCGGCACCTTTCTGCTTTGCCCGCCTAAGCGGCGTCACACTCCCAAGGATACTGTGTCCTTTCCCTCTGCACTGCGTCTGCCGACGTGCTCTCTGCATCTCGGAGCATAACGGCAAAGGACAACGTTTTGCACGGCAGGGTAGAAATGGCATTGCTAGCAGGAAAGCTAGATGCCTTGGAACTGCCCGCTTACCCCTTGCCACTCACTTCAGGCTCGTACGCTGAGCAGAACAGCCTGTTGTTCCTGAAGCTTCGCTGGCTGTCGTTCGTGCCCAGACGCGATTTCCTTCCCAAGGAGGCGAAGCGCCCTCTACTTCTCGCACCGAGCGCGCTGCTCCTGGCTTTCGCCTCTGCCGCAACGAGCTCGCTACGCGCACTTTTCTTCTCAACCCTGGGTGCCCTTGCCTTCTGCCTTTCTTGTCTCGTGAATGGAGACGGAAAGCTTCTCGGCTAGAACTCGCCTAGAACAACTGCGGCTGCACATTGAGCTGGCCCGGAACGCCCTGCTGAAACTTGCCTTCTGGCACCACATTCACGGGGCAGCCGTCTTTCTTCGGCCACCTGCCAAGCGGCCCCATATCGCCGCGCTCGTTGCACTCCGCTTGTCAGATTGGCTTCCCATGGCGCTGATTTCAGCCTGGCCAAATACTAGCGCTCCGGAGAGCTGTCTCGCAGACAATAATGTCCCGGCATAGAAATTTGTCCTGCAATGTTCCCTCCTCTTTTCCCACACTGTGTTGCTCTGATGAATGCCTTGAGCATGGAACGACTTAAGGCAGCAAGTATTCCTCGCCGGCCACCTCTCGCTGTGCAAGAGGTACGCCGTGGACCCTGTGAACGCTGCCAAGCAAAAAGCAGAGCCGTGACCATAAAAGCGAGGAGAGAGCATGCACGAAGCACACTAGTTCTGTCTAGTGCTTTCCGTGCAGAGAGGCGGCAAAGCTGAATGCCGTGTCCGAGCTTGACAACTCGCTGGAGCACAGAAAGCCAAGAATGAAGAGGCGGAACACAGCCTTGGTTTCAGCAGCTTCCGGGACTGCAAAAGTTCACCAATAGCTCTGTCAAAGCAGAACTCGGCTGCGAATGCTCTCGCAGCTTGGGAAAGTTAGGCGCAGCTGTTGACCAGCTCTGCCCGTGGCCACAGGCTGCTTCTTCCACCTTTCACTGGGGCAGAGCTTTTGCGGAACAGAGACGGCATTCTTCCAGTGCGTGTTCTCCAAGGAGCTGTGAAACAGAGCCTAGCACGCTGTCTCGCTGATACTGGCTTTCGGCAAGCAAGCGTGCCGCACCGCCTACATTCTGCACTCTGGCAGCCTAGTTGCCAGCTTTCGACAGGTGCTGTCCTAGCAAGGAAGCTCAGGCAGTCAAAGCCGGTGCAGGGCGGCACCTTTCTGCTTTGCCCGCCTAAGCGGCGTCACACTCCCAAGGATACTGTGTCCTTTCCCTCTGCACTGCGTCTGCCGACGTGCTCTCTGCATCTCGGAGCATAACGGCAAAGGACAACGTTTTGCACGGCAGGGTAGAAATGGCATTGCTAGCAGGAAAGCTAGATGCCTTGGAACTGCCCGCTTACCCCTTGCCACTCACTTCAGGCTCGTACGCTGAGCAGAACAGCCTGTTGTTCCTGAAGCTTCGCTGGCTGTCGTTCGTGCCCAGACGCGATTTCCTTCCCAAGGAGGCGAAGCGCCCTCTACTTCTCGCACCGAGCGCGCTGCTCCTGGATTTCGCCTCTGCCGCAACGAGCTCGCTACGCGCACTTTTCTTCTCAACCCTGGGTGCCCTTGCCTTCTGCCTTTCTTGTCTCGTGAATGGAGACGGAAAGCTTCTCGGCTAGAACTCGCCTAGAACAACTGCGGCTGCACATTGAGCTGGCCCGGAACGCCCTGCTGAAACTTGCCTTCTGGCACCACATTCACGGGGCAGCCGTCTTTCTTCGGCCACCTGCCAAGCGGCCCCATATCGCCGCGCTCGTTGCACTCCGCTTGTCAGATTGGCTTCCCGTGGCGCTGATTTCAGCCTGGCCAAATACTAGCGCTCCGGAGAGCTGTCTCGCAGACAATAATGTCCCGGCATAGAAATTTGTCCTGCAATGTTCCCTCCTCTTTTCCCACACTGTGTTGCTCTGATGAATGCCTTGAGCATGGAACGACTTAAGGCAGCAAGTATTCCTCGCCGGCCACCTCTCGCTGTGCAAGAGGTACGCCGTGGACCCTGTGAACGCTGCCAAGCAAAAAGCAGAGCCGTGACCATAAAAGCGAGGAGAGAGCATGCACGAAGCACACTAGTTCTGTCTAGTGCTTTCCGTGCAGAGAGGCGGCAAAGCTGAATGCCGTGTCCGAGCTTGACAACTCGCTGGAGCACAGAAAGCCAAGAATGAAGAGGCGGAACACAGCCTTGGTTTCAGCAGCTTCCGGGACTGCAAAAGTTCACCAATAGCTCTGTCAAAGCAGAACTCGGCTGCGAATGCTCTCGCAGCTTGGGAAAGTTAGGCGCAGCTGTTGACCAGCTCTGCCCGTGGCCACAGGCTGCTTCTTCCACCTTTCACTGGGGCAGAGCTTTTGCGGAACAGAGACGGCATTCTTCCAGTGCGTGTTCTCCAAGGAGCTGTGAAACAGAGCCTAGCACGCTGTCTCGCTGATACTGGCTTTCGGCAAGCAAGCGTGCCGCACCGCCTACATTCTGCACTCTGGCAGCCTAGTTGCCAGCTTTCGACAGGTGCTGTCCTAGCAAGGAAGCTCAGGCAGTCAAAGCCGGTGGCAGGGCGGCACCTTTCTGCTTTGCCCGCCTAAGCGGCGTCACACTCCCAAGGATACTGTGTCCTTTCCCTCTGCACTGCGTCTGCCGACGTGCTCTCTGCATCTCGGAGCATAACGGCAAAGGACAACGTTTTGCACGGCAGGGTAGAAATGGCATTGCTAGCAGGAAAGCTAGATGCCTTGGAACTGCCCGCTTACCCCTTGCCACTCACTTCAGGCTCGTACGCTGAGCAGAACAGCCTGTTGTTCCTGAAGCTTCGCTGGCTGTCGTTCGTGCCCAGACGCGATTTCCTTCCCAAGGAGGCGAAGCGCCCTCTACTTCTCGCACCGAGCGCGCTGCTCCTGGCTTTCGCCTCTGCCGCAACGAGCTCGCTACGCGCACTTTTCTTCTCAACCCTGGGTGCCCTTGCCTTCTGCCTTTCTTGTCTCGTGAATGGAGACGGAAAGCTTCTCGGCTAGAACTCGCCTAGAACAACTGCGGCTGCACATTGAGCTGGCCCGGAACGCCCTGCTGAAACTTGCCTTCTGGCACCACATTCACGGGGCAGCCGTCTTTCTTCGGCCACCTGCCAAGCGGCCCCATATCGCCGCGCTCGTTGCACTCCGCTTGTCAGATTGGCTTCCCGTGGCGCTGATTTCAGCCTGGCCAAATACTAGCGCTCCGGAGAGCTGTCTCGCAGACAATAATGTCCCGGCATAGAAATTTGTCCTGCAATGTTCCCTCCTCTTTTCCCACACTGTGTTGCTCTGATGAATGCCTTGAGCATGGAACGACTTAAGGCAGCAAGTATTCCTCGCCGGCCACCTCTCGCTGTGCAAGAGGTACGCCGTGGACCCTGTGAACGCTGCCAAGCAAAAAGCAGAGCCGTGACCATAAAAGCGAGGAGAGAGCATGCACGAAGCACACTAGTTCTGTCTAGTGCTTTCCGTGCAGAGAGGCGGCAAAGCTGAATGCCGTGTCCGAGCTTGACAACTCGCTGGAGCACAGAAAGCCAAGAATGAAGAGGCGGAACACAGCCTTGGTTTCAGCAGCTTCCGGGACTGCAAAAGTTCACCAATAGCTCTGTCAAAGCAGAACTCGGCTGCGAATGCTCTCGCAGCTTGGGAAAGTTAGGCGCAGCTGTTGACCAGCTCTGCCCGTGGCCACAGGCTGCTTCTTCCACCTTTCACTGGGGCAGAGCTTTTGCGGAACAGAGACGGCATTCTTCCAGTGCGTGTTCTCCAAGGAGCTGTGAAACAGAGCCTAGCACGCTGTCTCGCTGATACTGGCTTTCGGCAAGCAAGCGTGCCGCACCGCCTACATTCTGCACTCTGGCAGCCTAGTTGCCAGCTTTCGACAGGTGCTGTCCTAGCAAGGAAGCTCAGGCAGTCAAAGCCGGTGGCAGGGCGGCACCTTTCTGCTTTGCCCGCCTAAGCGGCGTCACACTCCCAAGGATACTGTGTCCTTTCCCTCTGCACTGCGTCTGCCGACGTGCTCTCTGCATCTCGGAGCATAACGGCAAAGGACAACGTTTTGCACGGCAGGGTAGAAATGGCATTGCTAGCAGGAAAGCTAGATGCCTTGGAACTGCCCGCTTACCCCTTGCCACTCACTTCAGGCTCGTACGCTGAGCAGAACAGCCTGTTGTTCCTGAAGCTTCGCTGGCTGTCGTTCGTGCCCAGACGCGATTTCCTTCCCAAGGAGGCGAAGCGCCCTCTACTTCTCGCACCGAGCGCGCTGCTCCTGGCTTTCGCCTCTGCCGCAACGAGCTCGCTACGCGCACTTTTCTTCTCAACCCTGGGTGCCCTTGCCTTCTGCCTTTCTTGTCTCGTGAATGGAGACGGAAAGCTTCTCGGCTAGAACTCGCCTAGAACAACTGCGGCTGCACATTGAGCTGGCCCGGAACGCCCTGCTGAAACTTGCCTTCTGGCACCACATTCACGGGGCAGCCGTCTTTCTTCGGCCACCTGCCAAGCGGCCCCATATCGCCGCGCTCGTTGCACTCCGCTTGTCAGATTGGCTTCCCGTGGCGCTGATTTCAGCCTGGCCAAATACTAGCGCTCCGGAGAGCTGTCTCGCAGACAATAATGTCCCGGCATAGAAATTTGTCCTGCAATGTTCCCTCCTCTTTTCCCACACTGTGTTGCTCTGATGAATGCCTTGAGCATGGAACGACTTAAGGCAGCAAGTATTCCTCGCCGGCCACCTCTCGCTGTGCAAGAGGTACGCCGTGGACCCTGTGAACGCTGCCAAGCAAAAAGCAGAGCCGTGACCATAAAAGCGAGGAGAGAGCATGCACGAAGCACACTAGTTCTGTCTAGTGCTTTCCGTGCAGAGAGGCGGCAAAGCTGAATGCCGTGTCCGAGCTTGACAACTCGCTGGAGCACAGAAAGCCAAGAATGAAGAGGCGGAACACAGCCTTGGTTTCAGCAGCTTCCGGGACTGCAAAAGTTCACCAATAGCTCTGTCAAAGCAGAACTCGGCTGCGAATGCTCTCGCAGCTTGGGAAAGTTAGGCGCAGCTGTTGACCAGCTCTGCCCGTGGCCACAGGCTGCTTCTTCCACCTTTCACTGGGGCAGAGCTTTTGCGGAACAGAGACGGCATTCTTCCAGTGCGTGTTCTCCAAGGAGCTGTGAAACAGAGCCTAGCACGCTGTCTCGCTGATACTGGCTTTCGGCAAGCAAGCGTGCCGCACCGCCTACATTCTGCACTCTGGCAGCCTAGTTGCCAGCTTTCGACAGGTGCTGTCCTAGCAAGGAAGCTCAGGCAGTCAAAGCCGGTGGCAGGGCGGCACCTTTCTGCTTTGCCCGCCTAAGCGGTGTCACACTCCCAAGGATACTGTGTCCTTTCCCTCTGCACTGCGTCTGCCGACGTGCTCTCTGCATCTCGGAGCATAACGGCAAAGGACAACGTTTTGCACGGCAGGGTAGAAATGGCATTGCTAGCAGGAAAGCTAGATGCCTTGGAACTGCCCGCTTACCCCTTGCCACTCACTTCAGGCTCGTACGCTGAGCAGAACAGCCTGTTGTTCCTGAAGCTTCGCTGGCTGTCGTTCGTGCCCAGACGCGATTTCCTTCCCAAGGAGGCGAAGCGCCCTCTACTTCTCGCACCGAGCGCGCTGCTCCTGGCTTTCGCCTCTGCCGCAACGAGCTCGCTACGCGCACTTTTCTTCTCAACCCTGGGTGCCCTTGCCTTCTGCCTTTCTTGTCTCGTGAATGGAGACGGAAAGCTTCTCGGCTAGAACTCGCCTAGAACAACTGCGGCTGCACATTGAGCTGGCCCGGAACGCCCTGCTGAAACTTGCCTTCTGGCACCACATTCACGGGGCAGCCGTCTTTCTTCGGCCACCTGCCAAGCGGCCCCATATCGCCGCGCTCGTTGCACTCCGCTTGTCAGATTGGCTTCCCGTGGCGCTGATTTCAGCCTGGCCAAATACTAGCGCTCCGGAGAGCTGTCTCGCAGACAATAATGTCCCGGCATAGAAATTTGTCCTGCAATGTTCCCTCCTCTTTTCCCACACTGTGTTGCTCTGATGAATGCCTTGAGCATGGAACGACTTAAGGCAGCAAGTATTCCTCGCCGGCCACCTCTCGCTGTGCAAGAGGTACGCCGTGGACCCTGTGAACGCTGCCAAGCAAAAAGCAGAGCCGTGACCATAAAAGCGAGGAGAGAGCATGCACGAAGCACACTAGTTCTGTCTAGTGCTTTCCGTGCAGAGAGGCGGCAAAGCTGAATGCCGTGTCCGAGCTTGACAACTCGCTGGAGCACAGAAAGCCAAGAATGAAGAGGCGGAACACAGCCTTGGTTTCAGCAGCTTCCGGGACTGCAAAAGTTCACCAATAGCTCTGTCAAAGCAGAACTCGGCTGCGAATGCTCTCGCAGCTTGGGAAAGTTAGGCGCAGCTGTTGACCAGCTCTGCCCGTGGCCACAGGCTGCTTCTTCCACCTTTCACTGGGGCAGAGCTTTTGCGGAACAGAGACGGCATTCTTCCAGTGCGTGTTCTCCAAGGAGCTGTGAAACAGAGCCTAGCACGCTGTCTCGCTGATACTGGCTTTCGGCAAGCAAGCGTGCCGCACCGCCTACATTCTGCACTCTGGCAGCCTAGTTGCCAGCTTTCGACAGGTGCTGTCCTAGCAAGGAAGCTCAGGCAGTCAAAGCCGGTGCAGGGCGGCACCTTTCTGCTTTGCCCGCCTAAGCGGCGTCACACTCCCAAGGATACTGTGTCCTTTCCCTCTGCACTGCGTCTGCCGACGTGCTCTCTGCATCTCGGAGCATAACGGCAAAGGACAACGTTTTGCACGGCAGGGTAGAAATGGCATTGCTAGCAGGAAAGCTAGATGCCTTGGAACTGCCCGCTTACCCCTTGCCACTCACTTCAGGCTCGTACGCTGAGCAGAACAGCCTGTTGTTCCTGAAGCTTCGCTGGCTGTCGTTCGTGCCCAGACGCCATTTCCTTCCCAAGGAGGCGAAGCGCCCTCTACTTCTCTCACCGAGCGCGCTGCTCCTGGCTTTCGCTTCTGCCGCAACGAGCTCGCTACGCGCACTTTTCTTCTCAACCCTGGGTGCCCTTGCCTTCTGCCTTTCTTGTCTCGTGAATGGAGACGGAAAGCTTCTCGGCTAGAACTCGCCTAGAACAACTGCGGCTGCACATTGAGCTGGCCCGGAACGCCCTGCTGAAACTTGCCTTCTGGCACCACATTCACGGGGCAGCCGTCTTTCTTCGGCCACCTGCCAAGCGGCCCCATATCGCCGCGCTCGTTGCACTCCGCTTGTCAGATTGGCTTCCCGTGGCGCTGATTTCAGCCTGGCCAAATACTAGCGCTCTGGAGAGCTGTCTCGCAGACAATAATGTCCCGGCATAGAAATTTGTCCTGCAATGTTCCCTCCTCTTTTCCCACACTGTGTTGCTCTGATGAATGCCTTGAGCATGGAACGACTTAAGCCAGCAAGTATTCCTCGCCGGCCACCTCTCGCTGTGCAAGAGGTACGCCGTGGACCCTGTGAACGCTGCCAAGCAAAAAGCAGAGCCGTGACCATAAAAGCGAGGAGAGAGCATGCACGAAGCACACTAGTTCTGTCTAGTGCTTTCCGTGCAGAGAGGCGGCAAAGCTGAATGCCGTGTCCGAGCTTGACAACTCGCTGGAGCACAGAAAGCCAAGAATGAAGAGGCGGAACACAGCCTTGGTTTCAGCAGCTTCCGGGACTGCAAAAGTTCACCAATAGCTCTGTCAAAGCAGAACTCGGCTGCGAATGCTCTCGCAGCTTGGGAAAGTTAGGCGCAGCTGTTGACCAGCTCTGCCCGTGGCCACAGGCTGCTTCTTCCACCTTTCACTGGGGCAGAGCTTTTGCGGAACAGAGACGGCATTCTTCCAGTGCGTGTTCTCCAAGGAGCTGTGAAACAGAGCCTAGCACGCTGTCTCGCTGATACTGGCTTTCGGCAAGCAAGCGTGCCGCACCGCCTACATTCTGCACTCTGGCAGCCTAGTTGCCAGCTTTCGACAGGTGCTGTCCTAGCAAGGAAGCTCAGGCAGTCAAAGCCGGTGGCAGGGCGGCACCTTTCTGCTTTGCCCGCCTAAGCGGCGTCACACTCCCAAGGATACTGTGTCCTTTCCCTCTGCACTGCGTCTGCCGACGTGCTCTCTGCATCTCGGAGCATAACGGCAAAGGACAACGTTTTGCACGGCAGGGTAGAAATGGCATTGCTAGCAGGAAAGCTAGATGCCTTGGAACTGCCCGCTTACCCCTTGCCACTCACTTCAGGCTCGTACGCTGAGCAGAACAGCCTGTTGTTCCTGAAGCTTCGCTGGCTGTCGTTCGTGCCCAGACGCGATTTCCTTCCCAAGGAGGCGAAGCGCCCTCTACTTCTCGCACCGAGCGCGCTGCTCCTGGCTTTCGCTTCTGCCGCAACGAGCTCGCTACGCGCACTTTTCTTCTCAACCCTGGGTGCCCTTGCCTTCTGCCTTTCTTGTCTCGTGAATGGAGACGGAAAGCTTCTCGGCTAGAACTCGCCTAGAACAACTGCGGCTGCACATTGAGCTGGCCCGGAACGCCCTGCTGAAACTTGCCTTCTGGCACCACATTCACGGGGCAGCCGTCTTTCTTCGGCCACCTGCCAAGCGGCCCCATATCGCCGCGCTCGTTGCACTCCGCTTGTCAGATTGGCTTCCCGTGGCGCTGATTTCAGCCTGGCCAAATACTAGCGCTCCGGAGAGCTGTCTCGCAGACAATAATGTCCCGGCATAGAAATTTGTCCTGCAATGTTCCCTCCTCTTTTCCCACACTGTGTTGCTCTGATGAATGCCTTGAGCATGGAACGACTTAAGCCAGCAAGTATTCCTCGCCGGCCACCTCTCGCTGTGCAAGAGGTACGCCGTGGACCCTGTGAACGCTGCCAAGCAAAAAGCAGAGCCGTGACCATAAAAGCGAGGAGAGAGCATGCACGAAGCACACTAGTTCTGTCTAGTGCTTTCCGTGCAGAGAGGCGGCAAAGCTGAATGCCGTGTCCGAGCTTGACAACTCGCTGGAGCACAGAAAGCCAAGAATGAAGAGGCGGAACACAGCCTTGGTTTCAGCAGCTTCCGGGACTGCAAAAGTTCACCAATAGCTCTGTCAAAGCAGAACTCGGCTGCGAATGCTCTCGCAGCTTGGGAAAGTTAGGCGCAGCTGTTGACCAGCTCTGCCCGTGGCCACAGGCTGCTTCTTCCACCTTTCACTGGGGCAGAGCTTTTGCGGAACAGAGACGGCATTCTTCCAGTGCGTGTTCTCCAAGGAGCTGTGAAACAGAGCCTAGCACGCTGTCTCGCTGATACTGGCTTTCGGCAAGCAAGCGTGCCGCACCGCCTACATTCTGCACTCTGGCAGCCTAGTTGCCAGCTTTCGACAGGTGCTGTCCTAGCAAGGAAGCTCAGGCAGTCAAAGCCGGTGGCAGGGCGGCACCTTTCTGCTTTGCCCGCCTAAGCGGCGTCACACTCCCAAGGATACTGTGTCCTTTCCCTCTGCACTGCGTCTGCCGACGTGCTCTCTGCATCTCGGAGCATAACGGCAAAGGACAACGTTTTGCACGGCAGGGTAGAAATGGCATTGCTAGCAGGAAAGCTAGATGCCTTGGAACTGCCCGCTTACCCCTTGCCACTCACTTCAGGCTCGTACGCTGAGCAGAACAGCCTGTTGTTCCTGAAGCTTCGCTGGCTGTCGTTCGTGCCCAGACGCGATTTCCTTCCCAAGGAGGCGAAGCGCCCTCTACTTCTCGCACCGAGCGCGCTGCTCCTGGCTTTCGCCTCTGCCGCAACGAGCTCGCTACGCGCACTTTTCTTCTCAACCCTGGGTGCCCTTGCCTTCTGCCTTTCTTGTCTCGTGAATGGAGACGGAAAGCTTCTCGGCTAGAACTCGCCTAGAACAACTGCGGCTGCACATTGAGCTGGCCCGGAACGCCCTGCTGAAACTTGCCTTCTGGCACCACATTCACGGGGCAGCCGTCTTTCTTCGGCCACCTGCCAAGCGGCCCCATATCGCCGCGCTCGTTGCACTCCGCTTGTCAGATTGGCTTCCCGTGGCGCTGATTTCAGCCTGGCCAAATACTAGCGCTCCGGAGAGCTGTCTCGCAGACAATAATGTCCCGGCATAGAAATTTGTCCTGCAATGTTCCCTCCTCTTTTCCCACACTGTGTTGCTCTGATGAATGCCTTGAGCATGGAACGACTTAAGGCAGCAAGTATTCCTCGCCGGCCACCTCTCGCTGTGCAAGAGGTACGCCGTGGACCCTGTGAACGCTGCCAAGCAAAAAGCAGAGCCGTGACCATAAAAGCGAGGAGAGAGCATGCACGAAGCACACTAGTTCTGTCTAGTGCTTTCCGTGCAGAGAGGCGGCAAAGCTGAATGCCGTGTCCGAGCTTGACAACTCGCTGGAGCACAGAAAGCCAAGAATGAAGAGGCGGAACACAGCCTTGGTTTCAGCAGCTTCCGGGACTGCAAAAGTTCACCAATAGCTCTGTCAAAGCAGAACTCGGCTGCGAATGCTCTCGCAGCTTGGGAAAGTTAGGCGCAGCTGTTGACCAGCTCTGCCCGTGGCCACAGGCTGCTTCTTCCACCTTTCACTGGGGCAGAGCTTTTGCGGAACAGAGACGGCATTCTTCCAGTGCGTGTTCTCCAAGGAGCTGTGAAACAGAGCCTAGCACGCTGTCTCGCTGATACTGGCTTTCGGCAAGCAAGCGTGCCGCACCGCCTACATTCTGCACTCTGGCAGCCTAGTTGCCAGCTTTCGACAGGTGCTGTCCTAGCAAGGAAGCTCAGGCAGTCAAAGCCGGTGCAGGGCGGCACCTTTCTGCTTTGCCCGCCTAAGCGGCGTCACACTCCCAAGGATACTGTGTCCTTTCCCTCTGCACTGCGTCTGCCGACGTGCTCTCTGCATCTCGGAGCATAACGGCAAAGGACAACGTTTTGCACGGCAGGGTAGAAATGGCATTGCTAGCAGGAAAGCTAGATGCCTTGGAACTGCCCGCTTACCCCTTGCCACTCACTTCAGGCTCGTACGCTGAGCAGAACAGCCTGTTGTTCCTGAAGCTTCGCTGGCTGTCGTTCGTGCCCAGACGCGATTTCCTTCCCAAGGAGGCGAAGCGCCCTCTACTTCTCGCACCGAGCGCGCTGCTCCTGGCTTTCGCCTCTGCCGCAACGAGCTCGCTACGCGCACTTTTCTTCTCAACCCTGGGTGCCCTTGCCTTCTGCCTTTCTTGTCTCGTGAATGGAGACGGAAAGCTTCTCGGCTAGAACTCGCCTAGAACAACTGCGGCTGCACATTGAGCTGGCCCGGAACGCCCTGCTGAAACTTGCCTTCTGGCACCACATTCACGGGGCAGCCGTCTTTCTTCGGCCACCTGCCAAGCGGCCCCATATCGCCGCGCTCGTTGCACTCCGCTTGTCAGATTGGCTTCCCGTGGCGCTGATTTCAGCCTGGCCAAATACTAGCGCTCCGGAGAGCTGTCTCGCAGACAATAATGTCCCGGCATAGAAATTTGTCCTGCAATGTTCCCTCCTCTTTTCCCACACTGTGTTGCTCTGATGAATGCCTTGAGCATGGAACGACTTAAGCCAGCAAGTATTCCTCGCCGGCCACCTCTCGCTGTGCAAGAGGTACGCCGTGGACCCTGTGAACGCTGCCAAGCAAAAAGCAGAGCCGTGACCATAAAAGCGAGGAGAGAGCATGCACGAAGCACACTAGTTCTGTCTAGTGCTTTCCGTGCAGAGAGGCGGCAAAGCTGAATGCCGTGTCCGAGCTTGACAACTCGCTGGAGCACAGAAAGCCAAGAATGAAGAGGCGGAACACAGCCTTGGTTTCAGCAGCTTCCGGGACTGCAAAAGTTCACCAATAGCTCTGTCAAAGCAGAACTCGGCTGCGAATGCTCTCGCAGCTTGGGAAAGTTAGGCGCAGCTGTTGACCAGCTCTGCCCGTGGCCACAGGCTGCTTCTTCCACCTTTCACTGGGGCAGAGCTTTTGCGGAACAGAGACGGCATTCTTCCAGTGCGTGTTCTCCAAGGAGCTGTGAAACAGAGCCTAGCACGCTGTCTCGCTGATACTGGCTTTCGGCAAGCAAGCGTGCCGCACCGCCTACATTCTGCACTCTGGCAGCCTAGTTGCCAGCTTTCGACAGGTGCTGTCCTAGCAAGGAAGCTCAGGCAGTCAAAGCCGGTGCAGGGCGGCACCTTTCTGCTTTGCCCGCCTAAGCGGCGTCACACTCCCAAGGATACTGTGTCCTTTCCCTCTGCACTGCGTCTGCCGACGTGCTCTCTGCATCTCGGAGCATAACGGCAAAGGACAACGTTTTGCACGGCAGGGTAGAAATGGCATTGCTAGCAGGAAAGCTAGATGCCTTGGAACTGCCCGCTTACCCCTTGCCACTCACTTCAGGCTCGTACGCTGAGCAGAACAGCCTGTTGTTCCTGAAGCTTCGCTGGCTGTCGTTCGTGCCCAGACGCGATTTCCTTCCCAAGGAGGCGAAGCGCCCTCTACTTCTCGCACCGAGCGCGCTGCTCCTGGCTTTCGCCTCTGCCGCAACGAGCTCGCTACGCGCACTTTTCTTCTCAACCCTGGGTGCCCTTGCCTTCTGCCTTTCTTGTCTCGTGAATGGAGACGGAAAGCTTCTCGGCTAGAACTTGCCTAGAACAACTGCGGCTGCACATTGAGCTGGCCCGGAACGCCCTGCTGAAACTTGCCTTCTGGCACCACATTCACGGGGCAGCCGTCTTTCTTCGGCCACCTGCCAAGCGGCCCCATATCGCCGCGCTCGTTGCACTCCGCTTGTCAGATTGGCTTCCCGTGGCGCTGATTTCAGCCTGGCCAAATACTAGCGCTCCGGAGAGCTGTCTCGCAGACAATAATGTCCCGGCATAGAAATTTGTCCTGCAATGTTCCCTCCTCTTTTCCCACACTGTGTTGCTCTGATGAATGCCTTGAGCATGGAACGACTTAAGCCAGCAAGTATTCCTCGCCGGCCACCTCTCGCTGTGCAAGAGGTACGCCGTGGACCCTGTGAACGCTGCCAAGCAAAAAGCAGAGCCGTGACCATAAAAGCGAGGAGAGAGCATGCACGAAGCACACTAGTTCTGTCTAGTGCTTTCCGTGCAGAGAGGCGGCAAAGCTGAATGCCGTGTCCGAGCTTGACAACTCGCTGGAGCACAGAAAGCCAAGAATGAAGAGGCGGAACACAGCCTTGGTTTCAGCAGCTTCCGGGACTGCAAAAGTTCACCAATAGCTCTGTCAAAGCAGAACTCGGCTGCGAATGCTCTCGCAGCTTGGGAAAGTTAGGCGCAGCTGTTGACCAGCTCTGCCCGTGGCCACAGGCTGCTTCTTCCACCTTTCACTGGGGCAGAGCTTTTGCGGAACAGAGACGGCATTCTTCCAGTGCGTGTTCTCCAAGGAGCTGTGAAACAGAGCCTAGCACGCTGTCTCGCTGATACTGGCTTTCGGCAAGCAAGCGTGCTGCACCGCCTACATTCTGCACTCTGGCAGCCTAGTTGCCAGCTTTCGACAGGTGCTGTCCTAGCAAGGAAGCTCAGGCAGTCAAAGCCGGTGGCAGGGCGGCACCTTTCTGCTTTGCCCGCCTAAGCGGCGTCACACTCCCAAGGATACTGTGTCCTTTCCCTCTGCACTGCGTCTGCCGACGTGCTCTCTGCATCTCGGAGCATAACGGCAAAGGACAACGTTTTGCACGGCAGGGTAGAAATGGCATTGCTAGCAGGAAAGCTAGATGCCTTGGAACTGCCCGCTTACCCCTTGCCACTCACTTCAGGCTCGTACGCTGAGCAGAACAGCCTGTTGTTCCTGAAGCTTCGCTGGCTGTCGTTCGTGCCCAGACGCGATTTCCTTCCCAAGGAGGCGAAGCGCCCTCTACTTCTCGCACCGAGCGCGCTGCTCCTGGCTTTCGCCTCTGCCGCAACGAGCTCGCTACGCGCACTTTTCTTCTCAACCCTGGGTGCCCTTGCCTTCTGCCTTTCTTGTCTCGTGAATGGAGACGGAAAGCTTCTCGGCTAGAACTTGCCTAGAACAACTGCGGCTGCACATTGAGCTGGCCCGGAACGCCCTGCTGAAACTTGCCTTCTGGCACCACATTCACGGGGCAGCCGTCTTTCTTCGGCCACCTGCCAAGCGGCCCCATATCGCCGCGCTCGTTGCACTCCGCTTGTCAGATTGGCTTCCCGTGGCGCTGATTTCAGCCTGGCCAAATACTAGCGCTCCGGAGAGCTGTCTCGCAGACAATAATGTCCCGGCATAGAAATTTGTCCTGCAATGTTCCCTCCTCTTTTCCCACACTGTGTTGCTCTGATGAATGCCTTGAGCATGGAACGACTTAAGCCAGCAAGTATTCCTCGCCGGCCACCTCTCGCTGTGCAAGAGGTACGCCGTGGACCCTGTGAACGCTGCCAAGCAAAAAGCAGAGCCGTGACCATAAAAGCGAGGAGAGAGCATGCACGAAGCACACTAGTTCTGTCTAGTGCTTTCCGTGCAGAGAGGCGGCAAAGCTGAATGCCGTGTCCGAGCTTGACAACTCGCTGGAGCACAGAAAGCCAAGAATGAAGAGGCGGAACACAGCCTTGGTTTCAGCAGCTTCCGGGACTGCAAAAGTTCACCAATAGCTCTGTCAAAGCAGAACTCGGCTGCGAATGCTCTCGCAGCTTGGGAAAGTTAGGCGCAGCTGTTGACCAGCTCTGCCCGTGGCCACAGGCTGCTTCTTCCACCTTTCACTGGGGCAGAGCTTTTGCGGAACAGAGACGGCATTCTTCCAGTGCGTGTTCTCCAAGGAGCTGTGAAACAGAGCCTAGCACGCTGTCTCGCTGATACTGGCTTTCGGCAAGCAAGCGTGCTGCACCGCCTACATTCTGCACTCTGGCAGCCTAGTTGCCAGCTTTCGACAGGTGCTGTCCTAGCAAGGAAGCTCAGGCAGTCAAAGCCGGTGGCAGGGCGGCACCTTTCTGCTTTGCCCGCCTAAGCGGCGTCACACTCCCAAGGATACTGTGTCCTTTCCCTCTGCACTGCGTCTGCCGACGTGCTCTCTGCATCTCGGAGCATAACGGCAAAGGACAACGTTTTGCACGGCAGGGTAGAAATGGCATTGCTAGCAGGAAAGCTAGATGCCTTGGAACTGCCCGCTTACCCCTTGCCACTCACTTCAGGCTCGTACGCTGAGCAGAACAGCCTGTTGTTCCTGAAGCTTCGCTGGCTGTCGTTCGTGCCCAGACGCGATTTCCTTCCCAAGGAGGCGAAGCGCCCTCTACTTCTCGCACCGAGCGCGCTGCTCCTGGCTTTCGCCTCTGCCGCAACGAGCTCGCTACGCGCACTTTTCTTCTCAACCCTGGGTGCCCTTGCCTTCTGCCTTTCTTGTCTCGTGAATGGAGACGGAAAGCTTCTCGGCTAGAACTCGCCTAGAACAACTGCGGCTGCACATTGAGCTGGCCCGGAACGCCCTGCTGAAACTTGCCTTCTGGCACCACATTCACGGGGCAGCCGTCTTTCTTCGGCCACCTGCCAAGCGGCCCCATATCGCCGCGCTCGTTGCACTCCGCTTGTCAGATTGGCTTCCCGTGGCGCTGATTTCAGCCTGGCCAAATACTAGCGCTCCGGAGAGCTGTCTCGCAGACAATAATGTCCCGGCATAGAAATTTGTCCTGCAATGTTCCCTCCTCTTTTCCCACACTGTGTTGCTCTGATGAATGCCTTGAGCATGGAACGACTTAAGGCAGCAAGTATTCCTCGCCGGCCACCTCTCGCTGTGCAAGAGGTACGCCGTGGACCCTGTGAACGCTGCCAAGCAAAAAGCAGAGCCGTGACCATAAAAGCGAGGAGAGAGCATGCACGAAGCACACTAGTTCTGTCTAGTGCTTTCCGTGCAGAGAGGCGGCAAAGCTGAATGCCGTGTCCGAGCTTGACAACTCGCTGGAGCACAGAAAGCCAAGAATGAAGAGGCGGAACACAGCCTTGGTTTCAGCAGCTTCCGGGACTGCAAAAGTTCACCAATAGCTCTGTCAAAGCAGAACTCGGCTGCGAATGCTCTCGCAGCTTGGGAAAGTTAGGCGCAGCTGTTGACCAGCTCTGCCCGTGGCCACAGGCTGCTTCTTCCACCTTTCACTGGGGCAGAGCTTTTGCGGAACAGAGACGGCATTCTTCCAGTGCGTGTTCTCCAAGGAGCTGTGAAACAGAGCCTAGCACGCTGTCTCGCTGATACTGGCTTTCGGCAAGCAAGCGTGCCGCACCGCCTACATTCTGCACTCTGGCAGCCTAGTTGCCAGCTTTCGACAGGTGCTGTCCTAGCAAGGAAGCTCAGGCAGTCAAAGCCGGTGGCAGGGCGGCACCTTTCTGCTTTGCCCGCCTAAGCGGCGTCACACTCCCAAGGATACTGTGTCCTTTCCCTCTGCACTGCGTCTGCCGACGTGCTCTCTGCATCTCGGAGCATAACGGCAAAGGACAACGTTTTGCACGGCAGGGTAGAAATGGCATTGCTAGCAGGAAAGCTAGATGCCTTGGAACTGCCCGCTTACCCCTTGCCACTCACTTCAGGCTCGTACGCTGAGCAGAACAGCCTGTTGTTCCTGAAGCTTCGCTGGCTGTCGTTCGTGCCCAGACGCCATTTCCTTCCCAAGGAGGCGAAGCGCCCTCTACTTCTCGCACCGAGCGCGCTGCTCCTGGCTTTCGCCTCTGCCGCAACGAGCTCGCTACGCGCACTTTTCTTCTCAACCCTGGGTGCCCTTGCCTTCTGCCTTTCTTGTCTCGTGAATGGAGACGGAAAGCTTCTCGGCTAGAACTCGCCTAGAACAACTGCGGCTGCACATTGAGCTGGCCCGGAACGCCCTGCTGAAACTTGCCTTCTGGCACCACATTCACGGGGCAGCCGTCTTTCTTCGGCCACCTGCCAAGCGGCCCCATATCGCCGCGCTCGTTGCACTCCGCTTGTCAGATTGGCTTCCCGTGGTGCTGATTTCAGCCTGGCCAAATACTAGCGCTCCGGAGAGCTGTCTCGCAGACAATAATGTCCCGGCATAGAAATTTGTCCTGCAATGTTCCCTCCTCTTTTCCCACACTGTGTTGCTCTGATGAATGCCTTGAGCATGGAACGACTTAAGCCAGCAAGTATTCCTCGCCAGCCACCTCTCGCTGTGCAAGAGGTACGCCGTGGACCCTGTGAACGCTGCCAAGCAAAAAGCAGAGCCGTGACCATAAAAGCGAGGAGAGAGCATGCACGAAGCACACTAGTTCTGTCTAGTGCTTTCCGTGCAGAGAGGCGGCAAAGCTGAATGCCGTGTCCGAGCTTGACAACTCGCTGGAGCACAGAAAGCCAAGAATGAAGAGGCGGAACACAGCCTTGGTTTCAGCAGCTTCCGGGACTGCAAAAGTTCACCAATAGCTCTGTCAAAGCAGAACTCGGCTGCGAATGCTCTCGCAGCTTGGGAAAGTTAGGCGCAGCTGTTGACCAGCTCTGCCCGTGGCCACAGGCTGCTTCTTCCACCTTTCACTGGGGCAGAGCTTTTGCGGAACAGAGACGGCATTCTTCCAGTGCGTGTTCTCCAAGGAGCTGTGAAACAGAGCCTAGCACGCTGTCTCGCTGATACTGGCTTTCGGCAAGCAAGCGTGCCGCACCGCCTACATTCTGCACTCTGGCAGCCTAGTTGCCAGCTTTCGACAGGTGCTGTCCTAGCAAGGAAGCTCAGGCAGTCAAAGCCGGTGCAGGGCGGCACCTTTCTGCTTTGCCCGCCTAAGCGGCGTCACACTCCCAAGGATACTGTGTCCTTTCCCTCTGCACTGCGTCTGCCGACGTGCTCTCTGCATCTCGGAGCATAACGGCAAAGGACAACGTTTTGCACGGCAGGGTAGAAATGGCATTGCTAGCAGGAAAGCTAGATGCCTTGGAACTGCCCGCTTACCCCTTGCCACTCACTTCAGGCTCGTACGCTGAGCAGAACAGCCTGTTGTTCCTGAAGCTTCGCTGGCTGTCGTTCGTGCCCAGACGCGATTTCCTTCCCAAGGAGGCGAAGCGCCCTCTACTTCTCGCACCGAGCGCGCTGCTCCTGGCTTTCGCCTCTGCCGCAACGAGCTCGCTACGCGCACTTTTCTTCTCAACCCTGGGTGCCCTTGCCTTCTGCCTTTCTTGTCTCGTGAATGGAGACGGAAAGCTTCTCGGCTAGAACTCGCCTAGAACAACTGCGGCTGCACATTGAGCTGGCCCGGAACGCCCTGCTGAAACTTGCCTTCTGGCACCACATTCACGGGGCAGCCGTCTTTCTTCGGCCACCTGCCAAGCGGCCCCATATCGCCGCGCTCGTTGCACTCCGCTTGTCAGATTGGCTTCCCGTGGCGCTGATTTCAGCCTGGCCAAATACTAGCGCTCCGGAGAGCTGTCTCGCAGACAATAATGTCCCGGCATAGAAATTTGTCCTGCAATGTTCCCTCCTCTTTTCCCACACTGTGTTGCTCTGATGAATGCCTTGAGCATGGAACGACTTAAGGCAGCAAGTATTCCTCGCCGGCCACCTCTCGCTGTGCAAGAGGTACGCCGTGGACCCTGTGAACGCTGCCAAGCAAAAAGCAGAGCCGTGACCATAAAAGCGAGGAGAGAGCATGCACGAAGCACACTAGTTCTGTCTAGTGCTTTCCGTGCAGAGAGGCGGCAAAGCTGAATGCCGTGTCCGAGCTTGACAACTCGCTGGAGCACAGAAAGCCAAGAATGAAGAGGCGGAACACAGCCTTGGTTTCAGCAGCTTCCGGGACTGCAAAAGTTCACCAATAGCTCTGTCAAAGCAGAACTCGGCTGCGAATGCTCTCGCAGCTTGGGAAAGTTAGGCGCAGCTGTTGACCAGCTCTGCCCGTGGCCACAGGCTGCTTCTTCCACCTTTCACTGGGGCAGAGCTTTTGCGGAACAGAGACGGCATTCTTCCAGTGCGTGTTCTCCAAGGAGCTGTGAAACAGAGCCTAGCACGCTGTCTCGCTGATACTGGCTTTCGGCAAGCAAGCGTGCCGCACCGCCTACATTCTGCACTCTGGCAGCCTAGTTGCCAGCTTTCGACAGGTGCTGTCCTAGCAAGGAAGCTCAGGCAGTCAAAGCCGGTGGCAGGGCGGCACCTTTCTGCTTTGCCCGCCTAAGCGGCGTCACACTCCCAAGGATACTGTGTCCTTTCCCTCTGCACTGCGTCTGCCGACGTGCTCTCTGCATCTCGGAGCATAACGGCAAAGGACAACGTTTTGCACGGCAGGGTAGAAATGGCATTGCTAGCAGGAAAGCTAGATGCCTTGGAACTGCCCGCTTACCCCTTGCCACTCACTTCAGGCTCGTACGCTGAGCAGAACAGCCTGTTGTTCCTGAAGCTTCGCTGGCTGTCGTTCGTGCCCAGACGCGATTTCCTTCCCAAGGAGGCGAAGCGCCCTCTACTTCTCGCACCGAGCGCGCTGCTCCTGGCTTTCGCCTCTGCCGCAACGAGCTCGCTACGCGCACTTTTCTTCTCAACCCTGGGTGCCCTTGCCTTCTGCCTTTCTTGTCTCGTGAATGGAGACGGAAAGCTTCTCGGCTAGAACTCGCCTAGAACAACTGCGGCTGCACATTGAGCTGGCCCGGAACGCCCTGCTGAAACTTGCCTTCTGGCACCACATTCACGGGGCAGCCGTCTTTCTTCGGCCACCTGCCAAGCGGCCCCATATCGCCGCGCTCGTTGCACTCCGCTTGTCAGATTGGCTTCCCGTGGCGCTGATTTCAGCCTGGCCAAATACTAGCGCTCCGGAGAGCTGTCTCGCAGACAATAATGTCCCGGCATAGAAATTTGTCCTGCAATGTTCCCTCCTCTTTTCCCACACTGTGTTGCTCTGATGAATGCCTTGAGCATGGAACGACTTAAGGCAGCAAGTATTCCTCGCCGGCCACCTCTCGCTGTGCAAGAGGTACGCCGTGGACCCTGTGAACGCTGCCAAGCAAAAAGCAGAGCCGTGACCATAAAAGCGAGGAGAGAGCATGCACGAAGCACACTAGTTCTGTCTAGTGCTTTCCGTGCAGAGAGGCGGCAAAGCTGAATGCCGTGTCCGAGCTTGACAACTCGCTGGAGCACAGAAAGCCAAGAATGAAGAGGCGGAACACAGCCTTGGTTTCAGCAGCTTCCGGGACTGCAAAAGTTCACCAATAGCTCTGTCAAAGCAGAACTCGGCTGCGAATGCTCTCGCAGCTTGGGAAAGTTAGGCGCAGCTGTTGACCAGCTCTGCCCGTGGCCACAGGCTGCTTCTTCCACCTTTCACTGGGGCAGAGCTTTTGCGGAACAGAGACGGCATTCTTCCAGTGCGTGTTCTCCAAGGAGCTGTGAAACAGAGCCTAGCACGCTGTCTCGCTGATACTGGCTTTCGGCAAGCAAGCGTGCCGCACCGCCTACATTCTGCACTCTGGCAGCCTAGTTGCCAGCTTTCGACAGGTGCTGTCCTAGCAAGGAAGCTCAGGCAGTCAAAGCCGGTGGCAGGGCGGCACCTTTCTGCTTTGCCCGCCTAAGCGGCGTCACACTCCCAAGGATACTGTGTCCTTTCCCTCTGCACTGCGTCTGCCGACGTGCTCTCTGCATCTCGGAGCATAACGGCAAAGGACAACGTTTTGCACGGCAGGGTAGAAATGGCATTGCTAGCAGGAAAGCTAGATGCCTTGGAACTGCCCGCTTACCCCTTGCCACTCACTTCAGGCTCGTACGCTGAGCAGAACAGCCTGTTGTTCCTGAAGCTTCGCTGGCTGTCGTTCGTGCCCAGACGCGATTTCCTTCCCAAGGAGGCGAAGCGCCCTCTACTTCTCGCACCGAGCGCGCTGCTCCTGGCTTTCGCCTCTGCCGCAACGAGCTCGCTACGCGCACTTTTCTTCTCAACCCTGGGTGCCCTTGCCTTCTGCCTTTCTTGTCTCGTGAATGGAGACGGAAAGCTTCTCGGCTAGAACTCGCCTAGAACAACTGCGGCTGCACATTGAGCTGGCCCGGAACGCCCTGCTGAAACTTGCCTTCTGGCACCACATTCACGGGGCAGCCGTCTTTCTTCGGCCACCTGCCAAGCGGCCCCATATCGCCGCGCTCGTTGCACTCCGCTTGTCAGATTGGCTTCCCGTGGCGCTGATTTCAGCCTGGCCAAATACTAGCGCTCCGGAGAGCTGTCTCGCAGACAATAATGTCCCGGCATAGAAATTTGTCCTGCAATGTTCCCTCCTCTTTTCCCACACTGTGTTGCTCTGATGAATGCCTTGAGCATGGAACGACTTAAGGCAGCAAGTATTCCTCGCCGGCCACCTCTCGCTGTGCAAGAGGTACGCCGTGGACCCTGTGAACGCTGCCAAGCAAAAAGCAGAGCCGTGACCATAAAAGCGAGGAGAGAGCATGCACGAAGCACACTAGTTCTGTCTAGTGCTTTCCGTGCAGAGAGGCGGCAAAGCTGAATGCCGTGTCCGAGCTTGACAACTCGCTGGAGCACAGAAAGCCAAGAATGAAGAGGCGGAACACAGCCTTGGTTTCAGCAGCTTCCGGGACTGCAAAAGTTCACCAATAGCTCTGTCAAAGCAGAACTCGGCTGCGAATGCTCTCGCAGCTTGGGAAAGTTAGGCGCAGCTGTTGACCAGCTCTGCCCGTGGCCACAGGCTGCTTCTTCCACCTTTCACTGGGGCAGAGCTTTTGCGGAACAGAGACGGCATTCTTCCAGTGCGTGTTCTCCAAGGAGCTGTGAAACAGAGCCTAGCACGCTGTCTCGCTGATACTGGCTTTCGGCAAGCAAGCGTGCCGCACCGCCTACATTCTGCACTCTGGCAGCCTAGTTGCCAGCTTTCGACAGGTGCTGTCCTAGCAAGGAAGCTCAGGCAGTCAAAGCCGGTGGCAGGGCGGCACCTTTCTGCTTTGCCCGCCTAAGCGGCGTCACACTCCCAAGGATACTGTGTCCTTTCCCTCTGCACTGCGTCTGCCGACGTGCTCTCTGCATCTCGGAGCATAACGGCAAAGGACAACGTTTTGCACGGCAGGGTAGAAATGGCATTGCTAGCAGGAAAGCTAGATGCCTTGGAACTGCCCGCTTACCCCTTGCCACTCACTTCAGGCTCGTACGCTGAGCAGAACAGCCTGTTGTTCCTGAAGCTTCGCTGGCTGTCGTTCGTGCCCAGACGCGATTTCCTTCCCAAGGAGGCGAAGCGCCCTCTACTTCTCGCACCGAGCGCGCTGCTCCTGGCTTTCGCCTCTGCCGCAACGAGCTCGCTACGCGCACTTTTCTTCTCAACCCTGGGTGCCCTTGCCTTCTGCCTTTCTTGTCTCGTGAATGGAGACGGAAAGCTTCTCGGCTAGAACTCGCCTAGAACAACTGCGGCTGCACATTGAGCTGGCCCGGAACGCCCTGCTGAAACTTGCCTTCTGGCACCACATTCACGGGGCAGCCGTCTTTCTTCGGCCACCTGCCAAGCGGCCCCATATCGCCGCGCTCGTTGCACTCCGCTTGTCAGATTGGCTTCCCGTGGCGCTGATTTCAGCCTGGCCAAATACTAGCGCTCCGGAGAGCTGTCTCGCAGACAATAATGTCCCGGCATAGAAATTTGTCCTGCAATGTTCCCTCCTCTTTTCCCACACTGTGTTGCTCTGATGAATGCCTTGAGCATGGAACGACTTAAGGCAGCAAGTATTCCTCGCCGGCCACCTCTCGCTGTGCAAGAGGTACGCCGTGGACCCTGTGAACGCTGCCAAGCAAAAAGCAGAGCCGTGACCATAAAAGCGAGGAGAGAGCATGCACGAAGCACACTAGTTCTGTCTAGTGCTTTCCGTGCAGAGAGGCGGCAAAGCTGAATGCCGTGTCCGAGCTTGACAACTCGCTGGAGCACAGAAAGCCAAGAATGAAGAGGCGGAACACAGCCTTGGTTTCAGCAGCTTCCGGGACTGCAAAAGTTCACCAATAGCTCTGTCAAAGCAGAACTCGGCTGCGAATGCTCTCGCAGCTTGGGAAAGTTAGGCGCAGCTGTTGACCAGCTCTGCCCGTGGCCACAGGCTGCTTCTTCCACCTTTCACTGGGGCAGAGCTTTTGCGGAACAGAGACGGCATTCTTCCAGTGCGTGTTCTCCAAGGAGCTGTGAAACAGAGCCTAGCACGCTGTCTCGCTGATACTGGCTTTCGGCAAGCAAGCGTGCCGCACCGCCTACATTCTGCACTCTGGCAGCCTAGTTGCCAGCTTTCGACAGGTGCTGTCCTAGCAAGGAAGCTCAGGCAGTCAAAGCCGGTGGCAGGGCGGCACCTTTCTGCTTTGCCCGCCTAAGCGGCGTCACACTCCCAAGGATACTGTGTCCTTTCCCTCTGCACTGCGTCTGCCGACGTGCTCTCTGCATCTCGGAGCATAACGGCAAAGGACAACGTTTTGCACGGCAGGGTAGAAATGGCATTGCTAGCAGGAAAGCTAGATGCCTTGGAACTGCCCGCTTACCCCTTGCCACTCACTTCAGGCTCGTACGCTGAGCAGAACAGCCTGTTGTTCCTGAAGCTTCGCTGGCTGTCGTTCGTGCCCAGACGCGATTTCCTTCCCAAGGAGGCGAAGCGCCCTCTACTTCTCGCACCGAGCGCGCTGCTCCTGGCTTTCGCCTCTGCCGCAACGAGCTCGCTACGCGCACTTTTCTTCTCAACCCTGGGTGCCCTTGCCTTCTGCCTTTCTTGTCTCGTGAATGGAGACGGAAAGCTTCTCGGCTAGAACTCGCCTAGAACAACTGCGGCTGCACATTGAGCTGGCCCGGAACGCCCTGCTGAAACTTGCCTTCTGGCACCACATTCACGGGGCAGCCGTCTTTCTTCGGCCACCTGCCAAGCGGCCCCATATCGCCGCGCTCGTTGCACTCCGCTTGTCAGATTGGCTTCCCGTGGCGCTGATTTCAGCCTGGCCAAATACTAGCGCTCCGGAGAGCTGTCTCGCAGACAATAATGTCCCGGCATAGAAATTTGTCCTGCAATGTTCCCTCCTCTTTTCCCACACTGTGTTGCTCTGATGAATGCCTTGAGCATGGAACGACTTAAGCCAGCAAGTATTCCTCGCCGGCCACCTCTCGCTGTGCAAGAGGTACGCCGTGGACCCTGTGAACGCTGCCAAGCAAAAAGCAGAGCCGTGACCATAAAAGCGAGGAGAGAGCATGCACGAAGCACACTAGTTCTGTCTAGTGCTTTCCGTGCAGAGAGGCGGCAAAGCTGAATGCCGTGTCCGAGCTTGACAACTCGCTGGAGCACAGAAAGCCAAGAATGAAGAGGCGGAACACAGCCTTGGTTTCAGCAGCTTCCGGGACTGCAAAAGTTCACCAATAGCTCTGTCAAAGCAGAACTCGGCTGCGAATGCTCTCGCAGCTTGGGAAAGTTAGGCGCAGCTGTTGACCAGCTCTGCCCGTGGCCACAGGCTGCTTCTTCCACCTTTCACTGGGGCAGAGCTTTTGCGGAACAGAGACGGCATTCTTCCAGTGCGTGTTCTCCAAGGAGCTGTGAAACAGAGCCTAGCACGCTGTCTCGCTGATACTGGCTTTCGGCAAGCAAGCGTGCCGCACCGCCTACATTCTGCACTCTGGCAGCCTAGTTGCCAGCTTTCGACAGGTGCTGTCCTAGCAAGGAAGCTCAGGCAGTCAAAGCCGGTGGCAGGGCGGCACCTTTCTGCTTTGCCCGCCTAAGCGGCGTCACACTCCCAAGGATACTGTGTCCTTTCCCTCTGCACTGCGTCTGCCGACGTGCTCTCTGCATCTCGGAGCATAACGGCAAAGGACAACGTTTTGCACGGCAGGGTAGAAATGGCATTGCTAGCAGGAAAGCTAGATGCCTTGGAACTGCCCGCTTACCCCTTGCCACTCACTTCAGGCTCGTACGCTGAGCAGAAGAGCCTGTTGTTCCTGAAGCTTCGCTGGCTGTCGTTCGTGCCCAGACGCGATTTCCTTCCCAAGGAGGCGAAGCGCCCTCTACTTCTCGCACCGAGCGCGCTGCTCCTGGCTTTCGCCTCTGCCGCAACGAGCTCGCTACGCGCACTTTTCTTCTCAACCCTGGGTGCCCTTGCCTTCTGCCTTTCTTGTCTCGTGAATGGAGACGGAAAGCTTCTCGGCTAGAACTCGCCTAGAACAACTGCGGCTGCACATTGAGCTGGCCCGGAACGCCCTGCTGAAACTTGCCTTCTGGCACCACATTCACGGGGCAGCCGTCTTTCTTCGGCCACCTGCCAAGCGGCCCCATATCGCCGCGCTCGTTGCACTCCGCTTGTCAGATTGGCTTCCCGTGGCGCTGATTTCAGCCTGGCCAAATACTAGCGCTCCGGAGAGCTGTCTCGCAGACAATAATGTCCCGGCATAGAAATTTGTCCTGCAATGTTCCCTCCTCTTTTCCCACACTGTGTTGCTCTGATGAATGCCTTGAGCATGGAACGACTTAAGGCAGCAAGTATTCCTCGCCGGCCACCTCTCGCTGTGCAAGAGGTACGCCGTGGACCCTGTGAACGCTGCCAAGCAAAAAGCAGAGCCGTGACCATAAAAGCGAGGAGAGAGCATGCACGAAGCACACTAGTTCTGTCTAGTGCTTTCCGTGCAGAGAGGCGGCAAAGCTGAATGCCGTGTCCGAGCTTGACAACTCGCTGGAGCACAGAAAGCCAAGAATGAAGAGGCGGAACACAGCCTTGGTTTCAGCAGCTTCCGGGACTGCAAAAGTTCACCAATAGCTCTGTCAAAGCAGAACTCGGCTGCGAATGCTCTCGCAGCTTGGGAAAGTTAGGCGCAGCTGTTGACCAGCTCTGCCCGTGGCCACAGGCTGCTTCTTCCACCTTTCACTGGGGCAGAGCTTTTGCGGAACAGAGACGGCATTCTTCCAGTGCGTGTTCTCCAAGGAGCTGTGAAACAGAGCCTAGCACGCTGTCTCGCTGATACTGGCTTTCGGCAAGCAAGCGTGCCGCACCGCCTACATTCTGCACTCTGGCAACCTAGTTGCCAGCTTTCGACAGGTGCTGTCCTAGCAAGGAAGCTCAGGCAGTCAAAGCCGGTGCAGGGCGGCACCTTTCTGCTTTGCCCGCCTAAGCGGCGTCACACTCCCAAGGATACTGTGTCCTTTCCCTCTGCACTGCGTCTGCCGACGTGCTCTCTGCATCTCGGAGCATAACGGCAAAGGACAACGTTTTGCACGGCAGGGTAGAAATGGCATTGCTAGCAGGAAAGCTAGATGCCTTGGAACTGCCCGCTTACCCCTTGCCACTCACTTCAGGCTCGTACGCTGAGCAGAACAGCCTGTTGTTCCTGAAGCTTCGCTGGCTGTCGTTCATGCCCAGACGCGATTTCCTTCCCAAGGAGGCGAAGCGCCCTCTACTTCTCGCACCGAGCGCGCTGCTCCTGGCTTTCGCTTCTGCCGCAACGAGCTCGCTACGCGCACTTTTCTTCTCAACCCTGGGTGCCCTTGCCTTCTGCCTTTCTTGTCTCGTGAATGGAGACGGAAAGCTTCTCGGCTAGAACTCGCCTAGAACAACTGCGGCTGCACATTGAGCTGGCCCGGAACGCCCTGCTGAAACTTGCCTTCTGGCACCACATTCACGGGGCAGCCGTCTTTCTTCGGCCACCTGCCAAGCGGCCCCATATCGCCGCGCTCGTTGCACTCCGCTTGTCAGATTGGCTTCCCGTGGCGCTGATTTCAGCCTGGCCAAATACTAGCGCTCCGGAGAGCTGTCTCGCAGACAATAATGTCCCGGCATAGAAATTTGTCCTGCAATGTTCCCTCCTCTTTTCCCACACTGTGTTGCTCTGATGAATGCCTTGAGCATGGAACGACTTAAGGCAGCAAGTATTCCTCGCCGGCCACCTCTCGCTGTGCAAGAGGTACGCCGTGGACCCTGTGAACGCTGCCAAGCAAAAAGCAGAGCCGTGACCATAAAAGCGAGGAGAGAGCATGCACGAAGCACACTAGTTCTGTCTAGTGCTTTCCGTGCAGAGAGGCGGCAAAGCTGAATGCCGTGTCCGAGCTTGACAACTCGCTGGAGCACAGAAAGCCAAGAATGAAGAGGCGGAACACAGCCTTGGTTTCAGCAGCTTCCGGGACTGCAAAAGTTCACCAATAGCTCTGTCAAAGCAGAACTCGGCTGCGAATGCTCTCGCAGCTTGGGAAAGTTAGGCGCAGCTGTTGACCAGCTCTGCCCGTGGCCACAGGCTGCTTCTTCCACCTTTCACTGGGGCAGAGCTTTTGCGGAACAGAGACGGCATTCTTCCAGTGCGTGTTCTCCAAGGAGCTGTGAAACAGAGCCTAGCACGCTGTCTCGCTGATACTGGCTTTCGGCAAGCAAGCGTGCCGCACCACCTACATTCTGCACTCTGGCAGCCTAGTTGCCAGCTTTCGACAGGTGCTGTCCTAGCAAGGAAGCTCAGGCAGTCAAAGCCGGTGCAGGGCGGCACCTTTCTGCTTTGCCCGCCTAAGCGGCGTCACACTCCCAAGGATACTGTGTCCTTTCCCTCTGCACTGCGTCTGCCGACGTGCTCTCTGCATCTCGGAGCATAACGGCAAAGGACAACGTTTTGCACGGCAGGGTAGAAATGGCATTGCTAGCAGGAAAGCTAGATGCCTTGGAACTGCCCGCTTACCCCTTGCCACTCACTTCAGGCTCGTACGCTGAGCAGAACAGCCTGTTGTTCCTGAAGCTTCGCTGGCTGTCGTTCGTGCCCAGACGCGATTTCCTTCCCAAGGAGGCGAAGCGCCCTCTACTTCTCGCACCGAGCGCGCTGCTCCTGGCTTTCGCCTCTGCCGCAACGAGCTCGCTACGCGCACTTTTCTTCTCAACCCTGGGTGCCCTTGCCTTCTGCCTTTCTTGTCTCGTGAATGGAGACGGAAAGCTTCTCGGCTAGAACTCGCCTAGAACAACTGCGGCTGCACATTGAGCTGGCCCGGAACGCCCTGCTGAAACTTGCCTTCTGGCACCACATTCACGGGGCAGCCGTCTTTCTTCGGCCACCTGCCAAGCGGCCCCATATCGCCGCGCTCGTTGCACTCCGCTTGTCAGATTGGCTTCCCGTGGCGCTGATTTCAGCCTGGCCAAATACTAGCGCTCCGGAGAGCTGTCTCGCAGACAATAATGTCCCGGCATAGAAATTTGTCCTGCAATGTTCCCTCCTCTTTTCCCACACTGTGTTGCTCTGATGAATGCCTTGAGCATGGAACGACTTAAGGCAGCAAGTATTCCTCGCCGGCCACCTCTCGCTGTGCAAGAGGTACGCCGTGGACCCTGTGAACGCTGCCAAGCAAAAAGCAGAGCCGTGACCATAAAAGCGAGGAGAGAGCATGCACGAAGCACACTAGTTCTGTCTAGTGCTTTCCGTGCAGAGAGGCGGCAAAGCTGAATGCCGTGTCCGAGCTTGACAACTCGCTGGAGCACAGAAAGCCAAGAATGAAGAGGCGGAACACAGCCTTGGTTTCAGCAGCTTCCGGGACTGCAAAAGTTCACCAATAGCTCTGTCAAAGCAGAACTCGGCTGCGAATGCTCTCGCAGCTTGGGAAAGTTAGGCGCAGCTGTTGACCAGCTCTGCCCGTGGCCACAGGCTGCTTCTTCCACCTTTCACTGGGGCAGAGCTTTTGCGGAACAGAGACGGCATTCTTCCAGTGCGTGTTCTCCAAGGAGCTGTGAAACAGAGCCTAGCACGCTGTCTCGCTGATACTGGCTTTCGGCAAGCAAGCGTGCCGCACCGCCTACATTCTGCACTCTGGCAGCCTAGTTGCCAGCTTTCGACAGGTGCTGTCCTAGCAAGGAAGCTCAGGCAGTCAAAGCCGGTGCAGGGCGGCACCTTTCTGCTTTGCCCGCCTAAGCGGCGTCACACTCCCAAGGATACTGTGTCCTTTCCCTCTGCACTGCGTCTGCCGACGTGCTCTCTGCATCTCGGAGCATAACGGCAAAGGACAACGTTTTGCACGGCAGGGTAGAAATGGCATTGCTAGCAGGAAAGCTAGATGCCTTGGAACTGCCCGCTTACCCCTTGCCACTCACTTCAGGCTCGTACGCTGAGCAGAACAGCCTGTTGTTCCTGAAGCTTCGCTGGCTGTCGTTCGTGCCCAGACGCGATTTCCTTCCCAAGGAGGCGAAGCGCCCTCTACTTCTCGCACCGAGCGCGCTGCTCCTGGCTTTCGCCTCTGCCGCAACGAGCTCGCTACGCGCACTTTTCTTCTCAACCCTGGGTGCCCTTGCCTTCTGCCTTTCTTGTCTCGTGAATGGAGACGGAAAGCTTCTCGGCTAGAACTCGCCTAGAACAACTGCGGCTGCACATTGAGCTGGCCCGGAACGCCCTGCTGAAACTTGCCTTCTGGCACCACATTCACGGGGCAGCCGTCTTTCTTCGGCCACCTGCCAAGCGGCCCCATATCGCCGCGCTCGTTGCACTCCGCTTGTCAGATTGGCTTCCCGTGGCGCTGATTTCAGCCTGGCCAAATACTAGCGCTCCGGAGAGCTGTCTCGCAGACAATAATGTCCCGGCATAGAAATTTGTCCTGCAATGTTCCCTCCTCTTTTCCCACACTGTGTTGCTCTGATGAATGCCTTGAGCATGGAACGACTTAAGGCAGCAAGTATTCCTCGCCGGCCACCTCTCGCTGTGCAAGAGGTACGCCGTGGACCCTGTGAACGCTGCCAAGCAAAAAGCAGAGCCGTGACCATAAAAGCGAGGAGAGAGCATGCACGAAGCACACTAGTTCTGTCTAGTGCTTTCCGTGCAGAGAGGCGGCAAAGCTGAATGCCGTGTCCGAGCTTGACAACTCGCTGGAGCACAGAAAGCCAAGAATGAAGAGGCGGAACACAGCCTTGGTTTCAGCAGCTTCCGGGACTGCAAAAGTTCACCAATAGCTCTGTCAAAGCAGAACTCGGCTGCGAATGCTCTCGCAGCTTGGGAAAGTTAGGCGCAGCTGTTGACCAGCTCTGCCCGTGGCCACAGGCTGCTTCTTCCACCTTTCACTGGGGCAGAGCTTTTGCGGAACAGAGACGGCATTCTTCCAGTGCGTGTTCTCCAAGGAGCTGTGAAACAGAGCCTAGCACGCTGTCTCGCTGATACTGGCTTTCGGCAAGCAAGCGTGCCGCACCGCCTACATTCTGCACTCTGGCAGCCTAGTTGCCAGCTTTCGACAGGTGCTGTCCTAGCAAGGAAGCTCAGGCAGTCAAAGCCGGTGCAGGGCGGCACCTTTCTGCTTTGCCCGCCTAAGCGGCGTCACACTCCCAAGGATACTGTGTCCTTTCCCTCTGCACTGCGTCTGCCGACGTGCTCTCTGCATCTCGGAGCATAACGGCAAAGGACAACGTTTTGCACGGCAGGGTAGAAATGGCATTGCTAGCAGGAAAGCTAGATGCCTTGGAACTGCCCGCTTACCCCTTGCCACTCACTTCAGGCTCGTACGCTGAGCAGAAGAGCCTGTTGTTCCTGAAGCTTCGCTGGCTGTCGTTCATGCCCAGACGCGATTTCCTTCCCAAGGAGGCGAAGCGCCCTCTACTTCTCGCACCGAGCGCGCTGCTCCTGGCTTTCGCCTCTGCCGCAACGAGCTCGCTACGCGCACTTTTCTTCTCAACCCTGGGTGCCCTTGCCTTCTGCCTTTCTTGTCTCGTGAATGGAGACGGAAAGCTTCTCGGCTAGAACTCGCCTAGAACAACTGCGGCTGCACATTGAGCTGGCCCGGAACGCCCTGCTGAAACTTGCCTTCTGGCACCACATTCACGGGGCAGCCGTCTTTCTTCGGCCACCTGCCAAGCGGCCCCATATCGCCGCGCTCGTTGCACTCCGCTTGTCAGATTGGCTTCCCGTGGCGCTGATTTCAGCCTGGCCAAATACTAGCGCTCCGGAGAGCTGTCTCGCAGACAATAATGTCCCGGCATAGAAATTTGTCCTGCAATGTTCCCTCCTCTTTTCCCACACTGTGTTGCTCTGATGAATGCCTTGAGCATGGAACGACTTAAGCCAGCAAGTATTCCTCGCCGGCCACCTCTCGCTGTGCAAGAGGTACGCCGTGGACCCTGTGAACGCTGCCAAGCAAAAAGCAGAGCCGTGACCATAAAAGCGAGGAGAGAGCATGCACGAAGCACACTAGTTCTGTCTAGTGCTTTCCGTGCAGAGAGGCGGCAAAGCTGAATGCCGTGTCCGAGCTTGACAACTCGCTGGAGCACAGAAAGCCAAGAATGAAGAGGCGGAACACAGCCTTGGTTTCAGCAGCTTCCGGGACTGCAAAAGTTCACCAATAGCTCTGTCAAAGCAGAACTCGGCTGCGAATGCTCTCGCAGCTTGGGAAAGTTAGGCGCAGCTGTTGACCAGCTCTGCCCGTGGCCACAGGCTGCTTCTTCCACCTTTCACTGGGGCAGAGCTTTTGCGGAACAGAGACGGCATTCTTCCAGTGCGTGTTCTCCAAGGAGCTGTGAAACAGAGCCTAGCACGCTGTCTCGCTGATACTGGCTTTCGGCAAGCAAGCGTGCCGCACCGCCTACATTCTGCACTCTGGCAACCTAGTTGCCAGCTTTCGACAGGTGCTGTCCTAGCAAGGAAGCTCAGGCAGTCAAAGCCGGTGGCAGGGCGGCACCTTTCTGCTTTGCCCGCCTAAGCGGCGTCACACTCCCAAGGATACTGTGTCCTTTCCCTCTGCACTGCGTCTGCCGACGTGCTCTCTGCATCTCGGAGCATAACGGCAAAGGACAACGTTTTGCACGGCAGGGTAGAAATGGCATTGCTAGCAGGAAAGCTAGATGCCTTGGAACTGCCCGCTTACCCCTTGCCACTCACTTCAGGCTCGTACGCTGAGCAGAACAGCCTGTTGTTCCTGAAGCTTCGCTGGCTGTCGTTCATGCCCAGACGCGATTTCCTTCCCAAGGAGGCGAAGCGCCCTCTACTTCTCGCACCGAGCGCGCTGCTCCTGGCTTTCGCTTCTGCCGCAACGAGCTCGCTACGCGCACTTTTCTTCTCAACCCTGGGTGCCCTTGCCTTCTGCCTTTCTTGTCTCGTGAATGGAGACGGAAAGCTTCTCGGCTAGAACTCGCCTAGAACAACTGCGGCTGCACATTGAGCTGGCCCGGAACGCCCTGCTGAAACTTGCCTTCTGGCACCACATTCACGGGGCAGCCGTCTTTCTTCGGCCACCTGCCAAGCGGCCCCATATCGCCGCGCTCGTTGCACTCCGCTTGTCAGATTGGCTTCCCGTGGTGCTGATTTCAGCCTGGCCAAATACTAGCGCTCCGGAGAGCTGTCTCGCAGACAATAATGTCCCGGCATAGAAATTTGTCCTGCAATGTTCCCTCCTCTTTTCCCACACTGTGTTGCTCTGATGAATGCCTTGAGCATGGAACGACTTAAGGCAGCAAGTATTCCTCGCCGGCCACCTCTCGCTGTGCAAGAGGTACGCCGTGGACCCTGTGAACGCTGCCAAGCAAAAAGCAGAGCCGTGACCATAAAAGCGAGGAGAGAGCATGCACGAAGCACACTAGTTCTGTCTAGTGCTTTCCGTGCAGAGAGGCGGCAAAGCTGAATGCCGTGTCCGAGCTTGACAACTCGCTGGAGCACAGAAAGCCAAGAATGAAGAGGCGGAACACAGCCTTGGTTTCAGCAGCTTCCGGGACTGCAAAAGTTCACCAATAGCTCTGTCAAAGCAGAACTCGGCTGCGAATGCTCTCGCAGCTTGGGAAAGTTAGGCGCAGCTGTTGACCAGCTCTGCCCGTGGCCACAGGCTGCTTCTTCCACCTTTCACTGGGGCAGAGCTTTTGCGGAACAGAGACGGCATTCTTCCAGTGCGTGTTCTCCAAGGAGCTGTGAAACAGAGCCTAGCACGCTGTCTCGCTGATACTGGCTTTCGGCAAGCAAGCGTGCCGCACCACCTACATTCTGCACTCTGGCAGCCTAGTTGCCAGCTTTCGACAGGTGCTGTCCTAGCAAGGAAGCTCAGGCAGTCAAAGCCGGTGCAGGGCGGCACCTTTCTGCTTTGCCCGCCTAAGCGGCGTCACACTCCCAAGGATACTGTGTCCTTTCCCTCTGCACTGCGTCTGCCGACGTGCTCTCTGCATCTCGGAGCATAACGGCAAAGGACAACGTTTTGCACGGCAGGGTAGAAATGGCATTGCTAGCAGGAAAGCTAGATGCCTTGGAACTGCCCGCTTACCCCTTGCCACTCACTTCAGGCTCGTACGCTGAGCAGAACAGCCTGTTGTTCCTGAAGCTTCGCTGGCTGTCGTTCGTGCCCAGACGCGATTTCCTTCCCAAGGAGGCGAAGCGCCCTCTACTTCTCGCACCGAGCGCGCTGCTCCTGGCTTTCGCCTCTGCCGCAACGAGCTCGCTACGCGCACTTTTCTTCTCAACCCTGGGTGCCCTTGCCTTCTGCCTTTCTTGTCTCGTGAATGGAGACGGAAAGCTTCTCGGCTAGAACTCGCCTAGAACAACTGCGGCTGCACATTGAGCTGGCCCGGAACGCCCTGCTGAAACTTGCCTTCTGGCACCACATTCACGGGGCAGCCGTCTTTCTTCGGCCACCTGCCAAGCGGCCCCATATCGCCGCGCTCGTTGCACTCCGCTTGTCAGATTGGCTTCCCGTGGCGCTGATTTCAGCCTGGCCAAATACTAGCGCTCCGGAGAGCTGTCTCGCAGACAATAATGTCCCGGCATAGAAATTTGTCCTGCAATGTTCCCTCCTCTTTTCCCACACTGTGTTGCTCTGATGAATGCCTTGAGCATGGAACGACTTAAGGCAGCAAGTATTCCTCGCCGGCCACCTCTCGCTGTGCAAGAGGTACGCCGTGGACCCTGTGAACGCTGCCAAGCAAAAAGCAGAGCCGTGACCATAAAAGCGAGGAGAGAGCATGCACGAAGCACACTAGTTCTGTCTAGTGCTTTCCGTGCAGAGAGGCGGCAAAGCTGAATGCCGTGTCCGAGCTTGACAACTCGCTGGAGCACAGAAAGCCAAGAATGAAGAGGCGGAACACAGCCTTGGTTTCAGCAGCTTCCGGGACTGCAAAAGTTCACCAATAGCTCTGTCAAAGCAGAACTCGGCTGCGAATGCTCTCGCAGCTTGGGAAAGTTAGGCGCAGCTGTTGACCAGCTCTGCCCGTGGCCACAGGCTGCTTCTTCCACCTTTCACTGGGGCAGAGCTTTTGCGGAACAGAGACGGCATTCTTCCAGTGCGTGTTCTCCAAGGAGCTGTGAAACAGAGCCTAGCACGCTGTCTCGCTGATACTGGCTTTCGGCAAGCAAGCGTGCCGCACCGCCTACATTCTGCACTCTGGCAGCCTAGTTGCCAGCTTTCGACAGGTGCTGTCCTAGCAAGGAAGCTCAGGCAGTCAAAGCCGGTGCAGGGCGGCACCTTTCTGCTTTGCCCGCCTAAGCGGCGTCACACTCCCAAGGATACTGTGTCCTTTCCCTCTGCACTGCGTCTGCCGACGTGCTCTCTGCATCTCGGAGCATAACGGCAAAGGACAACGTTTTGCACGGCAGGGTAGAAATGGCATTGCTAGCAGGAAAGCTAGATGCCTTGGAACTGCCCGCTTACCCCTTGCCACTCACTTCAGGCTCGTACGCTGAGCAGAACAGCCTGTTGTTCCTGAAGCTTCGCTGGCTGTCGTTCGTGCCCAGACGCGATTTCCTTCCCAAGGAGGCGAAGCGCCCTCTACTTCTCGCACCGAGCGCGCTGCTCCTGGCTTTCGCCTCTGCCGCAACGAGCTCGCTACGCGCACTTTTCTTCTCAACCCTGGGTGCCCTTGCCTTCTGCCTTTCTTGTCTCGTGAATGGAGACGGAAAGCTTCTCGGCTAGAACTCGCCTAGAACAACTGCGGCTGCACATTGAGCTGGCCCGGAACGCCCTGCTGAAACTTGCCTTCTGGCACCACATTCACGGGGCAGCCGTCTTTCTTCGGCCACCTGCCAAGCGGCCCCATATCGCCGCGCTCGTTGCACTCCGCTTGTCAGATTGGCTTCCCGTGGCGCTGATTTCAGCCTGGCCAAATACTAGCGCTCCGGAGAGCTGTCTCGCAGACAATAATGTCCCGGCATAGAAATTTGTCCTGCAATGTTCCCTCCTCTTTTCCCACACTGTGTTGCTCTGATGAATGCCTTGAGCATGGAACGACTTAAGCCAGCAAGTATTCCTCGCCGGCCACCTCTCGCTGTGCAAGAGGTACGCCGTGGACCCTGTGAACGCTGCCAAGCAAAAAGCAGAGCCGTGACCATAAAAGCGAGGAGAGAGCATGCACGAAGCACACTAGTTCTGTCTAGTGCTTTCCGTGCAGAGAGGCGGCAAAGCTGAATGCCGTGTCCGAGCTTGACAACTCGCTGGAGCACAGAAAGCCAAGAATGAAGAGGCGGAACACAGCCTTGGTTTCAGCAGCTTCCGGGACTGCAAAAGTTCACCAATAGCTCTGTCAAAGCAGAACTCGGCTGCGAATGCTCTCGCAGCTTGGGAAAGTTAGGCGCAGCTGTTGACCAGCTCTGCCCGTGGCCACAGGCTGCTTCTTCCACCTTTCACTGGGGCAGAGCTTTTGCGGAACAGAGACGGCATTCTTCCAGTGCGTGTTCTCCAAGGAGCTGTGAAACAGAGCCTAGCACGCTGTCTCGCTGATACTGGCTTTCGGCAAGCAAGCGTGCCGCACCGCCTACATTCTGCACTCTGGCAGCCTAGTTGCCAGCTTTCGACAGGTGCTGTCCTAGCAAGGAAGCTCAGGCAGTCAAAGCCGGTGGCAGGGCGGCAGCTTTCTGCTTTGCCCGCCTAAGCGGCGTCACACTCCCAAGGATACTGTGTCCTTTCCCTCTGCACTGCGTCTGCCGACGTGCTCTCTGCATCTCGGAGCATAACGGCAAAGGACAACGTTTTGCACGGCAGGGTAGAAATGGCATTGCTAGCAGGAAAGCTAGATGCCTTGGAACTGCCCGCTTACCCCTTGCCACTCACTTCAGGCTCGTACGCTGAGCAGAACAGCCTGTTGTTCCTGAAGCTTCGCTGGCTGTCGTTCGTGCCCAGACGCGATTTCCTTCCCAAGGAGGCGAAGCGCCCTCTACTTCTCGCACCGAGCGCGCTGCTCCTGGCTTTCGCCTCTGCCGCAACGAGCTCGCTACGCGCACTTTTCTTCTCAACCCTGGGTGCCCTTGCCTTCTGCCTTTCTTGTCTCGTGAATGGAGACGGAAAGCTTCTCGGCTAGAACTCGCCTAGAACAACTGCGGCTGCACATTGAGCTGGCCCGGAACGCCCTGCTGAAACTTGCCTTCTGGCACCACATTCACGGGGCAGCCGTCTTTCTTCGGCCACCTGCCAAGCGGCCCCATATCGCCGCGCTCGTTGCACTCCGCTTGTCAGATTGGCTTCCCGTGGCGCTGATTTCAGCCTGGCCAAATACTAGCGCTCCGGAGAGCTGTCTCGCAGACAATAATGTCCCGGCATAGAAATTTGTCCTGCAATGTTCCCTCCTCTTTTCCCACACTGTGTTGCTCTGATGAATGCCTTGAGCATGGAACGACTTAAGGCAGCAAGTATTCCTCGCCGGCCACCTCTCGCTGTGCAAGAGGTACGCCGTGGACCCTGTGAACGCTGCCAAGCAAAAAGCAGAGCCGTGACCATAAAAGCGAGGAGAGAGCATGCACGAAGCACACTAGTTCTGTCTAGTGCTTTCCGTGCAGAGAGGCGGCAAAGCTGAATGCCGTGTCCGAGCTTGACAACTCGCTGGAGCACAGAAAGCCAAGAATGAAGAGGCGGAACACAGCCTTGGTTTCAGCAGCTTCCGGGACTGCAAAAGTTCACCAATAGCTCTGTCAAAGCAGAACTCGGCTGCGAATGCTCTCGCAGCTTGGGAAAGTTAGGCGCAGCTGTTGACCAGCTCTGCCCGTGGCCACAGGCTGCTTCTTCCACCTTTCACTGGGGCAGAGCTTTTGCGGAACAGAGACGGCATTCTTCAAGTGCGTGTTCTCCAAGGAGCTGTGAAACAGAGCCTAGCACGCTGTCTCGCTGATACTGGCTTTCGGCAAGCAAGCGTGCCGCACCGCCTACATTCTGCACTCTGGCAGCCTAGTTGCCAGCTTTCGACAGGTGCTGTCCTAGCAAGGAAGCTCAGGCAGTCAAAGCCGGCGCAGGGCGGCACCTTTCTGCTTTGCCCGCCTAAGCGGCGTCACACTCCCAAGGATACTGTGTCCTTTCCCTCTGCACTGCGTCTGCCGACGTGCTCTCTGCATCTCGGAGCATAACGGCAAAGGACAACGTTTTGCACGGCAGGGTAGAAATGGCATTGCTAGCAGGAAAGCTAGATGCCTTGGAACTGCCCGCTTACCCCTTGCCACTCACTTCAGGCTCGTACGCTGAGCAGAACAGCCTGTTGTTCCTGAAGCTTCGCTGGCTGTCGTTCGTGCCCAGACGCGATTTCCTTCCCAAGGAGGCGAAGCGCCCTCTACTTCTCGCACCGAGCGCGCTGCTCCTGGCTTTCGCCTCTGCCGCAACGAGCTCGCTACGCGCACTTTTCTTCTCAACCCTGGGTGCCCTTGCCTTCTGCCTTTCTTGTCTCGTGAATGGAGACGGAAAGCTTCTCGGCTAGAACTCGCCTAGAACAACTGCGGCTGCACATTGAGCTGGCCCGGAACGCCCTGCTGAAACTTGCCTTCTGGCACCACATTCACGGGGCAGCCGTCTTTCTTCGGCCACCTGCCAAGCGGCCCCATATCGCCGCGCTCGTTGCACTCCGCTTGTCAGATTGGCTTCCCGTGGCGCTGATTTCAGCCTGGCCAAATACTAGCGCTCCGGAGAGCTGTCTCGCAGACAATAATGTCCCGGCATAGAAATTTGTCCTGCAATGTTCCCTCCTCTTTTCCCACACTGTGTTGCTCTGATGAATGCCTTGAGCATGGAACGACTTAAGCCAGCAAGTATTCCTCGCCGGCCACCTCTCGCTGTGCAAGAGGTACGCCGTGGACCCTGTGAACGCTGCCAAGCAAAAAGCAGAGCCGTGACCATAAAAGCGAGGAGAGAGCATGCACGAAGCACACTAGTTCTGTCTAGTGCTTTCCGTGCAGAGAGGCGGCAAAGCTGAATGCCGTGTCCGAGCTTGACAACTCGCTGGAGCACAGAAAGCCAAGAATGAAGAGGCGGAACACAGCCTTGGTTTCAGCAGCTTCCGGGACTGCAAAAGTTCACCAATAGCTCTGTCAAAGCAGAACTCGGCTGCGAATGCTCTCGCAGCTTGGGAAAGTTAGGCGCAGCTGTTGACCAGCTCTGCCCGTGGCCACAGGCTGCTTCTTCCACCTTTCACTGGGGCAGAGCTTTTGCGGAACAGAGACGGCATTCTTCCAGTGCGTGTTCTCCAAGGAGCTGTGAAACAGAGCCTAGCACGCTGTCTCGCTGATACTGGCTTTCGGCAAGCAAGCGTGCCGCACCGCCTACATTCTGCACTCTGGCAGCCTAGTTGCCAGCTTTCGACAGGTGCTGTCCTAGCAAGGAAGCTCAGGCAGTCAAAGCCGGTGGCAGGGCGGCACCTTTCTGCTTTGCCCGCCTAAGCGGCGTCACACTCCCAAGGATACTGTGTCCTTTCCCTCTGCACTGCATCTGCCGACGTGCTCTCTGCATCTCGGAGCATAACGGCAAAGGACAACGTTTTGCACGGCAGGGTAGAAATGGCATTGCTAGCAGGAAAGCTAGATGCCTTGGAACTGCCCGCTTACCCCTTGCCACTCACTTCAGGCTCGTACGCTGAGCAGAACAGCCTGTTGTTCCTGAAGCTTCGCTGGCTGTCGTTCGTGCCCAGACGCGATTTCCTTCCCAAGGAGGCGAAGCGCCCTCTACTTCTCGCACCGAGCGCGCTGCTCCTGGCTTTCGCCTCTGCCGCAACGAGCTCGCTACGCGCACTTTTCTTCTCAACCCTGGGTGCCCTTGCCTTCTGCCTTTCTTGTCTCGTGAATGGAGACGGAAAGCTTCTCGGCTAGAACTCGCCTAGAACAACTGCGGCTGCACATTGAGCTGGCCCGGAACGCCCTGCTGAAACTTGCCTTCTGGCACCACATTCACGGGGCAGCCGTCTTTCTTCGGCCACCTGCCAAGCGGCCCCATATCGCCGCGCTCGTTGCACTCCGCTTGTCAGATTGGCTTCCCGTGGCGCTGATTTCAGCCTGGCCAAATACTAGCGCTCCGGAGAGCTGTCTCGCAGACAATAATGTCCCGGCATAGAAATTTGTCCTGCAATGTTCCCTCCTCTTTTCCCACACTGTGTTGCTCTGATGAATGCCTTGAGCATGGAACGACTTAAGCCAGCAAGTATTCCTCGCCGGCCACCTCTCGCTGTGCAAGAGGTACGCCGTGGACCCTGTGAACGCTGCCAAGCAAAAAGCAGAGCCGTGACCATAAAAGCGAGGAGAGAGCATGCACGAAGCACACTAGTTCTGTCTAGTGCTTTCCGTGCAGAGAGGCGGCAAAGCTGAATGCCGTGTCCGAGCTTGACAACTCGCTGGAGCACAGAAAGCCAAGAATGAAGAGGCGGAACACAGCCTTGGTTTCAGCAGCTTCCGGGACTGCAAAAGTTCACCAATAGCTCTGTCAAAGCAGAACTCGGCTGCGAATGCTCTCGCAGCTTGGGAAAGTTAGGCGCAGCTGTTGACCAGCTCTGCCCGTGGCCACAGGCTGCTTCTTCCACCTTTCACTGGGGCAGAGCTTTTGCGGAACAGAGACGGCATTCTTCCAGTGCGTGTTCTCCAAGGAGCTGTGAAACAGAGCCTAGCACGCTGTCTCGCTGATACTGGCTTTCGGCAAGCAACTGTGCCGCACCGCCTACATTCTGCACTCTGGCAGCCTAGTTGCCAGCTTTCGACAGGTGCTGTCCTAGCAAGGAAGCTCAGGCAGTCAAAGCCGGTGGCAGGGCGGCACCTTTCTGCTTTGCCCGCCTAAGCGGTGTCACACTCCCAAGGATACTGTGTCCTTTCCCTCTGCACTGCGTCTGCCGACGTGCTCTCTGCATCTCGGAGCATAACGGCAAAGGACAACGTTTTGCACGGCAGGGTAGAAATGGCATTGCTAGCAGGAAAGCTAGATGCCTTGGAACTGCCCGCTTACCCCTTGCCACTCACTTCAGGCTCGTACGCTGAGCAGAACAGCCTGTTGTTCCTGAAGCTTCGCTGGCTGTCGTTCGTGCCCAGACGCGATTTCCTTCCCAAGGAGGCGAAGCGCCCTCTACTTCTCGCACCGAGCGCGCTGCTCCTGGCTTTCGCCTCTGCCGCAACGAGCTCGCTACGCGCACTTTTCTTCTCAACCCTGGGTGCCCTTGCCTTCTGCCTTTCTTGTCTCGTGAATGGAGACGGAAAGCTTCTCGGCTAGAACTCGCCTAGAACAACTGCGGCTGCACATTGAGCTGGCCCGGAACGCCCTGCTGAAACTTGCCTTCTGGCACCACATTCACGGGGCAGCCGTCTTTCTTCGGCCACCTGCCAAGCGGCCCCATATCGCCGCGCTCGTTGCACTCCGCTTGTCAGATTGGCTTCCCGTGGTGCTGATTTCAGCCTGGCCAAATACTAGCGCTCCGGAGAGCTGTCTCGCAGACAATAATGTCCCGGCATAGAAATTTGTCCTGCAATGTTCCCTCCTCTTTTCCCACACTGTGTTGCTCTGATGAATGCCTTGAGCATGGAACGACTTAAGCCAGCAAGTATTCCTCGCCGGCCACCTCTCGCTGTGCAAGAGGTACGCCGTGGACCCTGTGAACGCTGCCAAGCAAAAAGCAGAGCCGTGACCATAAAAGCGAGGAGAGAGCATGCACGAAGCACACTAGTTCTGTCTAGTGCTTTCCGTGCAGAGAGGCGGCAAAGCTGAATGCCGTGTCCGAGCTTGACAACTCGCTGGAGCACAGAAAGCCAAGAATGAAGAGGCGGAACACAGCCTTGGTTTCAGCAGCTTCCGGGACTGCAAAAGTTCACCAATAGCTCTGTCAAAGCAGAACTCGGCTGCGAATGCTCTCGCAGCTTGGGAAAGTTAGGCGCAGCTGTTGACCAGCTCTGCCCGTGGCCACAGGCTGCTTCTTCCACCTTTCACTGGGGCAGAGCTTTTGCGGAACAGAGACGGCATTCTTCCAGTGCGTGTTCTCCAAGGAGCTGTGAAACAGAGCCTAGCACGCTGTCTCGCTGATACTGGCTTTCGGCAAGCAAGCGTGCCGCACCACCTACATTCTGCACTCTGGCAGCCTAGTTGCCAGCTTTCGACAGGTGCTGTCCTAGCAAGGAAGCTCAGGCAGTCAAAGCCGGTGCAGGGCGGCACCTTTCTGCTTTGCCCGCCTAAGCGGCGTCACACTCCCAAGGATACTGTGTCCTTTCCCTCTGCACTGCGTCTGCCGACGTGCTCTCTGCATCTCGGAGCATAACGGCAAAGGACAACGTTTTGCACGGCAGGGTAGAAATGGCATTGCTAGCAGGAAAGCTAGATGCCTTGGAACTGCCCGCTTACCCCTTGCCACTCACTTCAGGCTCGTACGCTGAGCAGAACAGCCTGTTGTTCCTGAAGCTTCGCTGGCTGTCGTTCGTGCCCAGACGCGATTTCCTTCCCAAGGAGGCGAAGCGCCCTCTACTTCTCGCACCGAGCGCGCTGCTCCTGGCTTTCGCCTCTGCCGCAACGAGCTCGCTACGCGCACTTTTCTTCTCAACCCTGGGTGCCCTTGCCTTCTGCCTTTCTTGTCTCGTGAATGGAGACGGAAAGCTTCTCGGCTAGAACTCGCCTAGAACAACTGCGGCTGCACATTGAGCTGGCCCGGAACGCCCTGCTGAAACTTGCCTTCTGGCACCACATTCACGGGGCAGCCGTCTTTCTTCGGCCACCTGCCAAGCGGCCCCATATCGCCGCGCTCGTTGCACTCCGCTTGTCAGATTGGCTTCCCGTGGCGCTGATTTCAGCCTGGCCAAATACTAGCGCTCCGGAGAGCTGTCTCGCAGACAATAATGTCCCGGCATAGAAATTTGTCCTGCAATGTTCCCTCCTCTTTTCCCACACTGTGTTGCTCTGATGAATGCCTTGAGCATGGAACGACTTAAGCCAGCAAGTATTCCTCGCCGGCCACCTCTCGCTGTGCAAGAGGTACGCCGTGGACCCTGTGAACGCTGCCAAGCAAAAAGCAGAGCCGTGACCATAAAAGCGAGGAGAGAGCATGCACGAAGCACACTAGTTCTGTCTAGTGCTTTCCGTGCAGAGAGGCGGCAAAGCTGAATGCCGTGTCCGAGCTTGACAACTCGCTGGAGCACAGAAAGCCAAGAATGAAGAGGCGGAACACAGCCTTGGTTTCAGCAGCTTCCGGGACTGCAAAAGTTCACCAATAGCTCTGTCAAAGCAGAACTCGGCTGCGAATGCTCTCGCAGCTTGGGAAAGTTAGGCGCAGCTGTTGACCAGCTCTGCCCGTGGCCACAGGCTGCTTCTTCCACCTTTCACTGGGGCAGAGCTTTTGCGGAACAGAGACGGCATTCTTCCAGTGCGTGTTCTCCAAGGAGCTGTGAAACAGAGCCTAGCACGCTGTCTCGCTGATACTGGCTTTCGGCAAGCAAGCGTGCCGCACCGCCTACATTCTGCACTCTGGCAGCCTAGTTGCCAGCTTTCGACAGGTGCTGTCCTAGCAAGGAAGCTCAGGCAGTCAAAGCCGGTGCAGGGCGGCACCTTTCTGCTTTGCCCGCCTAAGCGGCGTCACACTCCCAAGGATACTGTGTCCTTTCCCTCTGCACTGCGTCTGCCGACGTGCTCTCTGCATCTCGGAGCATAACGGCAAAGGACAACGTTTTGCACGGCAGGGTAGAAATGGCATTGCTAGCAGGAAAGCTAGATGCCTTGGAACTGCCCGCTTACCCCTTGCCACTCACTTCAGGCTCGTACGCTGAGCAGAACAGCCTGTTGTTCCTGAAGCTTCGCTGGCTGTCGTTCATGCCCAGACGCGATTTCCTTCCCAAGGAGGCGAAGCGCCCTCTACTTCTCGCACCGAGCGCGCTGCTCCTGGCTTTCGCTTCTGCCGCAACGAGCTCGCTACGCGCACTTTTCTTCTCAACCCTGGGTGCCCTTGCCTTCTGCCTTTCTTGTCTCGTGAATGGAGACGGAAAGCTTCTCGGCTAGAACTCGCCTAGAACAACTGCGGCTGCACATTGAGCTGGCCCGGAACGCCCTGCTGAAACTTGCCTTCTGGCACCACATTCACGGGGCAGCCGTCTTTCTTCGGCCACCTGCCAAGCGGCCCCATATCGCCGCGCTCGTTGCACTCCGCTTGTCAGATTGGCTTCCCGTGGTGCTGATTTCAGCCTGGCCAAATACTAGCGCTCCGGAGAGCTGTCTCGCAGACAATAATGTCCCGGCATAGAAATTTGTCCTGCAATGTTCCCTCCTCTTTTCCCACACTGTGTTGCTCTGATGAATGCCTTGAGCATGGAACGACTTAAGGCAGCAAGTATTCCTCGCCGGCCACCTCTCGCTGTGCAAGAGGTACGCCGTGGACCCTGTGAACGCTGCCAAGCAAAAAGCAGAGCCGTGACCATAAAAGCGAGGAGAGAGCATGCACGAAGCACACTAGTTCTGTCTAGTGCTTTCCGTGCAGAGAGGCGGCAAAGCTGAATGCCGTGTCCGAGCTTGACAACTCGCTGGAGCACAGAAAGCCAAGAATGAAGAGGCGGAACACAGCCTTGGTTTCAGCAGCTTCCGGGACTGCAAAAGTTCACCAATAGCTCTGTCAAAGCAGAACTCGGCTGCGAATGCTCTCGCAGCTTGGGAAAGTTAGGCGCAGCTGTTGACCAGCTCTGCCCGTGGCCACAGGCTGCTTCTTCCACCTTTCACTGGGGCAGAGCTTTTGCGGAACAGAGACGGCATTCTTCCAGTGCGTGTTCTCCAAGGAGCTGTGAAACAGAGCCTAGCACGCTGTCTCGCTGATACTGGCTTTCGGCAAGCAAGCGTGCCGCACCACCTACATTCTGCACTCTGGCAGCCTAGTTGCCAGCTTTCGACAGGTGCTGTCCTAGCAAGGAAGCTCAGGCAGTCAAAGCCGGTGCAGGGCGGCACCTTTCTGCTTTGCCCGCCTAAGCGGCGTCACACTCCCAAGGATACTGTGTCCTTTCCCTCTGCACTGCGTCTGCCGACGTGCTCTCTGCATCTCGGAGCATAACGGCAAAGGACAACGTTTTGCACGGCAGGGTAGAAATGGCATTGCTAGCAGGAAAGCTAGATGCCTTGGAACTGCCCGCTTACCCCTTGCCACTCACTTCAGGCTCGTACGCTGAGCAGAACAGCCTGTTGTTCCTGAAGCTTCGCTGGCTGTCGTTCGTGCCCAGACGCGATTTCCTTCCCAAGGAGGCGAAGCGCCCTCTACTTCTCGCACCGAGCGCGCTGCTCCTGGCTTTCGCCTCTGCCGCAACGAGCTCGCTACGCGCACTTTTCTTCTCAACCCTGGGTGCCCTTGCCTTCTGCCTTTCTTGTCTCGTGAATGGAGACGGAAAGCTTCTCGGCTAGAACTCGCCTAGAACAACTGCGGCTGCACATTGAGCTGGCCCGGAACGCCCTGCTGAAACTTGCCTTCTGGCACCACATTCACGGGGCAGCCGTCTTTCTTCGGCCACCTGCCAAGCGGCCCCATATCGCCGCGCTCGTTGCACTCCGCTTGTCAGATTGGCTTCCCGTGGCGCTGATTTCAGCCTGGCCAAATACTAGCGCTCCGGAGAGCTGTCTCGCAGACAATAATGTCCCGGCATAGAAATTTGTCCTGCAATGTTCCCTCCTCTTTTCCCACACTGTGTTGCTCTGATGAATGCCTTGAGCATGGAACGACTTAAGCCAGCAAGTATTCCTCGCCGGCCACCTCTCGCTGTGCAAGAGGTACGCCGTGGACCCTGTGAACGCTGCCAAGCAAAAAGCAGAGCCGTGACCATAAAAGCGAGGAGAGAGCATGCACGAAGCACACTAGTTCTGTCTAGTGCTTTCCGTGCAGAGAGGCGGCAAAGCTGAATGCCGTGTCCGAGCTTGACAACTCGCTGGAGCACAGAAAGCCAAGAATGAAGAGGCGGAACACAGCCTTGGTTTCAGCAGCTTCCGGGACTGCAAAAGTTCACCAATAGCTCTGTCAAAGCAGAACTCGGCTGCGAATGCTCTCGCAGCTTGGGAAAGTTAGGCGCAGCTGTTGACCAGCTCTGCCCGTGGCCACAGGCTGCTTCTTCCACCTTTCACTGGGGCAGAGCTTTTGCGGAACAGAGACGGCATTCTTCCAGTGCGTGTTCTCCAAGGAGCTGTGAAACAGAGCCTAGCACGCTGTCTCGCTGATACTGGCTTTCGGCAAGCAAGCGTGCCGCACCGCCTACATTCTGCACTCTGGCAGCCTAGTTGCCAGCTTTCGACAGGTGCTGTCCTAGCAAGGAAGCTCAGGCAGTCAAAGCCGGTGCAGGGCGGCACCTTTCTGCTTTGCCCGCCTAAGCGGCGTCACACTCCCAAGGATACTGTGTCCTTTCCCTCTGCACTGCGTCTGCCGACGTGCTCTCTGCATCTCGGAGCATAACGGCAAAGGACAACGTTTTGCACGGCAGGGTAGAAATGGCATTGCTAGCAGGAAAGCTAGATGCCTTGGAACTGCCCGCTTACCCCTTGCCACTCACTTCAGGCTCGTACGCTGAGCAGAACAGCCTGTTGTTCCTGAAGCTTCGCTGGCTGTCGTTCGTGCCCAGACGCGATTTCCTTCCCAAGGAGGCGAAGCGCCCTCTACTTCTCGCACCGAGCGCGCTGCTCCTGGCTTTCGCCTCTGCCGCAACGAGCTCGCTACGCGCACTTTTCTTCTCAACCCTGGGTGCCCTTGCCTTCTGCCTTTCTTGTCTCGTGAATGGAGACGGAAAGCTTCTCGGCTAGAACTCGCCTAGAACAACTGCGGCTGCACATTGAGCTGGCCCGGAACGCCCTGCTGAAACTTGCCTTCTGGCACCACATTCACGGGGCAGCCGTCTTTCTTCGGCCAGCTGCCAAGCGGCCCCATATCGCCGCGCTCGTTGCACTCCGCTTGTCAGATTGGCTTCCCGTGGCGCTGATTTCAGCCTGGCCAAATACTAGCGCTCCGGAGAGCTGTCTCGCAGACAATAATGTCCCGGCATAGAAATTTGTCCTGCAATGTTCCCTCCTCTTTTCCCACACTGTGTTGCTCTGATGAATGCCTTGAGCATGGAACGACTTAAGGCAGCAAGTATTCCTCGCCGGCCACCTCTCGCTGTGCAAGAGGTACGCCGTGGACCCTGTGAACGCTGCCAAGCAAAAAGCAGAGCCGTGACCATAAAAGCGAGGAGAGAGCATGCACGAAGCACACTAGTTCTGTCTAGTGCTTTCCGTGCAGAGAGGCGGCAAAGCTGAATGCCGTGTCCGAGCTTGACAACTCGCTGGAGCACAGAAAGCCAAGAATGAAGAGGCGGAACACAGCCTTGGTTTCAGCAGCTTCCGGGACTGCAAAAGTTCACCAATAGCTCTGTCAAAGCAGAACTCGGCTGCGAATGCTCTCGCAGCTTGGGAAAGTTAGGCGCAGCTGTTGACCAGCTCTGCCCGTGGCCACAGGCTGCTTCTTCCACCTTTCACTGGGGCAGAGCTTTTGCGGAACAGAGACGGCATTCTTCCAGTGCGTGTTCTCCAAGGAGCTGTGAAACAGAGCCTAGCACGCTGTCTCGCTGATACTGGCTTTCGGCAAGCAAGCGTGCCGCACCGCCTACATTCTGCACTCTGGCAGCCTAGTTGCCAGCTTTCGACAGGTGCTGTCCTAGCAAGGAAGCTCAGGCAGTCAAAGCCGGTGGCAGGGCGGCACCTTTCTGCTTTGCCCGCCTAAGCGGCGTCACACTCCCAAGGATACTGTGTCCTTTCCCTCTGCACTGCGTCTGCCGACGTGCTCTCTGCATCTCGGAGCATAACGGCAAAGGACAACGTTTTGCACGGCAGGGTAGAAATGGCATTGCTAGCAGGAAAGCTAGATGCCTTGGAACTGCCCGCTTACCCCTTGCCACTCACTTCAGGCTCGTACGCTGAGCAGAACAGCCTGTTGTTCCTGAAGCTTCGCTGGCTGTCGTTCGTGCCCAGACGCCATTTCCTTCCCAAGGAGGCGAAGCGCCCTCTACTTCTCGCACCGAGCGCGCTGCTCCTGGCTTTCGCTTCTGCCGCAACGAGCTCGCTACGCGCACTTTTCTTCTCAACCCTGGGTGCCCTTGCCTTCTGCCTTTCTTGTCTCGTGAATGGAGACGGAAAGCTTCTCGGCTAGAACTCGCCTAGAACAACTGCGGCTGCACATTGAGCTGGCCCGGAACGCCCTGCTGAAACTTGCCTTCTGGCACCACATTCACGGGGCAGCCGTCTTTCTTCGGCCACCTGCCAAGCGGCCCCATATCGCCGCGCTCGTTGCACTCCGCTTGTCAGATTGGCTTCCCGTGGCGCTGATTTCAGCCTGGCCAAATACTAGCGCTCCGGAGAGCTGTCTCGCAGACAATAATGTCCCGGCATAGAAATTTGTCCTGCAATGTTCCCTCCTCTTTTCCCACACTGTGTTGCTCTGATGAATGCCTTGAGCATGGAACGACTTAAGGCAGCAAGTATTCCTCGCCGGCCACCTCTCGCTGTGCAAGAGGTACGCCGTGGACCCTGTGAACGCTGCCAAGCAAAAAGCAGAGCCGTGACCATAAAAGCGAGGAGAGAGCATGCACGAAGCACACTAGTTCTGTCTAGTGCTTTCCGTGCAGAGAGGCGGCAAAGCTGAATGCCGTGTCCGAGCTTGACAACTCGCTGGAGCACAGAAAGCCAAGAATGAAGAGGCGGAACACAGCCTTGGTTTCAGCAGCTTCCGGGACTGCAAAAGTTCACCAATAGCTCTGTCAAAGCAGAACTCGGCTGCGAATGCTCTCGCAGCTTGGGAAAGTTAGGCGCAGCTGTTGACCAGCTCTGCCCGTGGCCACAGGCTGCTTCTTCCACCTTTCACTGGGGCAGAGCTTTTGCGGAACAGAGACGGCATTCTTCCAGTGCGTGTTCTCCAAGGAGCTGTGAAACAGAGCCTAGCACGCTGTCTCGCTGATACTGGCTTTCGGCAAGCAAGCGTGCCGCACCGCCTACATTCTGCACTCTGGCAGCCTAGTTGCCAGCTTTCGACAGGTGCTGTCCTAGCAAGGAAGCTCAGGCAGTCAAAGCCGGTGGCAGGGCGGCACCTTTCTGCTTTGCCCGCCTAAGCGGCGTCACACTCCCAAGGATACTGTGTCCTTTCCCTCTGCACTGCGTCTGCCGACGTGCTCTCTGCATCTCGGAGCATAACGGCAAAGGACAACGTTTTGCACGGCAGGGTAGAAATGGCATTGCTAGCAGGAAAGCTAGATGCCTTGGAACTGCCCGCTTACCCCTTGCCACTCACTTCAGGCTCGTACGCTGAGCAGAACAGCCTGTTGTTCCTGAAGCTTCGCTGGCTGTCGTTCGTGCCCAGACGCGATTTCCTTCCCAAGGAGGCGAAGCGCCCTCTACTTCTCGCACCGAGCGCGCTGCTCCTGGCTTTCGCCTCTGCCGCAACGAGCTCGCTACGCGCACTTTTCTTCTCAACCCTGGGTGCCCTTGCCTTCTGCCTTTCTTGTCTCGTGAATGGAGACGGAAAGCTTCTCGGCTAGAACTCGCCTAGAACAACTGCGGCTGCACATTGAGCTGGCCCGGAACGCCCTGCTGAAACTTGCCTTCTGGCACCACATTCACGGGGCAGCCGTCTTTCTTCGGCCACCTGCCAAGCGGCCCCATATCGCCGCGCTCGTTGCACTCCGCTTGTCAGATTGGCTTCCCGTGGCGCTGATTTCAGCCTGGCCAAATACTAGCGCTCCGGAGAGCTGTCTCGCAGACAATAATGTCCCGGCATAGAAATTTGTCCTGCAATGTTCCCTCCTCTTTTCCCACACTGTGTTGCTCTGATGAATGCCTTGAGCATGGAACGACTTAAGCCAGCAAGTATTCCTCGCCGGCCACCTCTCGCTGTGCAAGAGGTACGCCGTGGACCCTGTGAACGCTGCCAAGCAAAAAGCAGAGCCGTGACCATAAAAGCGAGGAGAGAGCATGCACGAAGCACACTAGTTCTGTCTAGTGCTTTCCGTGCAGAGAGGCGGCAAAGCTGAATGCCGTGTCCGAGCTTGACAACTCGCTGGAGCACAGAAAGCCAAGAATGAAGAGGCGGAACACAGCCTTGGTTTCAGCAGCTTCCGGGACTGCAAAAGTTCACCAATAGCTCTGTCAAAGCAGAACTCGGCTGCGAATGCTCTCGCAGCTTGGGAAAGTTAGGCGCAGCTGTTGACCAGCTCTGCCCGTGGCCACAGGCTGCTTCTTCCACCTTTCACTGGGGCAGAGCTTTTGCGGAACAGAGACGGCATTCTTCCAGTGCGTGTTCTCCAAGGAGCTGTGAAACAGAGCCTAGCACGCTGTCTCGCTGATACTGGCTTTCGGCAAGCAAGCGTGCCGCACCGCCTACATTCTGCACTCTGGCAGCCTAGTTGCCAGCTTTCGACAGGTGCTGTCCTAGCAAGGAAGCTCAGGCAGTCAAAGCCGGTGCAGGGCGGCACCTTTCTGCTTTGCCCGCCTAAGCGGCGTCACACTCCCAAGGATACTGTGTCCTTTCCCTCTGCACTGCGTCTGCCGACGTGCTCTCTGCATCTCGGAGCATAACGGCAAAGGACAACGTTTTGCACGGCAGGGTAGAAATGGCATTGCTAGCAGGAAAGCTAGATGCCTTGGAACTGCCCGCTTACCCCTTGCCACTCACTTCAGGCTCGTACGCTGAGCAGAACAGCCTGTTGTTCCTGAAGCTTCGCTGGCTGTCGTTCGTGCCCAGACGCGATTTCCTTCCCAAGGAGGCGAAGCGCCCTCTACTTCTCGCACCGAGCGCGCTGCTCCTGGCTTTCGCCTCTGCCGCAACGAGCTCGCTACGCGCACTTTTCTTCTCAACCCTGGGTGCCCTTGCCTTCTGCCTTTCTTGTCTCGTGAATGGAGACGGAAAGCTTCTCGGCTAGAACTCGCCTAGAACAACTGCGGCTGCACATTGAGCTGGCCCGGAACGCCCTGCTGAAACTTGCCTTCTGGCACCACATTCACGGGGCAGCCGTCTTTCTTCGGCCACCTGCCAAGCGGCCCCATATCGCCGCGCTCGTTGCACTCCGCTTGTCAGATTGGCTTCCCGTGGCGCTGATTTCAGCCTGGCCAAATACTAGCGCTCCGGAGAGCTGTCTCGCAGACAATAATGTCCCGGCATAGAAATTTGTCCTGCAATGTTCCCTCCTCTTTTCCCACACTGTGTTGCTCTGATGAATGCCTTGAGCATGGAACGACTTAAGGCAGCAAGTATTCCTCGCCGGCCACCTCTCGCTGTGCAAGAGGTACGCCGTGGACCCTGTGAACGCTGCCAAGCAAAAAGCAGAGCCGTGACCATAAAAGCGAGGAGAGAGCATGCACGAAGCACACTAGTTCTGTCTAGTGCTTTCCGTGCAGAGAGGCGGCAAAGCTGAATGCCGTGTCCGAGCTTGACAACTCGCTGGAGCACAGAAAGCCAAGAATGAAGAGGCGGAACACAGCCTTGGTTTCAGCAGCTTCCGGGACTGCAAAAGTTCACCAATAGCTCTGTCAAAGCAGAACTCGGCTGCGAATGCTCTCGCAGCTTGGGAAAGTTAGGCGCAGCTGTTGACCAGCTCTGCCCGTGGCCACAGGCTGCTTCTTCCACCTTTCACTGGGGCAGAGCTTTTGCGGAACAGAGACGGCATTCTTCCAGTGCGTGTTCTCCAAGGAGCTGTGAAACAGAGCCTAGCACGCTGTCTCGCTGATACTGGCTTTCGGCAAGCAAGCGTGCCGCACCGCCTACATTCTGCACTCTGGCAGCCTAGTTGCCAGCTTTCGACAGGTGCTGTCCTAGCAAGGAAGCTCAGGCAGTCAAAGCCGGTGCAGGGCGGCACCTTTCTGCTTTGCCCGCCTAAGCGGCGTCACACTCCCAAGGATACTGTGTCCTTTCCCTCTGCACTGCGTCTGCCGACGTGCTCTCTGCATCTCGGAGCATAACGGCAAAGGACAACGTTTTGCACGGCAGGGTAGAAATGGCATTGCTAGCAGGAAAGCTAGATGCCTTGGAACTGCCCGCTTACCCCTTGCCACTCACTTCAGGCTCGTACGCTGAGCAGAACAGCCTGTTGTTCCTGAAGCTTCGCTGGCTGTCGTTCGTGCCCAGACGCGATTTCCTTCCCAAGGAGGCGAAGCGCCCTCTACTTCTCGCACCGAGCGCGCTGCTCCTGGCTTTCGCCTCTGCCGCAACGAGCTCGCTACGCGCACTTTTCTTCTCAACCCTGGGTGCCCTTGCCTTCTGCCTTTCTTGTCTCGTGAATGGAGACGGAAAGCTTCTCGGCTAGAACTCGCCTAGAACAACTGCGGCTGCACATTGAGCTGGCCCGGAACGCCCTGCTGAAACTTGCCTTCTGGCACCACATTCACGGGGCAGCCGTCTTTCTTCGGCCACCTGCCAAGCGGCCCCATATCGCCGCGCTCGTTGCACTCCGCTTGTCAGATTGGCTTCCCGTGGCGCTGATTTCAGCCTGGCCAAATACTAGCGCTCCGGAGAGCTGTCTCGCAGACAATAATGTCCCGGCATAGAAATTTGTCCTGCAATGTTCCCTCCTCTTTTCCCACACTGTGTTGCTCTGATGAATGCCTTGAGCATGGAACGACTTAAGGCAGCAAGTATTCCTCGCCGGCCACCTCTCGCTGTGCAAGAGGTACGCCGTGGACCCTGTGAACGCTGCCAAGCAAAAAGCAGAGCCGTGACCATAAAAGCGAGGAGAGAGCATGCACGAAGCACACTAGTTCTGTCTAGTGCTTTCCGTGCAGAGAGGCGGCAAAGCTGAATGCCGTGTCCGAGCTTGACAACTCGCTGGAGCACAGAAAGCCAAGAATGAAGAGGCGGAACACAGCCTTGGTTTCAGCAGCTTCCGGGACTGCAAAAGTTCACCAATAGCTCTGTCAAAGCAGAACTCGGCTGCGAATGCTCTCGCAGCTTGGGAAAGTTAGGCGCAGCTGTTGACCAGCTCTGCCCGTGGCCACAGGCTGCTTCTTCCACCTTTCACTGGGGCAGAGCTTTTGCGGAACAGAGACGGCATTCTTCCAGTGCGTGTTCTCCAAGGAGCTGTGAAACAGAGCCTAGCACGCTGTCTCGCTGATACTGGCTTTCGGCAAGCAAGCGTGCCGCACCGCCTACATTCTGCACTCTGGCAGCCTAGTTGCCAGCTTTCGACAGGTGCTGTCCTAGCAAGGAAGCTCAGGCAGTCAAAGCCGGTGGCAGGGCGGCACCTTTCTGCTTTGCCCGCCTAAGCGGTATCACACTCCCAAGGATACTGTGTCCTTTCCCTCTGCACTGCGTCTGCCGACGTGCTCTCTGCATCTCGGAGCATAACGGCAAAGGACAACGTTTTGCACGGCAGGGTAGAAATGGCATTGCTAGCAGGAAAGCTAGATGCCTTGGAACTGCCCGCTTACCCCTTGCCACTCACTTCAGGCTCGTACGCTGAGCAGAACAGCCTGTTGTTCCTGAAGCTTCGCTGGCTGTCGTTCGTGCCCAGACGCGATTTCCTTCCCAAGGAGGCGAAGCGCCCTCTACTTCTCGCACCGAGCGCGCTGCTCCTGGCTTTCGCTTCTGCCGCAACGAGCTCGCTACGCGCACTTTTCTTCTCAACCCTGGGTGCCCTTGCCTTCTGCCTTTCTTGTCTCGTGAATGGAGACGGAAAGCTTCTCGGCTAGAACTCGCCTAGAACAACTGCGGCTGCACATTGAGCTGGCCCGGAACGCCCTGCTGAAACTTGCCTTCTGGCACCACATTCACGGGGCAGCCGTCTTTCTTCGGCCACCTGCCAAGCGGCCCCATATCGCCGCGCTCGTTGCACTCCGCTTGTCAGATTGGCTTCCCGTGGCGCTGATTTCAGCCTGGCCAAATACTAGCGCTCCGGAGAGCTGTCTCGCAGACAATAATGTCCCGGCATAGAAATTTGTCCTGCAATGTTCCCTCCTCTTTTCCCACACTGTGTTGCTCTGATGAATGCCTTGAGCATGGAACGACTTAAGGCAGCAAGTATTCCTCGCCGGCCACCTCTCGCTGTGCAAGAGGTACGCCGTGGACCCTGTGAACGCTGCCAAGCAAAAAGCAGAGCCGTGACCATAAAAGCGAGGAGAGAGCATGCACGAAGCACACTAGTTCTGTCTAGTGCTTTCCGTGCAGAGAGGCGGCAAAGCTGAATGCCGTGTCCGAGCTTGACAACTCGCTGGAGCACAGAAAGCCAAGAATGAAGAGGCGGAACACAGCCTTGGTTTCAGCAGCTTCCGGGACTGCAAAAGTTCACCAATAGCTCTGTCAAAGCAGAACTCGGCTGCGAATGCTCTCGCAGCTTGGGAAAGTTAGGCGCAGCTGTTGACCAGCTCTGCCCGTGGCCACAGGCTGCTTCTTCCACCTTTCACTGGGGCAGAGCTTTTGCGGAACAGAGACGGCATTCTTCCAGTGCGTGTTCTCCAAGGAGCTGTGAAACAGAGCCTAGCACGCTGTCTCGCTGATACTGGCTTTCGGCAAGCAAGCGTGCCGCACCGCCTACATTCTGCACTCTGGCAGCCTAGTTGCCAGCTTTCGACAGGTGCTGTCCTAGCAAGGAAGCTCAGGCAGTCAAAGCCGGCGCAGGGCGGCACCTTTCTGCTTTGCCCGCCTAAGCGGCGTCACACTCCCAAGGATACTGTGTCCTTTCCCTCTGCACTGCGTCTGCCGACGTGCTCTCTGCATCTCGGAGCATAACGGCAAAGGACAACGTTTTGCACGGCAGGGTAGAAATGGCATTGCTAGCAGGAAAGCTAGATGCCTTGGAACTGCCCGCTTACCCCTTGCCACTCACTTCAGGCTCGTACGCTGAGCAGAACAGCCTGTTGTTCCTGAAGCTTCGCTGGCTGTCGTTCGTGCCCAGACGCGATTTCCTTCCCAAGGAGGCGAAGCGCCCTCTACTTCTCGCACCGAGCGCGCTGCTCCTGGCTTTCGCTTCTGCCGCAACGAGCTCGCTACGCGCACTTTTCTTCTCAACCCTGGGTGCCCTTGCCTTCTGCCTTTCTTGTCTCGTGAATGGAGACGGAAAGCTTCTCGGCTAGAACTCGCCTAGAACAACTGCGGCTGCACATTGAGCTGGCCCGGAACGCCCTGCTGAAACTTGCCTTCTGGCACCACATTCACGGGGCAGCCGTCTTTCTTCGGCCACCTGCCAAGCGGCCCCATATCGCCGCGCTCGTTGCACTCCGCTTGTCAGATTGGCTTCCCGTGGCGCTGATTTCAGCCTGGCCAAATACTAGCGCTCCGGAGAGCTGTCTCGCAGACAATAATGTCCCGGCATAGAAATTTGTCCTGCAATGTTCCCTCCTCTTTTCCCACACTGTGTTGCTCTGATGAATGCCTTGAGCATGGAACGACTTAAGGCAGCAAGTATTCCTCGCCGGCCACCTCTCGCTGTGCAAGAGGTACGCCGTGGACCCTGTGAACGCTGCCAAGCAAAAAGCAGAGCCGTGACCATAAAAGCGAGGAGAGAGCATGCACGAAGCACACTAGTTCTGTCTAGTGCTTTCCGTGCAGAGAGGCGGCAAAGCTGAATGCCGTGTCCGAGCTTGACAACTCGCTGGAGCACAGAAAGCCAAGAATGAAGAGGCGGAACACAGCCTTGGTTTCAGCAGCTTCCGGGACTGCAAAAGTTCACCAATAGCTCTGTCAAAGCAGAACTCGGCTGCGAATGCTCTCGCAGCTTGGGAAAGTTAGGCGCAGCTGTTGACCAGCTCTGCCCGTGGCCACAGGCTGCTTCTTCCACCTTTCACTGGGGCAGAGCTTTTGCGGAACAGAGACGGCATTCTTCCAGTGCGTGTTCTCCAAGGAGCTGTGAAACAGAGCCTAGCACGCTGTCTCGCTGATACTGGCTTTCGGCAAGCAAGCGTGCCGCACCGCCTACATTCTGCACTCTGGCAGCCTAGTTGCCAGCTTTCGACAGGTGCTGTCCTAGCAAGGAAGCTCAGGCAGTCAAAGCCGGTGCAGGGCGGCACCTTTCTGCTTTGCCCGCCTAAGCGGCGTCACACTCCCAAGGATACTGTGTCCTTTCCCTCTGCACTGCGTCTGCCGACGTGCTCTCTGCATCTCGGAGCATAACGGCAAAGGACAACGTTTTGCACGGCAGGGTAGAAATGGCATTGCTAGCAGGAAAGCTAGATGCCTTGGAACTGCCCGCTTACCCCTTGCCACTCACTTCAGGCTCGTACGCTGAGCAGAACAGCCTGTTGTTCCTGAAGCTTCGCTGGCTGTCGTTCGTGCCCAGACGCGATTTCCTTCCCAAGGAGGCGAAGCGCCCTCTACTTCTCGCACCGAGCGCGCTGCTCCTGGCTTTCGCTTCTGCCGCAACGAGCTCGCTACGCGCACTTTTCTTCTCAACCCTGGGTGCCCTTGCCTTCTGCCTTTCTTGTCTCGTGAATGGAGACGGAAAGCTTCTCGGCTAGAACTCGCCTAGAACAACTGCGGCTGCACATTGAGCTGGCCCGGAACGCCCTGCTGAAACTTGCCTTCTGGCACCACATTCACGGGGCAGCCGTCTTTCTTCGGCCACCTGCCAAGCGGCCCCATATCGCCGCGCTCGTTGCACTCCGCTTGTCAGATTGGCTTCCCGTGGCGCTGATTTCAGCCTGGCCAAATACTAGCGCTCCGGAGAGCTGTCTCGCAGACAATAATGTCCCGGCATAGAAATTTGTCCTGCAATGTTCCCTCCTCTTTTCCCACACTGTGTTGCTCTGATGAATGCCTTGAGCATGGAACGACTTAAGCCAGCAAGTATTCCTCGCCGGCCACCTCTCGCTGTGCAAGAGGTACGCCGTGGACCCTGTGAACGCTGCCAAGCAAAAAGCAGAGCCGTGACCATAAAAGCGAGGAGAGAGCATGCACGAAGCACACTAGTTCTGTCTAGTGCTTTCCGTGCAGAGAGGCGGCAAAGCTGAATGCCGTGTCCGAGCTTGACAACTCGCTGGAGCACAGAAAGCCAAGAATGAAGAGGCGGAACACAGCCTTGGTTTCAGCAGCTTCCGGGACTGCAAAAGTTCACCAATAGCTCTGTCAAAGCAGAACTCGGCTGCGAATGCTCTCGCAGCTTGGGAAAGTTAGGCGCAGCTGTTGACCAGCTCTGCCCGTGGCCACAGGCTGCTTCTTCCACCTTTCACTGGGGCAGAGCTTTTGCGGAACAGAGACGGCATTCTTCCAGTGCGTGTTCTCCAAGGAGCTGTGAAACAGAGCCTAGCACGCTGTCTCGCTGATACTGGCTTTCGGCAAGCAAGCGTGCCGCACCGCCTACATTCTGCACTCTGGCAGCCTAGTTGCCAGCTTTCGACAGGTGCTGTCCTAGCAAGGAAGCTCAGGCAGTCAAAGCCGGTGCAGGGCAGCACCTTTCTGCTTTGCCCGCCTAAGCGGCGTCACACTCCCAAGGATACTGTGTCCTTTCCCTCTGCACTGCGTCTGCCGACGTGCTCTCTGCATCTCGGAGCATAACGGCAAAGGACAACGTTTTGCACGGCAGGGTAGAAATGGCATTGCTAGCAGGAAAGCTAGATGCCTTGGAACTGCCCGCTTACCCCTTGCCACTCACTTCAGGCTCGTACGCTGAGCAGAACAGCCTGTTGTTCCTGAAGCTTCGCTGGCTGTCGTTCGTGCCCAGACGCGATTTCCTTCCCAAGGAGGCGAAGCGCCCTCTACTTCTCGCACCGAGCGCGCTGCTCCTGGATTTCGCCTCTGCCGCAACGAGCTCGCTACGCGCACTTTTCTTCTCAACCCTGGGTGCCCTTGCCTTCTGCCTTTCTTGTCTCGTGAATGGAGACGGAAAGCTTCTCGGCTAGAACTCGCCTAGAACAACTGCGGCTGCACATTGAGCTGGCCCGGAACGCCCTGCTGAAACTTGCCTTCTGGCACCACATTCACGGGGCAGCCGTCTTTCTTCGGCCACCTGCCAAGCGGCCCCATATCGCCGCGCTCGTTGCACTCCGCTTGTCAGATTGGCTTCCCGTGGCGCTGATTTCAGCCTGGCCAAATACTAGCGCTCCGGAGAGCTGTCTCGCAGACAATAATGTCCCGGCATAGAAATTTGTCCTGCAATGTTCCCTCCTCTTTTCCCACACTGTGTTGCTCTGATGAATGCCTTGAGCATGGAACGACTTAAGGCAGCAAGTATTCCTCGCCGGCCACCTCTCGCTGTGCAAGAGGTACGCCGTGGACCCTGTGAACGCTGCCAAGCAAAAAGCAGAGCCGTGACCATAAAAGCGAGGAGAGAGCATGCACGAAGCACACTAGTTCTGTCTAGTGCTTTCCGTGCAGAGAGGCGGCAAAGCTGAATGCCGTGTCCGAGCTTGACAACTCGCTGGAGCACAGAAAGCCAAGAATGAAGAGGCGGAACACAGCCTTGGTTTCAGCAGCTTCCGGGACTGCAAAAGTTCACCAATAGCTCTGTCAAAGCAGAACTCGGCTGCGAATGCTCTCGCAGCTTGGGAAAGTTAGGCGCAGCTGTTGACCAGCTCTGCCCGTGGCCACAGGCTGCTTCTTCCACCTTTCACTGGGGCAGAGCTTTTGCGGAACAGAGACGGCATTCTTCCAGTGCGTGTTCTCCAAGGAGCTGTGAAACAGAGCCTAGCACGCTGTCTCGCTGATACTGGCTTTCGGCAAGCAAGCGTGCCGCACCGCCTACATTCTGCACTCTGGCAGCCTAGTTGCCAGCTTTCGACAGGTGCTGTCCTAGCAAGGAAGCTCAGGCAGTCAAAGCCGGTGCAGGGCGGCACCTTTCTGCTTTGCCCGCCTAAGCGGCGTCACACTCCCAAGGATACTGTGTCCTTTCCCTCTGCACTGCGTCTGCCGACGTGCTCTCTGCATCTCGGAGCATAACGGCAAAGGACAACGTTTTGCACGGCAGGGTAGAAATGGCATTGCTAGCAGGAAAGCTAGATGCCTTGGAACTGCCCGCTTACCCCTTGCCACTCACTTCAGGCTCGTACGCTGAGCAGAACAGCCTGTTGTTCCTGAAGCTTCGCTGGCTGTCGTTCGTGCCCAGACGCGATTTCCTTCCCAAGGAGGCGAAGCGCCCTCTACTTCTCGCACCGAGCGCGCTGCTCCTGGCTTTCGCCTCTGCCGCAACGAGCTCGCTACGCGCACTTTTCTTCTCAACCCTGGGTGCCCTTGCCTTCTGCCTTTCTTGTCTCGTGAATGGAGACGGAAAGCTTCTCGGCTAGAACTCGCCTAGAACAACTGCGGCTGCACATTGAGCTGGCCCGGAACGCCCTGCTGAAACTTGCCTTCTGGCACCACATTCACGGGGCAGCCGTCTTTCTTCGGCCACCTGCCAAGCGGCCCCATATCGCCGCGCTCGTTGCACTCCGCTTGTCAGATTGGCTTCCCGTGGCGCTGATTTCAGCCTGGCCAAATACTAGCGCTCCGGAGAGCTGTCTCGCAGACAATAATGTCCCGGCATAGAAATTTGTCCTGCAATGTTCCCTCCTCTTTTCCCACACTGTGTTGCTCTGATGAATGCCTTGAGCATGGAACGACTTAAGGCAGCAAGTATTCCTCGCCGGCCACCTCTTGCTGTGCAAGAGGTACGCCGTGGACCCTGTGAACGCTGCCAAGCAAAAAGCAGAGCCGTGACCATAAAAGCGAGGAGAGAGCATGCACGAAGCACACTAGTTCTGTCTAGTGCTTTCCGTGCAGAGAGGCGGCAAAGCTGAATGCCGTGTCCGAGCTTGACAACTCGCTGGAGCACAGAAAGCCAAGAATGAAGAGGCGGAACACAGCCTTGGTTTCAGCAGCTTCCGGGACTGCAAAAGTTCACCAATAGCTCTGTCAAAGCAGAACTCGGCTGCGAATGCTCTCGCAGCTTGGGAAAGTTAGGCGCAGCTGTTGACCAGCTCTGCCCGTGGCCACAGGCTGCTTCTTCCACCTTTCACTGGGGCAGAGCTTTTGCGGAACAGAGACGGCATTCTTCCAGTGCGTGTTCTCCAAGGAGCTGTGAAACAGAGCCTAGCACGCTGTCTCGCTGATACTGGCTTTCGGCAAGCAAGCGTGCCGCACCGCCTACATTCTGCACTCTGGCAGCCTAGTTGCCAGCTTTCGACAGGTGCTGTCCTAGCAAGGAAGCTCAGGCAGTCAAAGCCGGTGCAGGGCGGCACCTTTCTGCTTTGCCCGCCTAAGCGGCGTCACACTCCCAAGGATACTGTGTCCTTTCCCTCTGCACTGCGTCTGCCGACGTGCTCTCTGCATCTCGGAGCATAACGGCAAAGGACAACGTTTTGCACGGCAGGGTAGAAATGGCATTGCTAGCAGGAAAGCTAGATGCCTTGGAACTGCCCGCTTACCCCTTGCCACTCACTTCAGGCTCGTACGCTGAGCAGAACAGCCTGTTGTTCCTGAAGCTTCGCTGGCTGTCGTTCGTGCCCAGACGCGATTTCCTTCCCAAGGAGGCGAAGCGCCCTCTACTTCTCGCACCGAGCGCGCTGCTCCTGGCTTTCGCCTCTGCCGCAACGAGCTCGCTACGCGCACTTTTCTTCTCAACCCTGGGTGCCCTTGCCTTCTGCCTTTCTTGTCTCGTGAATGGAGACGGAAAGCTTCTCGGCTAGAACTCGCCTAGAACAACTGCGGCTGCACATTGAGCTGGCCCGGAACGCCCTGCTGAAACTTGCCTTCTGGCACCACATTCACGGGGCAGCCGTCTTTCTTCGGCCACCTGCCAAGCGGCCCCATATCGCCGCGCTCGTTGCACTCCGCTTGTCAGATTGGCTTCCCATGGCGCTGATTTCAGCCTGGCCAAATACTAGCGCTCCGGAGAGCTGTCTCGCAGACAATAATGTCCCGGCATAGAAATTTGTCCTGCAATGTTCCCTCCTCTTTTCCCACACTGTGTTGCTCTGATGAATGCCTTGAGCATGGAACGACTTAAGCCAGCAAGTATTCCTCGCCGGCCACCTCTCGCTGTGCAAGAGGTACGCCGTGGACCCTGTGAACGCTGCCAAGCAAAAAGCAGAGCCGTGACCATAAAAGCGAGGAGAGAGCATGCACGAAGCACACTAGTTCTGTCTAGTGCTTTCCGTGCAGAGAGGCGGCAAAGCTGAATGCCGTGTCCGAGCTTGACAACTCGCTGGAGCACAGAAAGCCAAGAATGAAGAGGCGGAACACAGCCTTGGTTTCAGCAGCTTCCGGGACTGCAAAAGTTCACCAATAGCTCTGTCAAAGCAGAACTCGGCTGCGAATGCTCTCGCAGCTTGGGAAAGTTAGGCGCAGCTGTTGACCAGCTCTGCCCGTGGCCACAGGCTGCTTCTTCCACCTTTCACTGGGGCAGAGCTTTTGCGGAACAGAGACGGCATTCTTCCAGTGCGTGTTCTCCAAGGAGCTGTGAAACAGAGCCTAGCACGCTGTCTCGCTGATACTGGCTTTCGGCAAGCAAGCGTGCCGCACCGCCTACATTCTGCACTCTGGCAGCCTAGTTGCCAGCTTTCGACAGGTGCTGTCCTAGCAAGGAAGCTCAGGCAGTCAAAGCCGGTGCAGGGCGGCACCTTTCTGCTTTGCCCGCCTAAGCGGCGTCACACTCCCAAGGATACTGTGTCCTTTCCCTCTGCACTGCGTCTGCCGACGTGCTCTCTGCATCTCGGAGCATAACGGCAAAGGACAACGTTTTGCACGGCAGGGTAGAAATGGCATTGCTAGCAGGAAAGCTAGATGCCTTGGAACTGCCCGCTTACCCCTTGCCACTCACTTCAGGCTCGTACGCTGAGCAGAACAGCCTGTTGTTCCTGAAGCTTCGCTGGCTGTCGTTCGTGCCCAGACGCGATTTCCTTCCCAAGGAGGCGAAGCGCCCTCTACTTCTCGCACCGAGCGCGCTGCTCCTGGCTTTCGCTTCTGCCGCAACGAGCTCGCTACGCGCACTTTTCTTCTCAACCCTGGGTGCCCTTGCCTTCTGCCTTTCTTGTCTCGTGAATGGAGACGGAAAGCTTCTCGGCTAGAACTCGCCTAGAACAACTGCGGCTGCACATTGAGCTGGCCCGGAACGCCCTGCTGAAACTTGCCTTCTGGCACCACATTCACGGGGCAGCCGTCTTTCTTCGGCCACCTGCCAAGCGGCCCCATATCGCCGCGCTCGTTGCACTCCGCTTGTCAGATTGGCTTCCCGTGGCGCTGATTTCAGCCTGGCCAAATACTAGCGCTCCGGAGAGCTGTCTCGCAGACAATAATGTCCCGGCATAGAAATTTGTCCTGCAATGTTCCCTCCTCTTTTCCCACACTGTGTTGCTCTGATGAATGCCTTGAGCATGGAACGACTTAAGGCAGCAAGTATTCCTCGCCGGCCACCTCTCGCTGTGCAAGAGGTACGCTGTGGACCCTGTGAACGCTGCCAAGCAAAAAGCAGAGCCGTGACCATAAAAGCGAGGAGAGAGCATGCACGAAGCACACTAGTTCTGTCTAGTGCTTTCCGTGCAGAGAGGCGGCAAAGCTGAATGCCGTGTCCGAGCTTGACAACTCGCTGGAGCACAGAAAGCCAAGAATGAAGAGGCGGAACACAGCCTTGGTTTCAGCAGCTTCCGGGACTGCAAAAGTTCACCAATAGCTCTGTCAAAGCAGAACTCGGCTGCGAATGCTCTCGCAGCTTGGGAAAGTTAGGCGCAGCTGTTGACCAGCTCTGCCCGTGGCCACAGGCTGCTTCTTCCACCTTTCACTGGGGCAGAGCTTTTGCGGAACAGAGACGGCATTCTTCCAGTGCGTGTTCTCCAAGGAGCTGTGAAACAGAGCCTAGCACGCTGTCTCGCTGATACTGGCTTTCGGCAAGCAAGCGTGCCGCACCGCCTACATTCTGCACTCTGGCAGCCTAGTTGCCAGCTTTCGACAGGTGCTGTCGTAGCAAGGAAGCTCAGGCAGTCAAAGCCGGCGCAGGGCGGCACCTTTCTGCTTTGCCCGCCTAAGCGGCGTCACACTCCCAAGGATACTGTGTCCTTTCCCTCTGCACTGCGTCTGCCGACGTGCTCTCTGCATCTCGGAGCATAACGGCAAAGGACAACGTTTTGCACGGCAGGGTAGAAATGGCATTGCTAGCAGGAAAGCTAGATGCCTTGGAACTGCCCGCTTACCCCTTGCCACTCACTTCAGGCTCGTACGCTGAGCAGAACAGCCTGTTGTTCCTGAAGCTTCGCTGGCTGTCGTTCGTGCCCAGACGCGATTTCCTTCCCAAGGAGGCGAAGCGCCCTCTACTTCTCGCACCGAGCGCGCTGCTCCTGGCTTTCGCTTCTGCCGCAACGAGCTCGCTACGCGCACTTTTCTTCTCAACCCTGGGTGCCCTTGCCTTCTGCCTTTCTTGTCTCGTGAATGGAGACGGAAAGCTTCTCGGCTAGAACTCGCCTAGAACAACTGCGGCTGCACATTGAGCTGGCCCGGAACGCCCTGCTGAAACTTGCCTTCTGGCACCACATTCACGGGGCAGCCGTCTTTCTTCGGCCACCTGCCAAGCGGCCCCATATCGCCGCGCTCGTTGCACTCCGCTTGTCAGATTGGCTTCCCGTGGCGCTGATTTCAGCCTGGCCAAATACTAGCGCTCCGGAGAGCTGTCTCGCAGACAATAATGTCCCGGCATAGAAATTTGTCCTGCAATGTTCCCTCCTCTTTTCCCACACTGTGTTGCTCTGATGAATGCCTTGAGCATGGAACGACTTAAGCCAGCAAGTATTCCTCGCCGGCCACCTCTCGCTGTGCAAGAGGTACGCCGTGGACCCTGTGAACGCTGCCAAGCAAAAAGCAGAGCCGTGACCATAAAAGCGAGGAGAGAGCATGCACGAAGCACACTAGTTCTGTCTAGTGCTTTCCGTGCAGAGAGGCGGCAAAGCTGAATGCCGTGTCCGAGCTTGACAACTCGCTGGAGCACAGAAAGCCAAGAATGAAGAGGCGGAACACAGCCTTGGTTTCAGCAGCTTCCGGGACTGCAAAAGTTCACCAATAGCTCTGTCAAAGCAGAACTCGGCTGCGAATGCTCTCGCAGCTTGGGAAAGTTAGGCGCAGCTGTTGACCAGCTCTGCCCGTGGCCACAGGCTGCTTCTTCCACCTTTCACTGGGGCAGAGCTTTTGCGGAACAGAGACGGCATTCTTCCAGTGCGTGTTCTCCAAGGAGCTGTGAAACAGAGCCTAGCACGCTGTCTCGCTGATACTGGCTTTCGGCAAGCAAGCGTGCCGCACCGCCTACATTCTGCACTCTGGCAGCCTAGTTGCCAGCTTTCGACAGGTGCTGTCCTAGCAAGGAAGCTCAGGCAGTCAAAGCCGGTGCAGGGCGGCACCTTTCTGCTTTGCCCGCCTAAGCGGCGTCACACTCCCAAGGATACTGTGTCCTTTCCCTCTGCACTGCGTCTGCCGACGTGCTCTCTGCATCTCGGAGCATAACGGCAAAGGACAACGTTTTGCACGGCAGGGTAGAAATGGCATTGCTAGCAGGAAAGCTAGATGCCTTGGAACTGCCCGCTTACCCCTTGCCACTCACTTCAGGCTCGTACGCTGAGCAGAACAGCCTGTTGTTCCTGAAGCTTCGCTGGCTGTCGTTCGTGCCCAGACGCGATTTCCTTCCCAAGGAGGCGAAGCGCCCTCTACTTCTCGCACCGAGCGCGCTGCTCCTGGCTTTCGCCTCTGCCGCAACGAGCTCGCTACGCGCACTTTTCTTCTCAACCCTGGGTGCCCTTGCCTTCTGCCTTTCTTGTCTCGTGAATGGAGACGGAAAGCTTCTCGGCTAGAACTCGCCTAGAACAACTGCGGCTGCACATTGAGCTGGCCCGGAACGCCCTGCTGAAACTTGCCTTCTGGCACCACATTCACGGGGCAGCCGTCTTTCTTCGGCCACCTGCCAAGCGGCCCCATATCGCCGCGCTCGTTGCACTCCGCTTGTCAGATTGGCTTCCCATGGCGCTGATTTCAGCCTGGCCAAATACTAGCGCTCCGGAGAGCTGTCTCGCAGACAATAATGTCCCGGCATAGAAATTTGTCCTGCAATGTTCCCTCCTCTTTTCCCACACTGTGTTGCTCTGATGAATGCCTTGAGCATGGAACGACTTAAGCCAGCAAGTATTCCTCGCCGGCCACCTCTCGCTGTGCAAGAGGTACGCCGTGGACCCTGTGAACGCTGCCAAGCAAAAAGCAGAGCCGTGACCATAAAAGCGAGGAGAGAGCATGCACGAAGCACACTAGTTCTGTCTAGTGCTTTCCGTGCAGAGAGGCGGCAAAGCTGAATGCCGTGTCCGAGCTTGACAACTCGCTGGAGCACAGAAAGCCAAGAATGAAGAGGCGGAACACAGCCTTGGTTTCAGCAGCTTCCGGGACTGCAAAAGTTCACCAATAGCTCTGTCAAAGCAGAACTCGGCTGCGAATGCTCTCGCAGCTTGGGAAAGTTAGGCGCAGCTGTTGACCAGCTCTGCCCGTGGCCACAGGCTGCTTCTTCCACCTTTCACTGGGGCAGAGCTTTTGCGGAACAGAGACGGCATTCTTCCAGTGCGTGTTCTCCAAGGAGCTGTGAAACAGAGCCTAGCACGCTGTCTCGCTGATACTGGCTTTCGGCAAGCAAGCGTGCCGCACCGCCTACATTCTGCACTCTGGCAGCCTAGTTGCCAGCTTTCGACAGGTGCTGTCCTAGCAAGGAAGCTCAGGCAGTCAAAGCCGGTGCAGGGCGGCACCTTTCTGCTTTGCCCGCCTAAGCGGCGTCACACTCCCAAGGATACTGTGTCCTTTCCCTCTGCACTGCGTCTGCCGACGTGCTCTCTGCATCTCGGAGCATAACGGCAAAGGACAACGTTTTGCACGGCAGGGTAGAAATGGCATTGCTAGCAGGAAAGCTAGATGCCTTGGAACTGCCCGCTTACCCCTTGCCACTCACTTCAGGCTCGTACGCTGAGCAGAACAGCCTGTTGTTCCTGAAGCTTCGCTGGCTGTCGTTCGTGCCCAGACGCGATTTCCTTCCCAAGGAGGCGAAGCGCCCTCTACTTCTCGCACCGAGCGCGCTGCTCCTGGCTTTCGCTTCTGCCGCAACGAGCTCGCTACGCGCACTTTTCTTCTCAACCCTGGGTGCCCTTGCCTTCTGCCTTTCTTGTCTCGTGAATGGAGACGGAAAGCTTCTCGGCTAGAACTCGCCTAGAACAACTGCGGCTGCACATTGAGCTGGCCCGGAACGCCCTGCTGAAACTTGCCTTCTGGCACCACATTCACGGGGCAGCCGTCTTTCTTCGGCCACCTGCCAAGCGGCCCCATATCGCCGCGCTCGTTGCACTCCGCTTGTCAGATTGGCTTCCCGTGGCGCTGATTTCAGCCTGGCCAAATACTAGCGCTCCGGAGAGCTGTCTCGCAGACAATAATGTCCCGGCATAGAAATTTGTCCTGCAATGTTCCCTCCTCTTTTCCCACACTGTGTTGCTCTGATGAATGCCTTGAGCATGGAACGACTTAAGGCAGCAAGTATTCCTCGCCGGCCACCTCTCGCTGTGCAAGAGGTACGCCGTGGACCCTGTGAACGCTGCCAAGCAAAAAGCAGAGCCGTGACCATAAAAGCGAGGAGAGAGCATGCACGAAGCACACTAGTTCTGTCTAGTGCTTTCCGTGCAGAGAGGCGGCAAAGCTGAATGCCGTGTCCGAGCTTGACAACTCGCTGGAGCACAGAAAGCCAAGAATGAAGAGGCGGAACACAGCCTTGGTTTCAGCAGCTTCCGGGACTGCAAAAGTTCACCAATAGCTCTGTCAAAGCAGAACTCGGCTGCGAATGCTCTCGCAGCTTGGGAAAGTTAGGCGCAGCTGTTGACCAGCTCTGCCCGTGGCCACAGGCTGCTTCTTCCACCTTTCACTGGGGCAGAGCTTTTGCGGAACAGAGACGGCATTCTTCCAGTGCGTGTTCTCCAAGGAGCTGTGAAACAGAGCCTAGCACGCTGTCTCGCTGATACTGGCTTTCGGCAAGCAAGCGTGCCGCACCGCCTACATTCTGCACTCTGGCAGCCTAGTTGCCAGCTTTCGACAGGTGCTGTCGTAGCAAGGAAGCTCAGGCAGTCAAAGCCGGCGCAGGGCGGCACCTTTCTGCTTTGCCCGCCTAAGCGGCGTCACACTCCCAAGGATACTGTGTCCTTTCCCTCTGCACTGCGTCTGCCGACGTGCTCTCTGCATCTCGGAGCATAACGGCAAAGGACAACGTTTTGCACGGCAGGGTAGAAATGGCATTGCTAGCAGGAAAGCTAGATGCCTTGGAACTGCCCGCTTACCCCTTGCCACTCACTTCAGGCTCGTACGCTGAGCAGAACAGCCTGTTGTTCCTGAAGCTTCGCTGGCTGTCGTTCGTGCCCAGACGCGATTTCCTTCCCAAGGAGGCGAAGCGCCCTCTACTTCTCGCACCGAGCGCGCTGCTCCTGGCTTTCGCTTCTGCCGCAACGAGCTCGCTACGCGCACTTTTCTTCTCAACCCTGGGTGCCCTTGCCTTCTGCCTTTCTTGTCTCGTGAATGGAGACGGAAAGCTTCTCGGCTAGAACTCGCCTAGAACAACTGCGGCTGCACATTGAGCTGGCCCGGAACGCCCTGCTGAAACTTGCCTTCTGGCACCACATTCACGGGGCAGCCGTCTTTCTTCGGCCACCTGCCAAGCGGCCCCATATCGCCGCGCTCGTTGCACTCCGCTTGTCAGATTGGCTTCCCGTGGCGCTGATTTCAGCCTGGCCAAATACTAGCGCTCCGGAGAGCTGTCTCGCAGACAATAATGTCCCGGCATAGAAATTTGTCCTGCAATGTTCCCTCCTCTTTTCCCACACTGTGTTGCTCTGATGAATGCCTTGAGCATGGAACGACTTAAGCCAGCAAGTATTCCTCGCCGGCCACCTCTCGCTGTGCAAGAGGTACGCCGTGGACCCTGTGAACGCTGCCAAGCAAAAAGCAGAGCCGTGACCATAAAAGCGAGGAGAGAGCATGCACGAAGCACACTAGTTCTGTCTAGTGCTTTCCGTGCAGAGAGGCGGCAAAGCTGAATGCCGTGTCCGAGCTTGACAACTCGCTGGAGCACAGAAAGCCAAGAATGAAGAGGCGGAACACAGCCTTGGTTTCAGCAGCTTCCGGGACTGCAAAAGTTCACCAATAGCTCTGTCAAAGCAGAACTCGGCTGCGAATGCTCTCGCAGCTTGGGAAAGTTAGGCGCAGCTGTTGACCAGCTCTGCCCGTGGCCACAGGCTGCTTCTTCCACCTTTCACTGGGGCAGAGCTTTTGCGGAACAGAGACGGCATTCTTCCAGTGCGTGTTCTCCAAGGAGCTGTGAAACAGAGCCTAGCACGCTGTCTCGCTGATACTGGCTTTCGGCAAGCAAGCGTGCCGCACCGCCTACATTCTGCACTCTGGCAGCCTAGTTGCCAGCTTTCGACAGGTGCTGTCCTAGCAAGGAAGCTCAGGCAGTCAAAGCCGGTGCAGGGCAGCACCTTTCTGCTTTGCCCGCCTAAGCGGCGTCACACTCCCAAGGATACTGTGTCCTTTCCCTCTGCACTGCGTCTGCCGACGTGCTCTCTGCATCTCGGAGCATAACGGCAAAGGACAACGTTTTGCACGGCAGGGTAGAAATGGCATTGCTAGCAGGAAAGCTAGATGCCTTGGAACTGCCGGCTTACCCCTTGCCACTCACTTCAGGCTCGTACGCTGAGCAGAACAGCCTGTTGTTCCTGAAGCTTCGCTGGCTGTCGTTCGTGCCCAGACGCGATTTCCTTCCCAAGGAGGCGAAGCGCCCTCTACTTCTCGCACCGAGCGCGCTGCTCCTGGATTTCGCCTCTGCCGCAACGAGCTCGCTACGCGCACTTTTCTTCTCAACCCTGGGTGCCCTTGCCTTCTGCCTTTCTTGTCTCGTGAATGGAGACGGAAAGCTTCTCGGCTAGAACTCGCCTAGAACAACTGCGGCTGCACATTGAGCTGGCCCGGAACGCCCTGCTGAAACTTGCCTTCTGGCACCACATTCACGGGGCAGCCGTCTTTCTTCGGCCACCTGCCAAGCGGCCCCATATCGCCGCGCTCGTTGCACTCCGCTTGTCAGATTGGCTTCCCGTGGCGCTGATTTCAGCCTGGCCAAATACTAGCGCTCCGGAGAGCTGTCTCGCAGACAATAATGTCCCGGCATAGAAATTTGTCCTGCAATGTTCCCTCCTCTTTTCCCACACTGTGTTGCTCTGATGAATGCCTTGAGCATGGAACGACTTAAGGCAGCAAGTATTCCTCGCCGGCCACCTCTCGCTGTGCAAGAGGTACGCCGTGGACCCTGTGAACGCTGCCAAGCAAAAAGCAGAGCCGTGACCATAAAAGCGAGGAGAGAGCATGCACGAAGCACACTAGTTCTGTCTAGTGCTTTCCGTGCAGAGAGGCGGCAAAGCTGAATGCCGTGTCCGAGCTTGACAACTCGCTGGAGCACAGAAAGCCAAGAATGAAGAGGCGGAACACAGCCTTGGTTTCAGCAGCTTCCGGGACTGCAAAAGTTCACCAATAGCTCTGTCAAAGCAGAACTCGGCTGCGAATGCTCTCGCAGCTTGGGAAAGTTAGGCGCAGCTGTTGACCAGCTCTGCCCGTGGCCACAGGCTGCTTCTTCCACCTTTCACTGGGGCAGAGCTTTTGCGGAACAGAGACGGCATTCTTCCAGTGCGTGTTCTCCAAGGAGCTGTGAAACAGAGCCTAGCACGCTGTCTCGCTGATACTGGCTTTCGGCAAGCAAGCGTGCCGCACCGCCTACATTCTGCACTCTGGCAGCCTAGTTGCCAGCTTTCGACAGGTGCTGTCCTAGCAAGGAAGCTCAGGCGGTCAAAGCCGGTGGCAGGGCGGCACCTTTCTGCTTTGCCCGCCTAAGCGGCGTCACACTCCCAAGGATACTGTGTCCTTTCCCTCTGCACTGCGTCTGCCGACGTGCTCTCTGCATCTCGGAGCATAACGGCAAAGGACAACGTTTTGCACGGCAGGGTAGAAATGGCATTGCTAGCAGGAAAGCTAGATGCCTTGGAACTGCCCGCTTACCCCTTGCCACTCACTTCAGGCTCGTACGCTGAGCAGAACAGCCTGTTGTTCCTGAAGCTTCGCTGGCTGTCGTTCGTGCCCAGACGCGATTTCCTTCCCAAGGAGGCGAAGCGCCCTCTACTTCTCGCACCGAGCGCGCTGCTCCTGGCTTTCGCCTCTGCCGCAACGAGCTCGCTACGCGCACTTTTCTTCTCAACCCTGGGTGCCCTTGCCTTCTGCCTTTCTTGTCTCGTGAATGGAGACGGAAAGCTTCTCGGCTAGAACTCGCCTAGAACAACTGCGGCTGCACATTGAGCTGGCCCGGAACGCCCTGCTGAAACTTGCCTTCTGGCACCACATTCACGGGGCAGCCGTCTTTCTTCGGCCACCTGCCAAGCGGCCCCATATCGCCGCGCTCGTTGCACTCCGCTTGTCAGATTGGCTTCCCGTGGCGCTGATTTCAGCCTGGCCAAATACTAGCGCTCCGGAGAGCTGTCTCGCAGACAATAATGTCCCGGCATAGAAATTTGTCCTGCAATGTTCCCTCCTCTTTTCCCACACTGTGTTGCTCTGATGAATGCCTTGAGCATGGAACGACTTAAGGCAGCAAGTATTCCTCGCCGGCCACCTCTCGCTGTGCAAGAGGTACGCCGTGGACCCTGTGAACGCTGCCAAGCAAAAAGCAGAGCCGTGACCATAAAAGCGAGGAGAGAGCATGCACGAAGCACACTAGTTCTGTCTAGTGCTTTCCGTGCAGAGAGGCGGCAAAGCTGAATGCCGTGTCCGAGCTTGACAACTCGCTGGAGCACAGAAAGCCAAGAATGAAGAGGCGGAACACAGCCTTGGTTTCAGCAGCTTCCGGGACTGCAAAAGTTCACCAATAGCTCTGTCAAAGCAGAACTCGGCTGCGAATGCTCTCGCAGCTTGGGAAAGTTAGGCGCAGCTGTTGACCAGCTCTGCCCGTGGCCACAGGCTGCTTCTTCCACCTTTCACTGGGGCAGAGCTTTTGCGGAACAGAGACGGCATTCTTCCAGTGCGTGTTCTCCAAGGAGCTGTGAAACAGAGCCTAGCACGCTGTCTCGCTGATACTGGCTTTCGGCAAGCAAGCGTGCCGCACCGCCTACATTCTGCACTCTGGCAGCCTAGTTGCCAGCTTTCGACAGGTGCTGTCCTAGCAAGGAAGCTCAGGCAGTCAAAGCCGGTGCAGGGCGGCACCTTTCTGCTTTGCCCGCCTAAGCGGCGTCACACTCCCAAGGATACTGTGTCCTTTCCCTCTGCACTGCGTCTGCCGACGTGCTCTCTGCATCTCGGAGCATAACGGCAAAGGACAACGTTTTGCACGGCAGGGTAGAAATGGCATTGCTAGCAGGAAAGCTAGATGCCTTGGAACTGCCCGCTTACCCCTTGCCACTCACTTCAGGCTCGTACGCTGAGCAGAACAGCCTGTTGTTCCTGAAGCTTCGCTGGCTGTCGTTCGTGCCCAGACGCGATTTCCTTCCCAAGGAGGCGAAGCGCCCTCTACTTCTCGCACCGAGCGCGCTGCTCCTGGCTTTCGCCTCTGCCGCAACGAGCTCGCTACGCGCACTTTTCTTCTCAACCCTGGGTGCCCTTGCCTTCTGCCTTTCTTGTCTCGTGAATGGAGACGGAAAGCTTCTCGGCTAGAACTCGCCTAGAACAACTGCGGCTGCACATTGAGCTGGCCCGGAACGCCCTGCTGAAACTTGCCTTCTGGCACCACATTCACGGGGCAGCCGTCTTTCTTCGGCCACCTGCCAAGCGGCCCCATATCGCCGCGCTCGTTGCACTCCGCTTGTCAGATTGGCTTCCCGTGGCGCTGATTTCAGCCTGGCCAAATACTAGCGCTCCGGAGAGCTGTCTCGCAGACAATAATGTCCCGGCATAGAAATTTGTCCTGCAATGTTCCCTCCTCTTTTCCCACACTGTGTTGCTCTGATGAATGCCTTGAGCATGGAACGACTTAAGGCAGCAAGTATTCCTCGCCGGCCACCTCTTGCTGTGCAAGAGGTACGCCGTGGACCCTGTGAACGCTGCCAAGCAAAAAGCAGAGCCGTGACCATAAAAGCGAGGAGAGAGCATGCACGAAGCACACTAGTTCTGTCTAGTGCTTTCCGTGCAGAGAGGCGGCAAAGCTGAATGCCGTGGCCGAGCTTGACAACTCGCTGGAGCACAGAAAGCCAAGAATGAAGAGGCGGAACACAGCCTTGGTTTCAGCAGCTTCCGGGACTGCAAAAGTTCACCAATAGCTCTGTCAAAGCAGAACTCGGCTGCGAATGCTCTCGCAGCTTGGGAAAGTTAGGCGCAGCTGTTGACCAGCTCTGCCCGTGGCCACAGGCTGCTTCTTCCACCTTTCACTGGGGCAGAGCTTTTGCGGAACAGAGACGGCATTCTTCCAGTGCGTGTTCTCCAAGGAGCTGTGAAACAGAGCCTAGCACGCTGTCTCGCTGATACTGGCTTTCGGCAAGCAAGCGTGCCGCACCGCCTACATTCTGCACTCTGGCAGCCTAGTTGCCAGCTTTCGACAGGTGCTGTCCTAGCAAGGAAGCTCAGGCAGTCAAAGCCGGTGCAGGGCGGCACCTTTCTGCTTTGCCCGCCTAAGCGGCGTCACACTCCCAAGGATACTGTGTCCTTTCCCTCTGCACTGCGTCTGCCGACGTGCTCTCTGCATCTCGGAGCATAACGGCAAAGGACAACGTTTTGCACGGCAGGGTAGAAATGGCATTGCTAGCAGGAAAGCTAGATGCCTTGGAACTGCCCGCTTACCCCTTGCCACTCACTTCAGGCTCGTACGCTGAGCAGAACAGCCTGTTGTTCCTGAAGCTTCGCTGGCTGTCGTTCGTGCCCAGACGCGATTTCCTTCCCAAGGAGGCGAAGCGCCCTCTACTTCTCGCACCGAGCGCGCTGCTCCTGGCTTTCGCCTCTGCCGCAACGAGCTCGCTACGCGCACTTTTCTTCTCAACCCTGGGTGCCCTTGCCTTCTGCCTTTCTTGTCTCGTGAATGGAGACGGAAAGCTTCTCGGCTAGAACTCGCCTAGAACAACTGCGGCTGCACATTGAGCTGGCCCGGAACGCCCTGCTGAAACTTGCCTTCTGGCACCACATTCACGGGGCAGCCGTCTTTCTTCGGCCACCTGCCAAGCGGCCCCATATCGCCGCGCTCGTTGCACTCCGCTTGTCAGATTGGCTTCCCATGGCGCTGATTTCAGCCTGGCCAAATACTAGCGCTCCGGAGAGCTGTCTCGCAGACAATAATGTCCCGGCATAGAAATTTGTCCTGCAATGTTCCCTCCTCTTTTCCCACACTGTGTTGCTCTGATGAATGCCTTGAGCATGGAACGACTTAAGCCAGCAAGTATTCCTCGCCGGCCACCTCTCGCTGTGCAAGAGGTACGCCGTGGACCCTGTGAACGCTGCCAAGCAAAAAGCAGAGCCGTGACCATAAAAGCGAGGAGAGAGCATGCACGAAGCACACTAGTTCTGTCTAGTGCTTTCCGTGCAGAGAGGCGGCAAAGCTGAATGCCGTGTCCGAGCTTGACAACTCGCTGGAGCACAGAAAGCCAAGAATGAAGAGGCGGAACACAGCCTTGGTTTCAGCAGCTTCCGGGACTGCAAAAGTTCACCAATAGCTCTGTCAAAGCAGAACTCGGCTGCGAATGCTCTCGCAGCTTGGGAAAGTTAGGCGCAGCTGTTGACCAGCTCTGCCCGTGGCCACAGGCTGCTTCTTCCACCTTTCACTGGGGCAGAGCTTTTGCGGAACAGAGACGGCATTCTTCCAGTGCGTGTTCTCCAAGGAGCTGTGAAACAGAGCCTAGCACGCTGTCTCGCTGATACTGGCTTTCGGCAAGCAAGCGTGCCGCACCGCCTACATTCTGCACTCTGGCAGCCTAGTTGCCAGCTTTCGACAGGTGCTGTCCTAGCAAGGAAGCTCAGGCAGTCAAAGCCGGTGCAGGGCGGCACCTTTCTGCTTTGCCCGCCTAAGCGGCGTCACACTCCCAAGGATACTGTGTCCTTTCCCTCTGCACTGCGTCTGCCGACGTGCTCTCTGCATCTCGGAGCATAACGGCAAAGGACAACGTTTTGCACGGCAGGGTAGAAATGGCATTGCTAGCAGGAAAGCTAGATGCCTTGGAACTGCCCGCTTACCCCTTGCCACTCACTTCAGGCTCGTACGCTGAGCAGAACAGCCTGTTGTTCCTGAAGCTTCGCTGGCTGTCGTTCGTGCCCAGACGCGATTTCCTTCCCAAGGAGGCGAAGCGCCCTCTACTTCTCGCACCGAGCGCGCTGCTCCTGGCTTTCGCCTCTGCCGCAACGAGCTCGCTACGCGCACTTTTCTTCTCAACCCTGGGTGCCCTTGCCTTCTGCCTTTCTTGTCTCGTGAATGGAGACGGAAAGCTTCTCGGCTAGAACTTGCCTAGAACAACTGCGGCTGCACATTGAGCTGGCCCGGAACGCCCTGCTGAAACTTGCCTTCTGGCACCACATTCACGGGGCAGCCGTCTTTCTTCGGCCACCTGCCAAGCGGCCCCATATCGCCGCGCTCGTTGCACTCCGCTTGTCAGATTGGCTTCCCGTGGCGCTGATTTCAGCCTGGCCAAATACTAGCGCTCCGGAGAGCTGTCTCGCAGACAATAATGTCCCGGCATAGAAATTTGTCCTGCAATGTTCCCTCCTCTTTTCCCACACTGTGTTGCTCTGATGAATGCCTTGAGCATGGAACGACTTAAGGCAGCAAGTATTCCTCGCCGGCCACCTCTCGCTGTGCAAGAGGTACGCCGTGGACCCTGTGAACGCTGCCAAGCAAAAAGCAGAGCCGTGACCATAAAAGCGAGGAGAGAGCATGCACGAAGCACACTAGTTCTGTCTAGTGCTTTCCGTGCAGAGAGGCGGCAAAGCTGAATGCCGTGTCCGAGCTTGACAACTCGCTGGAGCACAGAAAGCCAAGAATGAAGAGGCGGAACACAGCCTTGGTTTCAGCAGCTTCCGGGACTGCAAAAGTTCACCAATAGCTCTGTCAAAGCAGAACTCGGCTGCGAATGCTCTCGCAGCTTGGGAAAGTTAGGCGCAGCTGTTGACCAGCTCTGCCCGTGGCCACAGGCTGCTTCTTCCACCTTTCACTGGGGCAGAGCTTTTGCGGAACAGAGACGGCATTCTTCCAGTGCGTGTTCTCCAAGGAGCTGTGAAACAGAGCCTAGCACGCTGTCTCGCTGATACTGGCTTTCGGCAAGCAAGCGTGCCGCACCGCCTACATTCTGCACTCTGGCAGCCTAGTTGCCAGCTTTCGACAGGTGCTGTCCTAGCAAGGAAGCTCAGGCAGTCAAAGCCGGTGGCAGGGCGGCACCTTTCTGCTTTGCCCGCCTAAGCGGCGTCACACTCCCAAGGATACTGTGTCCTTTCCCTCTGCACTGCGTCTGCCGACGTGCTCTCTGCATCTCGGAGCATAACGGCAAAGGACAACGTTTTGCACGGCAGGGTAGAAATGGCATTGCTAGCAGGAAAGCTAGATGCCTTGGAACTGCCCGCTTACCCCTTGCCACTCACTTCAGGCTCGTACGCTGAGCAGAACAGCCTGTTGTTCCTGAAGCTTCGCTGGCTGTCGTTCGTGCCCAGACGCGATTTCCTTCCCAAGGAGGCGAAGCGCCCTCTACTTCTCGCACCGAGCGCGCTGCTCCTGGCTTTCGCTTCTGCCGCAACGAGCTCGCTACGCGCACTTTTCTTCTCAACCCTGGGTGCCCTTGCCTTCTGCCTTTCTTGTCTCGTGAATGGAGACGGAAAGCTTCTCGGCTAGAACTCGCCTAGAACAACTGCGGCTGCACATTGAGCTGGCCCGGAACGCCCTGCTGAAACTTGCCTTCTGGCACCACATTCACGGGGCAGCCGTCTTTCTTCGGCCACCTGCCAAGCGGCCCCATATCGCCGCGCTCGTTGCACTCCGCTTGTCAGATTGGCTTCCCGTGGCGCTGATTTCAGCCTGGCCAAATACTAGCGCTCCGGAGAGCTGTCTCGCAGACAATAATGTCCCGGCATAGAAATTTGTCCTGCAATGTTCCCTCCTCTTTTCCCACACTGTGTTGCTCTGATGAATGCCTTGAGCATGGAACGACTTAAGGCAGCAAGTATTCCTCGCCGGCCACCTCTCGCTGTGCAAGAGGTACGCCGTGGACCCTGTGAACGCTGCCAAGCAAAAAGCAGAGCCGTGACCATAAAAGCGAGGAGAGAGCATGCACGAAGCACACTAGTTCTGTCTAGTGCTTTCCGTGCAGAGAGGCGGCAAAGCTGAATGCCGTGTCCGAGCTTGACAACTCGCTGGAGCACAGAAAGCCAAGAATGAAGAGGCGGAACACAGCCTTGGTTTCAGCAGCTTCCGGGACTGCAAAAGTTCACCAATAGCTCTGTCAAAGCAGAACTCGGCTGCGAATGCTCTCGCAGCTTGGGAAAGTTAGGCGCAGCTGTTGACCAGCTCTGCCCGTGGCCACAGGCTGCTTCTTCCACCTTTCACTGGGGCAGAGCTTTTGCGGAACAGAGACGGCATTCTTCCAGTGCGTGTTCTCCAAGGAGCTGTGAAACAGAGCCTAGCACGCTGTCTCGCTGATACTGGCTTTCGGCAAGCAAGCGTGCCGCACCGCCTACATTCTGCACTCTGGCAGCCTAGTTGCCAGCTTTCGACAGGTGCTGTCCTAGCAAGGAAGCTCAGGCAGTCAAAGCCGGTGGCAGGGCGGCACCTTTCTGCTTTGCCCGCCTAAGCGGCGTCACACTCCCAAGGATACTGTGTCCTTTCCCTCTGCACTGCGTCTGCCGACGTGCTCTCTGCATCTCGGAGCATAACGGCAAAGGACAACGTTTTGCACGGCAGGGTAGAAATGGCATTGCTAGCAGGAAAGCTAGATGCCTTGGAACTGCCCGCTTACCCCTTGCCACTCACTTCAGGCTCGTACGCTGAGCAGAACAGCCTGTTGTTCCTGAAGCTTCGCTGGCTGTCGTTCGTGCCCAGACGCGATTTCCTTCCCAAGGAGGCGAAGCGCCCTCTACTTCTCGCACCGAGCGCGCTGCTCCTGGCTTTCGCCTCTGCCGCAACGAGCTCGCTACGCGCACTTTTCTTCTCAACCCTGGGTGCCCTTGCCTTCTGCCTTTCTTGTCTCGTGAATGGAGACGGAAAGCTTCTCGGCTAGAACTCGCCTAGAACAACTGCGGCTGCACATTGAGCTGGCCCGGAACGCCCTGCTGAAACTTGCCTTCTGGCACCACATTCACGGGGCAGCCGTCTTTCTTCGGCCACCTGCCAAGCGGCCCCATATCGCCGCGCTCGTTGCACTCCGCTTGTCAGATTGGCTTCCCGTGGCGCTGATTTCAGCCTGGCCAAATACTAGCGCTCCGGAGAGCTGTCTCGCAGACAATAATGTCCCGGCATAGAAATTTGTCCTGCAATGTTCCCTCCTCTTTTCCCACACTGTGTTGCTCTGATGAATGCCTTGAGCATGGAACGACTTAAGGCAGCAAGTATTCCTCGCCGGCCACCTCTCGCTGTGCAAGAGGTACGCCGTGGACCCTGTGAACGCTGCCAAGCAAAAAGCAGAGCCGTGACCATAAAAGCGAGGAGAGAGCATGCACGAAGCACACTAGTTCTGTCTAGTGCTTTCCGTGCAGAGAGGCGGCAAAGCTGAATGCCGTGTCCGAGCTTGACAACTCGCTGGAGCACAGAAAGCCAAGAATGAAGAGGCGGAACACAGCCTTGGTTTCAGCAGCTTCCGGGACTGCAAAAGTTCACCAATAGCTCTGTCAAAGCAGAACTCGGCTGCGAATGCTCTCGCAGCTTGGGAAAGTTAGGCGCAGCTGTTGACCAGCTCTGCCCGTGGCCACAGGCTGCTTCTTCCACCTTTCACTGGGGCAGAGCTTTTGCGGAACAGAGACGGCATTCTTCCAGTGCGTGTTCTCCAAGGAGCTGTGAAACAGAGCCTAGCACGCTGTCTCGCTGATACTGGCTTTCGGCAAGCAAGCGTGCCGCACCGCCTACATTCTGCACTCTGGCAGCCTAGTTGCCAGCTTTCGACAGGTGCTGTCCTAGCAAGGAAGCTCAGGCAGTCAAAGCCGGTGGCAGGGCGGCACCTTTCTGCTTTGCCCGCCTAAGCGGTGTCACACTCCCAAGGATACTGTGTCCTTTCCCTCTGCACTGCGTCTGCCGACGTGCTCTCTGCATCTCGGAGCATAACGGCAAAGGACAACGTTTTGCACGGCAGGGTAGAAATGGCATTGCTAGCAGGAAAGCTAGATGCCTTGGAACTGCCCGCTTACCCCTTGCCACTCACTTCAGGCTCGTACGCTGAGCAGAACAGCCTGTTGTTCCTGAAGCTTCGCTGGCTGTCGTTCGTGCCCAGACGCGATTTCCTTCCCAAGGAGGCGAAGCGCCCTCTACTTCTCGCACCGAGCGCGCTGCTCCTGGCTTTCGCCTCTGCCGCAACGAGCTCGCTACGCGCACTTTTCTTCTCAACCCTGGGTGCCCTTGCCTTCTGCCTTTCTTGTCTCGTGAATGGAGACGGAAAGCTTCTCGGCTAGAACTCGCCTAGAACAACTGCGGCTGCACATTGAGCTGGCCCGGAACGCCCTGCTGAAACTTGCCTTCTGGCACCACATTCACGGGGCAGCCGTCTTTCTTCGGCCACCTGCCAAGCGGCCCCATATCGCCGCGCTCGTTGCACTCCGCTTGTCAGATTGGCTTCCCGTGGCGCTGATTTCAGCCTGGCCAAATACTAGCGCTCCGGAGAGCTGTCTCGCAGACAATAATGTCCCGGCATAGAAATTTGTCCTGCAATGTTCCCTCCTCTTTTCCCACACTGTGTTGCTCTGATGAATGCCTTGAGCATGGAACGACTTAAGCCAGCAAGTATTCCTCGCCGGCCACCTCTCGCTGTGCAAGAGGTACGCCGTGGACCCTGTGAACGCTGCCAAGCAAAAAGCAGAGCCGTGACCATAAAAGCGAGGAGAGAGCATGCACGAAGCACACTAGTTCTGTCTAGTGCTTTCCGTGCAGAGAGGCGGCAAAGCTGAATGCCGTGTCCGAGCTTGACAACTCGCTGGAGCACAGAAAGCCAAGAATGAAGAGGCGGAACACAGCCTTGGTTTCAGCAGCTTCCGGGACTGCAAAAGTTCACCAATAGCTCTGTCAAAGCAGAACTCGGCTGCGAATGCTCTCGCAGCTTGGGAAAGTTAGGCGCAGCTGTTGACCAGCTCTGCCCGTGGCCACAGGCTGCTTCTTCCACCTTTCACTGGGGCAGAGCTTTTGCGGAACAGAGACGGCATTCTTCCAGTGCGTGTTCTCCAAGGAGCTGTGAAACAGAGCCTAGCACGCTGTCTCGCTGATACTGGCTTTCGGCAAGCAAGCGTGCCGCACCGCCTACATTCTGCACTCTGGCAGCCTAGTTGCCAGCTTTCGACAGGTGCTGTCCTAGCAAGGAAGCTCAGGCAGTCAAAGCCGGTGCAGGGCGGCACCTTTCTGCTTTGCCCGCCTAAGCGGCGTCACACTCCCAAGGATACTGTGTCCTTTCCCTCTGCACTGCGTCTGCCGACGTGCTCTCTGCATCTCGGAGCATAACGGCAAAGGACAACGTTTTGCACGGCAGGGTAGAAATGGCATTGCTAGCAGGAAAGCTAGATGCCTTGGAACTGCCCGCTTACCCCTTGCCACTCACTTCAGGCTCGTACGCTGAGCAGAACAGCCTGTTGTTCCTGAAGCTTCGCTGGCTGTCGTTCGTGCCCAGACGCCATTTCCTTCCCAAGGAGGCGAAGCGCCCTCTACTTCTCTCACCGAGCGCGCTGCTCCTGGCTTTCGCTTCTGCCGCAACGAGCTCGCTACGCGCACTTTTCTTCTCAACCCTGGGTGCCCTTGCCTTCTGCCTTTCTTGTCTCGTGAATGGAGACGGAAAGCTTCTCGGCTAGAACTCGCCTAGAACAACTGCGGCTGCACATTGAGCTGGCCCGGAACGCCCTGCTGAAACTTGCCTTCTGGCACCACATTCACGGGGCAGCCGTCTTTCTTCGGCCACCTGCCAAGCGGCCCCATATCGCCGCGCTCGTTGCACTCCGCTTGTCAGATTGGCTTCCCGTGGCGCTGATTTCAGCCTGGCCAAATACTAGCGCTCTGGAGAGCTGTCTCGCAGACAATAATGTCCCGGCATAGAAATTTGTCCTGCAATGTTCCCTCCTCTTTTCCCACACTGTGTTGCTCTGATGAATGCCTTGAGCATGGAACGACTTAAGCCAGCAAGTATTCCTCGCCGGCCACCTCTCGCTGTGCAAGAGGTACGCCGTGGACCCTGTGAACGCTGCCAAGCAAAAAGCAGAGCCGTGACCATAAAAGCGAGGAGAGAGCATGCACGAAGCACACTAGTTCTGTCTAGTGCTTTCCGTGCAGAGAGGCGGCAAAGCTGAATGCCGTGTCCGAGCTTGACAACTCGCTGGAGCACAGAAAGCCAAGAATGAAGAGGCGGAACACAGCCTTGGTTTCAGCAGCTTCCGGGACTGCAAAAGTTCACCAATAGCTCTGTCAAAGCAGAACTCGGCTGCGAATGCTCTCGCAGCTTGGGAAAGTTAGGCGCAGCTGTTGACCAGCTCTGCCCGTGGCCACAGGCTGCTTCTTCCACCTTTCACTGGGGCAGAGCTTTTGCGGAACAGAGACGGCATTCTTCCAGTGCGTGTTCTCCAAGGAGCTGTGAAACAGAGCCTAGCACGCTGTCTCGCTGATACTGGCTTTCGGCAAGCAAGCGTGCCGCACCGCCTACATTCTGCACTCTGGCAGCCTAGTTGCCAGCTTTCGACAGGTGCTGTCCTAGCAAGGAAGCTCAGGCAGTCAAAGCCGGTGGCAGGGCGGCACCTTTCTGCTTTGCCCGCCTAAGCGGCGTCACACTCCCAAGGATACTGTGTCCTTTCCCTCTGCACTGCGTCTGCCGACGTGCTCTCTGCATCTCGGAGCATAACGGCAAAGGACAACGTTTTGCACGGCAGGGTAGAAATGGCATTGCTAGCAGGAAAGCTAGATGCCTTGGAACTGCCCGCTTACCCCTTGCCACTCACTTCAGGCTCGTACGCTGAGCAGAACAGCCTGTTGTTCCTGAAGCTTCGCTGGCTGTCGTTCGTGCCCAGACGCGATTTCCTTCCCAAGGAGGCGAAGCGCCCTCTACTTCTCGCACCGAGCGCGCTGCTCCTGGCTTTCGCTTCTGCCGCAACGAGCTCGCTACGCGCACTTTTCTTCTCAACCCTGGGTGCCCTTGCCTTCTGCCTTTCTTGTCTCGTGAATGGAGACGGAAAGCTTCTCGGCTAGAACTCGCCTAGAACAACTGCGGCTGCACATTGAGCTGGCCCGGAACGCCCTGCTGAAACTTGCCTTCTGGCACCACATTCACGGGGCAGCCGTCTTTCTTCGGCCACCTGCCAAGCGGCCCCATATCGCCGCGCTCGTTGCACTCCGCTTGTCAGATTGGCTTCCCGTGGCGCTGATTTCAGCCTGGCCAAATACTAGCGCTCCGGAGAGCTGTCTCGCAGACAATAATGTCCCGGCATAGAAATTTGTCCTGCAATGTTCCCTCCTCTTTTCCCACACTGTGTTGCTCTGATGAATGCCTTGAGCATGGAACGACTTAAGGCAGCAAGTATTCCTCGCCGGCCACCTCTCGCTGTGCAAGAGGTACGCCGTGGACCCTGTGAACGCTGCCAAGCAAAAAGCAGAGCCGTGACCATAAAAGCGAGGAGAGAGCATGCACGAAGCACACTAGTTCTGTCTAGTGCTTTCCGTGCAGAGAGGCGGCAAAGCTGAATGCCGTGTCCGAGCTTGACAACTCGCTGGAGCACAGAAAGCCAAGAATGAAGAGGCGGAACACAGCCTTGGTTTCAGCAGCTTCCGGGACTGCAAAAGTTCACCAATAGCTCTGTCAAAGCAGAACTCGGCTGCGAATGCTCTCGCAGCTTGGGAAAGTTAGGCGCAGCTGTTGACCAGCTCTGCCCGTGGCCACAGGCTGCTTCTTCCACCTTTCACTGGGGCAGAGCTTTTGCGGAACAGAGACGGCATTCTTCCAGTGCGTGTTCTCCAAGGAGCTGTGAAACAGAGCCTAGCACGCTGTCTCGCTGATACTGGCTTTCGGCAAGCAAGCGTGCCGCACCGCCTACATTCTGCACTCTGGCAGCCTAGTTGCCAGCTTTCGACAGGTGCTGTCCTAGCAAGGAAGCTCAGGCAGTCAAAGCCGGCGCAGGGCGGCACCTTTCTGCTTTGCCCGCCTAAGCGGCGTCACACTCCCAAGGATACTGTGTCCTTTCCCTCTGCACTGCGTCTGCCGACGTGCTCTCTGCATCTCGGAGCATAACGGCAAAGGACAACGTTTTGCACGGCAGGGTAGAAATGGCATTGCTAGCAGGAAAGCTAGATGCCTTGGAACTGCCCGCTTACCCCTTGCCACTCACTTCAGGCTCGTACGCTGAGCAGAACAGCCTGTTGTTCCTGAAGCTTCGCTGGCTGTCGTTCGTGCCCAGACGCGATTTCCTTCCCAAGGAGGCGAAGCGCCCTCTACTTCTCGCACCGAGCGCGCTGCTCCTGGCTTTCGCCTCTGCCGCAACGAGCTCGCTACGCGCACTTTTCTTCTCAACCCTGGGTGCCCTTGCCTTCTGCCTTTCTTGTCTCGTGAATGGAGACGGAAAGCTTCTCGGCTAGAACTCGCCTAGAACAACTGCGGCTGCACATTGAGCTGGCCCGGAACGCCCTGCTGAAACTTGCCTTCTGGCACCACATTCACGGGGCAGCCGTCTTTCTTCGGCCACCTGCCAAGCGGCCCCATATCGCCGCGCTCGTTGCACTCCGCTTGTCAGATTGGCTTCCCGTGGCGCTGATTTCAGCCTGGCCAAATACTAGCGCTCCGGAGAGCTGTCTCGCAGACAATAATGTCCCGGCATAGAAATTTGTCCTGCAATGTTCCCTCCTCTTTTCCCACACTGTGTTGCTCTGATGAATGCCTTGAGCATGGAACGACTTAAGGCAGCAAGTATTCCTCGCCGGCCACCTCTCGCTGTGCAAGAGGTACGCCGTGGACCCTGTGAACGCTGCCAAGCAAAAAGCAGAGCCGTGACCATAAAAGCGAGGAGAGAGCATGCACGAAGCACACTAGTTCTGTCTAGTGCTTTCCGTGCAGAGAGGCGGCAAAGCTGAATGCCGTGTCCGAGCTTGACAACTCGCTGGAGCACAGAAAGCCAAGAATGAAGAGGCGGAACACAGCCTTGGTTTCAGCAGCTTCCGGGACTGCAAAAGTTCACCAATAGCTCTGTCAAAGCAGAACTCGGCTGCGAATGCTCTCGCAGCTTGGGAAAGTTAGGCGCAGCTGTTGACCAGCTCTGCCCGTGGCCACAGGCTGCTTCTTCCACCTTTCACTGGGGCAGAGCTTTTGCGGAACAGAGACGGCATTCTTCCAGTGCGTGTTCTCCAAGGAGCTGTGAAACAGAGCCTAGCACGCTGTCTCGCTGATACTGGCTTTCGGCAAGCAAGCGTGCCGCACCGCCTACATTCTGCACTCTGGCAGCCTAGTTGCCAGCTTTCGACAGGTGCTGTCCTAGCAAGGAAGCTCAGGCAGTCAAAGCCGGTGCAGGGCGGCACCTTTCTGCTTTGCCCGCCTAAGCGGCGTCACACTCCCAAGGATACTGTGTCCTTTCCCTCTGCACTGCGTCTGCCGACGTGCTCTCTGCATCTCGGAGCATAACGGCAAAGGACAACGTTTTGCACGGCAGGGTAGAAATGGCATTGCTAGCAGGAAAGCTAGATGCCTTGGAACTGCCCGCTTACCCCTTGCCACTCACTTCAGGCTCGTACGCTGAGCAGAACAGCCTGTTGTTCCTGAAGCTTCGCTGGCTGTCGTTCGTGCCCAGACGCGATTTCCTTCCCAAGGAGGCGAAGCGCCCTCTACTTCTCGCACCGAGCGCGCTGCTCCTGGCTTTCGCCTCTGCCGCAACGAGCTCGCTACGCGCACTTTTCTTCTCAACCCTGGGTGCCCTTGCCTTCTGCCTTTCTTGTCTCGTGAATGGAGACGGAAAGCTTCTCGGCTAGAACTCGCCTAGAACAACTGCGGCTGCACATTGAGCTGGCCCGGAACGCCCTGCTGAAACTTGCCTTCTGGCACCACATTCACGGGGCAGCCGTCTTTCTTCGGCCACCTGCCAAGCGGCCCCATATCGCCGCGCTCGTTGCACTCCGCTTGTCAGATTGGCTTCCCGTGGCGCTGATTTCAGCCTGGCCAAATACTAGCGCTCCGGAGAGCTGTCTCGCAGACAATAATGTCCCGGCATAGAAATTTGTCCTGCAATGTTCCCTCCTCTTTTCCCACACTGTGTTGCTCTGATGAATGCCTTGAGCATGGAACGACTTAAGGCAGCAAGTATTCCTCGCCGGCCACCTCTCGCTGTGCAAGAGGTACGCCGTGGACCCTGTGAACGCTGCCAAGCAAAAAGCAGAGCCGTGACCATAAAAGCGAGGAGAGAGCATGCACGAAGCACACTAGTTCTGTCTAGTGCTTTCCGTGCAGAGAGGCGGCAAAGCTGAATGCCGTGTCCGAGCTTGACAACTCGCTGGAGCACAGAAAGCCAAGAATGAAGAGGCGGAACACAGCCTTGGTTTCAGCAGCTTCCGGGACTGCAAAAGTTCACCAATAGCTCTGTCAAAGCAGAACTCGGCTGCGAATGCTCTCGCAGCTTGGGAAAGTTAGGCGCAGCTGTTGACCAGCTCTGCCCGTGGCCACAGGCTGCTTCTTCCACCTTTCACTGGGGCAGAGCTTTTGCGGAACAGAGACGGCATTCTTCCAGTGCGTGTTCTCCAAGGAGCTGTGAAACAGAGCCTAGCACGCTGTCTCGCTGATACTGGCTTTCGGCAAGCAAGCGTGCCGCACCGCCTACATTCTGCACTCTGGCAGCCTAGTTGCCAGCTTTCGACAGGTGCTGTCCTAGCAAGGAAGCTCAGGCAGTCAAAGCCGGTGGCAGGGCGGCACCTTTCTGCTTTGCCCGCCTAAGCGGCGTCACACTCCCAAGGATACTGTGTCCTTTCCCTCTGCACTGCGTCTGCCGACGTGCTCTCTGCATCTCGGAGCATAACGGCAAAGGACAACGTTTTGCACGGCAGGGTAGAAATGGCATTGCTAGCAGGAAAGCTAGATGCCTTGGAACTGCCCGCTTACCCCTTGCCACTCACTTCAGGCTCGTACGCTGAGCAGAACAGCCTGTTGTTCCTGAAGCTTCGCTGGCTGTCGTTCGTGCCCAGACGCGATTTCCTTCCCAAGGAGGCGAAGCGCCCTCTACTTCTCGCACCGAGCGCGCTGCTCCTGGCTTTCGCCTCTGCCGCAACGAGCTCGCTACGCGCACTTTTCTTCTCAACCCTGGGTGCCCTTGCCTTCTGCCTTTCTTGTCTCGTGAATGGAGACGGAAAGCTTCTCGGCTAGAACTCGCCTAGAACAACTGCGGCTGCACATTGAGCTGGCCCGGAACGCCCTGCTGAAACTTGCCTTCTGGCACCACATTCACGGGGCAGCCGTCTTTCTTCGGCCACCTGCCAAGCGGCCCCATATCGCCGCGCTCGTTGCACTCCGCTTGTCAGATTGGCTTCCCGTGGCGCTGATTTCAGCCTGGCCAAATACTAGCGCTCCGGAGAGCTGTCTCGCAGACAATAATGTCCCGGCATAGAAATTTGTCCTGCAATGTTCCCTCCTCTTTTCCCACACTGTGTTGCTCTGATGAATGCCTTGAGCATGGAACGACTTAAGCCAGCAAGTATTCCTCGCCAGCCACCTCTCGCTGTGCAAGAGGTACGCCGTGGACCCTGTGAACGCTGCCAAGCAAAAAGCAGAGCCGTGACCATAAAAGCGAGGAGAGAGCATGCACGAAGCACACTAGTTCTGTCTAGTGCTTTCCGTGCAGAGAGGCGGCAAAGCTGAATGCCGTGTCCGAGCTTGACAACTCGCTGGAGCACAGAAAGCCAAGAATGAAGAGGCGGAACACAGCCTTGGTTTCAGCAGCTTCCGGGACTGCAAAAGTTCACCAATAGCTCTGTCAAAGCAGAACTCGGCTGCGAATGCTCTCGCAGCTTGGGAAAGTTAGGCGCAGCTGTTGACCAGCTCTGCCCGTGGCCACAGGCTGCTTCTTCCACCTTTCACTGGGGCAGAGCTTTTGCGGAACAGAGACGGCATTCTTCCAGTGCGTGTTCTCCAAGGAGCTGTGAAACAGAGCCTAGCACGCTGTCTCGCTGATACTGGCTTTCGGCAAGCAAGCGTGCCGCACCGCCTACATTCTGCACTCTGGCAGCCTAGTTGCCAGCTTTCGACAGGTGCTGTCCTAGCAAGGAAGCTCAGGCAGTCAAAGCCGGTGCAGGGCGGCACCTTTCTGCTTTGCCCGCCTAAGCGGCGTCACACTCCCAAGGATACTGTGTCCTTTCCCTCTGCACTGCGTCTGCCGACGTGCTCTCTGCATCTCGGAGCATAACGGCAAAGGACAACGTTTTGCACGGCAGGGTAGAAATGGCATTGCTAGCAGGAAAGCTAGATGCCTTGGAACTGCCCGCTTACCCCTTGCCACTCACTTCAGGCTCGTACGCTGAGCAGAACAGCCTGTTGTTCCTGAAGCTTCGCTGGCTGTCGTTCGTGCCCAGACGCGATTTCCTTCCCAAGGAGGCGAAGCGCCCTCTACTTCTCGCACCGAGCGCGCTGCTCCTGGCTTTCGCCTCTGCCGCAACGAGCTCGCTACGCGCACTTTTCTTCTCAACCCTGGGTGCCCTTGCCTTCTGCCTTTCTTGTCTCGTGAATGGAGACGGAAAGCTTCTCGGCTAGAACTTGCCTAGAACAACTGCGGCTGCACATTGAGCTGGCCCGGAACGCCCTGCTGAAACTTGCCTTCTGGCACCACATTCACGGGGCAGCCGTCTTTCTTCGGCCACCTGCCAAGCGGCCCCATATCGCCGCGCTCGTTGCACTCCGCTTGTCAGATTGGCTTCCCGTGGCGCTGATTTCAGCCTGGCCAAATACTAGCGCTCCGGAGAGCTGTCTCGCAGACAATAATGTCCCGGCATAGAAATTTGTCCTGCAATGTTCCCTCCTCTTTTCCCACACTGTGTTGCTCTGATGAATGCCTTGAGCATGGAACGACTTAAGCCAGCAAGTATTCCTCGCCGGCCACCTCTCGCTGTGCAAGAGGTACGCCGTGGACCCTGTGAACGCTGCCAAGCAAAAAGCAGAGCCGTGACCATAAAAGCGAGGAGAGAGCATGCACGAAGCACACTAGTTCTGTCTAGTGCTTTCCGTGCAGAGAGGCGGCAAAGCTGAATGCCGTGTCCGAGCTTGACAACTCGCTGGAGCACAGAAAGCCAAGAATGAAGAGGCGGAACACAGCCTTGGTTTCAGCAGCTTCCGGGACTGCAAAAGTTCACCAATAGCTCTGTCAAAGCAGAACTCGGCTGCGAATGCTCTCGCAGCTTGGGAAAGTTAGGCGCAGCTGTTGACCAGCTCTGCCCGTGGCCACAGGCTGCTTCTTCCACCTTTCACTGGGGCAGAGCTTTTGCGGAACAGAGACGGCATTCTTCCAGTGCGTGTTCTCCAAGGAGCTGTGAAACAGAGCCTAGCACGCTGTCTCGCTGATACTGGCTTTCGGCAAGCAAGCGTGCCGCACCGCCTACATTCTGCACTCTGGCAGCCTAGTTGCCAGCTTTCGACAGGTGCTGTCCTAGCAAGGAAGCTCAGGCAGTCAAAGCCGGTGGCAGGGCGGCACCTTTCTGCTTTGCCCGCCTAAGCGGCGTCACACTCCCAAGGATACTGTGTCCTTTCCCTCTGCACTGCGTCTGCCGACGTGCTCTCTGCATCTCGGAGCATAACGGCAAAGGACAACGTTTTGCACGGCAGGGTAGAAATGGCATTGCTAGCAGGAAAGCTAGATGCCTTGGAACTGCCCGCTTACCCCTTGCCACTCACTTCAGGCTCGTACGCTGAGCAGAACAGCCTGTTGTTCCTGAAGCTTCGCTGGCTGTCGTTCGTGCCCAGACGCGATTTCCTTCCCAAGGAGGCGAAGCGCCCTCTACTTCTCGCACCGAGCGCGCTGCTCCTGGCTTTCGCCTCTGCCGCAACGAGCTCGCTACGCGCACTTTTCTTCTCAACCCTGGGTGCCCTTGCCTTCTGCCTTTCTTGTCTCGTGAATGGAGACGGAAAGCTTCTCGGCTAGAACTCGCCTAGAACAACTGCGGCTGCACATTGAGCTGGCCCGGAACGCCCTGCTGAAACTTGCCTTCTGGCACCACATTCACGGGGCAGCCGTCTTTCTTCGGCCACCTGCCAAGCGGCCCCATATCGCCGCGCTCGTTGCACTCCGCTTGTCAGATTGGCTTCCCGTGGCGCTGATTTCAGCCTGGCCAAATACTAGCGCTCCGGAGAGCTGTCTCGCAGACAATAATGTCCCGGCATAGAAATTTGTCCTGCAATGTTCCCTCCTCTTTTCCCACACTGTGTTGCTCTGATGAATGCCTTGAGCATGGAACGACTTAAGGCAGCAAGTATTCCTCGCCGGCCACCTCTCGCTGTGCAAGAGGTACGCCGTGGACCCTGTGAACGCTGCCAAGCAAAAAGCAGAGCCGTGACCATAAAAGCGAGGAGAGAGCATGCACGAAGCACACTAGTTCTGTCTAGTGCTTTCCGTGCAGAGAGGCGGCAAAGCTGAATGCCGTGTCCGAGCTTGACAACTCGCTGGAGCACAGAAAGCCAAGAATGAAGAGGCGGAACACAGCCTTGGTTTCAGCAGCTTCCGGGACTGCAAAAGTTCACCAATAGCTCTGTCAAAGCAGAACTCGGCTGCGAATGCTCTCGCAGCTTGGGAAAGTTAGGCGCAGCTGTTGACCAGCTCTGCCCGTGGCCACAGGCTGCTTCTTCCACCTTTCACTGGGGCAGAGCTTTTGCGGAACAGAGACGGCATTCTTCCAGTGCGTGTTCTCCAAGGAGCTGTGAAACAGAGCCTAGCACGCTGTCTCGCTGATACTGGCTTTCGGCAAGCAAGCGTGCCGCACCGCCTACATTCTGCACTCTGGCAGCCTAGTTGCCAGCTTTCGACAGGTGCTGTCCTAGCAAGGAAGCTCAGGCAGTCAAAGCCGGTGGCAGGGCGGCACCTTTCTGCTTTGCCCGCCTAAGCGGCGTCACACTCCCAAGGATACTGTGTCCTTTCCCTCTGCACTGCGTCTGCCGACGTGCTCTCTGCATCTCGGAGCATAACGGCAAAGGACAACGTTTTGCACGGCAGGGTAGAAATGGCATTGCTAGCAGGAAAGCTAGATGCCTTGGAACTGCCCGCTTACCCCTTGCCACTCACTTCAGGCTCGTACGCTGAGCAGAACAGCCTGTTGTTCCTGAAGCTTCGCTGGCTGTCGTTCGTGCCCAGACGCGATTTCCTTCCCAAGGAGGCGAAGCGCCCTCTACTTCTCGCACCGAGCGCGCTGCTCCTGGCTTTCGCCTCTGCCGCAACGAGCTCGCTACGCGCACTTTTCTTCTCAACCCTGGGTGCCCTTGCCTTCTGCCTTTCTTGTCTCGTGAATGGAGACGGAAAGCTTCTCGGCTAGAACTCGCCTAGAACAACTGCGGCTGCACATTGAGCTGGCCCGGAACGCCCTGCTGAAACTTGCCTTCTGGCACCACATTCACGGGGCAGCCGTCTTTCTTCGGCCACCTGCCAAGCGGCCCCATATCGCCGCGCTCGTTGCACTCCGCTTGTCAGATTGGCTTCCCGTGGCGCTGATTTCAGCCTGGCCAAATACTAGCGCTCCGGAGAGCTGTCTCGCAGACAATAATGTCCCGGCATAGAAATTTGTCCTGCAATGTTCCCTCCTCTTTTCCCACACTGTGTTGCTCTGATGAATGCCTTGAGCATGGAACGACTTAAGGCAGCAAGTATTCCTCGCCGGCCACCTCTCGCTGTGCAAGAGGTACGCCGTGGACCCTGTGAACGCTGCCAAGCAAAAAGCAGAGCCGTGACCATAAAAGCGAGGAGAGAGCATGCACGAAGCACACTAGTTCTGTCTAGTGCTTTCCGTGCAGAGAGGCGGCAAAGCTGAATGCCGTGTCCGAGCTTGACAACTCGCTGGAGCACAGAAAGCCAAGAATGAAGAGGCGGAACACAGCCTTGGTTTCAGCAGCTTCCGGGACTGCAAAAGTTCACCAATAGCTCTGTCAAAGCAGAACTCGGCTGCGAATGCTCTCGCAGCTTGGGAAAGTTAGGCGCAGCTGTTGACCAGCTCTGCCCGTGGCCACAGGCTGCTTCTTCCACCTTTCACTGGGGCAGAGCTTTTGCGGAACAGAGACGGCATTCTTCCAGTGCGTGTTCTCCAAGGAGCTGTGAAACAGAGCCTAGCACGCTGTCTCGCTGATACTGGCTTTCGGCAAGCAAGCGTGCCGCACCGCCTACATTCTGCACTCTGGCAGCCTAGTTGCCAGCTTTCGACAGGTGCTGTCCTAGCAAGGAAGCTCAGGCAGTCAAAGCCGGTGGCAGGGCGGCACCTTTCTGCTTTGCCCGCCTAAGCGGCGTCACACTCCCAAGGATACTGTGTCCTTTCCCTCTGCACTGCGTCTGCCGACGTGCTCTCTGCATCTCGGAGCATAACGGCAAAGGACAACGTTTTGCACGGCAGGGTAGAAATGGCATTGCTAGCAGGAAAGCTAGATGCCTTGGAACTGCCCGCTTACCCCTTGCCACTCACTTCAGGCTCGTACGCTGAGCAGAACAGCCTGTTGTTCCTGAAGCTTCGCTGGCTGTCGTTCGTGCCCAGACGCCATTTCCTTCCCAAGGAGGCGAAGCGCCCTCTACTTCTCGCACCGAGCGCGCTGCTCCTGGCTTTCGCCTCTGCCGCAACGAGCTCGCTACGCGCACTTTTCTTCTCAACCCTGGGTGCCCTTGCCTTCTGCCTTTCTTGTCTCGTGAATGGAGACGGAAAGCTTCTCGGCTAGAACTCGCCTAGAACAACTGCGGCTGCACATTGAGCTGGCCCGGAACGCCCTGCTGAAACTTGCCTTCTGGCACCACATTCACGGGGCAGCCGTCTTTCTTCGGCCACCTGCCAAGCGGCCCCATATCGCCGCGCTCGTTGCACTCCGCTTGTCAGATTGGCTTCCCGTGGTGCTGATTTCAGCCTGGCCAAATACTAGCGCTCCGGAGAGCTGTCTCGCAGACAATAATGTCCCGGCATAGAAATTTGTCCTGCAATGTTCCCTCCTCTTTTCCCACACTGTGTTGCTCTGATGAATGCCTTGAGCATGGAACGACTTAAGCCAGCAAGTATTCCTCGCCAGCCACCTCTCGCTGTGCAAGAGGTACGCCGTGGACCCTGTGAACGCTGCCAAGCAAAAAGCAGAGCCGTGACCATAAAAGCGAGGAGAGAGCATGCACGAAGCACACTAGTTCTGTCTAGTGCTTTCCGTGCAGAGAGGCGGCAAAGCTGAATGCCGTGTCCGAGCTTGACAACTCGCTGGAGCACAGAAAGCCAAGAATGAAGAGGCGGAACACAGCCTTGGTTTCAGCAGCTTCCGGGACTGCAAAAGTTCACCAATAGCTCTGTCAAAGCAGAACTCGGCTGCGAATGCTCTCGCAGCTTGGGAAAGTTAGGCGCAGCTGTTGACCAGCTCTGCCCGTGGCCACAGGCTGCTTCTTCCACCTTTCACTGGGGCAGAGCTTTTGCGGAACAGAGACGGCATTCTTCAAGTGCGTGTTCTCCAAGGAGCTGTGAAACAGAGCCTAGCACGCTGTCTCGCTGATACTGGCTTTCGGCAAGCAAGCGTGCCGCACCGCCTACATTCTGCACTCTGGCAGCCTAGTTGCCAGCTTTCGACAGGTGCTGTCCTAGCAAGGAAGCTCAGGCAGTCAAAGCCGGTGGCAGGGCGGCACCTTTCTGCTTTGCCCGCCTAAGCGGCGTCACACTCCCAAGGATACTGTGTCCTTTCCCTCTGCACTGCGTCTGCCGACGTGCTCTCTGCATCTCGGAGCATAACGGCAAAGGACAACGTTTTGCACGGCAGGGTAGAAATGGCATTGCTAGCAGGAAAGCTAGATGCCTTGGAACTGCCCGCTTACCCCTTGCCACTCACTTCAGGCTCGTACGCTGAGCAGAACAGCCTGTTGTTCCTGAAGCTTCGCTGGCTGTCGTTCGTGCCCAGACGCGATTTCCTTCCCAAGGAGGCGAAGCGCCCTCTACTTCTCGCACCGAGCGCGCTGCTCCTGGCTTTCGCCTCTGCCGCAACGAGCTCGCTACGCGCACTTTTCTTCTCAACCCTGGGTGCCCTTGCCTTCTGCCTTTCTTGTCTCGTGAATGGAGACGGAAAGCTTCTCGGCTAGAACTCGCCTAGAACAACTGCGGCTGCACATTGAGCTGGCCCGGAACGCCCTGCTGAAACTTGCCTTCTGGCACCACATTCACGGGGCAGCCGTCTTTCTTCGGCCACCTGCCAAGCGGCCCCATATCGCCGCGCTCGTTGCACTCCGCTTGTCAGATTGGCTTCCCGTGGCGCTGATTTCAGCCTGGCCAAATACTAGCGCTCCGGAGAGCTGTCTCGCAGACAATAATGTCCCGGCATAGAAATTTGTCCTGCAATGTTCCCTCCTCTTTTCCCACACTGTGTTGCTCTGATGAATGCCTTGAGCATGGAACGACTTAAGGCAGCAAGTATTCCTCGCCGGCCACCTCTCGCTGTGCAAGAGGTACGCCGTGGACCCTGTGAACGCTGCCAAGCAAAAAGCAGAGCCGTGACCATAAAAGCGAGGAGAGAGCATGCACGAAGCACACTAGTTCTGTCTAGTGCTTTCCGTGCAGAGAGGCGGCAAAGCTGAATGCCGTGTCCGAGCTTGACAACTCGCTGGAGCACAGAAAGCCAAGAATGAAGAGGCGGAACACAGCCTTGGTTTCAGCAGCTTCCGGGACTGCAAAAGTTCACCAATAGCTCTGTCAAAGCAGAACTCGGCTGCGAATGCTCTCGCAGCTTGGGAAAGTTAGGCGCAGCTGTTGACCAGCTCTGCCCGTGGCCACAGGCTGCTTCTTCCACCTTTCACTGGGGCAGAGCTTTTGCGGAACAGAGACGGCATTCTTCCAGTGCGTGTTCTCCAAGGAGCTGTGAAACAGAGCCTAGCACGCTGTCTCGCTGATACTGGCTTTCGGCAAGCAAGCGTGCCGCACCGCCTACATTCTGCACTCTGGCAGCCTAGTTGCCAGCTTTCGACAGGTGCTGTCCTAGCAAGGAAGCTCAGGCAGTCAAAGCCGGTGGCAGGGCGGCACCTTTCTGCTTTGCCCGCCTAAGCGGCGTCACACTCCCAAGGATACTGTGTCCTTTCCCTCTGCACTGCGTCTGCCGACGTGCTCTCTGCATCTCGGAGCATAACGGCAAAGGACAACGTTTTGCACGGCAGGGTAGAAATGGCATTGCTAGCAGGAAAGCTAGATGCCTTGGAACTGCCCGCTTACCCCTTGCCACTCACTTCAGGCTCGTACGCTGAGCAGAACAGCCTGTTGTTCCTGAAGCTTCGCTGGCTGTCGTTCGTGCCCAGACGCGATTTCCTTCCCAAGGAGGCGAAGCGCCCTCTACTTCTCGCACCGAGCGCGCTGCTCCTGGCTTTCGCCTCTGCCGCAACGAGCTCGCTACGCGCACTTTTCTTCTCAACCCTGGGTGCCCTTGCCTTCTGCCTTTCTTGTCTCGTGAATGGAGACGGAAAGCTTCTCGGCTAGAACTCGCCTAGAACAACTGCGGCTGCACATTGAGCTGGCCCGGAACGCCCTGCTGAAACTTGCCTTCTGGCACCACATTCACGGGGCAGCCGTCTTTCTTCGGCCACCTGCCAAGCGGCCCCATATCGCCGCGCTCGTTGCACTCCGCTTGTCAGATTGGCTTCCCGTGGCGCTGATTTCAGCCTGGCCAAATACTAGCGCTCCGGAGAGCTGTCTCGCAGACAATAATGTCCCGGCATAGAAATTTGTCCTGCAATGTTCCCTCCTCTTTTCCCACACTGTGTTGCTCTGATGAATGCCTTGAGCATGGAACGACTTAAGGCAGCAAGTATTCCTCGCCGGCCACCTCTCGCTGTGCAAGAGGTACGCCGTGGACCCTGTGAACGCTGCCAAGCAAAAAGCAGAGCCGTGACCATAAAAGCGAGGAGAGAGCATGCACGAAGCACACTAGTTCTGTCTAGTGCTTTCCGTGCAGAGAGGCGGCAAAGCTGAATGCCGTGTCCGAGCTTGACAACTCGCTGGAGCACAGAAAGCCAAGAATGAAGAGGCGGAACACAGCCTTGGTTTCAGCAGCTTCCGGGACTGCAAAAGTTCACCAATAGCTCTGTCAAAGCAGAACTCGGCTGCGAATGCTCTCGCAGCTTGGGAAAGTTAGGCGCAGCTGTTGACCAGCTCTGCCCGTGGCCACAGGCTGCTTCTTCCACCTTTCACTGGGGCAGAGCTTTTGCGGAACAGAGACGGCATTCTTCCAGTGCGTGTTCTCCAAGGAGCTGTGAAACAGAGCCTAGCACGCTGTCTCGCTGATACTGGCTTTCGGCAAGCAAGCGTGCCGCACCGCCTACATTCTGCACTCTGGCAGCCTAGTTGCCAGCTTTCGACAGGTGCTGTCCTAGCAAGGAAGCTCAGGCAGTCAAAGCCGGTGGCAGGGCGGCACCTTTCTGCTTTGCCCGCCTAAGCGGCGTCACACTCCCAAGGATACTGTGTCCTTTCCCTCTGCACTGCGTCTGCCGACGTGCTCTCTGCATCTCGGAGCATAACGGCAAAGGACAACGTTTTGCACGGCAGGGTAGAAATGGCATTGCTAGCAGGAAAGCTAGATGCCTTGGAACTGCCCGCTTACCCCTTGCCACTCACTTCAGGCTCGTACGCTGAGCAGAACAGCCTGTTGTTCCTGAAGCTTCGCTGGCTGTCGTTCGTGCCCAGACGCGATTTCCTTCCCAAGGAGGCGAAGCGCCCTCTACTTCTCGCACCGAGCGCGCTGCTCCTGGCTTTCGCCTCTGCCGCAACGAGCTCGCTACGCGCACTTTTCTTCTCAACCCTGGGTGCCCTTGCCTTCTGCCTTTCTTGTCTCGTGAATGGAGACGGAAAGCTTCTCGGCTAGAACTCGCCTAGAACAACTGCGGCTGCACATTGAGCTGGCCCGGAACGCCCTGCTGAAACTTGCCTTCTGGCACCACATTCACGGGGCAGCCGTCTTTCTTCGGCCACCTGCCAAGCGGCCCCATATCGCCGCGCTCGTTGCACTCCGCTTGTCAGATTGGCTTCCCGTGGCGCTGATTTCAGCCTGGCCAAATACTAGCGCTCCGGAGAGCTGTCTCGCAGACAATAATGTCCCGGCATAGAAATTTGTCCTGCAATGTTCCCTCCTCTTTTCCCACACTGTGTTGCTCTGATGAATGCCTTGAGCATGGAACGACTTAAGCCAGCAAGTATTCCTCGCCGGCCACCTCTCGCTGTGCAAGAGGTACGCCGTGGACCCTGTGAACGCTGCCAAGCAAAAAGCAGAGCCGTGACCATAAAAGCGAGGAGAGAGCATGCACGAAGCACACTAGTTCTGTCTAGTGCTTTCCGTGCAGAGAGGCGGCAAAGCTGAATGCCGTGTCCGAGCTTGACAACTCGCTGGAGCACAGAAAGCCAAGAATGAAGAGGCGGAACACAGCCTTGGTTTCAGCAGCTTCCGGGACTGCAAAAGTTCACCAATAGCTCTGTCAAAGCAGAACTCGGCTGCGAATGCTCTCGCAGCTTGGGAAAGTTAGGCGCAGCTGTTGACCAGCTCTGCCCGTGGCCACAGGCTGCTTCTTCCACCTTTCACTGGGGCAGAGCTTTTGCGGAACAGAGACGGCATTCTTCCAGTGCGTGTTCTCCAAGGAGCTGTGAAACAGAGCCTAGCACGCTGTCTCGCTGATACTGGCTTTCGGCAAGCAAGCGTGCCGCACCGCCTACATTCTGCACTCTGGCAGCCTAGTTGCCAGCTTTCGACAGGTGCTGTCCTAGCAAGGAAGCTCAGGCAGTCAAAGCCGGTGCAGGGCGGCACCTTTCTGCTTTGCCCGCCTAAGCGGCGTCACACTCCCAAGGATACTGTGTCCTTTCCCTCTGCACTGCGTCTGCCGACGTGCTCTCTGCATCTCGGAGCATAACGGCAAAGGACAACGTTTTGCACGGCAGGGTAGAAATGGCATTGCTAGCAGGAAAGCTAGATGCCTTGGAACTGCCCGCTTACCCCTTGCCACTCACTTCAGGCTCGTACGCTGAGCAGAACAGCCTGTTGTTCCTGAAGCTTCGCTGGCTGTCGTTCGTGCCCAGACGCGATTTCCTTCCCAAGGAGGCGAAGCGCCCTCTACTTCTCGCACCGAGCGCGCTGCTCCTGGCTTTCGCCTCTGCCGCAACGAGCTCGCTACGCGCACTTTTCTTCTCAACCCTGGGTGCCCTTGCCTTCTGCCTTTCTTGTCTCGTGAATGGAGACGGAAAGCTTCTCGGCTAGAACTCGCCTAGAACAACTGCGGCTGCACATTGAGCTGGCCCGGAACGCCCTGCTGAAACTTGCCTTCTGGCACCACATTCACGGGGCAGCCGTCTTTCTTCGGCCACCTGCCAAGCGGCCCCATATCGCCGCGCTCGTTGCACTCCGCTTGTCAGATTGGCTTCCCGTGGCGCTGATTTCAGCCTGGCCAAATACTAGCGCTCCGGAGAGCTGTCTCGCAGACAATAATGTCCCGGCATAGAAATTTGTCCTGCAATGTTCCCTCCTCTTTTCCCACACTGTGTTGCTCTGATGAATGCCTTGAGCATGGAACGACTTAAGCCAGCAAGTATTCCTCGCCGGCCACCTCTCGCTGTGCAAGAGGTACGCCGTGGACCCTGTGAACGCTGCCAAGCAAAAAGCAGAGCCGTGACCATAAAAGCGAGGAGAGAGCATGCACGAAGCACACTAGTTCTGTCTAGTGCTTTCCGTGCAGAGAGGCGGCAAAGCTGAATGCCGTGTCCGAGCTTGACAACTCGCTGGAGCACAGAAAGCCAAGAATGAAGAGGCGGAACACAGCCTTGGTTTCAGCAGCTTCCGGGACTGCAAAAGTTCACCAATAGCTCTGTCAAAGCAGAACTCGGCTGCGAATGCTCTCGCAGCTTGGGAAAGTTAGGCGCAGCTGTTGACCAGCTCTGCCCGTGGCCACAGGCTGCTTCTTCCACCTTTCACTGGGGCAGAGCTTTTGCGGAACAGAGACGGCATTCTTCCAGTGCGTGTTCTCCAAGGAGCTGTGAAACAGAGCCTAGCACGCTGTCTCGCTGATACTGGCTTTCGGCAAGCAAGCGTGCCGCACCGCCTACATTCTGCACTCTGGCAGCCTAGTTGCCAGCTTTCGACAGGTGCTGTCCTAGCAAGGAAGCTCAGGCAGTCAAAGCCGGTGGCAGGGCGGCACCTTTCTGCTTTGCCCGCCTAAGCGGCGTCACACTCCCAAGGATACTGTGTCCTTTCCCTCTGCACTGCGTCTGCCGACGTGCTCTCTGCATCTCGGAGCATAACGGCAAAGGACAACGTTTTGCACGGCAGGGTAGAAATGGCATTGCTAGCAGGAAAGCTAGATGCCTTGGAACTGCCCGCTTACCCCTTGCCACTCACTTCAGGCTCGTACGCTGAGCAGAACAGCCTGTTGTTCCTGAAGCTTCGCTGGCTGTCGTTCGTGCCCAGACGCGATTTCCTTCCCAAGGAGGCGAAGCGCCCTCTACTTCTCGCACCGAGCGCGCTGCTCCTGGCTTTCGCCTCTGCCGCAACGAGCTCGCTACGCGCACTTTTCTTCTCAACCCTGGGTGCCCTTGCCTTCTGCCTTTCTTGTCTCGTGAATGGAGACGGAAAGCTTCTCGGCTAGAACTCGCCTAGAACAACTGCGGCTGCACATTGAGCTGGCCCGGAACGCCCTGCTGAAACTTGCCTTCTGGCACCACATTCACGGGGCAGCCGTCTTTCTTCGGCCACCTGCCAAGCGGCCCCATATCGCCGCGCTCGTTGCACTCCGCTTGTCAGATTGGCTTCCCGTGGCGCTGATTTCAGCCTGGCCAAATACTAGCGCTCCGGAGAGCTGTCTCGCAGACAATAATGTCCCGGCATAGAAATTTGTCCTGCAATGTTCCCTCCTCTTTTCCCACACTGTGTTGCTCTGATGAATGCCTTGAGCATGGAACGACTTAAGGCAGCAAGTATTCCTCGCCGGCCACCTCTCGCTGTGCAAGAGGTACGCCGTGGACCCTGTGAACGCTGCCAAGCAAAAAGCAGAGCCGTGACCATAAAAGCGAGGAGAGAGCATGCACGAAGCACACTAGTTCTGTCTAGTGCTTTCCGTGCAGAGAGGCGGCAAAGCTGAATGCCGTGTCCGAGCTTGACAACTCGCTGGAGCACAGAAAGCCAAGAATGAAGAGGCGGAACACAGCCTTGGTTTCAGCAGCTTCCGGGACTGCAAAAGTTCACCAATAGCTCTGTCAAAGCAGAACTCGGCTGCGAATGCTCTCGCAGCTTGGGAAAGTTAGGCGCAGCTGTTGACCAGCTCTGCCCGTGGCCACAGGCTGCTTCTTCCACCTTTCACTGGGGCAGAGCTTTTGCGGAACAGAGACGGCATTCTTCCAGTGCGTGTTCTCCAAGGAGCTGTGAAACAGAGCCTAGCACGCTGTCTCGCTGATACTGGCTTTCGGCAAGCAAGCGTGCCGCACCGCCTACATTCTGCACTCTGGCAGCCTAGTTGCCAGCTTTCGACAGGTGCTGTCCTAGCAAGGAAGCTCAGGCAGTCAAAGCCGGTGGCAGGGCGGCACCTTTCTGCTTTGCCCGCCTAAGCGGCGTCACACTCCCAAGGATACTGTGTCCTTTCCCTCTGCACTGCATCTGCCGACGTGCTCTCTGCATCTCGGAGCATAACGGCAAAGGACAACGTTTTGCACGGCAGGGTAGAAATGGCATTGCTAGCAGGAAAGCTAGATGCCTTGGAACTGCCCGCTTACCCCTTGCCACTCACTTCAGGCTCGTACGCTGAGCAGAACAGCCTGTTGTTCCTGAAGCTTCGCTGGCTGTCGTTCGTGCCCAGACGCGATTTCCTTCCCAAGGAGGCGAAGCGCCCTCTACTTCTCGCACCGAGCGCGCTGCTCCTGGCTTTCGCCTCTGCCGCAACGAGCTCGCTACGCGCACTTTTCTTCTCAACCCTGGGTGCCCTTGCCTTCTGCCTTTCTTGTCTCGTGAATGGAGACGGAAAGCTTCTCGGCTAGAACTCGCCTAGAACAACTGCGGCTGCACATTGAGCTGGCCCGGAACGCCCTGCTGAAACTTGCCTTCTGGCACCACATTCACGGGGCAGCCGTCTTTCTTCGGCCACCTGCCAAGCGGCCCCATATCGCCGCGCTCGTTGCACTCCGCTTGTCAGATTGGCTTCCCGTGGCGCTGATTTCAGCCTGGCCAAATACTAGCGCTCCGGAGAGCTGTCTCGCAGACAATAATGTCCCGGCATAGAAATTTGTCCTGCAATGTTCCCTCCTCTTTTCCCACACTGTGTTGCTCTGATGAATGCCTTGAGCATGGAACGACTTAAGCCAGCAAGTATTCCTCGCCGGCCACCTCTCGCTGTGCAAGAGGTACGCCGTGGACCCTGTGAACGCTGCCAAGCAAAAAGCAGAGCCGTGACCATAAAAGCGAGGAGAGAGCATGCACGAAGCACACTAGTTCTGTCTAGTGCTTTCCGTGCAGAGAGGCGGCAAAGCTGAATGCCGTGTCCGAGCTTGACAACTCGCTGGAGCACAGAAAGCCAAGAATGAAGAGGCGGAACACAGCCTTGGTTTCAGCAGCTTCCGGGACTGCAAAAGTTCACCAATAGCTCTGTCAAAGCAGAACTCGGCTGCGAATGCTCTCGCAGCTTGGGAAAGTTAGGCGCAGCTGTTGACCAGCTCTGCCCGTGGCCACAGGCTGCTTCTTCCACCTTTCACTGGGGCAGAGCTTTTGCGGAACAGAGACGGCATTCTTCCAGTGCGTGTTCTCCAAGGAGCTGTGAAACAGAGCCTAGCACGCTGTCTCGCTGATACTGGCTTTCGGCAAGCAAGCGTGCCGCACCGCCTACATTCTGCACTCTGGCAGCCTAGTTGCCAGCTTTCGACAGGTGCTGTCGTAGCAAGGAAGCTCAGGCAGTCAAAGCCGGTGCAGGGCGGCACCTTTCTGCTTTGCCCGCCTAAGCGGCGTCACACTCCCAAGGATACTGTGTCCTTTCCCTCTGCACTGCGTCTGCCGACGTGCTCTCTGCATCTCGGAGCATAACGGCAAAGGACAACGTTTTGCACGGCAGGGTAGAAATGGCATTGCTAGCAAGAAAGCTAGATGCCTTGGAACTGCCCGCTTACCCCTTGCCACTCACTTCAGGCTCGTACGCTGAGCAGAAGAGCCTGTTGTTCCTGAAGCTTCGCTGGCTGTCGTTCGTGCCCAGACGCGATTTCCTTCCCAAGGAGGCGAAGCGCCCTCTACTTCTCGCACCGAGCGCGCTGCTCCTGGCTTTCGCCTCTGCCGCAACGAGCTCGCTACGCGCACTTTTCTTCTCAACCCTGGGTGCCCTTGCCTTCTGCCTTTCTTGTCTCGTGAATGGAGACGGAAAGCTTCTCGGCTAGAACTCGCCTAGAACAACTGCGGCTGCACATTGAGCTGGCCCGGAACGCCCTGCTGAAACTTGCCTTCTGGCACCACATTCACGGGGCAGCCGTCTTTCTTCGGCCACCTGCCAAGCGGCCCCATATCGCCGCGCTCGTTGCACTCCGCTTGTCAGATTGGCTTCCCGTGGCGCTGATTTCAGCCTGGCCAAATACTAGCGCTCCGGAGAGCTGTCTCGCAGACAATAATGTCCCGGCATAGAAATTTGTCCTGCAATGTTCCCTCCTCTTTTCCCACACTGTGTTGCTCTGATGAATGCCTTGAGCATGGAACGACTTAAGGCAGCAAGTATTCCTCGCCGGCCACCTCTCGCTGTGCAAGAGGTACGCCGTGGACCCTGTGAACGCTGCCAAGCAAAAAGCAGAGCCGTGACCATAAAAGCGAGGAGAGAGCATGCACGAAGCACACTAGTTCTGTCTAGTGCTTTCCGTGCAGAGAGGCGGCAAAGCTGAATGCCGTGTCCGAGCTTGACAACTCGCTGGAGCACAGAAAGCCAAGAATGAAGAGGCGGAACACAGCCTTGGTTTCAGCAGCTTCCGGGACTGCAAAAGTTCACCAATAGCTCTGTCAAAGCAGAACTCGGCTGCGAATGCTCTCGCAGCTTGGGAAAGTTAGGCGCAGCTGTTGACCAGCTCTGCCCGTGGCCACAGGCTGCTTCTTCCACCTTTCACTGGGGCAGAGCTTTTGCGGAACAGAGACGGCATTCTTCCAGTGCGTGTTCTCCAAGGAGCTGTGAAACAGAGCCTAGCACGCTGTCTCGCTGATACTGGCTTTCGGCAAGCAAGCGTGCCGCACCGCCTACATTCTGCACTCTGGCAACCTAGTTGCCAGCTTTCGACAGGTGCTGTCCTAGCAAGGAAGCTCAGGCAGTCAAAGCCGGTGCAGGGCGGCACCTTTCTGCTTTGCCCGCCTAAGCGGCGTCACACTCCCAAGGATACTGTGTCCTTTCCCTCTGCACTGCGTCTGCCGACGTGCTCTCTGCATCTCGGAGCATAACGGCAAAGGACAACGTTTTGCACGGCAGGGTAGAAATGGCATTGCTAGCAGGAAAGCTAGATGCCTTGGAACTGCCCGCTTACCCCTTGCCACTCACTTCAGGCTCGTACGCTGAGCAGAACAGCCTGTTGTTCCTGAAGCTTCGCTGGCTGTCGTTCATGCCCAGACGCGATTTCCTTCCCAAGGAGGCGAAGCGCCCTCTACTTCTCGCACCGAGCGCGCTGCTCCTGGCTTTCGCTTCTGCCGCAACGAGCTCGCTACGCGCACTTTTCTTCTCAACCCTGGGTGCCCTTGCCTTCTGCCTTTCTTGTCTCGTGAATGGAGACGGAAAGCTTCTCGGCTAGAACTCGCCTAGAACAACTGCGGCTGCACATTGAGCTGGCCCGGAACGCCCTGCTGAAACTTGCCTTCTGGCACCACATTCACGGGGCAGCCGTCTTTCTTCGGCCACCTGCCAAGCGGCCCCATATCGCCGCGCTCGTTGCACTCCGCTTGTCAGATTGGCTTCCCGTGGCGCTGATTTCAGCCTGGCCAAATACTAGCGCTCCGGAGAGCTGTCTCGCAGACAATAATGTCCCGGCATAGAAATTTGTCCTGCAATGTTCCCTCCTCTTTTCCCACACTGTGTTGCTCTGATGAATGCCTTGAGCATGGAACGACTTAAGCCAGCAAGTATTCCTCGCGGGCCACCTCTCGCTGTGCAAGAGGTACGCCGTGGACCCTGTGAACGCTGCCAAGCAAAAAGCAGAGCCGTGACCATAAAAGCGAGGAGAGAGCATGCACGAAGCACACTAGTTCTGTCTAGTGCTTTCCGTGCAGAGAGGCGGCAAAGCTGAATGCCGTGTCCGAGCTTGACAACTCGCTGGAGCACAGAAAGCCAAGAATGAAGAGGCGGAACACAGCCTTGGTTTCAGCAGCTTCCGGGACTGCAAAAGTTCACCAATAGCTCTGTCAAAGCAGAACTCGGCTGCGAATGCTCTCGCAGCTTGGGAAAGTTAGGCGCAGCTGTTGACCAGCTCTGCCCGTGGCCACAGGCTGCTTCTTCCACCTTTCACTGGGGCAGAGCTTTTGCGGAACAGAGACGGCATTCTTCCAGTGCGTGTTCTCCAAGGAGCTGTGAAACAGAGCCTAGCACGCTGTCTCGCTGATACTGGCTTTCGGCAAGCAAGCGTGCCGCACCACCTACATTCTGCACTCTGGCAGCCTAGTTGCCAGCTTTCGACAGGTGCTGTCCTAGCAAGGAAGCTCAGGCAGTCAAAGCCGGTGCAGGGCGGCACCTTTCTGCTTTGCCCGCCTAAGCGGCGTCACACTCCCAAGGATACTGTGTCCTTTCCCTCTGCACTGCGTCTGCCGACGTGCTCTCTGCATCTCGGAGCATAACGGCAAAGGACAACGTTTTGCACGGCAGGGTAGAAATGGCATTGCTAGCAGGAAAGCTAGATGCCTTGGAACTGCCCGCTTACCCCTTGCCACTCACTTCAGGCTCGTACGCTGAGCAGAACAGCCTGTTGTTCCTGAAGCTTCGCTGGCTGTCGTTCGTGCCCAGACGCGATTTCCTTCCCAAGGAGGCGAAGCGCCCTCTACTTCTCGCACCGAGCGCGCTGCTCCTGGCTTTCGCCTCTGCCGCAACGAGCTCGCTACGCGCACTTTTCTTCTCAACCCTGGGTGCCCTTGCCTTCTGCCTTTCTTGTCTCGTGAATGGAGACGGAAAGCTTCTCGGCTAGAACTCGCCTAGAACAACTGCGGCTGCACATTGAGCTGGCCCGGAACGCCCTGCTGAAACTTGCCTTCTGGCACCACATTCACGGGGCAGCCGTCTTTCTTCGGCCACCTGCCAAGCGGCCCCATATCGCCGCGCTCGTTGCACTCCGCTTGTCAGATTGGCTTCCCGTGGCGCTGATTTCAGCCTGGCCAAATACTAGCGCTCCGGAGAGCTGTCTCGCAGACAATAATGTCCCGGCATAGAAATTTGTCCTGCAATGTTCCCTCCTCTTTTCCCACACTGTGTTGCTCTGATGAATGCCTTGAGCATGGAACGACTTAAGGCAGCAAGTATTCCTCGCCGGCCACCTCTCGCTGTGCAAGAGGTACGCCGTGGACCCTGTGAACGCTGCCAAGCAAAAAGCAGAGCCGTGACCATAAAAGCGAGGAGAGAGCATGCACGAAGCACACTAGTTCTGTCTAGTGCTTTCCGTGCAGAGAGGCGGCAAAGCTGAATGCCGTGTCCGAGCTTGACAACTCGCTGGAGCACAGAAAGCCAAGAATGAAGAGGCGGAACACAGCCTTGGTTTCAGCAGCTTCCGGGACTGCAAAAGTTCACCAATAGCTCTGTCAAAGCAGAACTCGGCTGCGAATGCTCTCGCAGCTTGGGAAAGTTAGGCGCAGCTGTTGACCAGCTCTGCCCGTGGCCACAGGCTGCTTCTTCCACCTTTCACTGGGGCAGAGCTTTTGCGGAACAGAGACGGCATTCTTCCAGTGCGTGTTCTCCAAGGAGCTGTGAAACAGAGCCTAGCACGCTGTCTCGCTGATACTGGCTTTCGGCAAGCAAGCGTGCCGCACCGCCTACATTCTGCACTCTGGCAGCCTAGTTGCCAGCTTTCGACAGGTGCTGTCCTAGCAAGGAAGCTCAGGCAGTCAAAGCCGGTGCAGGGCGGCACCTTTCTGCTTTGCCCGCCTAAGCGGCGTCACACTCCCAAGGATACTGTGTCCTTTCCCTCTGCACTGCGTCTGCCGACGTGCTCTCTGCATCTCGGAGCATAACGGCAAAGGACAACGTTTTGCACGGCAGGGTAGAAATGGCATTGCTAGCAGGAAAGCTAGATGCCTTGGAACTGCCCGCTTACCCCTTGCCACTCACTTCAGGCTCGTACGCTGAGCAGAACAGCCTGTTGTTCCTGAAGCTTCGCTGGCTGTCGTTCGTGCCCAGACGCGATTTCCTTCCCAAGGAGGCGAAGCGCCCTCTACTTCTCGCACCGAGCGCGCTGCTCCTGGCTTTCGCCTCTGCCGCAACGAGCTCGCTACGCGCACTTTTCTTCTCAACCCTGGGTGCCCTTGCCTTCTGCCTTTCTTGTCTCGTGAATGGAGACGGAAAGCTTCTCGGCTAGAACTCGCCTAGAACAACTGCGGCTGCACATTGAGCTGGCCCGGAACGCCCTGCTGAAACTTGCCTTCTGGCACCACATTCACGGGGCAGCCGTCTTTCTTCGGCCACCTGCCAAGCGGCCCCATATCGCCGCGCTCGTTGCACTCCGCTTGTCAGATTGGCTTCCCGTGGCGCTGATTTCAGCCTGGCCAAATACTAGCGCTCCGGAGAGCTGTCTCGCAGACAATAATGTCCCGGCATAGAAATTTGTCCTGCAATGTTCCCTCCTCTTTTCCCACACTGTGTTGCTCTGATGAATGCCTTGAGCATGGAACGACTTAAGGCAGCAAGTATTCCTCGCCGGCCACCTCTCGCTGTGCAAGAGGTACGCCGTGGACCCTGTGAACGCTGCCAAGCAAAAAGCAGAGCCGTGACCATAAAAGCGAGGAGAGAGCATGCACGAAGCACACTAGTTCTGTCTAGTGCTTTCCGTGCAGAGAGGCGGCAAAGCTGAATGCCGTGTCCGAGCTTGACAACTCGCTGGAGCACAGAAAGCCAAGAATGAAGAGGCGGAACACAGCCTTGGTTTCAGCAGCTTCCGGGACTGCAAAAGTTCACCAATAGCTCTGTCAAAGCAGAACTCGGCTGCGAATGCTCTCGCAGCTTGGGAAAGTTAGGCGCAGCTGTTGACCAGCTCTGCCCGTGGCCACAGGCTGCTTCTTCCACCTTTCACTGGGGCAGAGCTTTTGCGGAACAGAGACGGCATTCTTCCAGTGCGTGTTCTCCAAGGAGCTGTGAAACAGAGCCTAGCACGCTGTCTCGCTGATACTGGCTTTCGGCAAGCAAGCGTGCCGCACCGCCTACATTCTGCACTCTGGCAGCCTAGTTGCCAGCTTTCGACAGGTGCTGTCCTAGCAAGGAAGCTCAGGCAGTCAAAGCCGGTGGCAGGGCGGCAGCTTTCTGCTTTGCCCGCCTAAGCGGCGTCACACTCCCAAGGATACTGTGTCCTTTCCCTCTGCACTGCGTCTGCCGACGTGCTCTCTGCATCTCGGAGCATAACGGCAAAGGACAACGTTTTGCACGGCAGGGTAGAAATGGCATTGCTAGCAGGAAAGCTAGATGCCTTGGAACTGCCCGCTTACCCCTTGCCACTCACTTCAGGCTCGTACGCTGAGCAGAACAGCCTGTTGTTCCTGAAGCTTCGCTGGCTGTCGTTCGTGCCCAGACGCGATTTCCTTCCCAAGGAGGCGAAGCGCCCTCTACTTCTCGCACCGAGCGCGCTGCTCCTGGCTTTCGCCTCTGCCGCAACGAGCTCGCTACGCGCACTTTTCTTCTCAACCCTGGGTGCCCTTGCCTTCTGCCTTTCTTGTCTCGTGAATGGAGACGGAAAGCTTCTCGGCTAGAACTCGCCTAGAACAACTGCGGCTGCACATTGAGCTGGCCCGGAACGCCCTGCTGAAACTTGCCTTCTGGCACCACATTCACGGGGCAGCCGTCTTTCTTCGGCCACCTGCCAAGCGGCCCCATATCGCCGCGCTCGTTGCACTCCGCTTGTCAGATTGGCTTCCCGTGGCGCTGATTTCAGCCTGGCCAAATACTAGCGCTCCGGAGAGCTGTCTCGCAGACAATAATGTCCCGGCATAGAAATTTGTCCTGCAATGTTCCCTCCTCTTTTCCCACACTGTGTTGCTCTGATGAATGCCTTGAGCATGGAACGACTTAAGGCAGCAAGTATTCCTCGCCGGCCACCTCTCGCTGTGCAAGAGGTACGCCGTGGACCCTGTGAACGCTGCCAAGCAAAAAGCAGAGCCGTGACCATAAAAGCGAGGAGAGAGCATGCACGAAGCACACTAGTTCTGTCTAGTGCTTTCCGTGCAGAGAGGCGGCAAAGCTGAATGCCGTGTCCGAGCTTGACAACTCGCTGGAGCACAGAAAGCCAAGAATGAAGAGGCGGAACACAGCCTTGGTTTCAGCAGCTTCCGGGACTGCAAAAGTTCACCAATAGCTCTGTCAAAGCAGAACTCGGCTGCGAATGCTCTCGCAGCTTGGGAAAGTTAGGCGCAGCTGTTGACCAGCTCTGCCCGTGGCCACAGGCTGCTTCTTCCACCTTTCACTGGGGCAGAGCTTTTGCGGAACAGAGACGGCATTCTTCAAGTGCGTGTTCTCCAAGGAGCTGTGAAACAGAGCCTAGCACGCTGTCTCGCTGATACTGGCTTTCGGCAAGCAAGCGTGCCGCACCGCCTACATTCTGCACTCTGGCAGCCTAGTTGCCAGCTTTCGACAGGTGCTGTCCTAGCAAGGAAGCTCAGGCAGTCAAAGCCGGTGCAGGGCGGCACCTTTCTGCTTTGCCCGCCTAAGCGGCGTCACACTCCCAAGGATACTGTGTCCTTTCCCTCTGCACTGCGTCTGCCGACGTGCTCTCTGCATCTCGGAGCATAACGGCAAAGGACAACGTTTTGCACGGCAGGGTAGAAATGGCATTGCTAGCAGGAAAGCTAGATGCCTTGGAACTGCCCGCTTACCCCTTGCCACTCACTTCAGGCTCGTACGCTGAGCAGAACAGCCTGTTGTTCCTGAAGCTTCGCTGGCTGTCGTTCGTGCCCAGACGCGATTTCCTTCCCAAGGAGGCGAAGCGCCCTCTACTTCTCGCACCGAGCGCGCTGCTCCTGGCTTTCGCCTCTGCCGCAACGAGCTCGCTACGCGCACTTTTCTTCTCAACCCTGGGTGCCCTTGCCTTCTGCCTTTCTTGTCTCGTGAATGGAGACGGAAAGCTTCTCGGCTAGAACTCGCCTAGAACAACTGCGGCTGCACATTGAGCTGGCCCGGAACGCCCTGCTGAAACTTGCCTTCTGGCACCACATTCACGGGGCAGCCGTCTTTCTTCGGCCACCTGCCAAGCGGCCCCATATCGCCGCGCTCGTTGCACTCCGCTTGTCAGATTGGCTTCCCGTGGCGCTGATTTCAGCCTGGCCAAATACTAGCGCTCCGGAGAGCTGTCTCGCAGACAATAATGTCCCGGCATAGAAATTTGTCCTGCAATGTTCCCTCCTCTTTTCCCACACTGTGTTGCTCTGATGAATGCCTTGAGCATGGAACGACTTAAGGCAGCAAGTATTCCTCGCCGGCCACCTCTCGCTGTGCAAGAGGTACGCCGTGGACCCTGTGAACGCTGCCAAGCAAAAAGCAGAGCCGTGACCATAAAAGCGAGGAGAGAGCATGCACGAAGCACACTAGTTCTGTCTAGTGCTTTCCGTGCAGAGAGGCGGCAAAGCTGAATGCCGTGTCCGAGCTTGACAACTCGCTGGAGCACAGAAAGCCAAGAATGAAGAGGCGGAACACAGCCTTGGTTTCAGCAGCTTCCGGGACTGCAAAAGTTCACCAATAGCTCTGTCAAAGCAGAACTCGGCTGCGAATGCTCTCGCAGCTTGGGAAAGTTAGGCGCAGCTGTTGACCAGCTCTGCCCGTGGCCACAGGCTGCTTCTTCCACCTTTCACTGGGGCAGAGCTTTTGCGGAACAGAGACGGCATTCTTCAAGTGCGTGTTCTCCAAGGAGCTGTGAAACAGAGCCTAGCACGCTGTCTCGCTGATACTGGCTTTCGGCAAGCAAGCGTGCCGCACCGCCTACATTCTGCACTCTGGCAGCCTAGTTGCCAGCTTTCGACAGGTGCTGTCCTAGCAAGGAAGCTCAGGCAGTCAAAGCCGGTGCAGGGCGGCACCTTTCTGCTTTGCCCGCCTAAGCGGCGTCACACTCCCAAGGATACTGTGTCCTTTCCCTCTGCACTGCGTCTGCCGACGTGCTCTCTGCATCTCGGAGCATAACGGCAAAGGACAACGTTTTGCACGGCAGGGTAGAAATGGCATTGCTAGCAGGAAAGCTAGATGCCTTGGAACTGCCCGCTTACCCCTTGCCACTCACTTCAGGCTCGTACGCTGAGCAGAACAGCCTGTTGTTCCTGAAGCTTCGCTGGCTGTCGTTCGTGCCCAGACGCGATTTCCTTCCCAAGGAGGCGAAGCGCCCTCTACTTCTCGCACCGAGCGCGCTGCTCCTGGCTTTCGCCTCTGCCGCAACGAGCTCGCTACGCGCACTTTTCTTCTCAACCCTGGGTGCCCTTGCCTTCTGCCTTTCTTGTCTCGTGAATGGAGACGGAAAGCTTCTCGGCTAGAACTCGCCTAGAACAACTGCGGCTGCACATTGAGCTGGCCCGGAACGCCCTGCTGAAACTTGCCTTCTGGCACCACATTCACGGGGCAGCCGTCTTTCTTCGGCCACCTGCCAAGCGGCCCCATATCGCCGCGCTCGTTGCACTCCGCTTGTCAGATTGGCTTCCCGTGGCGCTGATTTCAGCCTGGCCAAATACTAGCGCTCCGGAGAGCTGTCTCGCAGACAATAATGTCCCGGCATAGAAATTTGTCCTGCAATGTTCCCTCCTCTTTTCCCACACTGTGTTGCTCTGATGAATGCCTTGAGCATGGAACGACTTAAGCCAGCAAGTATTCCTCGCCGGCCACCTCTCGCTGTGCAAGAGGTACGCCGTGGACCCTGTGAACGCTGCCAAGCAAAAAGCAGAGCCGTGACCATAAAAGCGAGGAGAGAGCATGCACGAAGCACACTAGTTCTGTCTAGTGCTTTCCGTGCAGAGAGGCGGCAAAGCTGAATGCCGTGTCCGAGCTTGACAACTCGCTGGAGCACAGAAAGCCAAGAATGAAGAGGCGGAACACAGCCTTGGTTTCAGCAGCTTCCGGGACTGCAAAAGTTCACCAATAGCTCTGTCAAAGCAGAACTCGGCTGCGAATGCTCTCGCAGCTTGGGAAAGTTAGGCGCAGCTGTTGACCAGCTCTGCCCGTGGCCACAGGCTGCTTCTTCCACCTTTCACTGGGGCAGAGCTTTTGCGGAACAGAGACGGCATTCTTCCAGTGCGTGTTCTCCAAGGAGCTGTGAAACAGAGCCTAGCACGCTGTCTCGCTGATACTGGCTTTCGGCAAGCAAGCGTGCCGCACCGCCTACATTCTGCACTCTGGCAGCCTAGTTGCCAGCTTTCGACAGGTGCTGTCCTAGCAAGGAAGCTCAGGCAGTCAAAGCCGGCGCAGGGCGGCACCTTTCTGCTTTGCCCGCCTAAGCGGCGTCACACTCCCAAGGATACTGTGTCCTTTCCCTCTGCACTGCGTCTGCCGACGTGCTCTCTGCATCTCGGAGCATAACGGCAAAGGACAACGTTTTGCACGGCAGGGTAGAAATGGCATTGCTAGCAGGAAAGCTAGATGCCTTGGAACTGCCCGCTTACCCCTTGCCACTCACTTCAGGCTCGTACGCTGAGCAGAACAGCCTGTTGTTCCTGAAGCTTCGCTGGCTGTCGTTCGTGCCCAGACGCGATTTCCTTCCCAAGGAGGCGAAGCGCCCTCTACTTCTCGCACCGAGCGCGCTGCTCCTGGCTTTCGCCTCTGCCGCAACGAGCTCGCTACGCGCACTTTTCTTCTCAACCCTGGGTGCCCTTGCCTTCTGCCTTTCTTGTCTCGTGAATGGAGACGGAAAGCTTCTCGGCTAGAACTCGCCTAGAACAACTGCGGCTGCACATTGAGCTGGCCCGGAACGCCCTGCTGAAACTTGCCTTCTGGCACCACATTCACGGGGCAGCCGTCTTTCTTCGGCCACCTGCCAAGCGGCCCCATATCGCCGCGCTCGTTGCACTCCGCTTGTCAGATTGGCTTCCCGTGGCGCTGATTTCAGCCTGGCCAAATACTAGCGCTCCGGAGAGCTGTCTCGCAGACAATAATGTCCCGGCATAGAAATTTGTCCTGCAATGTTCCCTCCTCTTTTCCCACACTGTGTTGCTCTGATGAATGCCTTGAGCATGGAACGACTTAAGCCAGCAAGTATTCCTCGCCGGCCACCTCTCGCTGTGCAAGAGGTACGCCGTGGACCCTGTGAACGCTGCCAAGCAAAAAGCAGAGCCGTGACCATAAAAGCGAGGAGAGAGCATGCACGAAGCACACTAGTTCTGTCTAGTGCTTTCCGTGCAGAGAGGCGGCAAAGCTGAATGCCGTGTCCGAGCTTGACAACTCGCTGGAGCACAGAAAGCCAAGAATGAAGAGGCGGAACACAGCCTTGGTTTCAGCAGCTTCCGGGACTGCAAAAGTTCACCAATAGCTCTGTCAAAGCAGAACTCGGCTGCGAATGCTCTCGCAGCTTGGGAAAGTTAGGCGCAGCTGTTGACCAGCTCTGCCCGTGGCCACAGGCTGCTTCTTCCACCTTTCACTGGGGCAGAGCTTTTGCGGAACAGAGACGGCATTCTTCCAGTGCGTGTTCTCCAAGGAGCTGTGAAACAGAGCCTAGCACGCTGTCTCGCTGATACTGGCTTTCGGCAAGCAAGCGTGCCGCACCGCCTACATTCTGCACTCTGGCAGCCTAGTTGCCAGCTTTCGACAGGTGCTGTCCTAGCAAGGAAGCTCAGGCAGTCAAAGCCGGTGGCAGGGCGGCAGCTTTCTGCTTTGCCCGCCTAAGCGGCGTCACACTCCCAAGGATACTGTGTCCTTTCCCTCTGCACTGCGTCTGCCGACGTGCTCTCTGCATCTCGGAGCATAACGGCAAAGGACAACGTTTTGCACGGCAGGGTAGAAATGGCATTGCTAGCAGGAAAGCTAGATGCCTTGGAACTGCCCGCTTACCCCTTGCCACTCACTTCAGGCTCGTACGCTGAGCAGAACAGCCTGTTGTTCCTGAAGCTTCGCTGGCTGTCGTTCGTGCCCAGACGCGATTTCCTTCCCAAGGAGGCGAAGCGCCCTCTACTTCTCGCACCGAGCGCGCTGCTCCTGGCTTTCGCCTCTGCCGCAACGAGCTCGCTACGCGCACTTTTCTTCTCAACCCTGGGTGCCCTTGCCTTCTGCCTTTCTTGTCTCGTGAATGGAGACGGAAAGCTTCTCGGCTAGAACTCGCCTAGAACAACTGCGGCTGCACATTGAGCTGGCCCGGAACGCCCTGCTGAAACTTGCCTTCTGGCACCACATTCACGGGGCAGCCGTCTTTCTTCGGCCACCTGCCAAGCGGCCCCATATCGCCGCGCTCGTTGCACTCCGCTTGTCAGATTGGCTTCCCGTGGCGCTGATTTCAGCCTGGCCAAATACTAGCGCTCCGGAGAGCTGTCTCGCAGACAATAATGTCCCGGCATAGAAATTTGTCCTGCAATGTTCCCTCCTCTTTTCCCACACTGTGTTGCTCTGATGAATGCCTTGAGCATGGAACGACTTAAGGCAGCAAGTATTCCTCGCCGGCCACCTCTCGCTGTGCAAGAGGTACGCCGTGGACCCTGTGAACGCTGCCAAGCAAAAAGCAGAGCCGTGACCATAAAAGCGAGGAGAGAGCATGCACGAAGCACACTAGTTCTGTCTAGTGCTTTCCGTGCAGAGAGGCGGCAAAGCTGAATGCCGTGTCCGAGCTTGACAACTCGCTGGAGCACAGAAAGCCAAGAATGAAGAGGCGGAACACAGCCTTGGTTTCAGCAGCTTCCGGGACTGCAAAAGTTCACCAATAGCTCTGTCAAAGCAGAACTCGGCTGCGAATGCTCTCGCAGCTTGGGAAAGTTAGGCGCAGCTGTTGACCAGCTCTGCCCGTGGCCACAGGCTGCTTCTTCCACCTTTCACTGGGGCAGAGCTTTTGCGGAACAGAGACGGCATTCTTCAAGTGCGTGTTCTCCAAGGAGCTGTGAAACAGAGCCTAGCACGCTGTCTCGCTGATACTGGCTTTCGGCAAGCAAGCGTGCCGCACCGCCTACATTCTGCACTCTGGCAGCCTAGTTGCCAGCTTTCGACAGGTGCTGTCCTAGCAAGGAAGCTCAGGCAGTCAAAGCCGGTGCAGGGCGGCACCTTTCTGCTTTGCCCGCCTAAGCGGCGTCACACTCCCAAGGATACTGTGTCCTTTCCCTCTGCACTGCGTCTGCCGACGTGCTCTCTGCATCTCGGAGCATAACGGCAAAGGACAACGTTTTGCACGGCAGGGTAGAAATGGCATTGCTAGCAGGAAAGCTAGATGCCTTGGAACTGCCCGCTTACCCCTTGCCACTCACTTCAGGCTCGTACGCTGAGCAGAACAGCCTGTTGTTCCTGAAGCTTCGCTGGCTGTCGTTCGTGCCCAGACGCGATTTCCTTCCCAAGGAGGCGAAGCGCCCTCTACTTCTCGCACCGAGCGCGCTGCTCCTGGCTTTCGCCTCTGCCGCAACGAGCTCGCTACGCGCACTTTTCTTCTCAACCCTGGGTGCCCTTGCCTTCTGCCTTTCTTGTCTCGTGAATGGAGACGGAAAGCTTCTCGGCTAGAACTCGCCTAGAACAACTGCGGCTGCACATTGAGCTGGCCCGGAACGCCCTGCTGAAACTTGCCTTCTGGCACCACATTCACGGGGCAGCCGTCTTTCTTCGGCCACCTGCCAAGCGGCCCCATATCGCCGCGCTCGTTGCACTCCGCTTGTCAGATTGGCTTCCCGTGGCGCTGATTTCAGCCTGGCCAAATACTAGCGCTCCGGAGAGCTGTCTCGCAGACAATAATGTCCCGGCATAGAAATTTGTCCTGCAATGTTCCCTCCTCTTTTCCCACACTGTGTTGCTCTGATGAATGCCTTGAGCATGGAACGACTTAAGGCAGCAAGTATTCCTCGCCGGCCACCTCTCGCTGTGCAAGAGGTACGCCGTGGACCCTGTGAACGCTGCCAAGCAAAAAGCAGAGCCGTGACCATAAAAGCGAGGAGAGAGCATGCACGAAGCACACTAGTTCTGTCTAGTGCTTTCCGTGCAGAGAGGCGGCAAAGCTGAATGCCGTGTCCGAGCTTGACAACTCGCTGGAGCACAGAAAGCCAAGAATGAAGAGGCGGAACACAGCCTTGGTTTCAGCAGCTTCCGGGACTGCAAAAGTTCACCAATAGCTCTGTCAAAGCAGAACTCGGCTGCGAATGCTCTCGCAGCTTGGGAAAGTTAGGCGCAGCTGTTGACCAGCTCTGCCCGTGGCCACAGGCTGCTTCTTCCACCTTTCACTGGGGCAGAGCTTTTGCGGAACAGAGACGGCATTCTTCCAGTGCGTGTTCTCCAAGGAGCTGTGAAACAGAGCCTAGCACGCTGTCTCGCTGATACTGGCTTTCGGCAAGCAAGCGTGCCGCACCGCCTACATTCTGCACTCTGGCAGCCTAGTTGCCAGCTTTCGACAGGTGCTGTCCTAGCAAGGAAGCTCAGGCAGTCAAAGCCGGCGCAGGGCGGCACCTTTCTGCTTTGCCCGCCTAAGCGGCGTCACACTCCCAAGGATACTGTGTCCTTTCCCTCTGCACTGCGTCTGCCGACGTGCTCTCTGCATCTCGGAGCATAACGGCAAAGGACAACGTTTTGCACGGCAGGGTAGAAATGGCATTGCTAGCAGGAAAGCTAGATGCCTTGGAACTGCCCGCTTACCCCTTGCCACTCACTTCAGGCTCGTACGCTGAGCAGAACAGCCTGTTGTTCCTGAAGCTTCGCTGGCTGTCGTTCGTGCCCAGACGCGATTTCCTTCCCAAGGAGGCGAAGCGCCCTCTACTTCTCGCACCGAGCGCGCTGCTCCTGGCTTTCGCCTCTGCCGCAACGAGCTCGCTACGCGCACTTTTCTTCTCAACCCTGGGTGCCCTTGCCTTCTGCCTTTCTTGTCTCGTGAATGGAGACGGAAAGCTTCTCGGCTAGAACTCGCCTAGAACAACTGCGGCTGCACATTGAGCTGGCCCGGAACGCCCTGCTGAAACTTGCCTTCTGGCACCACATTCACGGGGCAGCCGTCTTTCTTCGGCCACCTGCCAAGCGGCCCCATATCGCCGCGCTCGTTGCACTCCGCTTGTCAGATTGGCTTCCCGTGGCGCTGATTTCAGCCTGGCCAAATACTAGCGCTCCGGAGAGCTGTCTCGCAGACAATAATGTCCCGGCATAGAAATTTGTCCTGCAATGTTCCCTCCTCTTTTCCCACACTGTGTTGCTCTGATGAATGCCTTGAGCATGGAACGACTTAAGGCAGCAAGTATTCCTCGCCGGCCACCTCTCGCTGTGCAAGAGGTACGCCGTGGACCCTGTGAACGCTGCCAAGCAAAAAGCAGAGCCGTGACCATAAAAGCGAGGAGAGAGCATGCACGAAGCACACTAGTTCTGTCTAGTGCTTTCCGTGCAGAGAGGCGGCAAAGCTGAATGCCGTGTCCGAGCTTGACAACTCGCTGGAGCACAGAAAGCCAAGAATGAAGAGGCGGAACACAGCCTTGGTTTCAGCAGCTTCCGGGACTGCAAAAGTTCACCAATAGCTCTGTCAAAGCAGAACTCGGCTGCGAATGCTCTCGCAGCTTGGGAAAGTTAGGCGCAGCTGTTGACCAGCTCTGCCCGTGGCCACAGGCTGCTTCTTCCACCTTTCACTGGGGCAGAGCTTTTGCGGAACAGAGACGGCATTCTTCAAGTGCGTGTTCTCCAAGGAGCTGTGAAACAGAGCCTAGCACGCTGTCTCGCTGATACTGGCTTTCGGCAAGCAAGCGTGCCGCACCGCCTACATTCTGCACTCTGGCAGCCTAGTTGCCAGCTTTCGACAGGTGCTGTCCTAGCAAGGAAGCTCAGGCAGTCAAAGCCGGCGCAGGGCGGCACCTTTCTGCTTTGCCCGCCTAAGCGGCGTCACACTCCCAAGGATACTGTGTCCTTTCCCTCTGCACTGCGTCTGCCGACGTGCTCTCTGCATCTCGGAGCATAACGGCAAAGGACAACGTTTTGCACGGCAGGGTAGAAATGGCATTGCTAGCAGGAAAGCTAGATGCCTTGGAACTGCCCGCTTACCCCTTGCCACTCACTTCAGGCTCGTACGCTGAGCAGAACAGCCTGTTGTTCCTGAAGCTTCGCTGGCTGTCGTTCGTGCCCAGACGCGATTTCCTTCCCAAGGAGGCGAAGCGCCCTCTACTTCTCGCACCGAGCGCGCTGCTCCTGGCTTTCGCCTCTGCCGCAACGAGCTCGCTACGCGCACTTTTCTTCTCAACCCTGGGTGCCCTTGCCTTCTGCCTTTCTTGTCTCGTGAATGGAGACGGAAAGCTTCTCGGCTAGAACTCGCCTAGAACAACTGCGGCTGCACATTGAGCTGGCCCGGAACGCCCTGCTGAAACTTGCCTTCTGGCACCACATTCACGGGGCAGCCGTCTTTCTTCGGCCACCTGCCAAGCGGCCCCATATCGCCGCGCTCGTTGCACTCCGCTTGTCAGATTGGCTTCCCGTGGCGCTGATTTCAGCCTGGCCAAATACTAGCGCTCCGGAGAGCTGTCTCGCAGACAATAATGTCCCGGCATAGAAATTTGTCCTGCAATGTTCCCTCCTCTTTTCCCACACTGTGTTGCTCTGATGAATGCCTTGAGCATGGAACGACTTAAGCCAGCAAGTATTCCTCGCCGGCCACCTCTCGCTGTGCAAGAGGTACGCCGTGGACCCTGTGAACGCTGCCAAGCAAAAAGCAGAGCCGTGACCATAAAAGCGAGGAGAGAGCATGCACGAAGCACACTAGTTCTGTCTAGTGCTTTCCGTGCAGAGAGGCGGCAAAGCTGAATGCCGTGTCCGAGCTTGACAACTCGCTGGAGCACAGAAAGCCAAGAATGAAGAGGCGGAACACAGCCTTGGTTTCAGCAGCTTCCGGGACTGCAAAAGTTCACCAATAGCTCTGTCAAAGCAGAACTCGGCTGCGAATGCTCTCGCAGCTTGGGAAAGTTAGGCGCAGCTGTTGACCAGCTCTGCCCGTGGCCACAGGCTGCTTCTTCCACCTTTCACTGGGGCAGAGCTTTTGCGGAACAGAGACGGCATTCTTCCAGTGCGTGTTCTCCAAGGAGCTGTGAAACAGAGCCTAGCACGCTGTCTCGCTGATACTGGCTTTCGGCAAGCAAGCGTGCCGCACCGCCTACATTCTGCACTCTGGCAGCCTAGTTGCCAGCTTTCGACAGGTGCTGTCCTAGCAAGGAAGCTCAGGCAGTCAAAGCCGGTGGCAGGGCGGCACCTTTCTGCTTTGCCCGCCTAAGCGGCGTCACACTCCCAAGGATACTGTGTCCTTTCCCTCTGCACTGCATCTGCCGACGTGCTCTCTGCATCTCGGAGCATAACGGCAAAGGACAACGTTTTGCACGGCAGGGTAGAAATGGCATTGCTAGCAGGAAAGCTAGATGCCTTGGAACTGCCCGCTTACCCCTTGCCACTCACTTCAGGCTCGTACGCTGAGCAGAACAGCCTGTTGTTCCTGAAGCTTCGCTGGCTGTCGTTCGTGCCCAGACGCGATTTCCTTCCCAAGGAGGCGAAGCGCCCTCTACTTCTCGCACCGAGCGCGCTGCTCCTGGCTTTCGCCTCTGCCGCAACGAGCTCGCTACGCGCACTTTTCTTCTCAACCCTGGGTGCCCTTGCCTTCTGCCTTTCTTGTCTCGTGAATGGAGACGGAAAGCTTCTCGGCTAGAACTCGCCTAGAACAACTGCGGCTGCACATTGAGCTGGCCCGGAACGCCCTGCTGAAACTTGCCTTCTGGCACCACATTCACGGGGCAGCCGTCTTTCTTCGGCCACCTGCCAAGCGGCCCCATATCGCCGCGCTCGTTGCACTCCGCTTGTCAGATTGGCTTCCCGTGGCGCTGATTTCAGCCTGGCCAAATACTAGCGCTCCGGAGAGCTGTCTCGCAGACAATAATGTCCCGGCATAGAAATTTGTCCTGCAATGTTCCCTCCTCTTTTCCCACACTGTGTTGCTCTGATGAATGCCTTGAGCATGGAACGACTTAAGCCAGCAAGTATTCCTCGCCGGCCACCTCTCGCTGTGCAAGAGGTACGCCGTGGACCCTGTGAACGCTGCCAAGCAAAAAGCAGAGCCGTGACCATAAAAGCGAGGAGAGAGCATGCACGAAGCACACTAGTTCTGTCTAGTGCTTTCCGTGCAGAGAGGCGGCAAAGCTGAATGCCGTGTCCGAGCTTGACAACTCGCTGGAGCACAGAAAGCCAAGAATGAAGAGGCGGAACACAGCCTTGGTTTCAGCAGCTTCCGGGACTGCAAAAGTTCACCAATAGCTCTGTCAAAGCAGAACTCGGCTGCGAATGCTCTCGCAGCTTGGGAAAGTTAGGCGCAGCTGTTGACCAGCTCTGCCCGTGGCCACAGGCTGCTTCTTCCACCTTTCACTGGGGCAGAGCTTTTGCGGAACAGAGACGGCATTCTTCCAGTGCGTGTTCTCCAAGGAGCTGTGAAACAGAGCCTAGCACGCTGTCTCGCTGATACTGGCTTTCGGCAAGCAAGCGTGCCGCACCGCCTACATTCTGCACTCTGGCAGCCTAGTTGCCAGCTTTCGACAGGTGCTGTCCTAGCAAGGAAGCTCAGGCAGTCAAAGCCGGTGCAGGGCGGCACCTTTCTGCTTTGCCCGCCTAAGCGGCGTCACACTCCCAAGGATACTGTGTCCTTTCCCTCTGCACTGCGTCTGCCGACGTGCTCTCTGCATCTCGGAGCATAACGGCAAAGGACAACGTTTTGCACGGCAGGGTAGAAATGGCATTGCTAGCAGGAAAGCTAGATGCCTTGGAACTGCCCGCTTACCCCTTGCCACTCACTTCAGGCTCGTACGCTGAGCAGAACAGCCTGTTGTTCCTGAAGCTTCGCTGGCTGTCGTTCGTGCCCAGACGCGATTTCCTTCCCAAGGAGGCGAAGCGCCCTCTACTTCTCGCACCGAGCGCGCTGCTCCTGGCTTTCGCCTCTGCCGCAACGAGCTCGCTACGCGCACTTTTCTTCTCAACCCTGGGTGCCCTTGCCTTCTGCCTTTCTTGTCTCGTGAATGGAGACGGAAAGCTTCTCGGCTAGAACTCGCCTAGAACAACTGCGGCTGCACATTGAGCTGGCCCGGAACGCCCTGCTGAAACTTGCCTTCTGGCACCACATTCACGGGGCAGCCGTCTTTCTTCGGCCACCTGCCAAGCGGCCCCATATCGCCGCGCTCGTTGCACTCCGCTTGTCAGATTGGCTTCCCGTGGCGCTGATTTCAGCCTGGCCAAATACTAGCGCTCCGGAGAGCTGTCTCGCAGACAATAATGTCCCGGCATAGAAATTTGTCCTGCAATGTTCCCTCCTCTTTTCCCACACTGTGTTGCTCTGATGAATGCCTTGAGCATGGAACGACTTAAGCCAGCAAGTATTCCTCGCCGGCCACCTCTCGCTGTGCAAGAGGTACGCCGTGGACCCTGTGAACGCTGCCAAGCAAAAAGCAGAGCCGTGACCATAAAAGCGAGGAGAGAGCATGCACGAAGCACACTAGTTCTGTCTAGTGCTTTCCGTGCAGAGAGGCGGCAAAGCTGAATGCCGTGTCCGAGCTTGACAACTCGCTGGAGCACAGAAAGCCAAGAATGAAGAGGCGGAACACAGCCTTGGTTTCAGCAGCTTCCGGGACTGCAAAAGTTCACCAATAGCTCTGTCAAAGCAGAACTCGGCTGCGAATGCTCTCGCAGCTTGGGAAAGTTAGGCGCAGCTGTTGACCAGCTCTGCCCGTGGCCACAGGCTGCTTCTTCCACCTTTCACTGGGGCAGAGCTTTTGCGGAACAGAGACGGCATTCTTCCAGTGCGTGTTCTCCAAGGAGCTGTGAAACAGAGCCTAGCACGCTGTCTCGCTGATACTGGCTTTCGGCAAGCAAGCGTGCCGCACCGCCTACATTCTGCACTCTGGCAGCCTAGTTGCCAGCTTTCGACAGGTGCTGTCCTAGCAAGGAAGCTCAGGCAGTCAAAGCCGGTGGCAGGGCGGCAGCTTTCTGCTTTGCCCGCCTAAGCGGCGTCACACTCCCAAGGATACTGTGTCCTTTCCCTCTGCACTGTGTCTGCCGACGTGCTCTCTGCATCTCGGAGCATAACGGCAAAGGACAACGTTTTGCACGGCAGGGTAGAAATGGCATTGCTAGCAGGAAAGCTAGATGCCTTGGAACTGCCCGCTTACCCCTTGCCACTCACTTCAGGCTCGTACGCTGAGCAGAACAGCCTGTTGTTCCTGAAGCTTCGCTGGCTGTCGTTCGTGCCCAGACGCGATTTCCTTCCCAAGGAGGCGAAGCGCCCTCTACTTCTCGCACCGAGCGCGCTGCTCCTGGCTTTCGCCTCTGCCGCAACGAGCTCGCTACGCGCACTTTTCTTCTCAACCCTGGGTGCCCTTGCCTTCTGCCTTTCTTGTCTCGTGAATGGAGACGGAAAGCTTCTCGGCTAGAACTCGCCTAGAACAACTGCGGCTGCACATTGAGCTGGCCCGGAACGCCCTGCTGAAACTTGCCTTCTGGCACCACATTCACGGGGCAGCCGTCTTTCTTCGGCCACCTGCCAAGCGGCCCCATATCGCCGCGCTCGTTGCACTCCGCTTGTCAGATTGGCTTCCCGTGGCGCTGATTTCAGCCTGGCCAAATACTAGCGCTCCGGAGAGCTGTCTCGCAGACAATAATGTCCCGGCATAGAAATTTGTCCTGCAATGTTCCCTCCTCTTTTCCCACACTGTGTTGCTCTGATGAATGCCTTGAGCATGGAACGACTTAAGGCAGCAAGTATTCCTCGCCGGCCACCTCTCGCTGTGCAAGAGGTACGCTGTGGACCCTGTGAACGCTGCCAAGCAAAAAGCAGAGCCGTGACCATAAAAGCGAGGAGAGAGCATGCACGAAGCACACTAGTTCTGTCTAGTGCTTTCCGTGCAGAGAGGCGGCAAAGCTGAATGCCGTGTCCGAGCTTGACAACTCGCTGGAGCACAGAAAGCCAAGAATGAAGAGGCGGAACACAGCCTTGGTTTCAGCAGCTTCCGGGACTGCAAAAGTTCACCAATAGCTCTGTCAAAGCAGAACTCGGCTGCGAATGCTCTCGCAGCTTGGGAAAGTTAGGCGCAGCTGTTGACCAGCTCTGCCCGTGGCCACAGGCTGCTTCTTCCACCTTTCACTGGGGCAGAGCTTTTGCGGAACAGAGACGGCATTCTTCCAGTGCGTGTTCTCCAAGGAGCTGTGAAACAGAGCCTAGCACGCTGTCTCGCTGATACTGGCTTTCGGCAAGCAAGCGTGCCGCACCGCCTACATTCTGCACTCTGGCAGCCTAGTTGCCAGCTTTCGACAGGTGCTGTCCTAGCAAGGAAGCTCAGGCAGTCAAAGCCGGTGCAGGGCGGCACCTTTCTGCTTTGCCCGCCTAAGCGGCGTCACACTCCCAAGGATACTGTGTCCTTTCCCTCTGCACTGCGTCTGCCGACGTGCTCTCTGCATCTCGGAGCATAACGGCAAAGGACAACGTTTTGCACGGCAGGGTAGAAATGGCATTGCTAGCAGGAAAGCTAGATGCCTTGGAACTGCCCGCTTACCCCTTGCCACTCACTTCAGGCTCGTACGCTGAGCAGAACAGCCTGTTGTTCCTGAAGCTTCGCTGGCTGTCGTTCGTGCCCAGACGCGATTTCCTTCCCAAGGAGGCGAAGCGCCCTCTACTTCTCGCACCGAGCGCGCTGCTCCTGGCTTTCGCCTCTGCCGCAACGAGCTCGCTACGCGCACTTTTCTTCTCAACCCTGGGTGCCCTTGCCTTCTGCCTTTCTTGTCTCGTGAATGGAGACGGAAAGCTTCTCGGCTAGAACTCGCCTAGAACAACTGCGGCTGCACATTGAGCTGGCCCGGAACGCCCTGCTGAAACTTGCCTTCTGGCACCACATTCACGGGGCAGCCGTCTTTCTTCGGCCACCTGCCAAGCGGCCCCATATCGCCGCGCTCGTTGCACTCCGCTTGTCAGATTGGCTTCCCGTGGCGCTGATTTCAGCCTGGCCAAATACTAGCGCTCCGGAGAGCTGTCTCGCAGACAATAATGTCCCGGCATAGAAATTTGTCCTGCAATGTTCCCTCCTCTTTTCCCACACTGTGTTGCTCTGATGAATGCCTTGAGCATGGAACGACTTAAGGCAGCAAGTATTCCTCGCCGGCCACCTCTCGCTGTGCAAGAGGTACGCCGTGGACCCTGTGAACGCTGCCAAGCAAAAAGCAGAGCCGTGACCATAAAAGCGAGGAGAGAGCATGCACGAAGCACACTAGTTCTGTCTAGTGCTTTCCGTGCAGAGAGGCGGCAAAGCTGAATGCCGTGTCCGAGCTTGACAACTCGCTGGAGCACAGAAAGCCAAGAATGAAGAGGCGGAACACAGCCTTGGTTTCAGCAGCTTCCGGGACTGCAAAAGTTCACCAATAGCTCTGTCAAAGCAGAACTCGGCTGCGAATGCTCTCGCAGCTTGGGAAAGTTAGGCGCAGCTGTTGACCAGCTCTGCCCGTGGCCACAGGCTGCTTCTTCCACCTTTCACTGGGGCAGAGCTTTTGCGGAACAGAGACGGCATTCTTCAAGTGCGTGTTCTCCAAGGAGCTGTGAAACAGAGCCTAGCACGCTGTCTCGCTGATACTGGCTTTCGGCAAGCAAGCGTGCCGCACCGCCTACATTCTGCACTCTGGCAGCCTAGTTGCCAGCTTTCGACAGGTGCTGTCCTAGCAAGGAAGCTCAGGCAGTCAAAGCCGGCGCAGGGCGGCACCTTTCTGCTTTGCCCGCCTAAGCGGCGTCACACTCCCAAGGATACTGTGTCCTTTCCCTCTGCACTGCGTCTGCCGACGTGCTCTCTGCATCTCGGAGCATAACGGCAAAGGACAACGTTTTGCACGGCAGGGTAGAAATGGCATTGCTAGCAGGAAAGCTAGATGCCTTGGAACTGCCCGCTTACCCCTTGCCACTCACTTCAGGCTCGTACGCTGAGCAGAACAGCCTGTTGTTCCTGAAGCTTCGCTGGCTGTCGTTCGTGCCCAGACGCGATTTCCTTCCCAAGGAGGCGAAGCGCCCTCTACTTCTCGCACCGAGCGCGCTGCTCCTGGCTTTCGCCTCTGCCGCAACGAGCTCGCTACGCGCACTTTTCTTCTCAACCCTGGGTGCCCTTGCCTTCTGCCTTTCTTGTCTCGTGAATGGAGACGGAAAGCTTCTCGGCTAGAACTCGCCTAGAACAACTGCGGCTGCACATTGAGCTGGCCCGGAACGCCCTGCTGAAACTTGCCTTCTGGCACCACATTCACGGGGCAGCCGTCTTTCTTCGGCCACCTGCCAAGCGGCCCCATATCGCCGCGCTCGTTGCACTCCGCTTGTCAGATTGGCTTCCCGTGGCGCTGATTTCAGCCTGGCCAAATACTAGCGCTCCGGAGAGCTGTCTCGCAGACAATAATGTCCCGGCATAGAAATTTGTCCTGCAATGTTCCCTCCTCTTTTCCCACACTGTGTTGCTCTGATGAATGCCTTGAGCATGGAACGACTTAAGCCAGCAAGTATTCCTCGCCGGCCACCTCTCGCTGTGCAAGAGGTACGCCGTGGACCCTGTGAACGCTGCCAAGCAAAAAGCAGAGCCGTGACCATAAAAGCGAGGAGAGAGCATGCACGAAGCACACTAGTTCTGTCTAGTGCTTTCCGTGCAGAGAGGCGGCAAAGCTGAATGCCGTGTCCGAGCTTGACAACTCGCTGGAGCACAGAAAGCCAAGAATGAAGAGGCGGAACACAGCCTTGGTTTCAGCAGCTTCCGGGACTGCAAAAGTTCACCAATAGCTCTGTCAAAGCAGAACTCGGCTGCGAATGCTCTCGCAGCTTGGGAAAGTTAGGCGCAGCTGTTGACCAGCTCTGCCCGTGGCCACAGGCTGCTTCTTCCACCTTTCACTGGGGCAGAGCTTTTGCGGAACAGAGACGGCATTCTTCCAGTGCGTGTTCTCCAAGGAGCTGTGAAACAGAGCCTAGCACGCTGTCTCGCTGATACTGGCTTTCGGCAAGCAAGCGTGCCGCACCGCCTACATTCTGCACTCTGGCAGCCTAGTTGCCAGCTTTCGACAGGTGCTGTCCTAGCAAGGAAGCTCAGGCAGTCAAAGCCGGTGCAGGGCGGCACCTTTCTGCTTTGCCCGCCTAAGCGGCGTCACACTCCCAAGGATACTGTGTCCTTTCCCTCTGCACTGCGTCTGCCGACGTGCTCTCTGCATCTCGGAGCATAACGGCAAAGGACAACGTTTTGCACGGCAGGGTAGAAATGGCATTGCTAGCAGGAAAGCTAGATGCCTTGGAACTGCCCGCTTACCCCTTGCCACTCACTTCAGGCTCGTACGCTGAGCAGAACAGCCTGTTGTTCCTGAAGCTTCGCTGGCTGTCGTTCGTGCCCAGATGCGATTTCCTTCCCAAGGAGGCGAAGCGCCCTCTACTTCTCGCACCGAGCGCGCTGCTCCTGGCTTTCGCTTCTGCCGCAACGAGCTCGCTACGCGCACTTTTCTTCTCAACCCTGGGTGCCCTTGCCTTCTGCCTTTCTTGTCTCGTGAATGGAGACGGAAAGCTTCTCGGCTAGAACTCGCCTAGAACAACTGCGGCTGCACATTGAGCTGGCCCGGAACGCCCTGCTGAAACTTGCCTTCTGGCACCACATTCACGGGGCAGCCGTCTTTCTTCGGCCACCTGCCAAGCGGCCCCATATCGCCGCGCTCGTTGCACTCCGCTTGTCAGATTGGCTTCCCGTGGCGCTGATTTCAGCCTGGCCAAATACTAGCGCTCCGGAGAGCTGTCTCGCAGACAATAATGTCCCGGCATAGAAATTTGTCCTGCAATGTTCCCTCCTCTTTTCCCACACTGTGTTGCTCTGATGAATGCCTTGAGCATGGAACGACTTAAGGCAGCAAGTATTCCTCGCCGGCCACCTCTCGCTGTGCAAGAGGTACGCTGTGGACCCTGTGAACGCTGCCAAGCAAAAAGCAGAGCCGTGACCATAAAAGCGAGGAGAGAGCATGCACGAAGCACACTAGTTCTGTCTAGTGCTTTCCGTGCAGAGAGGCGGCAAAGCTGAATGCCGTGTCCGAGCTTGACAACTCGCTGGAGCACAGAAAGCCAAGAATGAAGAGGCGGAACACAGCCTTGGTTTCAGCAGCTTCCGGGACTGCAAAAGTTCACCAATAGCTCTGTCAAAGCAGAACTCGGCTGCGAATGCTCTCGCAGCTTGGGAAAGTTAGGCGCAGCTGTTGACCAGCTCTGCCCGTGGCCACAGGCTGCTTCTTCCACCTTTCACTGGGGCAGAGCTTTTGCGGAACAGAGACGGCATTCTTCCAGTGCGTGTTCTCCAAGGAGCTGTGAAACAGAGCCTAGCACGCTGTCTCGCTGATACTGGCTTTCGGCAAGCAAGCGTGCCGCACCGCCTACATTCTGCACTCTGGCAGCCTAGTTGCCAGCTTTCGACAGGTGCTGTCCTAGCAAGGAAGCTCAGGCAGTCAAAGCCGGTGCAGGGCGGCACCTTTCTGCTTTGCCCGCCTAAGCGGCGTCACACTCCCAAGGATACTGTGTCCTTTCCCTCTGCACTGCGTCTGCCGACGTGCTCTCTGCATCTCGGAGCATAACGGCAAAGGACAACGTTTTGCACGGCAGGGTAGAAATGGCATTGCTAGCAGGAAAGCTAGATGCCTTGGAACTGCCCGCTTACCCCTTGCCACTCACTTCAGGCTCGTACGCTGAGCAGAACAGCCTGTTGTTCCTGAAGCTTCGCTGGCTGTCGTTCGTGCCCAGACGCGATTTCCTTCCCAAGGAGGCGAAGCGCCCTCTACTTCTCGCACCGAGCGCGCTGCTCCTGGCTTTCGCCTCTGCCGCAACGAGCTCGCTACGCGCACTTTTCTTCTCAACCCTGGGTGCCCTTGCCTTCTGCCTTTCTTGTCTCGTGAATGGAGACGGAAAGCTTCTCGGCTAGAACTCGCCTAGAACAACTGCGGCTGCACATTGAGCTGGCCCGGAACGCCCTGCTGAAACTTGCCTTCTGGCACCACATTCACGGGGCAGCCGTCTTTCTTCGGCCACCTGCCAAGCGGCCCCATATCGCCGCGCTCGTTGCACTCCGCTTGTCAGATTGGCTTCCCGTGGCGCTGATTTCAGCCTGGCCAAATACTAGCGCTCCGGAGAGCTGTCTCGCAGACAATAATGTCCCGGCATAGAAATTTGTCCTGCAATGTTCCCTCCTCTTTTCCCACACTGTGTTGCTCTGATGAATGCCTTGAGCATGGAACGACTTAAGGCAGCAAGTATTCCTCGCCGGCCACCTCTCGCTGTGCAAGAGGTACGCCGTGGACCCTGTGAACGCTGCCAAGCAAAAAGCAGAGCCGTGACCATAAAAGCGAGGAGAGAGCATGCACGAAGCACACTAGTTCTGTCTAGTGCTTTCCGTGCAGAGAGGCGGCAAAGCTGAATGCCGTGTCCGAGCTTGACAACTCGCTGGAGCACAGAAAGCCAAGAATGAAGAGGCGGAACACAGCCTTGGTTTCAGCAGCTTCCGGGACTGCAAAAGTTCACCAATAGCTCTGTCAAAGCAGAACTCGGCTGCGAATGCTCTCGCAGCTTGGGAAAGTTAGGCGCAGCTGTTGACCAGCTCTGCCCGTGGCCACAGGCTGCTTCTTCCACCTTTCACTGGGGCAGAGCTTTTGCGGAACAGAGACGGCATTCTTCAAGTGCGTGTTCTCCAAGGAGCTGTGAAACAGAGCCTAGCACGCTGTCTCGCTGATACTGGCTTTCGGCAAGCAAGCGTGCCGCACCGCCTACATTCTGCACTCTGGCAGCCTAGTTGCCAGCTTTCGACAGGTGCTGTCCTAGCAAGGAAGCTCAGGCAGTCAAAGCCGGCGCAGGGCGGCACCTTTCTGCTTTGCCCGCCTAAGCGGCGTCACACTCCCAAGGATACTGTGTCCTTTCCCTCTGCACTGCGTCTGCCGACGTGCTCTCTGCATCTCGGAGCATAACGGCAAAGGACAACGTTTTGCACGGCAGGGTAGAAATGGCATTGCTAGCAGGAAAGCTAGATGCCTTGGAACTGCCCGCTTACCCCTTGCCACTCACTTCAGGCTCGTACGCTGAGCAGAACAGCCTGTTGTTCCTGAAGCTTCGCTGGCTGTCGTTCGTGCCCAGACGCGATTTCCTTCCCAAGGAGGCGAAGCGCCCTCTACTTCTCGCACCGAGCGCGCTGCTCCTGGCTTTCGCCTCTGCCGCAACGAGCTCGCTACGCGCACTTTTCTTCTCAACCCTGGGTGCCCTTGCCTTCTGCCTTTCTTGTCTCGTGAATGGAGACGGAAAGCTTCTCGGCTAGAACTCGCCTAGAACAACTGCGGCTGCACATTGAGCTGGCCCGGAACGCCCTGCTGAAACTTGCCTTCTGGCACCACATTCACGGGGCAGCCGTCTTTCTTCGGCCACCTGCCAAGCGGCCCCATATCGCCGCGCTCGTTGCACTCCGCTTGTCAGATTGGCTTCCCGTGGCGCTGATTTCAGCCTGGCCAAATACTAGCGCTCCGGAGAGCTGTCTCGCAGACAATAATGTCCCGGCATAGAAATTTGTCCTGCAATGTTCCCTCCTCTTTTCCCACACTGTGTTGCTCTGATGAATGCCTTGAGCATGGAACGACTTAAGCCAGCAAGTATTCCTCGCCGGCCACCTCTCGCTGTGCAAGAGGTACGCCGTGGACCCTGTGAACGCTGCCAAGCAAAAAGCAGAGCCGTGACCATAAAAGCGAGGAGAGAGCATGCACGAAGCACACTAGTTCTGTCTAGTGCTTTCCGTGCAGAGAGGCGGCAAAGCTGAATGCCGTGTCCGAGCTTGACAACTCGCTGGAGCACAGAAAGCCAAGAATGAAGAGGCGGAACACAGCCTTGGTTTCAGCAGCTTCCGGGACTGCAAAAGTTCACCAATAGCTCTGTCAAAGCAGAACTCGGCTGCGAATGCTCTCGCAGCTTGGGAAAGTTAGGCGCAGCTGTTGACCAGCTCTGCCCGTGGCCACAGGCTGCTTCTTCCACCTTTCACTGGGGCAGAGCTTTTGCGGAACAGAGACGGCATTCTTCCAGTGCGTGTTCTCCAAGGAGCTGTGAAACAGAGCCTAGCACGCTGTCTCGCTGATACTGGCTTTCGGCAAGCAAGCGTGCCGCACCGCCTACATTCTGCACTCTGGCAGCCTAGTTGCCAGCTTTCGACAGGTGCTGTCCTAGCAAGGAAGCTCAGGCAGTCAAAGCCGGTGCAGGGCGGCACCTTTCTGCTTTGCCCGCCTAAGCGGCGTCACACTCCCAAGGATACTGTGTCCTTTCCCTCTGCACTGCGTCTGCCGACGTGCTCTCTGCATCTCGGAGCATAACGGCAAAGGACAACGTTTTGCACGGCAGGGTAGAAATGGCATTGCTAGCAGGAAAGCTAGATGCCTTGGAACTGCCCGCTTACCCCTTGCCACTCACTTCAGGCTCGTACGCTGAGCAGAACAGCCTGTTGTTCCTGAAGCTTCGCTGGCTGTCGTTCGTGCCCAGATGCGATTTCCTTCCCAAGGAGGCGAAGCGCCCTCTACTTCTCGCACCGAGCGCGCTGCTCCTGGCTTTCGCTTCTGCCGCAACGAGCTCGCTACGCGCACTTTTCTTCTCAACCCTGGGTGCCCTTGCCTTCTGCCTTTCTTGTCTCGTGAATGGAGACGGAAAGCTTCTCGGCTAGAACTCGCCTAGAACAACTGCGGCTGCACATTGAGCTGGCCCGGAACGCCCTGCTGAAACTTGCCTTCTGGCACCACATTCACGGGGCAGCCGTCTTTCTTCGGCCACCTGCCAAGCGGCCCCATATCGCCGCGCTCGTTGCACTCCGCTTGTCAGATTGGCTTCCCGTGGCGCTGATTTCAGCCTGGCCAAATACTAGCGCTCCGGAGAGCTGTCTCGCAGACAATAATGTCCCGGCATAGAAATTTGTCCTGCAATGTTCCCTCCTCTTTTCCCACACTGTGTTGCTCTGATGAATGCCTTGAGCATGGAACGACTTAAGGCAGCAAGTATTCCTCGCCGGCCACCTCTCGCTGTGCAAGAGGTACGCCGTGGACCCTGTGAACGCTGCCAAGCAAAAAGCAGAGCCGTGACCATAAAAGCGAGGAGAGAGCATGCACGAAGCACACTAGTTCTGTCTAGTGCTTTCCGTGCAGAGAGGCGGCAAAGCTGAATGCCGTGTCCGAGCTTGACAACTCGCTGGAGCACAGAAAGCCAAGAATGAAGAGGCGGAACACAGCCTTGGTTTCAGCAGCTTCCGGGACTGCAAAAGTTCACCAATAGCTCTGTCAAAGCAGAACTCGGCTGCGAATGCTCTCGCAGCTTGGGAAAGTTAGGCGCAGCTGTTGACCAGCTCTGCCCGTGGCCACAGGCTGCTTCTTCCACCTTTCACTGGGGCAGAGCTTTTGCGGAACAGAGACGGCATTCTTCAAGTGCGTGTTCTCCAAGGAGCTGTGAAACAGAGCCTAGCACGCTGTCTCGCTGATACTGGCTTTCGGCAAGCAAGCGTGCCGCACCGCCTACATTCTGCACTCTGGCAGCCTAGTTGCCAGCTTTCGACAGGTGCTGTCCTAGCAAGGAAGCTCAGGCAGTCAAAGCCGGCGCAGGGCGGCACCTTTCTGCTTTGCCCGCCTAAGCGGCGTCACACTCCCAAGGATACTGTGTCCTTTCCCTCTGCACTGCGTCTGCCGACGTGCTCTCTGCATCTCGGAGCATAACGGCAAAGGACAACGTTTTGCACGGCAGGGTAGAAATGGCATTGCTAGCAGGAAAGCTAGATGCCTTGGAACTGCCCGCTTACCCCTTGCCACTCACTTCAGGCTCGTACGCTGAGCAGAACAGCCTGTTGTTCCTGAAGCTTCGCTGGCTGTCGTTCGTGCCCAGACGCGATTTCCTTCCCAAGGAGGCGAAGCGCCCTCTACTTCTCGCACCGAGCGCGCTGCTCCTGGCTTTCGCCTCTGCCGCAACGAGCTCGCTACGCGCACTTTTCTTCTCAACCCTGGGTGCCCTTGCCTTCTGCCTTTCTTGTCTCGTGAATGGAGACGGAAAGCTTCTCGGCTAGAACTCGCCTAGAACAACTGCGGCTGCACATTGAGCTGGCCCGGAACGCCCTGCTGAAACTTGCCTTCTGGCACCACATTCACGGGGCAGCCGTCTTTCTTCGGCCACCTGCCAAGCGGCCCCATATCGCCGCGCTCGTTGCACTCCGCTTGTCAGATTGGCTTCCCGTGGCGCTGATTTCAGCCTGGCCAAATACTAGCGCTCCGGAGAGCTGTCTCGCAGACAATAATGTCCCGGCATAGAAATTTGTCCTGCAATGTTCCCTCCTCTTTTCCCACACTGTGTTGCTCTGATGAATGCCTTGAGCATGGAACGACTTAAGCCAGCAAGTATTCCTCGCCGGCCACCTCTCGCTGTGCAAGAGGTACGCCGTGGACCCTGTGAACGCTGCCAAGCAAAAAGCAGAGCCGTGACCATAAAAGCGAGGAGAGAGCATGCACGAAGCACACTAGTTCTGTCTAGTGCTTTCCGTGCAGAGAGGCGGCAAAGCTGAATGCCGTGTCCGAGCTTGACAACTCGCTGGAGCACAGAAAGCCAAGAATGAAGAGGCGGAACACAGCCTTGGTTTCAGCAGCTTCCGGGACTGCAAAAGTTCACCAATAGCTCTGTCAAAGCAGAACTCGGCTGCGAATGCTCTCGCAGCTTGGGAAAGTTAGGCGCAGCTGTTGACCAGCTCTGCCCGTGGCCACAGGCTGCTTCTTCCACCTTTCACTGGGGCAGAGCTTTTGCGGAACAGAGACGGCATTCTTCCAGTGCGTGTTCTCCAAGGAGCTGTGAAACAGAGCCTAGCACGCTGTCTCGCTGATACTGGCTTTCGGCAAGCAAGCGTGCCGCACCGCCTACATTCTGCACTCTGGCAGCCTAGTTGCCAGCTTTCGACAGGTGCTGTCCTAGCAAGGAAGCTCAGGCAGTCAAAGCCGGTGCAGGGCGGCACCTTTCTGCTTTGCCCGCCTAAGCGGCGTCACACTCCCAAGGATACTGTGTCCTTTCCCTCTGCACTGCGTCTGCCGACGTGCTCTCTGCATCTCGGAGCATAACGGCAAAGGACAACGTTTTGCACGGCAGGGTAGAAATGGCATTGCTAGCAGGAAAGCTAGATGCCTTGGAACTGCCCGCTTACCCCTTGCCACTCACTTCAGGCTCGTACGCTGAGCAGAACAGCCTGTTGTTCCTGAAGCTTCGCTGGCTGTCGTTCGTGCCCAGACGCGATTTCCTTCCCAAGGAGGCGAAGCGCCCTCTACTTCTCGCACCGAGCGCGCTGCTCCTGGCTTTCGCCTCTGCCGCAACGAGCTCGCTACGCGCACTTTTCTTCTCAACCCTGGGTGCCCTTGCCTTCTGCCTTTCTTGTCTCGTGAATGGAGACGGAAAGCTTCTCGGCTAGAACTCGCCTAGAACAACTGCGGCTGCACATTGAGCTGGCCCGGAACGCCCTGCTGAAACTTGCCTTCTGGCACCACATTCACGGGGCAGCCGTCTTTCTTCGGCCACCTGCCAAGCGGCCCCATATCGCCGCGCTCGTTGCACTCCGCTTGTCAGATTGGCTTCCCGTGGCGCTGATTTCAGCCTGGCCAAATACTAGCGCTCCGGAGAGCTGTCTCGCAGACAATAATGTCCCGGCATAGAAATTTGTCCTGCAATGTTCCCTCCTCTTTTCCCACACTGTGTTGCTCTGATGAATGCCTTGAGCATGGAACGACTTAAGGCAGCAAGTATTCCTCGCCGGCCACCTCTCGCTGTGCAAGAGGTACGCCGTGGACCCTGTGAACGCTGCCAAGCAAAAAGCAGAGCCGTGACCATAAAAGCGAGGAGAGAGCATGCACGAAGCACACTAGTTCTGTCTAGTGCTTTCCGTGCAGAGAGGCGGCAAAGCTGAATGCCGTGTCCGAGCTTGACAACTCGCTGGAGCACAGAAAGCCAAGAATGAAGAGGCGGAACACAGCCTTGGTTTCAGCAGCTTCCGGGACTGCAAAAGTTCACCAATAGCTCTGTCAAAGCAGAACTCGGCTGCGAATGCTCTCGCAGCTTGGGAAAGTTAGGCGCAGCTGTTGACCAGCTCTGCCCGTGGCCACAGGCTGCTTCTTCCACCTTTCACTGGGGCAGAGCTTTTGCGGAACAGAGACGGCATTCTTCCAGTGCGTGTTCTCCAAGGAGCTGTGAAACAGAGCCTAGCACGCTGTCTCGCTGATACTGGCTTTCGGCAAGCAAGCGTGCCGCACCGCCTACATTCTGCACTCTGGCAGCCTAGTTGCCAGCTTTCGACAGGTGCTGTCCTAGCAAGGAAGCTCAGGCAGTCAAAGCCGGTGCAGGGCGGCACCTTTCTGCTTTGCCCGCCTAAGCGGCGTCACACTCCCAAGGATACTGTGTCCTTTCCCTCTGCACTGCGTCTGCCGACGTGCTCTCTGCATCTCGGAGCATAACGGCAAAGGACAACGTTTTGCACGGCAGGGTAGAAATGGCATTGCTAGCAGGAAAGCTAGATGCCTTGGAACTGCCCGCTTACCCCTTGCCACTCACTTCAGGCTCGTACGCTGAGCAGAACAGCCTGTTGTTCCTGAAGCTTCGCTGGCTGTCGTTCGTGCCCAGACGCGATTTCCTTCCCAAGGAGGCGAAGCGCCCTCTACTTCTCGCACCGAGCGCGCTGCTCCTGGCTTTCGCCTCTGCCGCAACGAGCTCGCTACGCGCACTTTTCTTCTCAACCCTGGGTGCCCTTGCCTTCTGCCTTTCTTGTCTCGTGAATGGAGACGGAAAGCTTCTCGGCTAGAACTCGCCTAGAACAACTGCGGCTGCACATTGAGCTGGCCCGGAACGCCCTGCTGAAACTTGCCTTCTGGCACCACATTCACGGGGCAGCCGTCTTTCTTCGGCCACCTGCCAAGCGGCCCCATATCGCCGCGCTCGTTGCACTCCGCTTGTCAGATTGGCTTCCCGTGGCGCTGATTTCAGCCTGGCCAAATACTAGCGCTCCGGAGAGCTGTCTCGCAGACAATAATGTCCCGGCATAGAAATTTGTCCTGCAATGTTCCCTCCTCTTTTCCCACACTGTGTTGCTCTGATGAATGCCTTGAGCATGGAACGACTTAAGGCAGCAAGTATTCCTCGCCGGCCACCTCTCGCTGTGCAAGAGGTACGCCGTGGACCCTGTGAACGCTGCCAAGCAAAAAGCAGAGCCGTGACCATAAAAGCGAGGAGAGAGCATGCACGAAGCACACTAGTTCTGTCTAGTGCTTTCCGTGCAGAGAGGCGGCAAAGCTGAATGCCGTGTCCGAGCTTGACAACTCGCTGGAGCACAGAAAGCCAAGAATGAAGAGGCGGAACACAGCCTTGGTTTCAGCAGCTTCCGGGACTGCAAAAGTTCACCAATAGCTCTGTCAAAGCAGAACTCGGCTGCGAATGCTCTCGCAGCTTGGGAAAGTTAGGCGCAGCTGTTGACCAGCTCTGCCCGTGGCCACAGGCTGCTTCTTCCACCTTTCACTGGGGCAGAGCTTTTGCGGAACAGAGACGGCATTCTTCAAGTGCGTGTTCTCCAAGGAGCTGTGAAACAGAGCCTAGCACGCTGTCTCGCTGATACTGGCTTTCGGCAAGCAAGCGTGCCGCACCGCCTACATTCTGCACTCTGGCAGCCTAGTTGCCAGCTTTCGACAGGTGCTGTCCTAGCAAGGAAGCTCAGGCAGTCAAAGCCGGCGCAGGGCGGCACCTTTCTGCTTTGCCCGCCTAAGCGGCGTCACACTCCCAAGGATACTGTGTCCTTTCCCTCTGCACTGCGTCTGCCGACGTGCTCTCTGCATCTCGGAGCATAACGGCAAAGGACAACGTTTTGCACGGCAGGGTAGAAATGGCATTGCTAGCAGGAAAGCTAGATGCCTTGGAACTGCCCGCTTACCCCTTGCCACTCACTTCAGGCTCGTACGCTGAGCAGAACAGCCTGTTGTTCCTGAAGCTTCGCTGGCTGTCGTTCGTGCCCAGACGCGATTTCCTTCCCAAGGAGGCGAAGCGCCCTCTACTTCTCGCACCGAGCGCGCTGCTCCTGGCTTTCGCCTCTGCCGCAACGAGCTCGCTACGCGCACTTTTCTTCTCAACCCTGGGTGCCCTTGCCTTCTGCCTTTCTTGTCTCGTGAATGGAGACGGAAAGCTTCTCGGCTAGAACTCGCCTAGAACAACTGCGGCTGCACATTGAGCTGGCCCGGAACGCCCTGCTGAAACTTGCCTTCTGGCACCACATTCACGGGGCAGCCGTCTTTCTTCGGCCACCTGCCAAGCGGCCCCATATCGCCGCGCTCGTTGCACTCCGCTTGTCAGATTGGCTTCCCGTGGCGCTGATTTCAGCCTGGCCAAATACTAGCGCTCCGGAGAGCTGTCTCGCAGACAATAATGTCCCGGCATAGAAATTTGTCCTGCAATGTTCCCTCCTCTTTTCCCACACTGTGTTGCTCTGATGAATGCCTTGAGCATGGAACGACTTAAGGCAGCAAGTATTCCTCGCCGGCCACCTCTCGCTGTGCAAGAGGTACGCCGTGGACCCTGTGAACGCTGCCAAGCAAAAAGCAGAGCCGTGACCATAAAAGCGAGGAGAGAGCATGCACGAAGCACACTAGTTCTGTCTAGTGCTTTCCGTGCAGAGAGGCGGCAAAGCTGAATGCCGTGTCCGAGCTTGACAACTCGCTGGAGCACAGAAAGCCAAGAATGAAGAGGCGGAACACAGCCTTGGTTTCAGCAGCTTCCGGGACTGCAAAAGTTCACCAATAGATCTGTCAAAGCAGAACTCGGCTGCGAATGCTCTCGCAGCTTGGGAAAGTTAGGCGCAGCTGTTGACCAGCTCTGCCCGTGGCCACAGGCTGCTTCTTCCACCTTTCACTGGGGCAGAGCTTTTGCGGAACAGAGACGGCATTCTTCCAGTGCGTGTTCTCCAAGGAGCTGTGAAACAGAGCCTAGCACGCTGTCTCGCTGATACTGGCTTTCGGCAAGCAAGCGTGCCGCACCGCCTACATTCTGCACTCTGGCAGCCTAGTTGCCAGCTTTCGACAGGTGCTGTCCTAGCAAGGAAGCTCAGGCAGTCAAAGCCGGTGCAGGGCGGCACCTTTCTGCTTTGCCCGCCTAAGCGGCGTCACACTCCCAAGGATACTGTGTCCTTTCCCTCTGCACTGCGTCTGCCGACGTGCTCTCTGCATCTCGGAGCATAACGGCAAAGGACAACGTTTTGCACGGCAGGGTAGAAATGGCATTGCTAGCAGGAAAGCTAGATGCCTTGGAACTGCCCGCTTACCCCTTGCCACTCACTTCAGGCTCGTACGCTGAGCAGAACAGCCTGTTGTTCCTGAAGCTTCGCTGGCTGTCGTTCGTGCCCAGACGCGATTTCCTTCCCAAGGAGGCGAAGCGCCCTCTACTTCTCGCACCGAGCGCGCTGCTCCTGGCTTTCGCCTCTGCCGCAACGAGCTCGCTACGCGCACTTTTCTTCTCAACCCTGGGTGCCCTTGCCTTCTGCCTTTCTTGTCTCGTGAATGGAGACGGAAAGCTTCTCGGCTAGAACTCGCCTAGAACAACTGCGGCTGCACATTGAGCTGGCCCGGAACGCCCTGCTGAAACTTGCCTTCTGGCACCACATTCACGGGGCAGCCGTCTTTCTTCGGCCACCTGCCAAGCGGCCCCATATCGCCGCGCTCGTTGCACTCCGCTTGTCAGATTGGCTTCCCGTGGCGCTGATTTCAGCCTGGCCAAATACTAGCGCTCCGGAGAGCTGTCTCGCAGACAATAATGTCCCGGCATAGAAATTTGTCCTGCAATGTTCCCTCCTCTTTTCCCACACTGTGTTGCTCTGATGAATGCCTTGAGCATGGAACGACTTAAGGCAGCAAGTATTCCTCGCCGGCCACCTCTCGCTGTGCAAGAGGTACGCCGTGGACCCTGTGAACGCTGCCAAGCAAAAAGCAGAGCCGTGACCATAAAAGCGAGGAGAGAGCATGCACGAAGCACACTAGTTCTGTCTAGTGCTTTCCGTGCAGAGAGGCGGCAAAGCTGAATGCCGTGTCCGAGCTTGACAACTCGCTGGAGCACAGAAAGCCAAGAATGAAGAGGCGGAACACAGCCTTGGTTTCAGCAGCTTCCGGGACTGCAAAAGTTCACCAATAGCTCTGTCAAAGCAGAACTCGGCTGCGAATGCTCTCGCAGCTTGGGAAAGTTAGGCGCAGCTGTTGACCAGCTCTGCCCGTGGCCACAGGCTGCTTCTTCCACCTTTCACTGGGGCAGAGCTTTTGCGGAACAGAGACGGCATTCTTCCAGTGCGTGTTCTCCAAGGAGCTGTGAAACAGAGCCTAGCACGCTGTCTCGCTGATACTGGCTTTCGGCAAGCAAGCGTGCCGCACCGCCTACATTCTGCACTCTGGCAGCCTAGTTGCCAGCTTTCGACAGGTGCTGTCCTAGCAAGGAAGCTCAGGCAGTCAAAGCCGGTGCAGGGCGGCACCTTTCTGCTTTGCCCGCCTAAGCGGCGTCACACTCCCAAGGATACTGTGTCCTTTCCCTCTGCACTGCGTCTGCCGACGTGCTCTCTGCATCTCGGAGCATAACGGCAAAGGACAACGTTTTGCACGGCAGGGTAGAAATGGCATTGCTAGCAGGAAAGCTAGATGCCTTGGAACTGCCCGCTTACCCCTTGCCACTCACTTCAGGCTCGTACGCTGAGCAGAACAGCCTGTTGTTCCTGAAGCTTCGCTGGCTGTCGTTCGTGCCCAGACGCGATTTCCTTCCCAAGGAGGCGAAGCGCCCTCTACTTCTCGCACCGAGCGCGCTGCTCCTGGCTTTCGCCTCTGCCGCAACGAGCTCGCTACGCGCACTTTTCTTCTCAACCCTGGGTGCCCTTGCCTTCTGCCTTTCTTGTCTCGTGAATGGAGACGGAAAGCTTCTCGGCTAGAACTCGCCTAGAACAACTGCGGCTGCACATTGAGCTGGCCCGGAACGCCCTGCTGAAACTTGCCTTCTGGCACCACATTCACGGGGCAGCCGTCTTTCTTCGGCCACCTGCCAAGCGGCCCCATATCGCCGCGCTCGTTGCACTCCGCTTGTCAGATTGGCTTCCCGTGGCGCTGATTTCAGCCTGGCCAAATACTAGCGCTCCGGAGAGCTGTCTCGCAGACAATAATGTCCCGGCATAGAAATTTGTCCTGCAATGTTCCCTCCTCTTTTCCCACACTGTGTTGCTCTGATGAATGCCTTGAGCATGGAACGACTTAAGGCAGCAAGTATTCCTCGCCGGCCACCTCTCGCTGTGCAAGAGGTACGCCGTGGACCCTGTGAACGCTGCCAAGCAAAAAGCAGAGCCGTGACCATAAAAGCGAGGAGAGAGCATGCACGAAGCACACTAGTTCTGTCTAGTGCTTTCCGTGCAGAGAGGCGGCAAAGCTGAATGCCGTGTCCGAGCTTGACAACTCGCTGGAGCACAGAAAGCCAAGAATGAAGAGGCGGAACACAGCCTTGGTTTCAGCAGCTTCCGGGACTGCAAAAGTTCACCAATAGCTCTGTCAAAGCAGAACTCGGCTGCGAATGCTCTCGCAGCTTGGGAAAGTTAGGCGCAGCTGTTGACCAGCTCTGCCCGTGGCCACAGGCTGCTTCTTCCACCTTTCACTGGGGCAGAGCTTTTGCGGAACAGAGACGGCATTCTTCCAGTGCGTGTTCTCCAAGGAGCTGTGAAACAGAGCCTAGCACGCTGTCTCGCTGATACTGGCTTTCGGCAAGCAAGCGTGCCGCACCGCCTACATTCTGCACTCTGGCAGCCTAGTTGCCAGCTTTCGACAGGTGCTGTCCTAGCAAGGAAGCTCAGGCAGTCAAAGCCGGTGCAGGGCGGCACCTTTCTGCTTTGCCCGCCTAAGTGGCGTCACACTCCCAAGGATACTGTGTCCTTTCCCTCTGCACTGCGTCTGCCGACGTGCTCTCTGCATCTCGGAGCATAACGGCAAAGGACAACGTTTTGCACGGCAGGGTAGAAATGGCATTGCTAGCAGGAAAGCTAGATGCCTTGGAACTGCCCGCTTACCCCTTGCCACTCACTTCAGGCTCGTACGCTGAGCAGAACAGCCTGTTGTTCCTGAAGCTTCGCTGGCTGTCGTTCGTGCCCAGACGCGATTTCCTTCCCAAGGAGGCGAAGCGCCCTCTACTTCTCGCACCGAGCGCGCTGCTCCTGGCTTTCGCCTCTGCCGCAACGAGCTCGCTACGCGCACTTTTCTTCTCAACCCTGGGTGCCCTTGCCTTCTGCCTTTCTTGTCTCGTGAATGGAGACGGAAAGCTTCTCGGCTAGAACTCGCCTAGAACAACTGCGGCTGCACATTGAGCTGGCCCGGAACGCCCTGCTGAAACTTGCCTTCTGGCACCACATTCACGGGGCAGCCGTCTTTCTTCGGCCACCTGCCAAGCGGCCCCATATCGCCGCGCTCGTTGCACTCCGCTTGTCAGATTGGCTTCCCGTGGCGCTGATTTCAGCCTGGCCAAATACTAGCGCTCCGGAGAGCTGTCTCGCAGACAATAATGTCCCGGCATAGAAATTTGTCCTGCAATGTTCCCTCCTCTTTTCCCACACTGTGTTGCTCTGATGAATGCCTTGAGCATGGAACGACTTAAGGCAGCAAGTATTCCTCGCCGGCCACCTCTCGCTGTGCAAGAGGTACGCCGTGGACCCTGTGAACGCTGCCAAGCAAAAAGCAGAGCCGTGACCATAAAAGCGAGGAGAGAGCATGCACGAAGCACACTAGTTCTGTCTAGTGCTTTCCGTGCAGAGAGGCGGCAAAGCTGAATGCCGTGTCCGAGCTTGACAACTCGCTGGAGCACAGAAAGCCAAGAATGAAGAGGCGGAACACAGCCTTGGTTTCAGCAGCTTCCGGGACTGCAAAAGTTCACCAATAGCTCTGTCAAAGCAGAACTCGGCTGCGAATGCTCTCGCAGCTTGGGAAAGTTAGGCGCAGCTGTTGACCAGCTCTGCCCGTGGCCACAGGCTGCTTCTTCCACCTTTCACTGGGGCAGAGCTTTTGCGGAACAGAGACGGCATTCTTCCAGTGCGTGTTCTCCAAGGAGCTGTGAAACAGAGCCTAGCACGCTGTCTCGCTGATACTGGCTTTCGGCAAGCAAGCGTGCCGCACCGCCTACATTCTGCACTCTGGCAGCCTAGTTGCCAGCTTTCGACAGGTGCTGTCCTAGCAAGGAAGCTCAGGCAGTCAAAGCCGGTGCAGGGCGGCACCTTTCTGCTTTGCCCGCCTAAGCGGCGTCACACTCCCAAGGATACTGTGTCCTTTCCCTCTGCACTGCGTCTGCCGACGTGCTCTCTGCATCTCGGAGCATAACGGCAAAGGACAACGTTTTGCACGGCAGGGTAGAAATGGCATTGCTAGCAGGAAAGCTAGATGCCTTGGAACTGCCCGCTTACCCCTTGCCACTCACTTCAGGCTCGTACGCTGAGCAGAACAGCCTGTTGTTCCTGAAGCTTCGCTGGCTGTCGTTCGTGCCCAGACGCGATTTCCTTCCCAAGGAGGCGAAGCGCCCTCTACTTCTCGCACCGAGCGCGCTGCTCCTGGCTTTCGCCTCTGCCGCAACGAGCTCGCTACGCGCACTTTTCTTCTCAACCCTGGGTGCCCTTGCCTTCTGCCTTTCTTGTCTCGTGAATGGAGACGGAAAGCTTCTCGGCTAGAACTCGCCTAGAACAACTGCGGCTGCACATTGAGCTGGCCCGGAACGCCCTGCTGAAACTTGCCTTCTGGCACCACATTCACGGGGCAGCCGTCTTTCTTCGGCCACCTGCCAAGCGGCCCCATATCGCCGCGCTCGTTGCACTCCGCTTGTCAGATTGGCTTCCCGTGGCGCTGATTTCAGCCTGGCCAAATACTAGCGCTCCGGAGAGCTGTCTCGCAGACAATAATGTCCCGGCATAGAAATTTGTCCTGCAATGTTCCCTCCTCTTTTCCCACACTGTGTTGCTCTGATGAATGCCTTGAGCATGGAACGACTTAAGCCAGCAAGTATTCCTCGCCGGCCACCTCTCGCTGTGCAAGAGGTACGCCGTGGACCCTGTGAACGCTGCCAAGCAAAAAGCAGAGCCGTGACCATAAAAGCGAGGAGAGAGCATGCACGAAGCACACTAGTTCTGTCTAGTGCTTTCCGTGCAGAGAGGCGGCAAAGCTGAATGCCGTGTCCGAGCTTGACAACTCGCTGGAGCACAGAAAGCCAAGAATGAAGAGGCGGAACACAGCCTTGGTTTCAGCAGCTTCCGGGACTGCAAAAGTTCACCAATAGCTCTGTCAAAGCAGAACTCGGCTGCGAATGCTCTCGCAGCTTGGGAAAGTTAGGCGCAGCTGTTGACCAGCTCTGCCCGTGGCCACAGGCTGCTTCTTCCACCTTTCACTGGGGCAGAGCTTTTGCGGAACAGAGACGGCATTCTTCCAGTGCGTGTTCTCCAAGGAGCTGTGAAACAGAGCCTAGCACGCTGTCTCGCTGATACTGGCTTTCGGCAAGCAAGCGTGCCGCACCGCCTACATTCTGCACTCTGGCAGCCTAGTTGCCAGCTTTCGACAGGTGCTGTCCTAGCAAGGAAGCTCAGGCAGTCAAAGCCGGTGCAGGGCGGCACCTTTCTGCTTTGCCCGCCTAAGTGGCGTCACACTCCCAAGGATACTGTGTCCTTTCCCTCTGCACTGCGTCTGCCGACGTGCTCTCTGCATCTCGGAGCATAACGGCAAAGGACAACGTTTTGCACGGCAGGGTAGAAATGGCATTGCTAGCAGGAAAGCTAGATGCCTTGGAACTGCCCGCTTACCCCTTGCCACTCACTTCAGGCTCGTACGCTGAGCAGAACAGCCTGTTGTTCCTGAAGCTTCGCTGGCTGTCGTTCGTGCCCAGACGCGATTTCCTTCCCAAGGAGGCGAAGCGCCCTCTACTTCTCGCACCGAGCGCGCTGCTCCTGGCTTTCGCCTCTGCCGCAACGAGCTCGCTACGCGCACTTTTCTTCTCAACCCTGGGTGCCCTTGCCTTCTGCCTTTCTTGTCTCGTGAATGGAGACGGAAAGCTTCTCGGCTAGAACTCGCCTAGAACAACTGCGGCTGCACATTGAGCTGGCCCGGAACGCCCTGCTGAAACTTGCCTTCTGGCACCACATTCACGGGGCAGCCGTCTTTCTTCGGCCACCTGCCAAGCGGCCCCATATCGCCGCGCTCGTTGCACTCCGCTTGTCAGATTGGCTTCCCGTGGCGCTGATTTCAGCCTGGCCAAATACTAGCGCTCCGGAGAGCTGTCTCGCAGACAATAATGTCCCGGCATAGAAATTTGTCCTGCAATGTTCCCTCCTCTTTTCCCACACTGTGTTGCTCTGATGAATGCCTTGAGCATGGAACGACTTAAGGCAGCAAGTATTCCTCGCCGGCCACCTCTCGCTGTGCAAGAGGTACGCCGTGGACCCTGTGAACGCTGCCAAGCAAAAAGCAGAGCCGTGACCATAAAAGCGAGGAGAGAGCATGCACGAAGCACACTAGTTCTGTCTAGTGCTTTCCGTGCAGAGAGGCGGCAAAGCTGAATGCCGTGTCCGAGCTTGACAACTCGCTGGAGCACAGAAAGCCAAGAATGAAGAGGCGGAACACAGCCTTGGTTTCAGCAGCTTCCGGGACTGCAAAAGTTCACCAATAGCTCTGTCAAAGCAGAACTCGGCTGCGAATGCTCTCGCAGCTTGGGAAAGTTAGGCGCAGCTGTTGACCAGCTCTGCCCGTGGCCACAGGCTGCTTCTTCCACCTTTCACTGGGGCAGAGCTTTTGCGGAACAGAGACGGCATTCTTCCAGTGCGTGTTCTCCAAGGAGCTGTGAAACAGAGCCTAGCACGCTGTCTCGCTGATACTGGCTTTCGGCAAGCAAGCGTGCCGCACCGCCTACATTCTGCACTCTGGCAGCCTAGTTGCCAGCTTTCGACAGGTGCTGTCCTAGCAAGGAAGCTCAGGCAGTCAAAGCCGGTGCAGGGCGGCACCTTTCTGCTTTGCCCGCCTAAGCGGCGTCACACTCCCAAGGATACTGTGTCCTTTCCCTCTGCACTGCGTCTGCCGACGTGCTCTCTGCATCTCGGAGCATAACGGCAAAGGACAACGTTTTGCACGGCAGGGTAGAAATGGCATTGCTAGCAGGAAAGCTAGATGCCTTGGAACTGCCCGCTTACCCCTTGCCACTCACTTCAGGCTCGTACGCTGAGCAGAACAGCCTGTTGTTCCTGAAGCTTCGCTGGCTGTCGTTCGTGCCCAGACGCGATTTCCTTCCCAAGGAGGCGAAGCGCCCTCTACTTCTCGCACCGAGCGCGCTGCTCCTGGCTTTCGCCTCTGCCGCAACGAGCTCGCTACGCGCACTTTTCTTCTCAACCCTGGGTGCCCTTGCCTTCTGCCTTTCTTGTCTCGTGAATGGAGACGGAAAGCTTCTCGGCTAGAACTCGCCTAGAACAACTGCGGCTGCACATTGAGCTGGCCCGGAACGCCCTGCTGAAACTTGCCTTCTGGCACCACATTCACGGGGCAGCCGTCTTTCTTCGGCCACCTGCCAAGCGGCCCCATATCGCCGCGCTCGTTGCACTCCGCTTGTCAGATTGGCTTCCCGTGGCGCTGATTTCAGCCTGGCCAAATACTAGCGCTCCGGAGAGCTGTCTCGCAGACAATAATGTCCCGGCATAGAAATTTGTCCTGCAATGTTCCCTCCTCTTTTCCCACACTGTGTTGCTCTGATGAATGCCTTGAGCATGGAACGACTTAAGGCAGCAAGTATTCCTCGCCGGCCACCTCTCGCTGTGCAAGAGGTACGCCGTGGACCCTGTGAACGCTGCCAAGCAAAAAGCAGAGCCGTGACCATAAAAGCGAGGAGAGAGCATGCACGAAGCACACTAGTTCTGTCTAGTGCTTTCCGTGCAGAGAGGCGGCAAAGCTGAATGCCGTGTCCGAGCTTGACAACTCGCTGGAGCACAGAAAGCCAAGAATGAAGAGGCAGAACACAGCCTTGGTTTCAGCAGCTTCCGGGACTGCAAAAGTTCACCAATAGCTCTGTCAAAGCAGAACTCGGCTGCGAATGCTCTCGCAGCTTGGGAAAGTTAGGCGCAGCTGTTGACCAGCTCTGCCTGTGGCCACAGGCTGCTTCTTCCACCTTTCACTGGGGCAGAGCTTTTGCGGAACAGAGACGGCATTCTTCCAGTGCGTGTTCTCCAAGGAGCTGTGAAACAGAGCCTAGCACGCTGTCTCGCTGATACTGGCTTTCGGCAAGCAAGCGTGCCGCACCGCCTACATTCTGCACTCTGGCAGCCTAGTTGCCAGCTTTCGACAGGTGCTGTCCTAGCAAGGAAGCTCAGGCAGTCAAAGCCGGTGCAGGGCGGCACCTTTCTGCTTTGCCCGCCTAAGCGGCGTCACACTCCCAAGGATACTGTGTCCTTTCCCTCTGCACTGCGTCTGCCGACGTGCTCTCTGCATCTCGGAGCATAACGGCAAAGGACAACGTTTTGCACGGCAGGGTAGAAATGGCATTGCTAGCAGGAAAGCTAGATGCCTTGGAACTGCCCGCTTACCCCTTGCCACTCACTTCAGGCTCGTACGCTGAGCAGAACAGCCTGTTGTTCCTGAAGCTTCGCTGGCTGTCGTTCGTGCCCAGACGCGATTTCCTTCCCAAGGAGGCGAAGCGCCCTCTACTTCTCGCACCGAGCGCGCTGCTCCTGGCTTTCGCCTCTGCCGCAACGAGCTCGCTACGCGCACTTTTCTTCTCAACCCTGGGTGCCCTTGCCTTCTGCCTTTCTTGTCTCGTGAATGGAGACGGAAAGCTTCTCGGCTAGAACTCGCCTAGAACAACTGCGGCTGCACATTGAGCTGGCCCGGAACGCCCTGCTGAAACTTGCCTTCTGGCACCACATTCACGGGGCAGCCGTCTTTCTTCGGCCACCTGCCAAGCGGCCCCATATCGCCGCGCTCGTTGCACTCCGCTTGTCAGATTGGCTTCCCGTGGCGCTGATTTCAGCCTGGCCAAATACTAGCGCTCCGGAGAGCTGTCTCGCAGACAATAATGTCCCGGCATAGAAATTTGTCCTGCAATGTTCCCTCCTCTTTTCCCACACTGTGTTGCTCTGATGAATGCCTTGAGCATGGAACGACTTAAGGCAGCAAGTATTCCTCGCCGGCCACCTCTCGCTGTGCAAGAGGTACGCCGTGGACCCTGTGAACGCTGCCAAGCAAAAAGCAGAGCCGTGACCATAAAAGCGAGGAGAGAGCATGCACGAAGCACACTAGTTCTGTCTAGTGCTTTCCGTGCAGAGAGGCGGCAAAGCTGAATGCCGTGTCCGAGCTTGACAACTCGCTGGAGCACAGAAAGCCAAGAATGAAGAGGCGGAACACAGCCTTGGTTTCAGCAGCTTCCGGGACTGCAAAAGTTCACCAATAGCTCTGTCAAAGCAGAACTCGGCTGCGAATGCTCTCGCAGCTTGGGAAAGTTAGGCGCAGCTGTTGACCAGCTCTGCCCGTGGCCACAGGCTGCTTCTTCCACCTTTCACTGGGGCAGAGCTTTTGCGGAACAGAGACGGCATTCTTCCAGTGCGTGTTCTCCAAGGAGCTGTGAAACAGAGCCTAGCACGCTGTCTCGCTGATACTGGCTTTCGGCAAGCAAGCGTGCCGCACCGCCTACATTCTGCACTCTGGCAGCCTAGTTGCCAGCTTTCGACAGGTGCTGTCCTAGCAAGGAAGCTCAGGCAGTCAAAGCCGGTGCAGGGCGGCACCTTTCTGCTTTGCCCGCCTAAGCGGCGTCACACTCCCAAGGATACTGTGTCCTTTCCCTCTGCACTGCGTCTGCCGACGTGCTCTCTGCATCTCGGAGCATAACGGCAAAGGACAACGTTTTGCACGGCAGGGTAGAAATGGCATTGCTAGCAGGAAAGCTAGATGCCTTGGAACTGCCCGCTTACCCCTTGCCACTCACTTCAGGCTCGTACGCTGAGCAGAACAGCCTGTTGTTCCTGAAGCTTCGCTGGCTGTCGTTCGTGCCCAGACACGATTTCCTTCCCAAGGAGGCGAAGCGCCCTCTACTTCTCGCACCGAGCGCGCTGCTCCTGGCTTTCGCCTCTGCCGCAACGAGCTCGCTACGCGCACTTTTCTTCTCAACCCTGGGTGCCCTTGCCTTCTGCCTTTCTTGTCTCGTGAATGGAGACGGAAAGCTTCTCGGCTAGAACTCGCCTAGAACAACTGCGGCTGCACATTGAGCTGGCCCGGAACGCCCTGCTGAAACTTGCCTTCTGGCACCACATTCACGGGGCAGCCGTCTTTCTTCGGCCACCTGCCAAGCGGCCCCATATCGCCGCGCTCGTTGCACTCCGCTTGTCAGATTGGCTTCCCGTGGCGCTGATTTCAGCCTGGCCAAATACTAGCGCTCCGGAGAGCTGTCTCGCAGACAATAATGTCCCGGCATAGAAATTTGTCCTGCAATGTTCCCTCCTCTTTTCCCACACTGTGTTGCTCTGATGAATGCCTTGAGCATGGAACGACTTAAGCCAGCAAGTATTCCTCGCCGGCCACCTCTCGCTGTGCAAGAGGTACGCCGTGGACCCTGTGAACGCTGCCAAGCAAAAAGCAGAGCCGTGACCATAAAAGCGAGGAGAGAGCATGCACGAAGCACACTAGTTCTGTCTAGTGCTTTCCGTGCAGAGAGGCGGCAAAGCTGAATGCCGTGTCCGAGCTTGACAACTCGCTGGAGCACAGAAAGCCAAGAATGAAGAGGCGGAACACAGCCTTGGTTTCAGCAGCTTCCGGGACTGCAAAAGTTCACCAATAGCTCTGTCAAAGCAGAACTCGGCTGCGAATGCTCTCGCAGCTTGGGAAAGTTAGGCGCAGCTGTTGACCAGCTCTGCCCGTGGCCACAGGCTGCTTCTTCCACCTTTCACTGGGGCAGAGCTTTTGCGGAACAGAGACGGCATTCTTCCAGTGCGTGTTCTCCAAGGAGCTGTGAAACAGAGCCTAGCACGCTGTCTCGCTGATACTGGCTTTCGGCAAGCAAGCGTGCCGCACCGCCTACATTCTGCACTCTGGCAGCCTAGTTGCCAGCTTTCGACAGGTGCTGTCCTAGCAAGGAAGCTCAGGCAGTCAAAGCCGGTGCAGGGCGGCACCTTTCTGCTTTGCCCGCCTAAGCGGCGTCACACTCCCAAGGATACTGTGTCCTTTCCCTCTGCACTGCGTCTGCCGACGTGCTCTCTGCATCTCGGAGCATAACGGCAAAGGACAACGTTTTGCACGGCAGGGTAGAAATGGCATTGCTAGCAGGAAAGCTAGATGCCTTGGAACTGCCCGCTTACCCCTTGCCACTCACTTCAGGCTCGTACGCTGAGCAGAACAGCCTGTTGTTCCTGAAGCTTCGCTGGCTGTCGTTCGTGCCCAGACGCCATTTCCTTCCCAAGGAGGCGAAGCGCCCTCTACTTCTCACACCGAGCGCGCTGCTCCTGGCTTTCGCCTCTGCCGCAACGAGCTCGCTACGCGCACTTTTCTTCTCAACCCTGGGTGCCCTTGCCTTCTGCCTTTCTTGTCTCGTGAATGGAGACGGAAAGCTTCTCGGCTAGAACTCGCCTAGAACAACTGCGGCTGCACATTGAGCTGGCCTGGAACGCCCTGCTGAAACTTGCCTTCTGGCACCACATTCACGGGGCAGCCGTCTTTCTTCGGCCACCTGCCAAGCGGCCCCATATCGCCGCGCTCGTTGCACTCCGCTTGTCAGATTGGCTTCCCGTGGCGCTGATTTCAGCCTGGCCAAATACTAGCGCTCCGGAGAGCTGTCTCGCAGACAATAATGTCCCGGCATAGAAATTTGTCCTGCAATGTTCCCTCCTCTTTTCCCACACTGTGTTGCTCTGATGAATGCCTTGAGCATGGAACGACTTAAGGCAGCAAGTATTCCTCGCCGGCCACCTCTCGCTGTGCAAGAGGTACGCCGTGGACCCTGTGAACGCTGCCAAGCAAAAAGCAGAGCCGTGACCATAAAAGCGAGGAGAGAGCATGCACGAAGCACACTAGTTCTGTCTAGTGCTTTCCGTGCAGAGAGGCGGCAAAGCTGAATGCCGTGTCCGAGCTTGACAACTCGCTGGAGCACAGAAAGCCAAGAATGAAGAGGCGGAACACAGCCTTGGTTTCAGCAGCTTCCGGGACTGCAAAAGTTCACCAATAGCTCTGTCAAAGCAGAACTCGGCTGCGAATGCTCTCGCAGCTTGGGAAAGTTAGGCGCAGCTGTTGACCAGCTCTGCCCGTGGCCACAGGCTGCTTCTTCCACCTTTCACTGGGGCAGAGCTTTTGCGGAACAGAGACGGCATTCTTCCAGTGCGTGTTCTCCAAGGAGCTGTGAAACAGAGCCTAGCACGCTGTCTCGCTGATACTGGCTTTCGGCAAGCAAGCGTGCCGCACCGCCTACATTCTGCACTCTGGCAGCCTAGTTGCCAGCTTTCGACAGGTGCTGTCCTAGCAAGGAAGCTCAGGCAGTCAAAGCCGGTGCAGGGCGGCACCTTTCTGCTTTGCCCGCCTAAGCGGCGTCACACTCCCAAGGATACTGTGTCCTTTCCCTCTGCACTGCGTCTGCCGACGTGCTCTCTGCATCTCGGAGCATAACGGCAAAGGACAACGTTTTGCACGGCAGGGTAGAAATGGCATTGCTAGCAGGAAAGCTAGATGCCTTGGAACTGCCCGCTTACCCCTTGCCACTCACTTCAGGCTCGTACGCTGAGCAGAACAGCCTGTTGTTCCTGAAGCTTCGCTGGCTGTCGTTCGTGCCCAGACGCGATTTCCTTCCCAAGGAGGCGAAGCGCCCTCTACTTCTCGCACCGAGCGCGCTGCTCCTGGCTTTCGCCTCTGCCGCAACGAGCTCGCTACGCGCACTTTTCTTCTCAACCCTGGGTGCCCTTGCCTTCTGCCTTTCTTGTCTCGTGAATGGAGACGGAAAGCTTCTCGGCTAGAACTCGCCTAGAACAACTGCGGCTGCACATTGAGCTGGCCCGGAACGCCCTGCTGAAACTTGCCTTCTGGCACCACATTCACGGGGCAGCCGTCTTTCTTCGGCCACCTGCCAAGCGGCCCCATATCGCCGCGCTCGTTGCACTCCGCTTGTCAGATTGGCTTCCCGTGGCGCTGATTTCAGCCTGGCCAAATACTAGCGCTCCGGAGAGCTGTCTCGCAGACAATAATGTCCCGGCATAGAAATTTGTCCTGCAATGTTCCCTCCTCTTTTCCCACACTGTGTTGCTCTGATGAATGCCTTGAGCATGGAACGACTTAAGGCAGCAAGTATTCCTCGCCGGCCACCTCTCGCTGTGCAAGAGGTACGCCGTGGACCCTGTGAACGCTGCCAAGCAAAAAGCAGAGCCGTGACCATAAAAGCGAGGAGAGAGCATGCACGAAGCACACTAGTTCTGTCTAGTGCTTTCCGTGCAGAGAGGCGGCAAAGCTGAATGCCGTGTCCGAGCTTGACAACTCGCTGGAGCACAGAAAGCCAAGAATGAAGAGGCGGAACACAGCCTTGGTTTCAGCAGCTTCCGGGACTGCAAAAGTTCACCAATAGCTCTGTCAAAGCAGAACTCGGCTGCGAATGCTCTCGCAGCTTGGGAAAGTTAGGCGCAGCTGTTGACCAGCTCTGCCCGTGGCCACAGGCTGCTTCTTCCACCTTTCACTGGGGCAGAGCTTTTGCGGAACAGAGACGGCATTCTTCCAGTGCGTGTTCTCCAAGGAGCTGTGAAACAGAGCCTAGCACGCTGTCTCGCTGATACTGGCTTTCGGCAAGCAAGCGTGCCGCACCGCCTACATTCTGCACTCTGGCAGCCTAGTTGCCAGCTTTCGACAGGTGCTGTCCTAGCAAGGAAGCTCAGGCAGTCAAAGCCGGTGCAGGGCGGCACCTTTCTGCTTTGCCCGCCTAAGCGGCGTCACACTCCCAAGGATACTGTGTCCTTTCCCTCTGCACTGCGTCTGCCGACGTGCTCTCTGCATCTCGGAGCATAACGGCAAAGGACAACGTTTTGCACGGCAGGGTAGAAATGGCATTGCTAGCAGGAAAGCTAGATGCCTTGGAACTGCCCGCTTACCCCTTGCCACTCACTTCAGGCTCGTACGCTGAGCAGAACAGCCTGTTGTTCCTGAAGCTTCGCTGGCTGTCGTTCGTGCCCAGACGCGATTTCCTTCCCAAGGAGGCGAAGCGCCCTCTACTTCTCGCACCGAGCGCGCTGCTCCTGGCTTTCGCCTCTGCCGCAACGAGCTCGCTACGCGCACTTTTCTTCTCAACCCTGGGTGCCCTTGCCTTCTGCCTTTCTTGTCTCGTGAATGGAGACGGAAAGCTTCTCGGCTAGAACTCGCCTAGAACAACTGCGGCTGCACATTGAGCTGGCCCGGAACGCCCTGCTGAAACTTGCCTTCTGGCACCACATTCACGGGGCAGCCGTCTTTCTTCGGCCACCTGCCAAGCGGCCCCATATCGCCGCGCTCGTTGCACTCCGCTTGTCAGATTGGCTTCCCGTGGCGCTGATTTCAGCCTGGCCAAATACTAGCGCTCCGGAGAGCTGTCTCGCAGACAATAATGTCCCGGCATAGAAATTTGTCCTGCAATGTTCCCTCCTCTTTTCCCACACTGTGTTGCTCTGATGAATGCCTTGAGCATGGAACGACTTAAGGCAGCAAGTATTCCTCGCCGGCCACCTCTCGCTGTGCAAGAGGTACGCCGTGGACCCTGTGAACGCTGCCAAGCAAAAAGCAGAGCCGTGACCATAAAAGCGAGGAGAGAGCATGCACGAAGCACACTAGTTCTGTCTAGTGCTTTCCGTGCAGAGAGGCGGCAAAGCTGAATGCCGTGTCCGAGCTTGACAACTCGCTGGAGCACAGAAAGCCAAGAATGAAGAGGCGGAACACAGCCTTGGTTTCAGCAGCTTCCGGGACTGCAAAAGTTCACCAATAGCTCTGTCAAAGCAGAACTCGGCTGCGAATGCTCTCGCAGCTTGGGAAAGTTAGGCGCAGCTGTTGACCAGCTCTGCCCGTGGCCACAGGCTGCTTCTTCCACCTTTCACTGGGGCAGAGCTTTTGCGGAACAGAGACGGCATTCTTCCAGTGCGTGTTCTCCAAGGAGCTGTGAAACAGAGCCTAGCACGCTGTCTCGCTGATACTGGCTTTCGGCAAGCAAGCGTGCCGCACCGCCTACATTCTGCACTCTGGCAGCCTAGTTGCCAGCTTTCGACAGGTGCTGTCCTAGCAAGGAAGCTCAGGCAGTCAAAGCCGGTGCAGGGCGGCACCTTTCTGCTTTGCCCGCCTAAGCGGCGTCACACTCCCAAGGATACTGTGTCCTTTCCCTCTGCACTGCGTCTGCCGACGTGCTCTCTGCATCTCGGAGCATAACGGCAAAGGACAACGTTTTGCACGGCAGGGTAGAAATGGCATTGCTAGCAGGAAAGCTAGATGCCTTGGAACTGCCCGCTTACCCCTTGCCACTCACTTCAGGCTCGTACGCTGAGCAGAACAGCCTGTTGTTCCTGAAGCTTCGCTGGCTGTCGTTCGTGCCCAGACGCGATTTCCTTCCCAAGGAGGCGAAGCGCCCTCTACTTCTCGCACCGAGCGCGCTGCTCCTGGCTTTCGCCTCTGCCGCAACGAGCTCGCTACGCGCACTTTTCTTCTCAACCCTGGGTGCCCTTGCCTTCTGCCTTTCTTGTCTCGTGAATGGAGACGGAAAGCTTCTCGGCTAGAACTCGCCTAGAACAACTGCGGCTGCACATTGAGCTGGCCCGGAACGCCCTGCTGAAACTTGCCTTCTGGCACCACATTCACGGGGCAGCCGTCTTTCTTCGGCCACCTGCCAAGCGGCCCCATATCGCCGCGCTCGTTGCACTCCGCTTGTCAGATTGGCTTCCCGTGGCGCTGATTTCAGCCTGGCCAAATACTAGCGCTCCGGAGAGCTGTCTCGCAGACAATAATGTCCCGGCATAGAAATTTGTCCTGCAATGTTCCCTCCTCTTTTCCCACACTGTGTTGCTCTGATGAATGCCTTGAGCATGGAACGACTTAAGGCAGCAAGTATTCCTCGCCGGCCACCTCTCGCTGTGCAAGAGGTACGCCGTGGACCCTGTGAACGCTGCCAAGCAAAAAGCAGAGCCGTGACCATAAAAGCGAGGAGAGAGCATGCACGAAGCACACTAGTTCTGTCTAGTGCTTTCCGTGCAGAGAGGCGGCAAAGCTGAATGCCGTGTCCGAGCTTGACAACTCGCTGGAGCACAGAAAGCCAAGAATGAAGAGGCGGAACACAGCCTTGGTTTCAGCAGCTTCCGGGACTGCAAAAGTTCACCAATAGCTCTGTCAAAGCAGAACTCGGCTGCGAATGCTCTCGCAGCTTGGGAAAGTTAGGCGCAGCTGTTGACCAGCTCTGCCCGTGGCCACAGGCTGCTTCTTCCACCTTTCACTGGGGCAGAGCTTTTGCGGAACAGAGACGGCATTCTTCCAGTGCGTGTTCTCCAAGGAGCTGTGAAACAGAGCCTAGCACGCTGTCTCGCTGATACTGGCTTTCGGCAAGCAAGCGTGCCGCACCGCCTACATTCTGCACTCTGGCAGCCTAGTTGCCAGCTTTCGACAGGTGCTGTCCTAGCAAGGAAGCTCAGGCAGTCAAAGCCGGTGCAGGGCGGCACCTTTCTGCTTTGCCCGCCTAAGCGGCGTCACACTCCCAAGGATACTGTGTCCTTTCCCTCTGCACTGCGTCTGCCGACGTGCTCTCTGCATCTCGGAGCATAACGGCAAAGGACAACGTTTTGCACGGCAGGGTAGAAATGGCATTGCTAGCAGGAAAGCTAGATGCCTTGGAACTGCCCGCTTACCCCTTGCCACTCACTTCAGGCTCGTACGCTGAGCAGAACAGCCTGTTGTTCCTGAAGCTTCGCTGGCTGTCGTTCGTGCCCAGACGCGATTTCCTTCCCAAGGAGGCGAAGCGCCCTCTACTTCTCGCACCGAGCGCGCTGCTCCTGGCTTTCGCCTCTGCCGCAACGAGCTCGCTACGCGCACTTTTCTTCTCAACCCTGGGTGCCCTTGCCTTCTGCCTTTCTTGTCTCGTGAATGGAGACGGAAAGCTTCTCGGCTAGAACTCGCCTAGAACAACTGCGGCTGCACATTGAGCTGGCCCGGAACGCCCTGCTGAAACTTGCCTTCTGGCACCACATTCACGGGGCAGCCGTCTTTCTTCGGCCACCTGCCAAGCGGCCCCATATCGCCGCGCTCGTTGCACTCCGCTTGTCAGATTGGCTTCCCGTGGCGCTGATTTCAGCCTGGCCAAATACTAGCGCTCCGGAGAGCTGTCTCGCAGACAATAATGTCCCGGCATAGAAATTTGTCCTGCAATGTTCCCTCCTCTTTTCCCACACTGTGTTGCTCTGATGAATGCCTTGAGCATGGAACGACTTAAGCCAGCAAGTATTCCTCGCCGGCCACCTCTCGCTGTGCAAGAGGTACGCCGTGGACCCTGTGAACGCTGCCAAGCAAAAAGCAGAGCCGTGACCATAAAAGCGAGGAGAGAGCATGCACGAAGCACACTAGTTCTGTCTAGTGCTTTCCGTGCAGAGAGGCGGCAAAGCTGAATGCCGTGTCCGAGCTTGACAACTCGCTGGAGCACAGAAAGCCAAGAATGAAGAGGCGGAACACAGCCTTGGTTTCAGCAGCTTCCGGGACTGCAAAAGTTCACCAATAGCTCTGTCAAAGCAGAACTCGGCTGCGAATGCTCTCGCAGCTTGGGAAAGTTAGGCGCAGCTGTTGACCAGCTCTGCCCGTGGCCACAGGCTGCTTCTTCCACCTTTCACTGGGGCAGAGCTTTTGCGGAACAGAGACGGCATTCTTCAAGTGCGTGTTCTCCAAGGAGCTGTGAAACAGAGCCTAGCACGCTGTCTCGCTGATACTGGCTTTCGGCAAGCAAGCGTGCCGCACCGCCTACATTCTGCACTCTGGCAGCCTAGTTGCCAGCTTTCGACAGGTGCTGTCCTAGCAAGGAAGCTCAGGCAGTCAAAGCCGGTGCAGGGCGGCACCTTTCTGCTTTGCCCGCCTAAGCGGCGTCACACTCCCAAGGATACTGTGTCCTTTCCCTCTGCACTGCGTCTGCCGACGTGCTCTCTGCATCTCGGAGCATAACGGCAAAGGACAACGTTTTGCACGGCAGGGTAGAAATGGCATTGCTAGCAGGAAAGCTAGATGCCTTGGAACTGCCCGCTTACCCCTTGCCACTCACTTCAGGCTCGTACGCTGAGCAGAACAGCCTGTTGTTCCTGAAGCTTCGCTGGCTGTCGTTCGTGCCCAGACGCGATTTCCTTCCCAAGGAGGCGAAGCGCCCTCTACTTCTCGCACCGAGCGCGCTGCTCCTGGCTTTCGCCTCTGCCGCAACGAGCTCGCTACGCGCACTTTTCTTCTCAACCCTGGGTGCCCTTGCCTTCTGCCTTTCTTGTCTCGTGAATGGAGACGGAAAGCTTCTCGGCTAGAACTCGCCTAGAACAACTGCGGCTGCACATTGAGCTGGCCCGGAACGCCCTGCTGAAACTTGCCTTCTGGCACCACATTCACGGGGCAGCCGTCTTTCTTCGGCCACCTGCCAAGCGGCCCCATATCGCCGCGCTCGTTGCACTCCGCTTGTCAGATTGGCTTCCCGTGGCGCTGATTTCAGCCTGGCCAAATACTAGCGCTCCGGAGAGCTGTCTCGCAGACAATAATGTCCCGGCATAGAAATTTGTCCTGCAATGTTCCCTCCTCTTTTCCCACACTGTGTTGCTCTGATGAATGCCTTGAGCATGGAACGACTTAAGGCAGCAAGTATTCCTCGCCGGCCACCTCTCGCTGTGCAAGAGGTACGCCGTGGACCCTGTGAACGCTGCCAAGCAAAAAGCAGAGCCGTGACCATAAAAGCGAGGAGAGAGCATGCACGAAGCACACTAGTTCTGTCTAGTGCTTTCCGTGCAGAGAGGCGGCAAAGCTGAATGCCGTGTCCGAGCTTGACAACTCGCTGGAGCACAGAAAGCCAAGAATGAAGAGGCAGAACACAGCCTTGGTTTCAGCAGCTTCCGGGACTGCAAAAGTTCACCAATAGCTCTGTCAAAGCAGAACTCGGCTGCGAATGCTCTCGCAGCTTGGGAAAGTTAGGCGCAGCTGTTGACCAGCTCTGCCCGTGGCCACAGGCTGCTTCTTCCACCTTTCACTGGGGCAGAGCTTTTGCGGAACAGAGACGGCATTCTTCCAGTGCGTGTTCTCCAAGGAGCTGTGAAACAGAGCCTAGCACGCTGTCTCGCTGATACTGGCTTTCGGCAAGCAAGCGTGCCGCACCGCCTACATTCTGCACTCTGGCAGCCTAGTTGCCAGCTTTCGACAGGTGCTGTCCTAGCAAGGAAGCTCAGGCAGTCAAAGCCGGTGCAGGGCGGCACCTTTCTGCTTTGCCCGCCTAAGCGGCGTCACACTCCCAAGGATACTGTGTCCTTTCCCTCTGCACTGCGTCTGCCGACGTGCTCTCTGCATCTCGGAGCATAACGGCAAAGGACAACGTTTTGCACGGCAGGGTAGAAATGGCATTGCTAGCAGGAAAGCTAGATGCCTTGGAACTGCCCGCTTACCCCTTGCCACTCACTTCAGGCTCGTACGCTGAGCAGAACAGCCTGTTGTTCCTGAAGCTTCGCTGGCTGTCGTTCGTGCCCAGACGCGATTTCCTTCCCAAGGAGGCGAAGCGCCCTCTACTTCTCGCACCGAGCGCGCTGCTCCTGGCTTTCGCCTCTGCCGCAACGAGCTCGCTACGCGCACTTTTCTTCTCAACCCTGGGTGCCCTTGCCTTCTGCCTTTCTTGTCTCGTGAATGGAGACGGAAAGCTTCTCGGCTAGAACTCGCCTAGAACAACTGCGGCTGCACATTGAGCTGGCCCGGAACGCCCTGCTGAAACTTGCCTTCTGGCACCACATTCACGGGGCAGCCGTCTTTCTTCGGCCACCTGCCAAGCGGCCCCATATCGCCGCGCTCGTTGCACTCCGCTTGTCAGATTGGCTTCCCGTGGCGCTGATTTCAGCCTGGCCAAATACTAGCGCTCCGGAGAGCTGTCTCGCAGACAATAATGTCCCGGCATAGAAATTTGTCCTGCAATGTTCCCTCCTCTTTTCCCACACTGTGTTGCTCTGATGAATGCCTTGAGCATGGAACGACTTAAGGCAGCAAGTATTCCTCGCCGGCCACCTCTCGCTGTGCAAGAGGTACGCCGTGGACCCTGTGAACGCTGCCAAGCAAAAAGCAGAGCCGTGACCATAAAAGCGAGGAGAGAGCATGCACGAAGCACACTAGTTCTGTCTAGTGCTTTCCGTGCAGAGAGGCGGCAAAGCTGAATGCCGTGTCTGAGCTTGACAACTCGCTGGAGCACAGAAAGCCAAGAATGAAGAGGCGGAACACAGCCTTGGTTTCAGCAGCTTCCGGGACTGCAAAAGTTCACCAATAGCTCTGTCAAAGCAGAACTCGGCTGCGAATGCTCTCGCAGCTTGGGAAAGTTAGGCGCAGCTGTTGACCAGCTCTGCCCGTGGCCACAGGCTGCTTCTTCCACCTTTCACTGGGGCAGAGCTTTTGCGGAACAGAGACGGCATTCTTCCAGTGCGTGTTCTCCAAGGAGCTGTGAAACAGAGCCTAGCACGCTGTCTCGCTGATACTGGCTTTCGGCAAGCAAGCGTGCCGCACCGCCTACATTCTGCACTCTGGCAGCCTAGTTGCCAGCTTTCGACAGGTGCTGTCCTAGCAAGGAAGCTCAGGCAGTCAAAGCCGGTGCAGGGCGGCACCTTTCTGCTTTGCCCGCCTAAGCGGCGTCACACTCCCAAGGATACTGTGTCCTTTCCCTCTGCACTGCGTCTGCCGACGTGCTCTCTGCATCTCGGAGCATAACGGCAAAGGACAACGTTTTGCACGGCAGGGTAGAAATGGCATTGCTAGCAGGAAAGCTAGATGCCTTGGAACTGCCCGCTTACCCCTTGCCACTCACTTCAGGCTCGTACGCTGAGCAGAACAGCCTGTTGTTCCTGAAGCTTCGCTGGCTGTCGTTCGTGCCCAGACGCGATTTCCTTCCCAAGGAGGCGAAGCGCCCTCTACTTCTCGCACCGAGCGCGCTGCTCCTGGATTTCGCCTATGCCGCAACGAGCTCGCTACGCGCACTTTTCTTCTCAACCCTGGGTGCCCTTGCCTTCTGCCTTTCTTGTCTCGTGAATGGAGACGGAAAGCTTCTCGGCTAGAACTCGCCTAGAACAACTGCGGCTGCACATTGAGCTGGCCCGGAACGCCCTGCTGAAACTTGCCTTCTGGCACCACATTCACGGGGCAGCCGTCTTTCTTCGGCCACCTGCCAAGCGGCCCCATATCGCCGCGCTCGTTGCACTCCGCTTGTCAGATTGGCTTCCCGTGGCGCTGATTTCAGCCTGGCCAAATACTAGCGCTCCGGAGAGCTGTCTCGCAGACAATAATGTCCCGGCATAGAAATTTGTCCTGCAATGTTCCCTCCTCTTTTCCCACACTGTGTTGCTCTGATGAATGCCTTGAGCATGGAACGACTTAAGCCAGCAAGTATTCCTCGCCGGCCACCTCTCGCTGTGCAAGAGGTACGCCGTGGACCCTGTGAACGCTGCCAAGCAAAAAGCAGAGCCGTGACCATAAAAGCGAGGAGAGAGCATGCACGAAGCACACTAGTTCTGTCTAGTGCTTTCCGTGCAGAGAGGCGGCAAAGCTGAATGCCGTGTCCGAGCTTGACAACTCGCTGGAGCACAGAAAGCCAAGAATGAAGAGGCAGAACACAGCCTTGGTTTCAGCAGCTTCCGGGACTGCAAAAGTTCACCAATAGCTCTGTCAAAGCAGAACTCGGCTGCGAATGCTCTCGCAGCTTGGGAAAGTTAGGCGCAGCTGTTGACCAGCTCTGCCCGTGGCCACAGGCTGCTTCTTCCACCTTTCACTGGGGCAGAGCTTTTGCGGAACAGAGACGGCATTCTTCCAGTGCGTGTTCTCCAAGGAGCTGTGAAACAGAGCCTAGCACGCTGTCTCGCTGATACTGGCTTTCGGCAAGCAAGCGTGCCGCACCGCCTACATTCTGCACTCTGGCAGCCTAGTTGCCAGCTTTCGACAGGTGCTGTCCTAGCAAGGAAGCTCAGGCAGTCAAAGCCGGTGCAGGGCGGCACCTTTCTGCTTTGCCCGCCTAAGCGGCGTCACACTCCCAAGGATACTGTGTCCTTTCCCTCTGCACTGCGTCTGCCGACGTGCTCTCTGCATCTCGGAGCATAACGGCAAAGGACAACGTTTTGCACGGCAGGGTAGAAATGGCATTGCTAGCAGGAAAGCTAGATGCCTTGGAACTGCCCGCTTACCCCTTGCCACTCACTTCAGGCTCGTACGCTGAGCAGAACAGCCTGTTGTTCCTGAAGCTTCGCTGGCTGTCGTTCGTGCCCAGACGCGATTTCCTTCCCAAGGAGGCGAAGCGCCCTCTACTTCTCGCACCGAGCGCGCTGCTCCTGGCTTTCGCCTCTGCCGCAACGAGCTCGCTACGCGCACTTTTCTTCTCAACCCTGGGTGCCCTTGCCTTCTGCCTTTCTTGTCTCGTGAATGGAGACGGAAAGCTTCTCGGCTAGAACTCGCCTAGAACAACTGCGGCTGCACATTGAGCTGGCCCGGAACGCCCTGCTGAAACTTGCCTTCTGGCACCACATTCACGGGGCAGCCGTCTTTCTTCGGCCACCTGCCAAGCGGCCCCATATCGCCGCGCTCGTTGCACTCCGCTTGTCAGATTGGCTTCCCGTGGCGCTGATTTCAGCCTGGCCAAATACTAGCGCTCCGGAGAGCTGTCTCGCAGACAATAATGTCCCGGCATAGAAATTTGTCCTGCAATGTTCCCTCCTCTTTTCCCACACTGTGTTGCTCTGATGAATGCCTTGAGCATGGAACGACTTAAGGCAGCAAGTATTCCTCGCCGGCCACCTCTCGCTGTGCAAGAGGTACGCCGTGGACCCTGTGAACGCTGCCAAGCAAAAAGCAGAGCCGTGACCATAAAAGCGAGGAGAGAGCATGCACGAAGCACACTAGTTCTGTCTAGTGCTTTCCGTGCAGAGAGGCGGCAAAGCTGAATGCCGTGTCCGAGCTTGACAACTCGCTGGAGCACAGAAAGCCAAGAATGAAGAGGCGGAACACAGCCTTGGTTTCAGCAGCTTCCGGGACTGCAAAAGTTCACCAATAGCTCTGTCAAAGCAGAACTCGGCTGCGAATGCTCTCGCAGCTTGGGAAAGTTAGGCGCAGCTGTTGACCAGCTCTGCCCGTGGCCACAGGCTGCTTCTTCCACCTTTCACTGGGGCAGAGCTTTTGCGGAACAGAGACGGCATTCTTCAAGTGCGTGTTCTCCAAGGAGCTGTGAAACAGAGCCTAGCACGCTGTCTCGCTGATACTGGCTTTCGGCAAGCAAGCGTGCCGCACCGCCTACATTCTGCACTCTGGCAGCCTAGTTGCCAGCTTTCGACAGGTGCTGTCCTAGCAAGGAAGCTCAGGCAGTCAAAGCCGGTGCAGGGCGGCACCTTTCTGCTTTGCCCGCCTAAGCGGCGTCACACTCCCAAGGATACTGTGTCCTTTCGCTCTGCACTGCGTCTGCCGACGTGCTCTCTGCATCTCGGAGCATAACGGCAAAGGACAACGTTTTGCACGGCAGGGTAGAAATGGCATTGCTAGCAGGAAAGCTAGATGCCTTGGAACTGCCCGCTTACCCCTTGCCACTCACTTCAGGCTCGTACGCTGAGCAGAACAGCCTGTTGTTCCTGAAGCTTCGCTGGCTGTCGTTCGTGCCCAGACGCGATTTCCTTCCCAAGGAGGCGAAGCGCCCTCTACTTCTCGCACCGAGCGCGCTGCTCCTGGCTTTCGCCTCTGCCGCAACGAGCTCGCTACGCGCACTTTTCTTCTCAACCCTGGGTGCCCTTGCCTTCTGCCTTTCTTGTCTCGTGAATGGAGACGGAAAGCTTCTCGGCTAGAACTCGCCTAGAACAACTGCGGCTGCACATTGAGCTGGCCCGGAACGCCCTGCTGAAACTTGCCTTCTGGCACCACATTCACGGGGCAGCCGTCTTTCTTCGGCCACCTGCCAAGCGGCCCCATATCGCCGCGCTCGTTGCACTCCGCTTGTCAGATTGGCTTCCCGTGGCGCTGATTTCAGCCTGGCCAAATACTAGCGCTCCGGAGAGCTGTCTCGCAGACAATAATGTCCCGGCATAGAAATTTGTCCTGCAATGTTCCCTCCTCTTTTCCCACACTGTGTTGCTCTGATGAATGCCTTGAGCATGGAACGACTTAAGGCAGCAAGTATTCCTCGCCGGCCACCTCTCGCTGTGCAAGAGGTACGCCGTGGACCCTGTGAACGCTGCCAAGCAAAAAGCAGAGCCGTGACCATAAAAGCGAGGAGAGAGCATGCACGAAGCACACTAGTTCTGTCTAGTGCTTTCCGTGCAGAGAGGCGGCAAAGCTGAATGCCGTGTCCGAGCTTGACAACTCGCTGGAGCACAGAAAGCCAAGAATGAAGAGGCGGAACACAGCCTTGGTTTCAGCAGCTTCCGGGACTGCAAAAGTTCACCAATAGCTCTGTCAAAGCAGAACTCGGCTGCGAATGCTCTCGCAGCTTGGGAAAGTTAGGCGCAGCTGTTGACCAGCTCTGCCCGTGGCCACAGGCTGCTTCTTCCACCTTTCACTGGGGCAGAGCTTTTGCGGAACAGAGACGGCATTCTTCCAGTGCGTGTTCTCCAAGGAGCTGTGAAACAGAGCCTAGCACGCTGTCTCGCTGATACTGGCTTTCGGCAAGCAAGCGTGCCGCACCGCCTACATTCTGCACTCTGGCAGCCTAGTTGCCAGCTTTCGACAGGTGCTGTCCTAGCAAGGAAGCTCAGGCAGTCAAAGCCGGTGCAGGGCGGCACCTTTCTGCTTTGCCCGCCTAAGCGGCGTCACACTCCCAAGGATACTGTGTCCTTTCCCTCTGCACTGCGTCTGCCGACGTGCTCTCTGCATCTCGGAGCATAACGGCAAAGGACAACGTTTTGCACGGCAGGGTAGAAATGGCATTGCTAGCAGGAAAGCTAGATGCCTTGGAACTGCCCACTTACCCCTTGCCACTCACTTCAGGCTCGTACGCTGAGCAGAACAGCCTGTTGTTCCTGAAGCTTCGCTGGCTGTCGTTCGTGCCCAGACGCGATTTCCTTCCCAAGGAGGCGAAGCGCCCTCTACTTCTCGCACCGAGCGCGCTGCTCCTGGCTTTCGCCTCTGCCGCAACGAGCTCGCTACGCGCACTTTTCTTCTCAACCCTGGGTGCCCTTGCCTTCTGCCTTTCTTGTCTCGTGAATGGAGACGGAAAGCTTCTCGGCTAGAACTCGCCTAGAACAACTGCGGCTGCACATTGAGCTGGCCCGGAACGCCCTGCTGAAACTTGCCTTCTGGCACCACATTCACGGGGCAGCCGTCTTTCTTCGGCCACCTGCCAAGCGGCCCCATATCGCCGCGCTCGTTGCACTCCGCTTGTCAGATTGGCTTCCCGTGGCGCTGATTTCAGCCTGGCCAAATACTAGCGCTCCGGAGAGCTGTCTCGCAGACAATAATGTCCCGGCATAGAAATTTGTCCTGCAATGTTCCCTCCTCTTTTCCCACACTGTGTTGCTCTGATGAATGCCTTGAGCATGGAACGACTTAAGGCAGCAAGTATTCCTCGCCGGCCACCTCTCGCTGTGCAAGAGGTACGCCGTGGACCCTGTGAACGCTGCCAAGCAAAAAGCAGAGCCGTGACCATAAAAGCGAGGAGAGAGCATGCACGAAGCACACTAGTTCTGTCTAGTGCTTTCCGTGCAGAGAGGCGGCAAAGCTGAATGCCGTGTCCGAGCTTGACAACTCGCTGGAGCACAGAAAGCCAAGAATGAAGAGGCAGAACACAGCCTTGGTTTCAGCAGCTTCCGGGACTGCAAAAGTTCACCAATAGCTCTGTCAAAGCAGAACTCGGCTGCGAATGCTCTCGCAGCTTGGGAAAGTTAGGCGCAGCTGTTGACCAGCTCTGCCCGTGGCCACAGGCTGCTTCTTCCACCTTTCACTGGGGCAGAGCTTTTGCGGAACAGAGACGGCATTCTTCCAGTGCGTGTTCTCCAAGGAGCTGTGAAACAGAGCCTAGCACGCTGTCTCGCTGATACTGGCTTTCGGCAAGCAAGCGTGCCGCACCGCCTACATTCTGCACTCTGGCAGCCTAGTTGCCAGCTTTCGACAGGTGCTGTCCTAGCAAGGAAGCTCAGGCAGTCAAAGCCGGTGCAGGGCGGCACCTTTCTGCTTTGCCCGCCTAAGCGGCGTCACACTCCCAAGGATACTGTGTCCTTTCCCTCTGCACTGCGTCTGCCGACGTGCTCTCTGCATCTCGGAGCATAACGGCAAAGGACAACGTTTTGCACGGCAGGGTAGAAATGGCATTGCTAGCAGGAAAGCTAGATGCCTTGGAACTGCCCGCTTACCCCTTGCCACTCACTTCAGGCTCGTACGCTGAGCAGAACAGCCTGTTGTTCCTGAAGCTTCGCTGGCTGTCGTTCGTGCCCAGACGCGATTTCCTTCCCAAGGAGGCGAAGCGCCCTCTACTTCTCGCACCGAGCGCGCTGCTCCTGGCTTTCGCCTCTGCCGCAACGAGCTCGCTACGCGCACTTTTCTTCTCAACCCTGGGTGCCCTTGCCTTCTGCCTTTCTTGTCTCGTGAATGGAGACGGAAAGCTTCTCGGCTAGAACTCGCCTAGAACAACTGCGGCTGCACATTGAGCTGGCCCGGAACGCCCTGCTGAAACTTGCCTTCTGGCACCACATTCACGGGGCAGCCGTCTTTCTTCGGCCACCTGCCAAGCGGCCCCATATCGCCGCGCTCGTTGCACTCCGCTTGTCAGATTGGCTTCCCGTGGCGCTGATTTCAGCCTGGCCAAATACTAGCGCTCCGGAGAGCTGTCTCGCAGACAATAATGTCCCGGCATAGAAATTTGTCCTGCAATGTTCCCTCCTCTTTTCCCACACTGTGTTGCTCTGATGAATGCCTTGAGCATGGAACGACTTAAGCCAGCAAGTATTCCTCGCCGGCCACCTCTCGCTGTGCAAGAGGTACGCCGTGGACCCTGTGAACGCTGCCAAGCAAAAAGCAGAGCCGTGACCATAAAAGCGAGGAGAGAGCATGCACGAAGCACACTAGTTCTGTCTAGTGCTTTCCGTGCAGAGAGGCGGCAAAGCTGAATGCCGTGTCCGAGCTTGACAACTCGCTGGAGCACAGAAAGCCAAGAATGAAGAGGCGGAACACAGCCTTGGTTTCAGCAGCTTCCGGGACTGCAAAAGTTCACCAATAGCTCTGTCAAAGCAGAACTCGGCTGCGAATGCTCTCGCAGCTTGGGAAAGTTAGGCGCAGCTGTTGACCAGCTCTGCCCGTGGCCACAGGCTGCTTCTTCCACCTTTCACTGGGGCAGAGCTTTTGCGGAACAGAGACGGCATTCTTCAAGTGCGTGTTCTCCAAGGAGCTGTGAAACAGAGCCTAGCACGCTGTCTCGCTGATACTGGCTTTCGGCAAGCAAGCGTGCCGCACCGCCTACATTCTGCACTCTGGCAGCCTAGTTGCCAGCTTTCGACAGGTGCTGTCCTAGCAAGGAAGCTCAGGCAGTCAAAGCCGGTGCAGGGCGGCACCTTTCTGCTTTGCCCGCCTAAGCGGCGTCACACTCCCAAGGATACTGTGTCCTTTCCCTCTGCACTGCGTCTGCCGACGTGCTCTCTGCATCTCGGAGCATAACGGCAAAGGACAACGTTTTGCACGGCAGGGTAGAAATGGCATTGCTAGCAGGAAAGCTAGATGCCTTGGAACTGCCCGCTTACCCCTTGCCACTCACTTCAGGCTCGTACGCTGAGCAGAACAGCCTGTTGTTCCTGAAGCTTCGCTGGCTGTCGTTCGTGCCCAGACGCGATTTCCTTCCCAAGGAGGCGAAGCGCCCTCTACTTCTCGCACCGAGCGCGCTGCTCCTGGCTTTCGCCTCTGCCGCAACGAGCTCGCTACGCGCACTTTTCTTCTCAACCCTGGGTGCCCTTGCCTTCTGCCTTTCTTGTCTCGTGAATGGAGACGGAAAGCTTCTCGGCTAGAACTCGCCTAGAACAACTGCGGCTGCACATTGAGCTGGCCCGGAACGCCCTGCTGAAACTTGCCTTCTGGCACCACATTCACGGGGCAGCCGTCTTTCTTCGGCCACCTGCCAAGCGGCCCCATATCGCCGCGCTCGTTGCACTCCGCTTGTCAGATTGGCTTCCCGTGGCGCTGATTTCAGCCTGGCCAAATACTAGCGCTCCGGAGAGCTGTCTCGCAGACAATAATGTCCCGGCATAGAAATTTGTCCTGCAATGTTCCCTCCTCTTTTCCCACACTGTGTTGCTCTGATGAATGCCTTGAGCATGGAACGACTTAAGCCAGCAAGTATTCCTCGCCGGCCACCTCTCGCTGTGCAAGAGGTACGCCGTGGACCCTGTGAACGCTGCCAAGCAAAAAGCAGAGCCGTGACCATAAAAGCGAGGAGAGAGCATGCACGAAGCACACTAGTTCTGTCTAGTGCTTTCCGTGCAGAGAGGCGGCAAAGCTGAATGCCGTGTCCGAGCTTGACAACTCGCTGGAGCACAGAAAGCCAAGAATGAAGAGGCGGAACACAGCCTTGGTTTCAGCAGCTTCCGGGACTGCAAAAGTTCACCAATAGCTCTGTCAAAGCAGAACTCGGCTGCGAATGCTCTCGCAGCTTGGGAAAGTTAGGCGCAGCTGTTGACCAGCTCTGCCCGTGGCCACAGGCTGCTTCTTCCACCTTTCACTGGGGCAGAGCTTTTGCGGAACAGAGACGGCATTCTTCAAGTGCGTGTTCTCCAAGGAGCTGTGAAACAGAGCCTAGCACGCTGTCTCGCTGATACTGGCTTTCGGCAAGCAAGCGTGCCGCACCGCCTACATTCTGCACTCTGGCAGCCTAGTTGCCAGCTTTCGACAGGTGCTGTCCTAGCAAGGAAGCTCAGGCAGTCAAAGCCGGTGCAGGGTGGCACCTTTCTGCTTTGCCCGCCTAAGCGGCGTCACACTCCCAAGGATACTGTGTCCTTTCCCTCTGCACTGCGTCTGCCGACGTGCTCTCTGCATCTCGGAGCATAACGGCAAAGGACAACGTTTTGCACGGCAGGGTAGAAATGGCATTGCTAGCAGGAAAGCTAGATGCCTTGGAACTGCCCGCTTACCCCTTGCCACTCACTTCAGGCTCGTACGCTGAGCAGAACAGCCTGTTGTTCCTGAAGCTTCGCTGGCTGTCGTTCGTGCCCAGACGCGATTTCCTTCCCAAGGAGGCGAAGCGCCCTCTACTTCTCGCACCGAGCGCGCTGCTCCTGGCTTTCGCCTCTGCCGCAACGAGCTCGCTACGCGCACTTTTCTTCTCAACCCTGGGTGCCCTTGCCTTCTGCCTTTCTTGTCTCGTGAATGGAGACGGAAAGCTTCTCGGCTAGAACTCGCCTAGAACAACTGCGGCTGCACATTGAGCTGGCCCGGAACGCCCTGCTGAAACTTGCCTTCTGGCACCACATTCACGGGGCAGCCGTCTTTCTTCGGCCACCTGCCAAGCGGCCCCATATCGCCGCGCTCGTTGCACTCCGCTTGTCAGATTGGCTTCCCGTGGCGCTGATTTCAGCCTGGCCAAATACTAGCGCTCCGGAGAGCAGTCTCGCAGACAATAATGTCCCGGCATAGAAATTTGTCCTGCAATGTTCCCTCCTCTTTTCCCACACTGTGTTGCTCTGATGAATGCCTTGAGCATGGAACGACTTAAGCCAGCAAGTATTCCTCGCCGGCCACCTCTCGCTGTGCAAGAGGTACGCCGTGGACCCTGTGAACGCTGCCAAGCAAAAAGCAGAGCCGTGACCATAAAAGCGAGGAGAGAGCATGCACGAAGCACACTAGTTCTGTCTAGTGCTTTCCGTGCAGAGAGGCGGCAAAGCTGAATGCCGTGTCCGAGCTTGACAACTCGCTGGAGCACAGAAAGCCAAGAATGAAGAGGCGGAACACAGCCTTGGTTTCAGCAGCTTCCGGGACTGCAAAAGTTCACCAATAGCTCTGTCAAAGCAGAACTCGGCTGCGAATGCTCTCGCAGCTTGGGAAAGTTAGGCGCAGCTGTTGACCAGCTCTGCCCGTGGCCACAGGCTGCTTCTTCCACCTTTCACTGGGGCAGAGCTTTTGCGGAACAGAGACGGCATTCTTCCAGTGCGTGTTCTCCAAGGAGCTGTGAAACAGAGCCTAGCACGCTGTCTCGCTGATACTGGCTTTCGGCAAGCAAGCGTGCCGCACCGCCTACATTCTGCACTCTGGCAGCCTAGTTGCCAGCTTTCGACAGGTGCTGTCCTAGCAAGGAAGCTCAGGCAGTCAAAGCCGGTGCAGGGCGGCACCTTTCTGCTTTGCCCGCCTAAGCGGCGTCACACTCCCAAGGATACTGTGTCCTTTCCCTCTGCACTGCGTCTGCCGACGTGCTCTCTGCATCTCGGAGCATAACGGCAAAGGACAACGTTTTGCACGGCAGGGTAGAAATGGCATTGCTAGCAGGAAAGCTAGATGCCTTGGAACTGCCCGCTTACCCCTTGCCACTCACTTCAGGCTCGTACGCTGAGCAGAACAGCCTGTTGTTCCTGAAGCTTCGCTGGCTGTCGTTCGTGCCCAGACGCGATTTCCTTCCCAAGGAGGCGAAGCGCCCTCTACTTCTCGCACCGAGCGCGCTGCTCCTGGCTTTCGCCTCTGCCGCAACGAGCTCGCTACGCGCACTTTTCTTCTCAACCCTGGGTGCCCTTGCCTTCTGCCTTTCTTGTCTCGTGAATGGAGACGGAAAGCTTCTCGGCTAGAACTCGCCTAGAACAACTGCGGCTGCACATTGAGCTGGCCCGGAACGCCCTGCTGAAACTTGCCTTCTGGCACCACATTCACGGGGCAGCCGTCTTTCTTCGGCCACCTGCCAAGCGGCCCCATATCGCCGCGCTCGTTGCACTCCGCTTGTCAGATTGGCTTCCCGTGGCGCTGATTTCAGCCTGGCCAAATACTAGCGCTCCGGAGAGCTGTCTCGCAGACAATAATGTCCCGGCATAGAAATTTGTCCTGCAATGTTCCCTCCTCTTTTCCCACACTGTGTTGCTCTGATGAATGCCTTGAGCATGGAACGACTTAAGCCAGCAAGTATTCCTCGCCGGCCACCTCTCGCTGTGCAAGAGGTACGCCGTGGACCCTGTGAACGCTGCCAAGCAAAAAGCAGAGCCGTGACCATAAAAGCGAGGAGAGAGCATGCACGAAGCACACTAGTTCTGTCTAGTGCTTTCCGTGCAGAGAGGCGGCAAAGCTGAATGCCGTGTCCGAGCTTGACAACTCGCTGGAGCACAGAAAGCCAAGAATGAAGAGGCGGAACACAGCCTTGGTTTCAGCAGCTTCCGGGACTGCAAAAGTTCACCAATAGCTCTGTCAAAGCAGAACTCGGCTGCGAATGCTCTCGCAGCTTGGGAAAGTTAGGCGCAGCTGTTGACCAGCTCTGCCCGTGGCCACAGGCTGCTTCTTCCACCTTTCACTGGGGCAGAGCTTTTGCGGAACAGAGACGGCATTCTTCCAGTGCGTGTTCTCCAAGGAGCTGTGAAACAGAGCCTAGCACGCTGTCTCGCTGATACTGGCTTTCGGCAAGCAAGCGTGCCGCACCGCCTACATTCTGCACTCTGGCAGCCTAGTTGCCAGCTTTCGACAGGTGCTGTCCTAGCAAGGAAGCTCAGGCAGTCAAAGCCGGTGCAGGGCGGCACCTTTCTGCTTTGCCCGCCTAAGCGGCGTCACACTCCCAAGGATACTGTGTCCTTTCCCTCTGCACTGCGTCTGCCGACGTGCTCTCTGCATCTCGGAGCATAACGGCAAAGGACAACGTTTTGCACGGCAGGGTAGAAATGGCATTGCTAGCAGGAAAGCTAGATGCCTTGGAACTGCCCGCTTACCCCTTGCCACTCACTTCAGGCTCGTACGCTGAGCAGAACAGCCTGTTGTTCCTGAAGCTTCGCTGGCTGTCGTTCGTGCCCAGACGCGATTTCCTTCCCAAGGAGGCGAAGCGCCCTCTACTTCTCGCACCGAGCGCGCTGCTCCTGGCTTTCGCCTCTGCCGCAACGAGCTCGCTACGCGCACTTTTCTTCTCAACCCTGGGTGCCCTTGCCTTCTGCCTTTCTTGTCTCGTGAATGGAGACGGAAAGCTTCTCGGCTAGAACTCGCCTAGAACAACTGCGGCTGCACATTGAGCTGGCCCGGAACGCCCTGCTGAAACTTGCCTTCTGGCACCACATTCACGGGGCAGCCGTCTTTCTTCGGCCACCTGCCAAGCGGCCCCATATCGCCGCGCTCGTTGCACTCCGCTTGTCAGATTGGCTTCCCGTGGCGCTGATTTCAGCCTGGCCAAATACTAGCGCTCCGGAGAGCTGTCTCGCAGACAATAATGTCCCGGCATAGAAATTTGTCCTGCAATGTTCCCTCCTCTTTTCCCACACTGTGTTGCTCTGATGAATGCCTTGAGCATGGAACGACTTAAGCCAGCAAGTATTCCTCGCCGGCCACCTCTCGCTGTGCAAGAGGTACGCCGTGGACCCTGTGAACGCTGCCAAGCAAAAAGCAGAGCCGTGACCATAAAAGCGAGGAGAGAGCATGCACGAAGCACACTAGTTCTGTCTAGTGCTTTCCGTGCAGAGAGGCGGCAAAGCTGAATGCCGTGTCCGAGCTTGACAACTCGCTGGAGCACAGAAAGCCAAGAATGAAGAGGCGGAACACAGCCTTGGTTTCAGCAGCTTCCGGGACTGCAAAAGTTCACCAATAGCTCTGTCAAAGCAGAACTCGGCTGCGAATGCTCTCGCAGCTTGGGAAAGTTAGGCGCAGCTGTTGACCAGCTCTGCCCGTGGCCACAGGCTGCTTCTTCCACCTTTCACTGGGGCAGAGCTTTTGCGGAACAGAGACGGCATTCTTCCAGTGCGTGTTCTCCAAGGAGCTGTGAAACAGAGCCTAGCACGCTGTCTCGCTGATACTGGCTTTCGGCAAGCAAGCGTGCCGCACCGCCTACATTCTGCACTCTGGCAGCCTAGTTGCCAGCTTTCGACAGGTGCTGTCCTAGCAAGGAAGCTCAGGCAGTCAAAGCCGGTGCAGGGCGGCACCTTTCTGCTTTGCCCGCCTAAGCGGCGTCACACTCCCAAGGATACTGTGTCCTTTCCCTCTGCACTGCGTCTGCCGACGTGCTCTCTGCATCTCGGAGCATAACGGCAAAGGACAACGTTTTGCACGGCAGGGTAGAAATGGCATTGCTAGCAGGAAAGCTAGATGCCTTGGAACTGCCCGCTTACCCCTTGCCACTCACTTCAGGCTCGTACGCTGAGCAGAACAGCCTGTTGTTCCTGAAGCTTCGCTGGCTGTCGTTCGTGCCCAGACACGATTTCCTTCCCAAGGAGGCGAAGCGCCCTCTACTTCTCGCACCGAGCGCGCTGCTCCTGGCTTTCGCCTCTGCCGCAACGAGCTCGCTACGCGCACTTTTCTTCTCAACCCTGGGTGCCCTTGCCTTCTGCCTTTCTTGTCTCGTGAATGGAGACGGAAAGCTTCTCGGCTAGAACTCGCCTAGAACAACTGCGGCTGCACATTGAGCTGGCCCGGAACGCCCTGCTGAAACTTGCCTTCTGGCACCACATTCACGGGGCAGCCGTCTTTCTTCGGCCACCTGCCAAGCGGCCCCATATCGCCGCGCTCGTTGCACTCCGCTTGTCAGATTGGCTTCCCGTGGCGCTGATTTCAGCCTGGCCAAATACTAGCGCTCCGGAGAGCTGTCTCGCAGACAATAATGTCCCGGCATAGAAATTTGTCCTGCAATGTTCCCTCCTCTTTTCCCACACTGTGTTGCTCTGATGAATGCCTTGAGCATGGAACGACTTAAGCCAGCAAGTATTCCTCGCCGGCCACCTCTCGCTGTGCAAGAGGTACGCCGTGGACCCTGTGAACGCTGCCAAGCAAAAAGCAGAGCCGTGACCATAAAAGCGAGGAGAGAGCATGCACGAAGCACACTAGTTCTGTCTAGTGCTTTCCGTGCAGAGAGGCGGCAAAGCTGAATGCCGTGTCCGAGCTTGACAACTCGCTGGAGCACAGAAAGCCAAGAATGAAGAGGCGGAACACAGCCTTGGTTTCAGCAGCTTCCGGGACTGCAAAAGTTCACCAATAGCTCTGTCAAAGCAGAACTCGGCTGCGAATGCTCTCGCAGCTTGGGAAAGTTAGGCGCAGCTGTTGACCAGCTCTGCCCGTGGCCACAGGCTGCTTCTTCCACCTTTCACTGGGGCAGAGCTTTTGCGGAACAGAGACGGCATTCTTCCAGTGCGTGTTCTCCAAGGAGCTGTGAAACAGAGCCTAGCACGCTGTCTCGCTGATACTGGCTTTCGGCAAGCAAGCGTGCCGCACCGCCTACATTCTGCACTCTGGCAGCCTAGTTGCCAGCTTTCGACAGGTGCTGTCCTAGCAAGGAAGCTCAGGCAGTCAAAGCCGGTGCAGGGCGGCACCTTTCTGCTTTGCCCGCCTAAGCGGCGTCACACTCCCAAGGATACTGTGTCCTTTCCCTCTGCACTGCGTCTGCCGACGTGCTCTCTGCATCTCGGAGCATAACGGCAAAGGACAACGTTTTGCACGGCAGGGTAGAAATGGCATTGCTAGCAGGAAAGCTAGATGCCTTGGAACTGCCCGCTTACCCCTTGCCACTCACTTCAGGCTCGTACGCTGAGCAGAACAGCCTGTTGTTCCTGAAGCTTCGCTGGCTGTCGTTCGTGCCCAGACGCGATTTCCTTCCCAAGGAGGCGAAGCGCCCTCTACTTCTCGCACCGAGCGCGCTGCTCCTGGCTTTCGCCTCTGCCGCAACGAGCTCGCTACGCGCACTTTTCTTCTCAACCCTGGGTGCCCTTGCCTTCTGCCTTTCTTGTCTCGTGAATGGAGACGGAAAGCTTCTCGGCTAGAACTCGCCTAGAACAACTGCGGCTGCACATTGAGCTGGCCCGGAACGCCCTGCTGAAACTTGCCTTCTGGCACCACATTCACGGGGCAGCCGTCTTTCTTCGGCCACCTGCCAAGCGGCCCCATATCGCCGCGCTCGTTGCACTCCGCTTGTCAGATTGGCTTCCCGTGGCGCTGATTTCAGCCTGGCCAAATACTAGCGCTCCGGAGAGCAGTCTCGCAGACAATAATGTCCCGGCATAGAAATTTGTCCTGCAATGTTCCCTCCTCTTTTCCCACACTGTGTTGCTCTGATGAATGCCTTGAGCATGGAACGACTTAAGCCAGCAAGTATTCCTCGCCGGCCACCTCTCGCTGTGCAAGAGGTACGCCGTGGACCCTGTGAACGCTGCCAAGCAAAAAGCAGAGCCGTGACCATAAAAGCGAGGAGAGAGCATGCACGAAGCACACTAGTTCTGTCTAGTGCTTTCCGTGCAGAGAGGCGGCAAAGCTGAATGCCGTGTCCGAGCTTGACAACTCGCTGGAGCACAGAAAGCCAAGAATGAAGAGGCGGAACACAGCCTTGGTTTCAGCAGCTTCCGGGACTGCAAAAGTTCACCAATAGCTCTGTCAAAGCAGAACTCGGCTGCGAATGCTCTCGCAGCTTGGGAAAGTTAGGCGCAGCTGTTGACCAGCTCTGCCCGTGGCCACAGGCTGCTTCTTCCACCTTTCACTGGGGCAGAGCTTTTGCGGAACAGAGACGGCATTCTTCCAGTGCGTGTTCTCCAAGGAGCTGTGAAACAGAGCCTAGCACGCTGTCTCGCTGATACTGGCTTTCGGCAAGCAAGCGTGCCGCACCGCCTACATTCTGCACTCTGGCAGCCTAGTTGCCAGCTTTCGACAGGTGCTGTCCTAGCAAGGAAGCTCAGGCAGTCAAAGCCGGTGCAGGGCGGCACCTTTCTGCTTTGCCCGCCTAAGCGGCGTCACACTCCCAAGGATACTGTGTCCTTTCCCTCTGCACTGCGTCTGCCGACGTGCTCTCTGCATCTCGGAGCATAACGGCAAAGGACAACGTTTTGCACGGCAGGGTAGAAATGGCATTGCTAGCAGGAAAGCTAGATGCCTTGGAACTGCCCGCTTACCCCTTGCCACTCACTTCAGGCTCGTACGCTGAGCAGAACAGCCTGTTGTTCCTGAAGCTTCGCTGGCTGTCGTTCGTGCCCAGACACGATTTCCTTCCCAAGGAGGCGAAGCGCCCTCTACTTCTCGCACCGAGCGCGCTGCTCCTGGCTTTCGCCTCTGCCGCAACGAGCTCGCTACGCGCACTTTTCTTCTCAACCCTGGGTGCCCTTGCCTTCTGCCTTTCTTGTCTCGTGAATGGAGACGGAAAGCTTCTCGGCTAGAACTCGCCTAGAACAACTGCGGCTGCACATTGAGCTGGCCCGGAACGCCCTGCTGAAACTTGCCTTCTGGCACCACATTCACGGGGCAGCCGTCTTTCTTCGGCCACCTGCCAAGCGGCCCCATATCGCCGCGCTCGTTGCACTCCGCTTGTCAGATTGGCTTCCCGTGGCGCTGATTTCAGCCTGGCCAAATACTAGCGCTCCGGAGAGCTGTCTCGCAGACAATAATGTCCCGGCATAGAAATTTGTCCTGCAATGTTCCCTCCTCTTTTCCCACACTGTGTTGCTCTGATGAATGCCTTGAGCATGGAACGACTTAAGGCAGCAAGTATTCCTCGCCGGCCACCTCTCGCTGTGCAAGAGGTACGCCGTGGACCCTGTGAACGCTGCCAAGCAAAAAGCAGAGCCGTGACCATAAAAGCGAGGAGAGAGCATGCACGAAGCACACTAGTTCTGTCTAGTGCTTTCCGTGCAGAGAGGCGGCAAAGCTGAATGCCGTGTCCGAGCTTGACAACTCGCTGGAGCACAGAAAGCCAAGAATGAAGAGGCGGAACACAGCCTTGGTTTCAGCAGCTTCCGGGACTGCAAAAGTTCACCAATAGCTCTGTCAAAGCAGAACTCGGCTGCGAATGCTCTCGCAGCTTGGGAAAGTTAGGCGCAGCTGTTGACCAGCTCTGCCCGTGGCCACAGGCTGCTTCTTCCACCTTTCACTGGGGCAGAGCTTTTGCGGAACAGAGACGGCATTCTTCCAGTGCGTGTTCTCCAAGGAGCTGTGAAACAGAGCCTAGCACGCTGTCTCGCTGATACTGGCTTTCGGCAAGCAAGCGTGCCGCACCGCCTACATTCTGCACTCTGGCAGCCTAGTTGCCAGCTTTCGACAGGTGCTGTCCTAGCAAGGAAGCTCAGGCAGTCAAAGCCGGTGCAGGGCGGCACCTTTCTGCTTTGCCCGCCTAAGCGGCGTCACACTCCCAAGGATACTGTGTCCTTTCCCTCTGCACTGCGTCTGCCGACGTGCTCTCTGCATCTCGGAGCATAACGGCAAAGGACAACGTTTTGCACGGCAGGGTAGAAATGGCATTGCTAGCAGGAAAGCTAGATGCCTTGGAACTGCCCGCTTACCCCTTGCCACTCACTTCAGGCTCGTACGCTGAGCAGAACAGCCTGTTGTTCCTGAAGCTTCGCTGGCTGTCGTTCGTGCCCAGACGCGATTTCCTTCCCAAGGAGGCGAAGCGCCCTCTACTTCTCGCACCGAGCGCGCTGCTCCTGGCTTTCGCCTCTGCCGCAACGAGCTCGCTACGCGCACTTTTCTTCTCAACCCTGGGTGCCCTTGCCTTCTGCCTTTCTTGTCTCGTGAATGGAGACGGAAAGCTTCTCGGCTAGAACTCGCCTAGAACAACTGCGGCTGCACATTGAGCTGGCCCGGAACGCCCTGCTGAAACTTGCCTTCTGGCACCACATTCACGGGGCAGCCGTCTTTCTTCGGCCACCTGCCAAGCGGCCCCATATCGCCGCGCTCGTTGCACTCCGCTTGTCAGATTGGCTTCCCGTGGCGCTGATTTCAGCCTGGCCAAATACTAGCGCTCCGGAGAGCTGTCTCGCAGACAATAATGTCCCGGCATAGAAATTTGTCCTGCAATGTTCCCTCCTCTTTTCCCACACTGTGTTGCTCTGATGAATGCCTTGAGCATGGAACGACTTAAGGCAGCAAGTATTCCTCGCCGGCCACCTCTCGCTGTGCAAGAGGTACGCCGTGGACCCTGTGAACGCTGCCAAGCAAAAAGCAGAGCCGTGACCATAAAAGCGAGGAGAGAGCATGCACGAAGCACACTAGTTCTGTCTAGTGCTTTCCGTGCAGAGAGGCGGCAAAGCTGAATGCCGTGTCCGAGCTTGACAACTCGCTGGAGCACAGAAAGCCAAGAATGAAGAGGCGGAACACAGCCTTGGTTTCAGCAGCTTCCGGGACTGCAAAAGTTCACCAATAGCTCTGTCAAAGCAGAACTCGGCTGCGAATGCTCTCGCAGCTTGGGAAAGTTAGGCGCAGCTGTTGACCAGCTCTGCCCGTGGCCACAGGCTGCTTCTTCCACCTTTCACTGGGGCAGAGCTTTTGCGGAACAGAGACGGCATTCTTCCAGTGCGTGTTCTCCAAGGAGCTGTGAAACAGAGCCTAGCACGCTGTCTCGCTGATACTGGCTTTCGGCAAGCAAGCGTGCCGCACCGCCTACATTCTGCACTCTGGCAGCCTAGTTGCCAGCTTTCGACAGGTGCTGTCCTAGCAAGGAAGCTCAGGCAGTCAAAGCCGGTGCAGGGCGGCACCTTTCTGCTTTGCCCGCCTAAGCGGCGTCACACTCCCAAGGATACTGTGTCCTTTCCCTCTGCACTGCGTCTGCCGACGTGCTCTCTGCATCTCGGAGCATAACGGCAAAGGACAACGTTTTGCACGGCAGGGTAGAAATGGCATTGCTAGCAGGAAAGCTAGATGCCTTGGAACTGCCCGCTTACCCCTTGCCACTCACTTCAGGCTCGTACGCTGAGCAGAACAGCCTGTTGTTCCTGAAGCTTCGCTGGCTGTCGTTCGTGCCCAGACGCGATTTCCTTCCCAAGGAGGCGAAGCGCCCTCTACTTCTCGCACCGAGCGCGCTGCTCCTGGCTTTCACCTCTGCCGCAACGACCTCGCTACGCGCACTTTTCTTCTCAACCCTGGGTGCCCTTGCCTTCTGCCTTTCTTGTCTCGTGAATGGAGACGGAAAGCTTCTCGGCTAGAACTCGCCTAGAACAACTGCGGCTGCACATTGAGCTGGCCCGGAACACCCTGCTGAAACTTGCCTTCTGGCACCACATTCACGGGGCAGCCGTCTTTCTTCGGCCACCTGCCAAGCGGCCCCATATCGCCGCGCTCGTTGCACTCCGCTTGTCAGATTGGCTTCCCGTGGCGCTGATTTCAGCCTGGCCAAATACTAGCGCTCCGGAGAGCTGTCTCGCAGACAATAATGTCCCGGCATAGAAATTTGTCCTGCAATGTTCCCTCCTCTTTTCCCACACTGTGTTGCTCTGATGAATGCCTTGAGCATGGAACGACTTAAGCCAGCAAGTATTCCTCGCCGGCCACCTCTCGCTGTGCAAGAGGTACGCCGTGGACCCTGTGAACGCTGCCAAGCAAAAAGCAGAGCCGTGACCATAAAAGCGAGGAGAGAGCATGCACGAAGCACACTAGTTCTGTCTAGTGCTTTCCGTGCAGAGAGGCGGCAAAGCTGAATGCCGTGTCCGAGCTTGACAACTCGCTGGAGCACAGAAAGCCAAGAATGAAGAGGCGGAACACAGCCTTGGTTTCAGCAGCTTCCGGGACTGCAAAAGTTCACCAATAGCTCTGTCAAAGCAGAACTCGGCTGCGAATGCTCTCGCAGCTTGGGAAAGTTAGGCGCAGCTGTTGACCAGCTCTGCCCGTGGCCACAGGCTGCTTCTTCCACCTTTCACTGGGGCAGAGCTTTTGCGGAACAGAGACGGCATTCTTCCAGTGCGTGTTCTCCAAGGAGCTGTGAAACAGAGCCTAGCACGCTGTCTCGCTGATACTGGCTTTCGGCAAGCAAGCGTGCCGCACCGCCTACATTCTGCACTCTGGCAGCCTAGTTGCCAGCTTTCGACAGGTGCTGTCCTAGCAAGGAAGCTCAGGCAGTCAAAGCCGGCGCAGGGCGGCACCTTTCTGCTTTGCCCACCTAAGCGGCGTCACACTCCCAAGGATACTGTGTCCTTTCCCTCTGCACTGCGTCTGCCGACGTGCTCTCTGCATCTCGGAGCATAACGGCAAAGGACAACGTTTTGCACGGCAGGGTAGAAATGGCATTGCTAGCAGGAAAGCTAGATGCCTTGGAACTGCCCGCTTACCCCTTGCCACTCACTTCAGGCTCGTACGCTGAGCAGAACAGCCTGTTGTTCCTGAAGCTTCGCTGGCTGTCGTTCGTGCCCAGACGCGATTTCCTTCCCAAGGAGGCGAAGCGCCCTCTACTTCTCGCACCGAGCGCGCTGCTCCTGGCTTTCGCTTCTGCCGCAACGAGCTCGCTACGCGCACTTTTCTTCTCAACCCTGGGTGCCCTTGCCTTCTGCCTTTCTTGTCTCGTGAATGGAGACGGAAAGCTTCTCGGCTAGAACTCGCCTAGAACAACTGCGGCTGCACATTGAGCTGGCCCGGAACGCCCTGCTGAAACTTGCCTTCTGGCACCACATTCACGGGGCAGCCGTCTTTCTTCGGCCACCTGCCAAGCGGCCCCATATCGCCGCGCTCGTTTGCACTCCGCTTGTCAGATTGGCTTCCCGTGGCGCTGATTTCAGCCTGGCCAAATACTAGCGCTCCGGAGAGCTGTCTCGCAGACAATAATGTCCCGGCATAGAAATTTGTCCTGCAATGTTCCCTCCTCTTTTCCCACACTGTGTTGCTCTGATGAATGCCTTGAGCATGGAACGACTTAAGGCAGCAAGTATTCCTCGCCGGCCACCTCTCGCTGTGCAAGAGGTACGCCGTGGACCCTGTGAACGCTGCCAAGCAAAAAGCAGAGCCGTGACCATAAAAGCGAGGAGAGAGCATGCACGAAGCACACTAGTTCTGTCTAGTGCTTTCCGTGCAGAGAGGCGGCAAAGCTGAATGCCGTGTCCGAGCTTGACAACTCGCTGGAGCACAGAAAGCCAAGAATGAAGAGGCGGAACACAGCCTTGGTTTCAGCAGCTTCCGGGACTGCAAAAGTTCACCAATAGCTCTGTCAAAGCAGAACTCGGCTGCGAATGCTCTCGCAGCTTGGGAAAGTTAGGCGCAGCTGTTGACCAGCTCTGCCCGTGGCCACAGGCTGCTTCTTCCACCTTTCACTGGGGCAGAGCTTTTGCGGAACAGAGACGGCATTCTTCCAGTGCGTGTTCTCCAAGGAGCTGTGAAACAGAGCCTAGCACGCTGTCTCGCTGATACTGGCTTTCGGCAAGCAAGCGTGCCGCACCGCCTACATTCTGCACTCTGGCAGCCTAGTTGCCAGCTTTCGACAGGTGCTGTCCTAGCAAGGAAGCTCAGGCAGTCAAAGCCGGTGCAGGGCGGCACCTTTCTGCTTTGCCCGCCTAAGCGGCGTCACACTCCCAAGGATACTGTGTCCTTTCCCTCTGCACTGCGTCTGCCGACGTGCTCTCTGCATCTCGGAGCATAACGGCAAAGGACAACGTTTTGCACGGCAGGGTAGAAATGGCATTGCTAGCAGGAAAGCTAGATGCCTTGGAACTGCCCGCTTACCCCTTGCCACTCACTTCAGGCTCGTACGCTGAGCAGAACAGCCTGTTGTTCCTGAAGCTTCGCTGGCTGTCGTTCGTGCCCAGACGCGATTTCCTTCCCAAGGAGGCGAAGCGCCCTCTACTTCTCGCACCGAGCGCGCTGCTCCTGGCTTTCGCCTCTGCCGCAACGAGCTCGCTACGCGTGCTTTTCTTCTCAACCCTGGGTGCCCTTGCCTTCTGCCTTTCTTGTCTCGTGAATGGAGACGGAAAGCTTCTCGGCTAGAACTCGCCTAGAACAACTGCGGCTGCACATTGAGCTGGCCCGGAACGCCCTGCTGAAACTTGCCTTCTGGCACCACATTCACGGGGCAGCCGTCTTTCTTCGGCCACCTGCCAAGCGGCCCCATATCGCCGCGCTCGTTTGCACTCCGCTTGTCAGATTGGCTTCCCGTGGCGCTGATTTCAGCCTGGCCAAATACTAGCGCTCCGGAGAGCTGTCTCGCAGACAATAATGTCCCGGCATAGAAATTTGTCCTGCAATGTTCCCTCCTCTTTTCCCACACTGTGTTGCTCTGATGAATGCCTTGAGCATGGAACGACTTAAGCCAGCAAGTATTCCTCGCCGGCCACCTCTCGCTGTGCAAGAGGTACGCCGTGGACCCTGTGAACGCTGCCAAGCAAAAAGCAGAGCCGTGACCATAAAAGCGAGGAGAGAGCATGCACGAAGCACACTAGTTCTGTCTAGTGCTTTCCGTGCAGAGAGGCGGCAAAGCTGAATGCCGTGTCCGAGCTTGACAACTCGCTGGAGCACAGAAAGCCAAGAATGAAGAGGCGGAACACAGCCTTGGTTTCAGCAGCTTCCGGGACTGCAAAAGTTCACCAATAGCTCTGTCAAAGCAGAACTCGGCTGCGAATGCTCTCGCAGCTTGGGAAAGTTAGGCGCAGCTGTTGACCAGCTCTGCCCGTGGCCACAGGCTGCTTCTTCCACCTTTCACTGGGGCAGAGCTTTTGCGGAACAGAGACGGCATTCTTCCAGTGCGTGTTCTCCAAGGAGCTGTGAAACAGAGCCTAGCACGCTGTCTCGCTGATACTGGCTTTCGGCAAGCAAGCGTGCCGCACCGCCTACATTCTGCACTCTGGCAGCCTAGTTGCCAGCTTTCGACAGGTGCTGTCCTAGCAAGGAAGCTCAGGCAGTCAAAGCCGGTGCAGGGCGGCACCTTTCTGCTTTGCCCGCCTAAGCGGCGTCACACTCCCAAGGATACTGTGTCCTTTCCCTCTGCACTGCGTCTGCCGACGTGCTCTCTGCATCTCGGAGCATAACGGCAAAGGACAACGTTTTGCACGGCAGGGTAGAAATGGCATTGCTAGCAGGAAAGCTAGATGCCTTGGAACTGCCCGCTTACCCCTTGCCACTCACTTCAGGCTCGTACGCTGAGCAGAACAGCCTGTTGTTCCTGAAGCTTCGCTGGCTGTCGTTCGTGCCCAGACGCGATTTCCTTCCCAAGGAGGCGAAGCGCCCTCTACTTCTCGCACCGAGCGCGCTGCTCCTGGCTTTCGCTTCTGCCGCAACGAGCTCGCTACGCGCACTTTTCTTCTCAACCCTGGGTGCCCTTGCCTTCTGCCTTTCTTGTCTCGTGAATGGAGACGGAAAGCTTCTCGGCTAGAACTCGCCTAGAACAACTGCGGCTGCACATTGAGCTGGCCCGGAACGCCCTGCTGAAACTTGCCTTCTGGCACCACATTCACGGGGCAGCCGTCTTTCTTCGGCCACCTGCCAAGCGGCCCCATATCGCCGCGCTCGTTTGCACTCCGCTTGTCAGATTGGCTTCCCGTGGCGCTGATTTCAGCCTGGCCAAATACTAGCGCTCCGGAGAGCTGTCTCGCAGACAATAATGTCCCGGCATAGAAATTTGTCCTGCAATGTTCCCTCCTCTTTTCCCACACTGTGTTGCTCTGATGAATGCCTTGAGCATGGAACGACTTAAGCCAGCAAGTATTCCTCGCCGGCCACCTCTCGCTGTGCAAGAGGTACGCCGTGGACCCTGTGAACGCTGCCAAGCAAAAAGCAGAGCCGTGACCATAAAAGCGAGGAGAGAGCATGCACGAAGCACACTAGTTCTGTCTAGTGCTTTCCGTGCAGAGAGGCGGCAAAGCTGAATGCCGTGTCCGAGCTTGACAACTCGCTGGAGCACAGAAAGCCAAGAATGAAGAGGCGGAACACAGCCTTGGTTTCAGCAGCTTCCGGGACTGCAAAAGTTCACCAATAGCTCTGTCAAAGCAGAACTCGGCTGCGAATGCTCTCGCAGCTTGGGAAAGTTAGGCGCAGCTGTTGACCAGCTCTGCCCGTGGCCACAGGCTGCTTCTTCCACCTTTCACTGGGGCAGAGCTTTTGCGGAACAGAGACGGCATTCTTCCAGTGCGTGTTCTCCAAGGAGCTGTGAAACAGAGCCTAGCACGCTGTCTCGCTGATACTGGCTTTCGGCAAGCAAGCGTGCCGCACCGCCTACATTCTGCACTCTGGCAGCCTAGTTGCCAGCTTTCGACAGGTGCTGTCCTAGCAAGGAAGCTCAGGCAGTCAAAGCCGGTGCAGGGCGGCACCTTTCTGCTTTGCCCGCCTAAGCGGCGTCACACTCCCAAGGATACTGTGTCCTTTCCCTCTGCACTGCGTCTGCCGACGTGCTCTCTGCATCTCGGAGCATAACGGCAAAGGACAACGTTTTGCACGGCAGGGTAGAAATGGCATTGCTAGCAGGAAAGCTAGATGCCTTGGAACTGCCCGCTTACCCCTTGCCACTCACTTCAGGCTCGTACGCTGAGCAGAACAGCCTGTTGTTCCTGAAGCTTCGCTGGCTGTCGTTCGTGCCCAGACGCGATTTCCTTCCCAAGGAGGCGAAGCGCCCTCTACTTCTCGCACCGAGCGCGCTGCTCCTGGCTTTCGCTTCTGCCGCAACGAGCTCGCTACGCGCACTTTTCTTCTCAACCCTGGGTGCCCTTGCCTTCTGCCTTTCTTGTCTCGTGAATGGAGACGGAAAGCTTCTCGGCTAGAACTCGCCTAGAACAACTGCGGCTGCACATTGAGCTGGCCCGGAACGCCCTGCTGAAACTTGCCTTCTGGCACCACATTCACGGGGCAGCCGTCTTTCTTCGGCCACCTGCCAAGCGGCCCCATATCGCCGCGCTCGTTTGCACTCCGCTTGTCAGATTGGCTTCCCGTGGCGCTGATTTCAGCCTGGCCAAATACTAGCGCTCCGGAGAGCTGTCTCGCAGACAATAATGTCCCGGCATAGAAATTTGTCCTGCAATGTTCCCTCCTCTTTTCCCACACTGTGTTGCTCTGATGAATGCCTTGAGCATGGAACGACTTAAGCCAGCAAGTATTCCTCGCCGGCCACCTCTCGCTGTGCAAGAGGTACGCCGTGGACCCTGTGAACGCTGCCAAGCAAAAAGCAGAGCCGTGACCATAAAAGCGAGGAGAGAGCATGCACGAAGCACACTAGTTCTGTCTAGTGCTTTCCGTGCAGAGAGGCGGCAAAGCTGAATGCCGTGTCCGAGCTTGACAACTCGCTGGAGCACAGAAAGCCAAGAATGAAGAGGCGGAACACAGCCTTGGTTTCAGCAGCTTCCGGGACTGCAAAAGTTCACCAATAGCTCTGTCAAAGCAGAACTCGGCTGCGAATGCTCTCGCAGCTTGGGAAAGTTAGGCGCAGCTGTTGACCAGCTCTGCCCGTGGCCACAGGCTGCTTCTTCCACCTTTCACTGGGGCAGAGCTTTTGCGGAACAGAGACGGCATTCTTCCAGTGCGTGTTCTCCAAGGAGCTGTGAAACAGAGCCTAGCACGCTGTCTCGCTGATACTGGCTTTCGGCAAGCAAGCGTGCCGCACCGCCTACATTCTGCACTCTGGCAGCCTAGTTGCCAGCTTTCGACAGGTGCTGTCCTAGCAAGGAAGCTCAGGCAGTCAAAGCCGGTGCAGGGCGGCACCTTTCTGCTTTGCCCGCCTAAGCGGCGTCACACTCCCAAGGATACTGTGTCCTTTCCCTCTGCACTGCGTCTGCCGACGTGCTCTCTGCATCTCGGAGCATAACGGCAAAGGACAACGTTTTGCACGGCAGGGTAGAAATGGCATTGCTAGCAGGAAAGCTAGATGCCTTGGAACTGCCCGCTTACCCCTTGCCACTCACTTCAGGCTCGTACGCTGAGCAGAACAGCCTGTTGTTCCTGAAGCTTCGCTGGCTGTCGTTCGTGCCCAGACGCGATTTCCTTCCCAAGGAGGCGAAGCGCCCTCTACTTCTCGCACCGAGCGCGCTGCTCCTGGCTTTCGCCTTTGCCGCAACGAGCTCGCTACGCGCACTTTTCTTCTCAACCCTGGGTGCCCTTGCCTTCTGCCTTTCTTGTCTCGTGAATGGAGACGGAAAGCTTCTCGGCTAGAACTCGCCTAGAACAACTGCGGCTGCACATTGAGCTGGCCCGGAACGCCCTGCTGAAACTTGCCTTCTGGCACCACATTCACGGGGCAGCCGTCTTTCTTCGGCCACCTGCCAAGCGGCCCCATATCGCCGCGCTCGTTGCACTCCGCTTGTCAGATTGGCTTCCCGTGGCGCTGATTTCAGCCTGGCCAAATACTAGCGCTCCGGAGAGCTGTCTCGCAGACAATAATGTCCCGGCATAGAAATTTGTCCTGCAATGTTCCCTCCTCTTTTCCCACACTGTGTTGCTCTGATGAATGCCTTGAGCATGGAACGACTTAAGCCAGCAAGTATTCCTCGCCGGCCACCTCTCGCTGTGCAAGAGGTACGCCGTGGACCCTGTGAACGCTGCCAAGCAAAAAGCAGAGCCGTGACCATAAAAGCGAGGAGAGAGCATGCACGAAGCACACTAGTTCTGTCTAGTGCTTTCCGTGCAGAGAGGCGGCAAAGCTGAATGCCGTGTCCGAGCTTGACAACTCGCTGGAGCACAGAAAGCCAAGAATGAAGAGGCGGAACACAGCCTTGGTTTCAGCAGCTTCCGGGACTGCAAAAGTTCACCAATAGCTCTGTCAAAGCAGAACTCGGCTGCGAATGCTCTCGCAGCTTGGGAAAGTTAGGCGCAGCTGTTGACCAGCTCTGCCCGTGGCCACAGGCTGCTTCTTCCACCTTTCACTGGGGCAGAGCTTTTGCGGAACAGAGACGGCATTCTTCCAGTGCGTGTTCTCCAAGGAGCTGTGAAACAGAGCCTAGCACGCTGTCTCGCTGATACTGGCTTTCGGCAAGCAAGCGTGCCGCACCGCCTACATTCTGCACTCTGGCAGCCTAGTTGCCAGCTTTCGACAGGTGCTGTCCTAGCAAGGAAGCTCAGGCAGTCAAAGCCGGTGCAGGGCGGCACCTTTCTGCTTTGCCCGCCTAAGCGGCGTCACACTCCCAAGGATACTGTGTCCTTTCCCTCTGCACTGCGTCTGCCGACGTGCTCTCTGCATCTCGGAGCATAACGGCAAAGGACAACGTTTTGCACGGCAGGGTAGAAATGGCATTGCTAGCAGGAAAGCTAGATGCCTTGGAACTGCCCGCTTACCCCTTGCCACTCACTTCAGGCTCGTACGCTGAGCAGAACAGCCTGTTGTTCCTGAAGCTTCGCTGGCTGTCGTTCGTGCCCAGACGCGATTTCCTTCCCAAGGAGGCGAAGCGCCCTCTACTTCTCGCACCGAGCGCGCTGCTCCTGGCTTTCGCCTCTGCCGCAACGAGCTCGCTACGCGCACTTTTCTTCTCAACCCTGGGTGCCCTTGCCTTCTGCCTTTCTTGTCTCGTGAATGGAGACGGAAAGCTTCTCGGCTAGAACTCGCCTAGAACAACTGCGGCTGCACATTGAGCTGGCCCGGAACGCCCTGCTGAAACTTGCCTTCTGGCACCACATTCACGGGGCAGCCGTCTTTCTTCGGCCACCTGCCAAGCGGCCCCATATCGCCGCGCTCGTTGCACTCCGCTTGTCAGATTGGCTTCCCGTGGCGCTGATTTCAGCCTGGCCAAATACTAGCGCTCCGGAGAGCAGTCTCGCAGACAATAATGTCCCGGCATAGAAATTTGTCCTGCAATGTTCCCTCCTCTTTTCCCACACTGTGTTGCTCTGATGAATGCCTTGAGCATGGAACGACTTAAGCCAGCAAGTATTCCTCGCCGGCCACCTCTCGCTGTGCAAGAGGTACGCCGTGGACCCTGTGAACGCTGCCAAGCAAAAAGCAGAGCCGTGACCATAAAAGCGAGGAGAGAGCATGCACGAAGCACACTAGTTCTGTCTAGTGCTTTCCGTGCAGAGAGGCGGCAAAGCTGAATGCCGTGTCCGAGCTTGACAACTCGCTGGAGCACAGAAAGCCAAGAATGAAGAGGCGGAACACAGCCTTGGTTTCAGCAGCTTCCGGGACTGCAAAAGTTCACCAATAGCTCTGTCAAAGCAGAACTCGGCTGCGAATGCTCTCGCAGCTTGGGAAAGTTAGGCGCAGCTGTTGACCAGCTCTGCCCGTGGCCACAGGCTGCTTCTTCCACCTTTCACTGGGGCAGAGCTTTTGCGGAACAGAGACGGCATTCTTCAAGTGCGTGTTCTCCAAGGAGCTGTGAAACAGAGCCTAGCACGCTGTCTCGCTGATACTGGCTTTAGGCAAGCAAGCGTGCCGCACCGCCTACATTCTGCACTCTGGCAGCCTAGTTGCCAGCTTTCGACAGGTGCTGTCCTAGCAAGGAAGCTCAGGCAGTCAAAGCCGGTGCAGGGCGGCACCTTTCTGCTTTGCCCGCCTAAGCGGCGTCACACTCCCAAGGATACTGTGTCCTTTCCCTCTGCACTGCGTCTGCCGACGTGCTCTCTGCATCTCGGAGCATAACGGCAAAGGACAACGTTTTGCACGGCAGGGTAGAAATGGCATTGCTAGCAGGAAAGCTAGATGCCTTGGAACTGCCCGCTTACCCCTTGCCACTCACTTCAGGCTCGTACGCTGAGCAGAACAGCCTGTTGTTCCTGAAGCTTCGCTGGCTGTCGTTCGTGCCCAGACGCGATTTCCTTCCCAAGGAGGCGAAGCGCCCTCTACTTCTCGCACCGAGCGCGCTGCTCCTGGCTTTCGCTTCTGCCGCAACGAGCTCGCTACGCGCACTTTTCTTCTCAACCCTGGGTGCCCTTGCCTTCTGCCTTTCTTGTCTCGTGAATGGAGACGGAAAGCTTCTCGGCTAGAACTCGCCTAGAACAACTGCGGCTGCACATTGAGCTGGCCCGGAACGCCCTGCTGAAACTTGCCTTCTGGCACCACATTCACGGGGCAGCCGTCTTTCTTCGGCCACCTGCCAAGCGGCCCCATATCGCCGCGCTCGTTGCACTCCGCTTGTCAGATTGGCTTCCCGTGGCGCTGATTTCAGCCTGGCCAAATACTAGCGCTCCGGAGAGCTGTCTCGCAGAAAATAATGTCCCGGCATAGAAATTTGTCCTGCAATGTTCCCTCCTCTTTTCCCACACTGTGTTGCTCTGATGAATGCCTTGAGCATGGAACGACTTAAGGCAGCAAGTATTCCTCGCCGGCCACCTCTCGCTGTGCAAGAGGTACGCCGTGGACCCTGTGAACGCTGCCAAGCAAAAAGCAGAGCCGTGACCATAAAAGCGAGGAGAGAGCATGCACGAAGCACACTAGTTCTGTCTAGTGCTTTCCGTGCAGAGAGGCGGCAAAGCTGAATGCCGTGTCCGAGCTTGACAACTCGCTGGAGCACAGAAAGCCAAGAATGAAGAGGCGGAACACAGCCTTGGTTTCAGCAGCTTCCGGGACTGCAAAAGTTCACCAATAGCTCTGTCAAAGCAGAACTCGGCTGCGAATGCTCTCGCAGCTTGGGAAAGTTAGGCGCAGCTGTTGACCAGCTCTGCCCGTGGCCACAGGCTGCTTCTTCCACCTTTCACTGGGGCAGAGCTTTTGCGGAACAGAGACGGCATTCTTCCAGTGCGTGTTCTCCAAGGAGCTGTGAAACAGAGCCTAGCACGCTGTCTCGCTGATACTGGCTTTCGGCAAGCAAGCGTGCCGCACCGCCTACATTCTGCACTCTGGCAGCCTAGTTGCCAGCTTTCGACAGGTGCTGTCCTAGCAAGGAAGCTCAGGCAGTCAAAGCCGGTGCAGGGTGGCACCTTTCTGCTTTGCCCGCCTAAGCGGCGTCACACTCCCAAGGATACTGTGTCCTTTCCCTCTGCACTGCGTCTGCCGACGTGCTCTCTGCATCTCGGAGCATAACGGCAAAGGACAACGTTTTGCACGGCAGGGTAGAAATGGCATTGCTAGCAGGAAAGCTAGATGCCTTGGAACTGCCCGCTTACCCCTTGCCACTCACTTCAGGCTCGTACGCTGAGCAGAACAGCCTGTTGTTCCTGAAGCTTCGCTGGCTGTCGTTCGTGCCCAGACGCGATTTCCTTCCCAAGGAGGCGAAGCGCCCTCTACTTCTCGCACCGAGCGCGCTGCTCCTGGCTTTCGCTTCTGCCGCAACGAGCTCGCTACGCGCACTTTTCTTCTCAACCCTGGGTGCCCTTGCCTTCTGCCTTTCTTGTCTCGTGAATGGAGACGGAAAGCTTCTCGGCTAGAACTCGCCTAGAACAACTGCGGCTGCACATTGAGCTGGCCCGGAACGCCCTGCTGAAACTTGCCTTCTGGCACCACATTCACGGGGCAGCCGTCTTTCTTCGGCCACCTGCCAAGCGGCCCCATATCGCCGCGCTCGTTGCACTCCGCTTGTCAGATTGGCTTCCCGTGGCGCTGATTTCAGCCTGGCCAAATACTAGCGCTCCGGAGAGCAGTCTCGCAGACAATAATGTCCCGGCATAGAAATTTGTCCTGCAATGTTCCCTCCTCTTTTCCCACACTGTGTTGCTCTGATGAATGCCTTGAGCATGGAACGACTTAAGCCAGCAAGTATTCCTCGCCGGCCACCTCTCGCTGTGCAAGAGGTACGCCGTGGACCCTGTGAACGCTGCCAAGCAAAAAGCAGAGCCGTGACCATAAAAGCGAGGAGAGAGCATGCACGAAGCACACTAGTTCTGTCTAGTGCTTTCCGTGCAGAGAGGCGGCAAAGCTGAATGCCGTGTCCGAGCTTGACAACTCGCTGGAGCACAGAAAGCCAAGAATGAAGAGGCGGAACACAGCCTTGGTTTCAGCAGCTTCCGGGACTGCAAAAGTTCACCAATAGCTCTGTCAAAGCAGAACTCGGCTGCGAATGCTCTCGCAGCTTGGGAAAGTTAGGCGCAGCTGTTGACCAGCTCTGCCCGTGGCCACAGGCTGCTTCTTCCACCTTTCACTGGGGCAGAGCTTTTGCGGAACAGAGACGGCATTCTTCAAGTGCGTGTTCTCCAAGGAGCTGTGAAACAGAGCCTAGCACGCTGTCTCGCTGATACTGGCTTTCGGCAAGCAAGCGTGCCGCACCGCCTACATTCTGCACTCTGGCAGCCTAGTTGCCAGCTTTCGACAGGTGCTGTCCTAGCAAGGAAGCTCAGGCAGTCAAAGCCGGTGCAGGGCGGCACCTTTCTGCTTTGCCCGCCTAAGCGGCGTCACACTCCCAAGGATACTGTGTCCTTTCCCTCTGCACTGCGTCTGCCGACGTGCTCTCTGCATCTCGGAGCATAACGGCAAAGGACAACGTTTTGCACGGCAGGGTAGAAATGGCATTGCTAGCAGGAAAGCTAGATGCCTTGGAACTGCCCGCTTACCCCTTGCCACTCACTTCAGGCTCGTACGCTGAGCAGAACAGCCTGTTGTTCCTGAAGCTTCGCTGGCTGTCGTTCGTGCCCAGACGCGATTTCCTTCCCAAGGAGGCGAAGCGCCCTCTACTTCTCGCACCGAGCGCGCTGCTCCTGGCTTTCGCCTCTGCCGCAACGAGCTCGCTACGCGCACTTTTCTTCTCAACCCTGGGTGCCCTTGCCTTCTGCCTTTCTTGTCTCGTGAATGGAGACGGAAAGCTTCTCGGCTAGAACTCGCCTAGAACAACTGCGGCTGCACATTGAGCTGGCCCGGAACGCCCTGCTGAAACTTGCCTTCTGGCACCACATTCACGGGGCAGCCGTCTTTCTTCGGCCACCTGCCAAGCGGCCCCATATCGCCGCGCTCGTTTGCACTCCGCTTGTCAGATTGGCTTCCCGTGGCGCTGATTTCAGCCTGGCCAAATACTAGCGCTCCGGAGAGCTTTCTCGCAGACAATAATGTCCCGGCATAGAAATTTGTCCTGCAATGTTCCCTCCTCTTTTCCCACACTGTGTTGCTCTGATGAATGCCTTGAGCATGGAACGACTTAAGCCAGCAAGTATTCCTCGCCGGCCACCTCTCGCTGTGCAAGAGGTACGCCGTGGACCCTGTGAACGCTGCCAAGCAAAAAGCAGAGCCGTGACCATAAAAGCGAGGAGAGAGCATGCACGAAGCACACTAGTTCTGTCTAGTGCTTTCCGTGCAGAGAGGCGGCAAAGCTGAATGCCGTGTCCGAGCTTGACAACTCGCTGGAGCACAGAAAGCCAAGAATGAAGAGGCGGAACACAGCCTTGGTTTCAGCAGCTTCCGGGACCGCAAAAGTTCACCAATAGCTCTGTCAAAGCAGAACTCGGCTGCGAATGCTCTCGCAGCTTGGGAAAGTTAGGCGCAGCTGTTGACCAGCTCTGCCCGTGGCCACAGGCTGCTTCTTCCACCTTTCACTGGGGCAGAGCTTTTGCGGAACAGAGACGGCATTCTTCCAGTGCGTGTTCTCCAAGGAGCTGTGAAACAGAGCCTAGCACGCTGTCTCGCTGATACTGGCTTTCGGCAAGCAAGCGTGCCGCACCGCCTACATTCTGCACTCTGGCAGCCTAGTTGCCAGCTTTCGACAGGTGCTGTCCTAGCAAGGAAGCTCAGGCAGTCAAAGCCGGTGCAGGGCGGCACCTTTCTGCTTTGCCCGCCTAAGCGGCGTCACACTCCCAAGGATACTGTGTCCTTTCCCTCTGCACTGCGTCTGCCGACGTGCTCTCTGCATCTCGGAGCATAACGGCAAAGGACAACGTTTTGCACGGCAGGGTAGAAATGGCATTGCTAGCAGGAAAGCTAGATGCCTTGGAACTGCCCGCTTACCCCTTGCCACTCACTTCAGGCTCGTACGCTGAGCAGAACAGCCTGTTGTTCCTGAAGCTTCGCTGGCTGTCGTTCGTGCCCAGACGCGATTTCCTTCCCAAGGAGGCGAAGCGCCCTCTACTTCTCGCACCGAGCGCGCTGCTCCTGGCTTTCGCTTCTGCCGCAACGAGCTCGCTACGCGCACTTTTCTTCTCAACCCTGGGTGCCCTTGCCTTCTGCCTTTCTTGTCTCGTGAATGGAGACGGAAAGCTTCTCGGCTAGAACTCGCCTAGAACAACTGCGGCTGCACATTGAGCTGGCCCGGAACGCCCTGCTGAAACTTGCCTTCTGGCACCACATTCACGGGGCAGCCGTCTTTCTTCAGCCACCTGCCAAGCGGCCCCATATCGCCGCGCTCGTTGCACTCCGCTTGTCAGATTGGCTTCCCGTGGCGCTGATTTCAGCCTGGCCAAATACTAGCGCTCCGGAGAGCTGTCTCGCAGACAATAATGTCCCGGCATAGAAATTTGTCCTGCAATGTTCCCTCCTCTTTTCCCACACTGTGTTGCTCTGATGAATGCCTTGAGCATGGAACGACTTAAGCCAGCAAGTATTCCTCGCCGGCCACCTCTCGCCGTGCAAGAGGTACGCCGTGGACCCTGTGAACGCTGCCAAGCAAAAAGCAGAGCCGTGACCATAAAAGCGAGGAGAGAGCATGCACGAAGCACACTAGTTCTGTCTAGTGCTTTCCGTGCAGAGAGGCGGCAAAGCTGAATGCCGTGTCCGAGCTTGACAACTCGCTGGAGCACAGAAAGCCAAGAATGAAGAGGCGGAACACAGCCTTGGTTTCAGCAGCTTCCGGGACTGCAAAAGTTCACCAATAGCTCTGTCAAAGCAGAACTCGGCTGCGAATGCTCTCGCAGCTTGGGAAAGTTAGGCGCAGCTGTTGACCAGCTCTGCCCGTGGCCACAGGCTGCTTCTTCCACCTTTCACTGGGGCAGAGCTTTTGCGGAACAGAGACGGCATTCTTCCAGTGCGTGTTCTCCAAGGAGCTGTGAAACAGAGCCTAGCACGCTGTCTCGCTGATACTGGCTTTCGGCAAGCAAGCGTGCCGCACCGCCTACATTCTGCACTCTGGCAGCCTAGTTGCCAGCTTTCGACAGGTGCTGTCCTAGCAAGGAAGCTCAGGCAGTCAAAGCCGGTGCAGGGCGGCACCTTTCTGCTTTGCCCGCCTAAGCGGCGTCACACTCCCAAGGATACTGTGTCCTTTCCCTCTGCACTGCGTCTGCCGACGTGCTCTCTGCATCTCGGAGCATAACGGCAAAGGACAACGTTTTGCACGGCAGGGTAGAAATGGCATTGCTAGCAGGAAAGCTAGATGCCTTGGAACTGCCCGCTTACCCCTTGCCACTCACTTCAGGCTCGTACGCTGAGCAGAACAGCCTGTTGTTCCTGAAGCTTCGCTGGCTGTCGTTCGTGCCCAGACGCGATTTCCTTCCCAAGGAGGCGAAGCGCCCTCTACTTCTCGCACCGAGCGCGCTGCTCCTGGCTTTCGCTTCTGCCGCAACGAGCTCGCTACGCGCACTTTTCTTCTCAACCCTGGGTGCCCTTGCCTTCTGCCTTTCTTGTCTCGTGAATGGAGACGGAAAGCTTCTCGGCTAGAACTCGCCTAGAACAACTGCGGCTGCACATTGAGCTGGCCCGGAACGCCCTGCTGAAACTTGCCTTCTGGCACCACATTCACGGGGCAGCCGTCTTTCTTCGGCCACCTGCCAAGCGGCCCCATATCGCCGCGCTCGTTTGCACTCCGCTTGTCAGATTGGCTTCCCGTGGCGCTGATTTCAGCCTGGCCAAATACTAGCGCTCCGGAGAGCTGTCTCGCAGACAATAATGTCCCGGCATAGAAATTTGTCCTGCAATGTTCCCTCCTCTTTTCCCACACTGTGTTGCTCTGATGAATGCCTTGAGCATGGAACGACTTAAGCCAGCAAGTATTCCTCGCCGGCCACCTCTCGCTGTGCAAGAGGTACGCCGTGGACCCTGTGAACGCTGCCAAGCAAAAAGCAGAGCCGTGACCATAAAAGCGAGGAGAGAGCATGCACGAAGCACACTAGTTCTGTCTAGTGCTTTCCGTGCAGAGAGGCGGCAAAGCTGAATGCCGTGTCCGAGCTTGACAACTCGCTGGAGCACAGAAAGCCAAGAATGAAGAGGCGGAACACAGCCTTGGTTTCAGCAGCTTCCGGGACCGCAAAAGTTCACCAATAGCTCTGTCAAAGCAGAACTCGGCTGCGAATGCTCTCGCAGCTTGGGAAAGTTAGGCGCAGCTGTTGACCAGCTCTGCCCGTGGCCACAGGCTGCTTCTTCCACCTTTCACTGGGGCAGAGCTTTTGCGGAACAGAGACGGCATTCTTCCAGTGCGTGTTCTCCAAGGAGCTGTGAAACAGAGCCTAGCACGCTGTCTCGCTGATACTGGCTTTCGGCAAGCAAGCGTGCCGCACCGCCTACATTCTGCACTCTGGCAGCCTAGTTGCCAGCTTTCGACAGGTGCTGTCCTAGCAAGGAAGCTCAGGCAGTCAAAGCCGGTGCAGGGCGGCACCTTTCTGCTTTGCCCGCCTAAGCGGCGTCACACTCCCAAGGATACTGTGTCCTTTCCCTCTGCACTGCGTCTGCCGACGTGCTCTCTGCATCTCGGAGCATAACGGCAAAGGACAACGTTTTGCACGGCAGGGTAGAAATGGCATTGCTAGCAGGAAAGCTAGATGCCTTGGAACTGCCCGCTTACCCCTTGCCACTCACTTCAGGCTCGTACGCTGAGCAGAACAGCCTGTTGTTCCTGAAGCTTCGCTGGCTGTCGTTCGTGCCCAGACGCGATTTCCTTCCCAAGGAGGCGAAGCGCCCTCTACTTCTCGCACCGAGCGCGCTGCTCCTGGCTTTCGCCTCTGCCGCAACGAGCTCGCTACGCGCACTTTTCTTCTCAACCCTGGGTGCCCTTGCCTTCTGCCTTTCTTGTCTCGTGAATGGAGACGGAAAGCTTCTCGGCTAGAACTCACCTAGAACAACTGCGGCTGCACATTGAGCTGGCCCGGAACGCCCTGCTGAAACTTGCCTTCTGGCACCACATTCACGGGGCAGCCGTCTTTCTTCAGCCACCTGCCAAGCGGCCCCATATCGCCGCGCTCGTTGCACTCCGCTTGTCAGATTGGCTTCCCGTGGCGCTGATTTCAGCCTGGCCAAATACTAGCGCTCCGGAGAGCTGTCTCGCAGACAATAATGTCCCGGCATAGAAATTTGTCCTGCAATGTTCCCTCCTCTTTTCCCACACTGTGTTGCTCTGATGAATGCCTTGAGCATGGAACGACTTAAGCCAGCAAGTATTCCTCGCCGGCCACCTCTCGCCGTGCAAGAGGTACGCCGTGGACCCTGTGAACGCTGCCAAGCAAAAAGCAGAGCCGTGACCATAAAAGCGAGGAGAGAGCATGCACGAAGCACACTAGTTCTGTCTAGTGCTTTCCGTGCAGAGAGGCGGCAAAGCTGAATGCCGTGTCCGAGCTTGACAACTCGCTGGAGCACAGAAAGCCAAGAATGAAGAGGCGGAACACAGCCTTGGTTTCAGCAGCTTCCGGGACTGCAAAAGTTCACCAATAGCTCTGTCAAAGCAGAACTCGGCTGCGAATGCTCTCGCAGCTTGGGAAAGTTAGGCGCAGCTGTTGACCAGCTCTGCCCGTGGCCACAGGCTGCTTCTTCCACCTTTCACTGGGGCAGAGCTTTTGCGGAACAGAGACGGCATTCTTCCAGTGCGTGTTCTCCAAGGAGCTCTGAAACAGAGCCTAGCACGCTGTCTCGCTGATACTGGCTTTCGGCAAGCAAGCGTGCCGCACCGCCTACATTCTGCACTCTGGCAGCCTAGTTGCCAGCTTTCGACAGGTGCTGTCCTAGCAAGGAAGCTCAGGCAGTCAAAGCCGGTGCAGGGCGGCACCTTTCTGCTTTGCCCGCCTAAGCGGCGTCACACTCCCAAGGATACTGTGTCCTTTCCCTCTGCACTGCGTCTGCCGACGTGCTCTCTGCATCTCGGAGCATAACGGCAAAGGACAACGTTTTGCACGGCAGGGTAGAAATGGCATTGCTAGCAGGAAAGCTAGATGCCTTGGAACTGCCCGCTTACCCCTTGCCACTCACTTCAGGCTCGTACGCTGAGCAGAACAGCCTGTTGTTCCTGAAGCTTCGCTGGCTGTCGTTCGTGCCCAGACGCGATTTCCTTCCCAAGGAGGCGAAGCGCCCTCTACTTCTCGCACCGAGCGCGCTGCTCCTGGCTTTCGCTTCTGCCGCAACGAGCTCGCTACGCGCACTTTTCTTCTCAACCCTGGGTGCCCTTGCCTTCTGCCTTTCTTGTCTCGTGAATGGAGACGGAAAGCTTCTCGGCTAGAACTCGCCTAGAACAACTGCGGCTGCACATTGAGCTGGCCCGGAACGCCCTGCTGAAACTTGCCTTCTGGCACCACATTCACGGGGCAGCCGTCTTTCTTCGGCCACCTGCCAAGCGGCCCCATATCGCCGCGCTCGTTTGCACTCCGCTTGTCAGATTGGCTTCCCGTGGCGCTGATTTCAGCCTGGCCAAATACTAGCGCTCCGGAGAGCTGTCTCGCAGACAATAATGTCCCGGCATAGAAATTTGTCCTGCAATGTTCCCTCCTCTTTTCCCACACTGTGTTGCTCTGATGAATGCCTTGAGCATGGAACGACTTAAGCCAGCAAGTATTCCTCGCCGGCCACCTCTCGCTGTGCAAGAGGTACGCCGTGGACCCTGTGAACGCTGCCAAGCAAAAAGCAGAGCCGTGACCATAAAAGCGAGGAGAGAGCATGCACGAAGCACACTAGTTCTGTCTAGTGCTTTCCGTGCAGAGAGGCGGCAAAGCTGAATGCCGTGTCCGAGCTTGACAACTCGCTGGAGCACAGAAAGCCAAGAATGAAGAGGCGGAACACAGCCTTGGTTTCAGCAGCTTCCGGGACCGCAAAAGTTCACCAATAGCTCTGTCAAAGCAGAACTCGGCTGCGAATGCTCTCGCAGCTTGGGAAAGTTAGGCGCAGCTGTTGACCAGCTCTGCCCGTGGCCACAGGCTGCTTCTTCCACCTTTCACTGGGGCAGAGCTTTTGCGGAACAGAGACGGCATTCTTCAAGTGCGTGTTCTCCAAGGAGCTGTGAAACAGAGCCTAGCACGCTGTCTCGCTGATACTGGCTTTCGGCAAGCAAGCGTGCCGCACCGCCTACATTCTGCACTCTGGCAGCCTAGTTGCCAGCTTTCGACAGGTGCTGTCCTAGCAAGGAAGCTCAGGCAGTCAAAGCCGGTGCAGGGCGGCACCTTTCTGCTTTGCCCGCCTAAGCGGCGTCACACTCCCAAGGATACTGTGTCCTTTCCCTCTGCACTGCGTCTGCCGACGTGCTCTCTGCATCTCGGAGCATAACGGCAAAGGACAACGTTTTGCACGGCAGGGTAGAAATGGCATTGCTAGCAGGAAAGCTAGATGCCTTGGAACTGCCCGCTTACCCCTTGCCACTCACTTCAGGCTCGTACGCTGAGCAGAACAGCCTGTTGTTCCTGAAGCTTCGCTGGCTGTCGTTCGTGCCCAGACGCGATTTCCTTCCCAAGGAGGCGAAGCGCCCTCTACTTCTCGCACCGAGCGCGCTGCTCCTGGCTTTCGCCTCTGCCGCAACGAGCTCGCTACGCGCACTTTTCTTCTCAACCCTGGGTGCCCTTGCCTTCTGCCTTTCTTGTCTCGTGAATGGAGACGGAAAGCTTCTCGGCTAGAACTCGCCTAGAACAACTGCGGCTGCACATTGAGCTGGCCCGGAACGCCCTGCTGAAACTTGCCTTCTGGCACCACATTCACGGGGCAGCCGTCTTTCTTCGGCCACCTGCCAAGCGGCCCCATATCGCCGCGCTCGTTTGCACTCCGCTTGTCAGATTGGCTTCCCGTGGCGCTGATTTCAGCCTGGCCAAATACTAGCGCTCCGGAGAGCTGTCTCGCAGACAATAATGTCCCGGCATAGAAATTTGTCCTGCAATGTTCCCTCCTCTTTTCCCACACTGTGTTGCTCTGATGAATGCCTTGAGCATGGAACGACTTAAGCCAGCAAGTATTCCTCGCCGGCCACCTCTCGCCGTGCAAGAGGTACGCCGTGGACCCTGTGAACGCTGCCAAGCAAAAAGCAGAGCCGTGACCATAAAAGCGAGGAGAGAGCATGCACGAAGCACACTAGTTCTGTCTAGTGCTTTCCGTGCAGAGAGGCGGCAAAGCTGAATGCCGTGTCCGAGCTTGACAACTCGCTGGAGCACAGAAAGCCAAGAATGAAGAGGCGGAACACAGCCTTGGTTTCAGCAGCTTCCGGGACCGCAAAAGTTCACCAATAGCTCTGTCAAAGCAGAACTCGGCTGCGAATGCTCTCGCAGCTTGGGAAAGTTAGGCGCAGCTGTTGACCAGCTCTGCCCGTGGCCACAGGCTGCTTCTTCCACCTTTCACTGGGGCAGAGCTTTTGCGGAACAGAGACGGCATTCTTCAAGTGCGTGTTCTCCAAGGAGCTGTGAAACAGAGCCTAGCACGCTGTCTCGCTGATACTGGCTTTCGGCAAGCAAGCGTGCCGCACCGCCTACATTCTGCACTCTGGCAGCCTAGTTGCCAGCTTTCGACAGGTGCTGTCCTAGCAAGGAAGCTCAGGCAGTCAAAGCCGGTGCAGGGCGGCACCTTTCTGCTTTGCCCGCCTAAGCGGCGTCACACTCCCAAGGATACTGTGTCCTTTCCCTCTGCACTGCGTCTGCCGACGTGCTCTCTGCATCTCGGAGCATAACGGCAAAGGACAACGTTTTGCACGGCAGGGTAGAAATGGCATTGCTAGCAGGAAAGCTAGATGCCTTGGAACTGCCCGCTTACCCCTTGCCACTCACTTCAGGCTCGTACGCTGAGCAGAACAGCCTGTTGTTCCTGAAGCTTCGCTGGCTGTCGTTCGTGCCCAGACGCGATTTCCTTCCCAAGGAGGCGAAGCGCCCTCTACTTCTCGCACCGAGCGCGCTGCTCCTGGCTTTCGCCTCTGCCGCAACGAGCTCGCTACGCGCACTTTTCTTCTCAACCCTGGGTGCCCTTGCCTTCTGCCTTTCTTGTCTCGTGAATGGAGACGGAAAGCTTCTCGGCTAGAACTCGCCTAGAACAACTGCGGCTGCACATTGAGCTGGCCCGGAACGCCCTGCTGAAACTTGCCTTCTGGCACCACATTCACGGGGCAGCCGTCTTTCTTCGGCCACCTGCCAAGCGGCCCCATATCGCCGCGCTCGTTTGCACTCCGCTTGTCAGATTGGCTTCCCGTGGCGCTGATTTCAGCCTGGCCAAATACTAGCGCTCCGGAGAGCTGTCTCGCAGACAATAATGTCCCGGCATAGAAATTTGTCCTGCAATGTTCCCTCCTCTTTTCCCACACTGTGTTGCTCTGATGAATGCCTTGAGCATGGAACGACTTAAGCCAGCAAGTATTCCTCGCCGGCCACCTCTCGCCGTGCAAGAGGTACGCCGTGGACCCTGTGAACGCTGCCAAGCAAAAAGCAGAGCCGTGACCATAAAAGCGAGGAGAGAGCATGCACGAAGCACACTAGTTCTGTCTAGTGCTTTCCGTGCAGAGAGGCGGCAAAGCTGAATGCCGTGTCCGAGCTTGACAACTCGCTGGAGCACAGAAAGCCAAGAATGAAGAGGCGGAACACAGCCTTGGTTTCAGCAGCTTCCGGGACCGCAAAAGTTCACCAATAGCTCTGTCAAAGCAGAACTCGGCTGCGAATGCTCTCGCAGCTTGGGAAAGTTAGGCGCAGCTGTTGACCAGCTCTGCCCGTGGCCACAGGCTGCTTCTTCCACCTTTCACTGGGGCAGAGCTTTTGCGGAACAGAGACGGCATTCTTCCAGTGCGTGTTCTCCAAGGAGCTGTGAAACAGAGCCTAGCACGCTGTCTCGCTGATACTGGCTTTCGGCAAGCAAGCGTGCCGCACCGCCTACATTCTGCACTCTGGCAGCCTAGTTGCCAGCTTTCGACAGGTGCTGTCCTAGCAAGGAAGCTCAGGCAGTCAAAGCCGGTGCAGGGCGGCACCTTTCTGCTTTGCCCGCCTAAGCGGCGTCACACTCCCAAGGATACTGTGTCCTTTCCCTCTGCACTGCGTCTGCCGACGTGCTCTCTGCATCTCGGAGCATAACGGCAAAGGACAACGTTTTGCACGGCAGGGTAGAAATGGCATTGCTAGCAGGAAAGCTAGATGCCTTGGAACTGCCCGCTTACCCCTTGCCACTCACTTCAGGCTCGTACGCTGAGCAGAACAGCCTGTTGTTCCTGAAGCTTCGCTGGCTGTCGTTCGTGCCCAGACGCGATTTCCTTCCCAAGGAGGCGAAGCGCCCTCTACTTCTCGCACCGAGCGCGCTGCTCCTGGCTTTCGCCTCTGCCGCAACGAGCTCGCTACGCGCACTTTTCTTCTCAACCCTGGGTGCCCTTGCCTTCTGCCTTTCTTGTCTCGTGAATGGAGACGGAAAGCTTCTCGGCTAGAACTCGCCTAGAACAACTGCGGCTGCACATTGAGCTGGCCCGGAACGCCCTGCTGAAACTTGCCTTCTGGCACCACATTCACGGGGCAGCCGTCTTTCTTCGGCCACCTGCCAAGCGGCCCCATATCACCGCGCTCGTTTGCACTCCGCTTGTCAGATTGGCTTACCGTGGCGCTGATTTCAGCCTGGCCAAATACTAGCGCTCCGGAGAGCTGTCTCGCAGACAATAATGTCCCGGCATAGAAATTTGTCCTGCAATGTTCCCTCCTCTTTTCCCACACTGTGTTGCTCTGATGAATGCCTTGAGCATGGAACGACTTAAGCCAGCAAGTATTCCTCACCGGCCACCTCTCGCCGTGCAAGAGGTACGCCGTGGACCCTGTGAACGCTGCCAAGCAAAAAGCAGAGCCGTGACCATAAAAGCGAGGAGAGAGCATGCACGAAGCACACTAGTTCTGTCTAGTGCTTTCCGTGCAGAGAGGCGGCAAAGCTGAATGCCGTGTCCGAGCTTGACAACTCGGTGGAGCACAGAAAGCCAAGAATGAAGAGGCGGAACACAGCCTTGGTTTCAGCAGCTTCCGGGACTGCAAAAGTTCACCAATAGCTCTGTCAAAGCAGAACTCGGCTGCGAATGCTCTCGCAGCTTGGGAAAGTTAGGCGCAGCTGTTGACCAGCTCTGCCCGTGGCCACAGGCTGCTTCTTCCACCTTTCACTGGGGCAGAGCTTTTGCAGAACAGAGACGGCATTCTTCAAGTGCGTGTTCTCCAAGGAGCTGTGAAACAGAGCCTAGCACGCTGTCTCGCTGATACTGGCTTTCGGCAAGCAAGCGTGCCGCACCGCCTACATTCTGCACTCTGGCAGCCTAGTTGCCAGCTTTCGACAGGTGCTGTCCTAGCAAGGAAGCTCAGGCAGTCAAAGCCGGTGCAGGGCGGCACCTTTCTGCTTTGCCCGCCTAAGCGGCGTCACACTCCCAAGGATACTGTGTCCTTTCCCTCTGCACTGCGTCTGCCGACGTGCTCTCTGCATCTCGGAGCATAACGGCAAAGGACAACGTTTTGCACGGCAGGGTAGAAATGGCATTGCTAGCAGGAAAGCTAGATGCCTTGGAACTGCCCGCTTACCCCTTGCCACTCACTTCAGGCTCGTACGCTGAGCAGAACAGCCTGTTGTTCCTGAAGCTTCGCTGGCTGTCGTTCGTGCCCAGACGCGATTTCCTTCCCAAGGAGGCGAAGCGCCCTCTACTTCTCGCACCGAGCGCGCTGCTCCTGGCTTTCGCCTCTGCCGCAACGAGCTCGCTACGCGCACTTTTCTTCTCAACCCTGGGTGCCCTTGCCTTCTGCCTTTCTTGTCTCGTGAATGGAGACGGAAAGCTTCTCGGCTAGAACTCGCCTAGAACAACTGCGGCTGCACATTGAGCTGGCCCGGAACGCCCTGCTGAAACTTGCCTTCTGGCACCACATTCACGGGGCAGCCGTCTTTCTTCGGCCACCTGCCAAGCGGCCCCATATCACCGCGCTCGTTTGCACTCCGCTTGTCAGATTGGCTTACCGTGGCGCTGATTTCAGCCTGGCCAAATACTAGCGCTCCGGAGAGCTGTCTCGCAGACAATAATGTCCCGGCATAGAAATTTGTCCTGCAATGTTCCCTCCTCTTTTCCCACACTGTGTTGCTCTGATGAATGCCTTGAGCATGGAACGACTTAAGCCAGCAAGTATTCCTCACCGGCCACCTCTCGCCGTGCAAGAGGTACGCCGTGGACCCTGTGAACGCTGCCAAGCAAAAAGCAGAGCCGTGACCATAAAAGCGAGGAGAGAGCATGCACGAAGCACACTAGTTCTGTCTAGTGCTTTCCGTGCAGAGAGGCGGCAAAGCTGAATGCCGTGTCCGAGCTTGACAACTCGCTGGAGCACAGAAAGCCAAGAATGAAGAGGCGGAACACAGCCTTGGTTTCAGCAGCTTCCGGGACTGCAAAAGTTCACCAATAGCTCTGTCAAAGCAGAACTCGGCTGCGAATGCTCTCGCAGCTTGGGAAAGTTAGGCGCAGCTGTTGACCAGCTCTGCCCGTGGCCACAGGCTGCTTCTTCCACCTTTCACTGGGGCAGAGCTTTTGCAGAACAGAGACGGCATTCTTCAAGTGCGTGTTCTCCAAGGAGCTGTGAAACAGAGCCTAGCACGCTGTCTCGCTGATACTGGCTTTCGGCAAGCAAGCGTGCCGCACCGCCTACATTCTGCACTCTGGCAGCCTAGTTGCCAGCTTTCGACAGGTGCTGTCCTAGCAAGGAAGCTCAGGCAGTCAAAGCCGGTGCAGGGCGGCACCTTTCTGCTTTGCCCGCCTAAGCGGCGTCACACTCCCAAGGATACTGTGTCCTTTCCCTCTGCACTGCGTCTGCCGACGTGCTCTCTGCATCTCGGAGCATAACGGCAAAGGACAACGTTTTGCACGGCAGGGTAGAAATGGCATTGCTAGCAGGAAAGCTAGATGCCTTGGAACTGCCCGCTTACCCCTTGCCACTCACTTCAGGCTCGTACGCTGAGCAGAACAGCCTGTTGTTCCTGAAGCTTCGCTGGCTGTCGTTCGTGCCCAGACGCGATTTCCTTCCCAAGGAGGCGAAGCGCCCTCTACTTCTCGCACCGAGCGCGCTGCTCCTGGCTTTCGCCTCTGCCGCAACGAGCTCGCTACGCGCACTTTTCTTCTCAACCCTGGGTGCCCTTGCCTTCTGCCTTTCTTGTCTCGTGAATGGAGACGGAAAGCTTCTCGGCTAGAACTCGCCTAGAACAACTGCGGCTGCACATTGAGCTGGCCCGGAACGCCCTGCTGAAACTTGCCTTCTGGCACCACATTCACGGGGCAGCCGTCTTTCTTCGGCCACCTGCCAAGCGGCCCCATATCACCGCGCTCGTTTGCACTCCGCTTGTCAGATTGGCTTACCGTGGCGCTGATTTCAGCCTGGCCAAATACTAGCGCTCCGGAGAGCTGTCTCGCAGACAATAATGTCCCGGCATAGAAATTTGTCCTGCAATGTTCCCTCCTCTTTTCCCACACTGTGTTGCTCTGATGAATGCCTTGAGCATGGAACGACTTAAGCCAGCAAGTATTCCTCACCGGCCACCTCTCGCCGTGCAAGAGGTACGCCGTGGACCCTGTGAACGCTGCCAAGCAAAAAGCAGAGCCGTGACCATAAAAGCGAGGAGAGAGCATGCACGAAGCACACTAGTTCTGTCTAGTGCTTTCCGTGCAGAGAGGCGGCAAAGCTGAATGCCGTGTCCGAGCTTGACAACTCGGTGGAGCACAGAAAGCCAAGAATGAAGAGGCGGAACACAGCCTTGGTTTCAGCAGCTTCCGGGACTGCAAAAGTTCACCAATAGCTCTGTCAAAGCAGAACTCGGCTGCGAATGCTCTCGCAGCTTGGGAAAGTTAGGCGCAGCTGTTGACCAGCTCTGCCCGTGGCCACAGGCTGCTTCTTCCACCTTTCACTGGGGCAGAGCTTTTGCGGAACAGAGACGGCATTCTTCCAGTGCGTGTTCTCCAAGGAGCTGTGAAACAGAGCCTAGCACGCTGTCTCGCTGATACTGGCTTTCGGCAAGCAAGCGTGCCGCACCGCCTACATTCTGCACTCTGGCAGCCTAGTTGCCAGCTTTCGACAGGTGCTGTCCTAGCAAGGAAGCTCAGGCAGTCAAAGCCGGTGCAGGGCGGCACCTTTCTGCTTTGCCCGCCTAAGCGGCGTCACACTCCCAAGGATACTGTGTCCTTTCCCTCTGCACTGCGTCTGCCGACGTGCTCTCTGCATCTCGGAGCATAACGGCAAAGGACAACGTTTTGCACGGCAGGGTAGAAATGGCATTGCTAGCAGGAAAGCTAGATGCCTTGGAACTGCCCGCTTACCCCTTGCCACTCACTTCAGGCTCGTACGCTGAGCAGAACAGCCTGTTGTTCCTGAAGCTTCGCTGGCTGTCGTTCGTGCCCAGACGCGATTTCCTTCCCAAGGAGGCGAAGCGCCCTCTACTTCTCGCACCGAGCGCGCTGCTCCTGGCTTTCGCCTCTGCCGCAACGAGCTCGCTACGCGCACTTTTCTTCTCAACCCTGGGTGCCCTTGCCTTCTGCCTTTCTTGTCTCGTGAATGGAGACGGAAAGCTTCTCGGCTAGAACTCGCCTAGAACAACTGCGGCTGCACATTGAGCTGGCCCGGAACGCCCTGCTGAAACTTGCCTTCTGGCACCACATTCACGGGGCAGCCGTCTTTCTTCGGCCACCTGCCAAGCGGCCCCATATCGCCGCGCTCGTTTGCACTCCGCTTGTCAGATTGGCTTACCGTGGCGCTGATTTCAGCCTGGCCAAATACTAGCGCTCCGGAGAGCTGTCTCGCAGACAATAATGTCCCAGCATAGAAATTTGTCCTGCAATGTTCCCTCCTCTTTTCCCACACTGTGTTGCTCTGATGAATGCCTTGAGCATGGAACGACTTAAGCCAGCAAGTATTCCTCGCCGGCCACCTCTCGCCGTGCAAGAGGTACGCCGTGGACCCTGTGAACGCTGCCAAGCAAAAAGCAGAGCCGTGACCATAAAAGCGAGGAGAGAGCATGCACGAAGCACACTAGTTCTGTCTAGTGCTTTCCGTGCAGAGAGGCGGCAAAGCTGAATGCCGTGTCCGAGCTTGACAACTCGCTGGAGCACAGAAAGCCAAGAATGAAGAGGCGGAACACAGCCTTGGTTTCAGCAGCTTCCGGGACCGCAAAAGTTCACCAATAGCTCTGTCAAAGCAGAACTCGGCTGCGAATGCTCTCGCAGCTTGGGAAAGTTAGGCGCAGCTGTTGACCAGCTCTGCCCGTGGCCACAGGCTGCTTCTTCCACCTTTCACTGGGGCAGAGCTTTTGCGGAACAGAGACGGCATTCTTCAAGTGCGTGTTCTCCAAGGAGCTGTGAAACAGAGCCTAGCACGCTGTCTCGCTGATACTGGCTTTCGGCAAGCAAGCGTGCCGCACCGCCTACATTCTGCACTCTGGCAGCCTAGTTGCCAGCTTTCGACAGGTGCTGTCCTAGCAAGGAAGCTCAGGCAGTCAAAGCCGGTGCAGGGCGGCACCTTTCTGCTTTGCCCGCCTAAGCGGCGTCACACTCCCAAGGATACTGTGTCCTTTCCCTCTGCACTGCGTCTGCCGACGTGCTCTCTGCATCTCGGAGCATAACGGCAAAGGACAACGTTTTGCACGGCAGGGTAGAAATGGCATTGCTAGCAGGAAAGCTAGATGCCTTGGAACTGCCCGCTTACCCCTTGCCACTCACTTCAGGCTCGTACGCTGAGCAGAACAGCCTGTTGTTCCTGAAGCTTCGCTGGCTGTCGTTCGTGCCCAGACGCCATTTCCTTCCCAAGGAGGCGAAGCGCCCTCTACTTCTCGCACCGAGCGCGCTGCTCCTGGCTTTCGCCTCTGCCGCAACGAGCTCGCTACGCGCACTTTTCTTCTCAACCCTGGGTGCCCTTGCCTTCTGCCTTTCTTGTCTCGTGAATGGAGACGGAAAGCTTCTCGGCTAGAACTCGCCTAGAACAACTGCGGCTGCACATTGAGCTGGCCCGGAACGCCCTGCTGAAACTTGCCTTCTGGCACCACATTCACGGGGCAGCCGTCTTTCTTCGGCCACCTGCCAAGCGGCCCCATATCACCGCGCTCGTTTGCACTCCGCTTGTCAGATTGGCTTACCGTGGCGCTGATTTCAGCCTGGCCAAATACTAGCGCTCCGGAGAGCTGTCTCGCAGACAATAATGTCCCGGCATAGAAATTTGTCCTGCAATGTTCCCTCCTCTTTTCCCACACTGTGTTGCTCTGATGAATGCCTTGAGCATGGAACGACTTAAGCCAGCAAGTATTCCTCGCCGGCCACCTCTCGCCGTGCAAGAGGTACGCCGTGGACCCTGTGAACGCTGCCAAGCAAAAAGCAGAGCCGTGACCATAAAAGCGAGGAGAGAGCATGCACGAAGCACACTAGTTCTGTCTAGTGCTTTCCGTGCAGAGAGGCGGCAAAGCTGAATGCCGTGTCCGAGCTTGACAACTCGGTGGAGCACAGAAAGCCAAGAATGAAGAGGCGGAACACAGCCTTGGTTTCAGCAGCTTCCGGGACTGCAAAAGTTCACCAATAGCTCTGTCAAAGCAGAACTCGGCTGCGAATGCTCTCGCAGCTTGGGAAAGTTAGGCGCAGCTGTTGACCAGCTCTGCCCGTGGCCACAGGCTGCTTCTTCCACCTTTCACTGGGGCAGAGCTTTTGCGGAACAGAGACGGCATTCTTCAAGTGCGTGTTCTCCAAGGAGCTGTGAAACAGAGCCTAGCACGCTGTCTCGCTGATACTGGCTTTCGGCAAGCAAGCGTGCCGCACCGCCTACATTCTGCACTCTGGCAGCCTAGTTGCCAGCTTTCGACAGGTGCTGTCCTAGCAAGGAAGCTCAGGCAGTCAAAGCCGGTGCAGGGCGGCACCTTTCTGCTTTGCCCGCCTAAGCGTCGTCACACTCCCAAGGATACTGTGTCCTTTCCCTCTGCACTGCGTCTGCCGACGTGCTCTCTGCATCTCGGAGCATAACGGCAAAGGACAACGTTTTGCACGGCAGGGTAGAAATGGCATTGCTAGCAGGAAAGCTAGATGCCTTGGAACTGCCCGCTTACCCCTTGCCACTCACTTCAGGCTCGTACGCTGAGCAGAACAGCCTGTTGTTCCTGAAGCTTCGCTGGCTGTCGTTCGTGCCCAGACGCGATTTCCTTCCCAAGGAGGCGAAGCGCCCTCTACTTCTCGCACCGAGCGCGCTGCTCCTGGCTTTCGCCTCTGCCGCAACGAGCTCGCTACGCGCACTTTTCTTCTCAACCCTGGGTGCCCTTGCCTTCTGCCTTTCTTGTCTCGTGAATGGAGACGGAAAGCTTCTCGGCTAGAACTCGCCTAGAACAACTGCGGCTGCACATTGAGCTGGCCCGGAACGCCCTGCTGAAACTTGCCTTCTGGCACCACATTCACGGGGCAGCCGTCTTTCTTCGGCCACCTGCCAAGCGGCCCCATATCGCCGCGCTCGTTTGCACTCCGCTTGTCAGATTGGCTTACCGTGGCGCTGATTTCAGCCTGGCCAAATACTAGCGCTCCGGAGAGCTGTCTCGCAGACAATAATGTCCCGGCATAGAAATTTGTCCTGCAATGTTCCCTCCTCTTTTCCCACACTGTGTTGCTCTGATGAATGCCTTGAGCATGGAACGACTTAAGCCAGCAAGTATTCCTCGCCGGCCACCTCTCGCCGTGCAAGAGGTACGCCGTGGACCCTGTGAACGCTGCCAAGCAAAAAGCAGAGCCGTGACCATAAAAGCGAGGAGAGAGCATGCACGAAGCACACTAGTTCTGTCTAGTGCTTTCCGTGCAGAGAGGCGGCAAAGCTGAATGCCGTGTCCGAGCTTGACAACTCGGTGGAGCACAGAAAGCCAAGAATGAAGAGGCGGAACACAGCCTTGGTTTCAGCAGCTTCCGGGACTGCAAAAGTTCACCAATAGCTCTGTCAAAGCAGAACTCGGCTGCGAATGCTCTCGCAGCTTGGGAAAGTTAGGCGCAGCTGTTGACCAGCTCTGCCCGTGGCCACAGGCTGCTTCTTCCACCTTTCACTGGGGCAGAGCTTTTGCGGAACAGAGACGGCATTCTTCAAGTGCGTGTTCTCCAAGGAGCTGTGAAACAGAGCCTAGCACGCTGTCTCGCTGATACTGGCTTTCGGCAAGCAAGCGTGCCGCACCGCCTACATTCTGCACTCTGGCAGCCTAGTTGCCAGCTTTCGACAGGTGCTGTCCTAGCAAGGAAGCTCAGGCAGTCAAAGCCGGTGCAGGGCGGCACCTTTCTGCTTTGCCCGCCTAAGCGTCGTCACACTCCCAAGGATACTGTGTCCTTTCCCTCTGCACTGCGTCTGCCGACGTGCTCTCTGCATCTCGGAGCATAACGGCAAAGGACAACGTTTTGCACGGCAGGGTAGAAATGGCATTGCTAGCAGGAAAGCTAGATGCCTTGGAACTGCCCGCTTACCCCTTGCCACTCACTTCAGGCTCGTACGCTGAGCAGAACAGCCTGTTGTTCCTGAAGCTTCGCTGGCTGTCGTTCGTGCCCAGACGCGATTTCCTTCCCAAGGAGGCGAAGCGCCCTCTACTTCTCGCACCGAGCGCGCTGCTCCTGGCTTTCGCCTCTGCCGCAACGAGCTCGCTACGCGCACTTTTCTTCTCAACCCTGGGTGCCCTTGCCTTCTGCCTTTCTTGTCTCGTGAATGGAGACGGAAAGCTTCTCGGCTAGAACTCGCCTAGAACAACTGCGGCTGCACATTGAGCTGGCCCGGAACGCCCTGCTGAAACTTGCCTTCTGGCACCACATTCACGGGGCAGCCGTCTTTCTTCGGCCACCTGCCAAGCGGCCCCATATCGCCGCGCTCGTTTGCACTCCGCTTGTCAGATTGGCTTACCGTGGCGCTGATTTCAGCCTGGCCAAATACTAGCGCTCCGGAGAGCTGTCTCGCAGACAATAATGTCCCGGCATAGAAATTTGTCCTGCAATGTTCCCTCCTCTTTTCCCACACTGTGTTGCTCTGATGAATGCCTTGAGCATGGAACGACTTAAGCCAGCAAGTATTCCTCGCCGGCCACCTCTCGCTGTGCAAGAGGTACGCCGTGGACCCTGTGAACGCTGCCAAGCAAAAAGCAGAGCCGTGACCATAAAAGCGAGGAGAGAGCATGCACGAAGCACACTAGTTCTGTCTAGTGCTTTCCGTGCAGAGAGGCGGCAAAGCTGAATGCCGTGTCCGAGCTTGACAACTCGCTGGAGCACAGAAAGCCAAGAATGAAGAGGCGGAACACAGCCTTGGTTTCAGCAGCTTCCGGGACTGCAAAAGTTCACCAATAGCTCTGTCAAAGCAGAACTCGGCTGCGAATGCTCTCGCAGCTTGGGAAAGTTAGGCGCAGCTGTTGACCAGCTCTGCCCGTGGCCACAGGCTGCTTCTTCCACCTTTCACTGGGGCAGAGCTTTTGCGGAACAGAGACGGCATTCTTCAAGTGCGTGTTCTCCAAGGAGCTGTGAAACAGAGCCTAGCACGCTGTCTCGCTGATACTGGCTTTCGGCAAGCAAGCGTGCCGCACCGCCTACATTCTGCACTCTGGCAGCCTAGTTGCCAGCTTTCGACAGGTGCTGTCCTAGCAAGGAAGCTCAGGCAGTCAAAGCCGGTGCAGGGCGGCACCTTTCTGCTTTGCCCGCCTAAGCGGCGTCACACTCCCAAGGATACTGTGTCCTTTCCCTCTGCACTGCGTCTGCCGACGTGCTCTCTGCATCTCGGAGCATAACGGCAAAGGACAACGTTTTGCACGGCAGGGTAGAAATGGCATTGCTAGCAGGAAAGCTAGATGCCTTGGAACTGCCCGCTTACCCCTTGCCACTCACTTCAGGCTCGTACGCTGAGCAGAACAGCCTGTTGTTCCTGAAGCTTCGCTGGCTGTCGTTCGTGCCCAGACGCCATTTCCTTCCCAAGGAGGCGAAGCGCCCTCTACTTCTCGCACCGAGCGCGCTGCTCCTGGCTTTCGCCTCTGCCGCAACGAGCTCGCTACGCGCACTTTTCTTCTCAACCCTGGGTGCCCTTGCCTTCTGCCTTTCTTGTCTCGTGAATGGAGACGGAAAGCTTCTCGGCTAGAACTCGCCTAGAACAACTGCGGCTGCACATTGAGCTGGCCCGGAACGCCCTGCTGAAACTTGCCTTCTGGCACCACATTCACGGGGCAGCCGTCTTTCTTCGGCCACCTGCCAAGCGGCCCCATATCACCGCGCTCGTTTGCACTCCGCTTGTCAGATTGGCTTACCGTGGCGCTGATTTCAGCCTGGCCAAATACTAGCGCTCCGGAGAGCTGTCTCGCAGACAATAATGTCCCGGCATAGAAATTTGTCCTGCAATGTTCCCTCCTCTTTTCCCACACTGTGTTGCTCTGATGAATGCCTTGAGCATGGAACGACTTAAGCCAGCAAGTATTCCTCACCGGCCACCTCTCGCCGTGCAAGAGGTACGCCGTGGACCCTGTGAACGCTGCCAAGCAAAAAGCAGAGCCGTGACCATAAAAGCGAGGAGAGAGCATGCACGAAGCACACTAGTTCTGTCTAGTGCTTTCCGTGCAGAGAGGCGGCAAAGCTGAATGCCGTGTCCGAGCTTGACAACTCGGTGGAGCACAGAAAGCCAAGAATGAAGAGGCGGAACACAGCCTTGGTTTCAGCAGCTTCCGGGACTGCAAAAGTTCACCAATAGCTCTGTCAAAGCAGAACTCGGCTGCGAATGCTCTCGCAGCTTGGGAAAGTTAGGCGCAGCTGTTGACCAGCTCTGCCCGTGGCCACAGGCTGCTTCTTCCACCTTTCACTGGGGCAGAGCTTTTGCAGAACAGAGACGGCATTCTTCAAGTGCGTGTTCTCCAAGGAGCTGTGAAACAGAGCCTAGCACGCTGTCTCGCTGATACTGGCTTTCGGCAAGCAAGCGTGCCGCACCGCCTACATTCTGCACTCTGGCAGCCTAGTTGCCAGCTTTCGACAGGTGCTGTCCTAGCAAGGAAGCTCAGGCAGTCAAAGCCGGTGCAGGGCGGCACCTTTCTGCTTTGCCCGCCTAAGCGGCGTCACACTCCCAAGGATACTGTGTCCTTTCCCTCTGCACTGCGTCTGCCGACGTGCTCTCTGCATCTCGGAGCATAACGGCAAAGGACAACGTTTTGCACGGCAGGGTAGAAATGGCATTGCTAGCAGGAAAGCTAGATGCCTTGGAACTGCCCGCTTACCCCTTGCCACTCACTTCAGGCTCGTACGCTGAGCAGAACAGCCTGTTGTTCCTGAAGCTTCGCTGGCTGTCGTTCGTGCCCAGACGCGATTTCCTTCCCAAGGAGGCGAAGCGCCCTCTACTTCTCGCACCGAGCGCGCTGCTCCTGGCTTTCGCCTCTGCCGCAACGAGCTCGCTACGCGCACTTTTCTTCTCAACCCTGGGTGCCCTTGCCTTCTGCCTTTCTTGTCTCGTGAATGGAGACGGAAAGCTTCTCGGCTAGAACTCGCCTAGAACAACTGCGGCTGCACATTGAGCTGGCCCGGAACGCCCTGCTGAAACTTGCCTTCTGGCACCACATTCACGGGGCAGCCGTCTTTCTTCGGCCACCTGCCAAGCGGCCCCATATCGCCGCGCTCGTTTGCACTCCGCTTGTCAGATTGGCTTACCGTGGCGCTGATTTCAGCCTGGCCAAATACTAGCGCTCCGGAGAGCTGTCTCGCAGACAATAATGTCCCGGCATAGAAATTTGTCCTGCAATGTTCCCTCCTCTTTTCCCACACTGTGTTGCTCTGATGAATGCCTTGAGCATGGAACGACTTAAGCCAGCAAGTATTCCTCGCCGGCCACCTCTCGCCGTGCAAGAGGTACGCCGTGGACCCTGTGAACGCTGCCAAGCAAAAAGCAGAGCCGTGACCATAAAAGCGAGGAGAGAGCATGCACGAAGCACACTAGTTCTGTCTAGTGCTTTCCGTGCAGAGAGGCGGCAAAGCTGAATGCCGTGTCCGAGCTTGACAACTCGGTGGAGCACAGAAAGCCAAGAATGAAGAGGCGGAACACAGCCTTGGTTTCAGCAGCTTCCGGGACTGCAAAAGTTCACCAATAGCTCTGTCAAAGCAGAACTCGGCTGCGAATGCTCTCGCAGCTTGGGAAAGTTAGGCGCAGCTGTTGACCAGCTCTGCCCGTGGCCACAGGCTGCTTCTTCCACCTTTCACTGGGGCAGAGCTTTTGCGGAACAGAGACGGCATTCTTCAAGTGCGTGTTCTCCAAGGAGCTGTGAAACAGAGCCTAGCACGCTGTCTCGCTGATACTGGCTTTCGGCAAGCAAGCGTGCCGCACCGCCTACATTCTGCACTCTGGCAGCCTAGTTGCCAGCTTTCGACAGGTGCTGTCCTAGCAAGGAAGCTCAGGCAGTCAAAGCCGGTGCAGGGCGGCACCTTTCTGCTTTGCCCGCCTAAGCGGCGTCACACTCCCAAGGATACTGTGTCCTTTCCCTCTGCACTGCGTCTGCCGACGTGCTCTCTGCATCTCGGAGCATAACGGCAAAGGACAACGTTTTGCACGGCAGGGTAGAAATGGCATTGCTAGCAGGAAAGCTAGATGCCTTGGAACTGCCCGCTTACCCCTTGCCACTCACTTCAGGCTCGTACGCTGAGCAGAACAGCCTGTTGTTCCTGAAGCTTCGCTGGCTGTCGTTCGTGCCCAGACGCGATTTCCTTCCCAAGGAGGCGAAGCGCCCTCTACTTCTCGCACCGAGCGCGCTGCTCCTGGCTTTCGCCTCTGCCGCAACGAGCTCGCTACGCGCACTTTTCTTCTCAACCCTGGGTGCCCTTGCCTTCTGCCTTTCTTGTCTCGTGAATGGAGACGGAAAGCTTCTCGGCTAGAACTCGCCTAGAACAACTGCGGCTGCACATTGAGCTGGCCCGGAACGCCCTGCTGAAACTTGCCTTCTGGCACCACATTCACGGGGCAGCCGTCTTTCTTCGGCCACCTGCCAAGCGGCCCCATATCACCGCGCTCGTTTGCACTCCGCTTGTCAGATTGGCTTACCGTGGCGCTGATTTCAGCCTGGCCAAATACTAGCGCTCCGGAGAGCTGTCTCGCAGACAATAATGTCCCGGCATAGAAATTTGTCCTGCAATGTTCCCTCCTCTTTTCCCACACTGTGTTGCTCTGATGAATGCCTTGAGCATGGAACGACTTAAGCCAGCAAGTATTCCTCACCGGCCACCTCTCGCCGTGCAAGAGGTACGCCGTGGACCCTGTGAACGCTGCCAAGCAAAAAGCAGAGCCGTGACCATAAAAGCGAGGAGAGAGCATGCACGAAGCACACTAGTTCTGTCTAGTGCTTTCCGTGCAGAGAGGCGGCAAAGCTGAATGCCGTGTCCGAGCTTGACAACTCGGTGGAGCACAGAAAGCCAAGAATGAAGAGGCGGAACACAGCCTTGGTTTCAGCAGCTTCCGGGACTGCAAAAGTTCACCAATAGCTCTGTCAAAGCAGAACTCGGCTGCGAATGCTCTCGCAGCTTGGGAAAGTTAGGCGCAGCTGTTGACCAGCTCTGCCCGTGGCCACAGGCTGCTTCTTCCACCTTTCACTGGGGCAGAGCTTTTGCGGAACAGAGACGGCATTCTTCAAGTGCGTGTTCTCCAAGGAGCTGTGAAACAGAGCCTAGCACGCTGTCTCGCTGATACTGGCTTTCGGCAAGCAAGCGTGCCGCACCGCCTACATTCTGCACTCTGGCAGCCTAGTTGCCAGCTTTCGACAGGTGCTGTCCTAGCAAGGAAGCTCAGGCAGTCAAAGCCGGTGCAGGGCGGCACCTTTCTGCTTTGCCCGCCTAAGCGGCGTCACACTCCCAAGGATACTGTGTCCTTTCCCTCTGCACTGCGTCTGCCGACGTGCTCTCTGCATCTCGGAGCATAACGGCAAAGGACAACGTTTTGCACGGCAGGGTAGAAATGGCATTGCTAGCAGGAAAGCTAGATGCCTTGGAACTGCCCGCTTACCCCTTGCCACTCACTTCAGGCTCGTACGCTGAGCAGAACAGCCTGTTGTTCCTGAAGCTTCGCTGGCTGTCGTTCGTGCCCAGACGCGATTTCCTTCCCAAGGAGGCGAAGCGCCCTCTACTTCTCGCACCGAGCGCGCTGCTCCTGGCTTTCGCCTCTGCCGCAACGAGCTCGCTACGCGCACTTTTCTTCTCAACCCTGGGTGCCCTTGCCTTCTGCCTTTCTTGTCTCGTGAATGGAGACGGAAAGCTTCTCGGCTAGAACTCGCCTAGAACAACTGCGGCTGCACATTGAGCTGGCCCGGAACGCCCTGCTGAAACTTGCCTTCTGGCACCACATTCACGGGGCAGCCGTCTTTCTTCGGCCACCTGCCAAGCGGCCCCATATCGCCGCGCTCGTTTGCACTCCGCTTGTCAGATTGGCTTACCGTGGCGCTGATTTCAGCCTGGCCAAATACTAGCGCTCCGGAGAGCTGTCTCGCAGACAATAATGTCCCGGCATAGAAATTTGTCCTGCAATGTTCCCTCCTCTTTTCCCACACTGTGTTGCTCTGATGAATGCCTTGAGCATGGAACGACTTAAGCCAGCAAGTATTCCTCGCCGGCCACCTCTCGCCGTGCAAGAGGTACGCCGTGGACCCTGTGAACGCTGCCAAGCAAAAAGCAGAGCCGTGACCATAAAAGCGAGGAGAGAGCATGCACGAAGCACACTAGTTCTGTCTAGTGCTTTCCGTGCAGAGAGGCGGCAAAGCTGAATGCCGTGTCCGAGCTTGACAACTCGCTGGAGCACAGAAAGCCAAGAATGAAGAGGCGGAACACAGCCTTGGTTTCAGCAGCTTCCGGGACTGCAAAAGTTCACCAATAGCTCTGTCAAAGCAGAACTCGGCTGCGAATGCTCTCGCAGCTTGGGAAAGTTAGGCGCAGCTGTTGACCAGCTCTGCCCGTGGCCACAGGCTGCTTCTTCCACCTTTCACTGGGGCAGAGCTTTTGCGGAACAGAGACGGCATTCTTCAAGTGCGTGTTCTCCAAGGAGCTGTGAAACAGAGCCTAGCACGCTGTCTCGCTGATACTGGCTTTCGGCAAGCAAGCGTGCCGCACCGCCTACATTCTGCACTCTGGCAGCCTAGTTGCCAGCTTTCGACAGGTGCTGTCCTAGCAAGGAAGCTCAGGCAGTCAAAGCCGGTGCAGGGCGGCACCTTTCTGCTTTGCCCGCCTAAGCGGCGTCACACTCCCAAGGATACTGTGTCCTTTCCCTCTGCACTGCGTCTGCCGACGTGCTCTCTGCATCTCGGAGCATAACGGCAAAGGACAACGTTTTGCACGGCAGGGTAGAAATGGCATTGCTAGCAGGAAAGCTAGATGCCTTGGAACTGCCCGCTTACCCCTTGCCACTCACTTCAGGCTCGTACGCTGAGCAGAACAGCCTGTTGTTCCTGAAGCTTCGCTGGCTGTCGTTCGTGCCCAGACGCCATTTCCTTCCCAAGGAGGCGAAGCGCCCTCTACTTCTCGCACCGAGCGCGCTGCTCCTGGCTTTCGCCTCTGCCGCAACGAGCTCGCTACGCGCACTTTTCTTCTCAACCCTGGGTGCCCTTGCCTTCTGCCTTTCTTGTCTCGTGAATGGAGACGGAAAGCTTCTCGGCTAGAACTCGCCTAGAACAACTGCGGCTGCACATTGAGCTGGCCCGGAACGCCCTGCTGAAACTTGCCTTCTGGCACCACATTCACGGGGCAGCCGTCTTTCTTCGGCCACCTGCCAAGCGGCCCCATATCACCGCGCTCGTTTGCACTCCGCTTGTCAGATTGGCTTACCGTGGCGCTGATTTCAGCCTGGCCAAATACTAGCGCTCCGGAGAGCTGTCTCGCAGACAATAATGTCCCGGCATAGAAATTTGTCCTGCAATGTTCCCTCCTCTTTTCCCACACTGTGTTGCTCTGATGAATGCCTTGAGCATGGAACGACTTAAGCCAGCAAGTATTCCTCACTGGCCACCTCTCGCTGTGCAAGAGGTACGCCGTGGACCCTGTGAACGCTGCCAAGCAAAAAGCAGAGCCGTGACCATAAAAGCGAGGAGAGAGCATGCACGAAGCACACTAGTTCTGTCTAGTGCTTTCCGTGCAGAGAGGCGGCAAAGCTGAATGCCGTGTCCGAGCTTGACAACTCGGTGGAGCACAGAAAGCCAAGAATGAAGAGGCGGAACACAGCCTTGGTTTCAGCAGCTTCCGGGACTGCAAAAGTTCACCAATAGCTCTGTCAAAGCAGAACTCGGCTGCGAATGCTCTCGCAGCTTGGGAAAGTTAGGCGCAGCTGTTGACCAGCTCTGCCCGTGGCCACAGGCTGCTTCTTCCACCTTTCACTGGGGCAGAGCTTTTGCGGAACAGAGACGGCATTCTTCAAGTGCGTGTTCTCCAAGGAGCTGTGAAACAGAGCCTAGCACGCTGTCTCGCTGATACTGGCTTTCGGCAAGCAAGCGTGCCGCACCGCCTACATTCTGCACTCTGGCAGCCTAGTTGCCAGCTTTCGACAGGTGCTGTCCTAGCAAGGAAGCTCAGGCAGTCAAAGCCGGTGCAGGGCGGCACCTTTCTGCTTTGCCCGCCTAAGCGGCGTCACACTCCCAAGGATACTGTGTCCTTTCCCTCTGCACTGCGTCTGCCGACGTGCTCTCTGCATCTCGGAGCATAACGGCAAAGGACAACGTTTTGCACGGCAGGGTAGAAATGGCATTGCTAGCAGGAAAGCTAGATGCCTTGGAACTGCCCGCTTACCCCTTGCCACTCACTTCAGGCTCGTACGCTGAGCAGAACAGCCTGTTGTTCCTGAAGCTTCGCTGGCTGTCGTTCGTGCCCAGACGCGATTTCCTTCCCAAGGAGGCGAAGCGCCCTCTACTTCTCGCACCGAGCGCGCTGCTCCTGGCTTTCGCCTCTGCCGCAACGAGCTCGCTACGCGCACTTTTCTTCTCAACCCTGGGTGCCCTTGCCTTCTGCCTTTCTTGTCTCGTGAATGGAGACGGAAAGCTTCTCGGCTAGAACTCGCCTAGAACAACTGCGGCTGCACATTGAGCTGGCCCGGAACGCCCTGCTGAAACTTGCCTTCTGGCACCACATTCACGGGGCAGCCGTCTTTCTTCGGCCACCTGCCAAGCGGCCCCATATCGCCGCGCTCGTTTGCACTCCGCTTGTCAGATTGGCTTCCCGTGGCGCTGATTTCAGCCTGGCCAAATACTAGCGCTCCGGAGAGCTTTCTCGCAGACAATAATGTCCCGGCATAGAAATTTGTCCTGCAATGTTCCCTCCTCTTTTCCCACACTGTGTTGCTCTGATGAATGCCTTGAGCATGGAACGACTTAAGCCAGCAAGTATTCCTCGCCGGCCACCTCTCGCCGTGCAAGAGGTACGCCGTGGACCCTGTGAACGCTGCCAAGCAAAAAGCAGAGCCGTGACCATAAAAGCGAGGAGAGAGCATGCACGAAGCACACTAGTTCTGTCTAGTGCTTTCCGTGCAGAGAGGCGGCAAAGCTGAATGCCGTGTCCGAGCTTGACAACTCGCTGGAGCACAGAAAGCCAAGAATGAAGAGGCGGAACACAGCCTTGGTTTCAGCAGCTTCCGGGACTGCAAAAGTTCACCAATAGCTCTGTCAAAGCAGAACTCGGCTGCGAATGCTCTCGCAGCTTGGGAAAGTTAGGCGCAGCTGTTGACCAGCTCTGCCCGTGGCCACAGGCTGCTTCTTCCACCTTTCACTGGGGCAGAGCTTTTGCGGAACAGAGACGGCATTCTTCCAGTGCGTGTTCTCCAAGGAGCTGTGAAACAGAGCCTAGCACGCTGTCTCGCTGATACTGGCTTTCGGCAAGCAAGCGTGCCGCACCGCCTACATTCTGCACTCTGGCAGCCTAGTTGCCAGCTTTCGACAGGTGCTGTCCTAGCAAGGAAGCTCAGGCAGTCAAAGCCGGTGCAGGGCGGCACCTTTCTGCTTTGCCCGCCTAAGCGGCGTCACACTCCCAAGGATACTGTGTCCTTTCCCTCTGCACTGCGTCTGCCGACGTGCTCTCTGCATCTCGGAGCATAACGGCAAAGGACAACGTTTTGCACGGCAGGGTAGAAATGGCATTGCTAGCAGGAAAGCTAGATGCCTTGGAACTGCCCGCTTTCCCCTTGCCACTCACTTCAGGCTCGTACGCTGAGCAGAACAGCCTGTTGTTCCTGAAGCTTCGCTGGCTGTCGTTCGTGCCCAGACGCGATTTCCTTCCCAAGGAGGCGAAGCGCCCTCTACTTCTCGCACCGAGCGCGCTGCTCCTGGCTTTCGCCTCTGCCGCAACGAGCTCGCTACGCGCACTTTTCTTCTCAACCCTGGGTGCCCTTGCCTTCTGCCTTTCTTGTCTCGTGAATGGAGACGGAAAGCTTCTCGGCTAGAACTCGCCTAGAACAACTGCGGCTGCACATTGAGCTGGCCCGGAACGCCCTGCTGAAACTTGCCTTCTGGCACCACATTCACGGGGCAGCCGTCTTTCTTCGGCCACCTGCCAAGCGGCCCCATATCACCGCGCTCGTTTGCACTCCGCTTGTCAGATTGGCTTCCCGTGGCGCTGATTTCAGCCTGGCCAAATACTAGCGCTCCGGAGAGCTGTCTCGCAGACAATAATGTCCCGGCATAGAAATTTGTCCTGCAATGTTCCCTCCTCTTTTCCCACACTGTGTTGCTCTGATGAATGCCTTGAGCATGGAACGACTTAAGCCAGCAAGTATTCCTCACCGGCCACCTCTCGCCGTGCAAGAGGTACGCCGTGGACCCTGTGAACGCTGCCAAGCAAAAAGCAGAGCCGTGACCATAAAAGCGAGGAGAGAGCATGCACGAAGCACACTAGTTCTGTCTAGTGCTTTCCGTGCAGAGAGGCGGCAAAGCTGAATGCCGTGTCCGAGCTTGACAACTCGGTGGAGCACAGAAAGCCAAGAATGAAGAGGCGGAACACAGCCTTGGTTTCAGCAGCTTCCGGGACTGCAAAAGTTCACCAATAGCTCTGTCAAAGCAGAACTCGGCTGCGAATGCTCTCGCAGCTTTGGAAAGTTAGGCGCAGCTGTTGACCAGCTCTGCCCGTGGCCACAGGCTGCTTCTTCCACCTTTCACTGGGGCAGAGCTTTTGCGGAACAGAGACGGCATTCTTCAAGTGCGTGTTCTCCAAGGAGCTGTGAAACAGAGCCTAGCACGCTGTCTCGCTGATACTGGCTTTCGGCAAGCAAGCGTGCCGCACCGCCTACATTCTGCACTCTGGCAGCCTAGTTGCCAGCTTTCGACAGGTGCTGTCCTAGCAAGGAAGCTCAGGCAGTCAAAGCCGGTGCAGGGCGGCACCTTTCTGCTTTGCCCGCCTAAGCGGCGTCACACTCCCAAGGATACTGTGTCCTTTCCCTCTGCACTGCGTCTGCCGACGTGCTCTCTGCATCTCGGAGCATAACGGCAAAGGACAACGTTTTGCACGGCAGGGTAGAAATGGCATTGCTAGCAGGAAAGCTAGATGCCTTGGAACTGCCCACTTTCCCCTTGCCACTCACTTCAGGCTCGTACGCTGAGCAGAACAGCCTGTTGTTCCTGAAGCTTCGCTGGCTGTCGTTCGTGCCCAGACGCGATTTCCTTCCCAAGGAGGCGAAGCGCCCTCTACTTCTCGCACCGAGCGCGCTGCTCCTGGCTTTCGCCTCTGCCGCAACGAGCTCGCTACGCGCACTTTTCTTCTCAACCCTGGGTGCCCTTGCCTTCTGCCTTTCTTGTCTCGTGAATGGAGACGGAAAGCTTCTCGGCTAGAACTCGCCTAGAACAACTGCGGCTGCACATTGAGCTGGCCCGGAACGCCCTGCTGAAACTTGCCTTCTGGCACCACATTCACGGGGCAGCCGTCTTTCTTCGGCCACCTGCCAAGCGGCCCCATATCACCGCGCTCGTTTGAACTCCGCTTGTCAGATTGGCTTCCCGTGGCGCTGATTTCAGCCTGGCCAAATACTAGCGCTCCGGAGAGCTGTCTCGCAGACAATAATGTCCCGGCATAGAAATTTGTCCTGCAATGTTCCCTCCTCTTTTCCCACACTGTGTTGCTCTGATGAATGCCTTGAGCATGGAACGACTTAAGCCAGCAAGTATTCCTCACCGGCCACCTCTCGCCGTGCAAGAGGTACGCCGTGGACCCTGTGAACGCTGCCAAGCAAAAAGCAGAGCCGTGACCATAAAAGCGAGGAGAGAGCATGCACGAAGCACACTAGTTCTGTCTAGTGCTTTCCGTGCAGAGAGGCGGCAAAGCTGAATGCCGTGTCCGAGCTTGACAACTCGGTGGAGCACAGAAAGCCAAGAATGAAGAGGCGGAACACAGCCTTGGTTTCAGCAGCTTCCGGGACTGCAAAAGTTCACCAATAGCTCTGTCAAAGCAGAACTCGGCTGCGAATGCTCTCGCAGCTTGGGAAAGTTAGGCGCAGCTGTTGACCAGCTCTGCCCGTGGCCACAGGCTGCTTCTTCCACCTTTCACTGGGGCAGAGCTTTTGCGGAACAGAGACGGCATTCTTCAAGTGCGTGTTCTCCAAGGAGCTGTGAAACAGAGCCTAGCACGCTGTCTCGCTGATACTGGCTTTCGGCAAGCAAGCGTGCCGCACCGCCTACATTCTGCACTCTGGCAGCCTAGTTGCCAGCTTTCGACAGGTGCTGTCCTAGCAAGGAAGCTCAGGCAGTCAAAGCCGGTGCAGGGCGGCACCTTTCTGCTTTGCCCGCCTAAGCGGCGTCACACTCCCAAGGATACTGTGTCCTTTCCCTCTGCACTGCGTCTGCCGACGTGCTCTCTGCATCTCGGAGCATAACGGCAAAGGACAACGTTTTGCACGGCAGGGTAGAAATGGCATTGCTAGCAGGAAAGCTAGATGCCTTGGAACTGCCCGCTTACCCCTTGCCACTCACTTCAGGCTCGTACGCTGAGCAGAACAGCCTGTTGTTCCTGAAGCTTCGCTGGCTGTCGTTCGTGCCCAGACGCGATTTCCTTCCCAAGGAGGCGAAGCGCCCTCTACTTCTCGCACCGAGCGCGCTGCTCCTGGCTTTCGCTTCTGCCGCAACGAGCTCGCTACGCGCACTTTTCTTCTCAACCCTGGGTGCCCTTGCCTTCTGCCTTTCTTGTCTCGTGAATGGAGACGGAAAGCTTCTCGGCTAGAACTCGCCTAGAACAACTGCGGCTGCACATTGAGCTGGCCCGGAACGCCCTGCTGAAACTTGCCTTCTGGCACCACATTCACGGGGCAGCCGTCTTTCTTCGGCCACCTGCCAAGCGGCCCCATATCGCCGCGCTCGTTTGCACTCCGCTTGTCAGATTGGCTTCCCGTGGCGCTGATTTCAGCCTGGCCAAATACTAGCGCTCCGGAGAGCTGTCTCGCAGACAATAATGTCCCGGCATAGAAATTTGTCCTGCAATGTTCCCTCCTCTTTTCCCACACTGTGTTGCTCTGATGAATGCCTTGAGCATGGAACGACTTAAGCCAGCAAGTATTCCTCGCCGGCCACCTCTCGCTGTGCAAGAGGTACGCCGTGGACCCTGAGAACGCTGCCAAGCAAAAAGCAGAGCCGTGACCATAAAAGCGAGGAGAGAGCATGCACGAAGCACACTAGTTCTGTCTAGTGCTTTCCGTGCAGAGAGGCGGCAAAGCTGAATGCCGTGTCCGAGCTTGACAACTCGCTGGAGCACAGAAAGCCAAGAATGAAGAGGCGGAACACAGCCTTGGTTTCAGCAGCTTCCGGGACCGCAAAAGTTCACCAATAGCTCTGTCAAAGCAGAACTCGGCTGCGAATGCTCTCGCAGCTTGGGAAAGTTAGGCGCAGCTGTTGACCAGCTCTGCCCGTGGCCACAGGCTGCTTCTTCCACCTTTCACTGGGGCAGAGCTTTTGCGGAACAGAGACGGCATTCTTCCAGTGCGTGTTCTCCAAGGAGCTGTGAAACAGAGCCTAGCACGCTGTCTCGCTGATACTGGCTTTCGGCAAGCAAGCGTGCCGCACCGCCTACATTCTGCACTCTGGCAGCCTAGTTGCCAGCTTTCGACAGGTGCTGTCCTAGCAAGGAAGCTCAGGCAGTCAAAGCCGGTGCAGGGCGGCACCTTTCTGCTTTGCCCGCCTAAGCGGCGTCACACTCCCAAGGATACTGTGTCCTTTCCCTCTGCACTGCGTCTGCCGACGTGCTCTCTGCATCTCGGAGCATAACGGCAAAGGACAACGTTTTGCACGGCAGGGTAGAAATGGCATTGCTAGCAGGAAAGCTAGATGCCTTGGAACTGCCCGCTTACCCCTTGCCACTCACTTCAGGCTCGTACGCTGAGCAGAACAGCCTGTTGTTCCTGAAGCTTCGCTGGCTGTCGTTCGTGCCCAGACGCCATTTCCTTCCCAAGGAGGCGAAGCGCCCTCTACTTCTCGCACCGAGCGCGCTGCTCCTGGCTTTCGCCTCTGCCGCAACGAGCTCGCTACGCGCACTTTTCTTCTCAACCCTGGGTGCCCTTGCCTTCTGCCTTTCTTGTCTCGTGAATGGAGACGGAAAGCTTCTCGGCTAGAACTCGCCTAGAACAACTGCGGCTGCACATTGAGCTGGCCCGGAACGCCCTGCTGAAACTTGCCTTCTGGCACCACATTCACGGGGCAGCCGTCTTTCTTCGGCCACCTGCCAAGCGGCCCCATATCGCCGCGCTCGTTTGCACTCCGCTTGTCAGATTGGCTTCCCGTGGCGCTGATTTCAGCCTGGCCAAATACTAGCGCTCCGGAGAGCTGTCTCGCAGACAATAATGTCCCGGCATAGAAATTTGTCCTGCAATGTTCCCTCCTCTTTTCCCACACTGTGTTGCTCTGATGAATGCCTTGAGCATGGAACGACTTAAGCCAGCAAGTATTCCTCGCCGGCCACCTCTCGCTGTGCAAGAGGTACGCCGTGGACCCTGTGAACGCTGCCAAGCAAAAAGCAGAGCCGTGACCATAAAAGCGAGGAGAGAGCATGCACGAAGCACACTAGTTCTGTCTAGTGCTTTCCGTGCAGAGAGGCGGCAAAGCTGAATGCCGTGTCCGAGCTTGACAACTCGCTGGAGCACAGAAAGCCAAGAATGAAGAGGCGGAACACAGCCTTGGTTTCAGCAGCTTCCGGGACTGCAAAAGTTCACCAATAGCTCTGTCAAAGCAGAACTCGGCTGCGAATGCTCTCGCAGCTTGGGAAAGTTAGGCGCAGCTGTTGACCAGCTCTGCCCGTGGCCACAGGCTGCTTCTTCCACCTTTCACTGGGGCAGAGCTTTTGCGGAACAGAGACGGCATTCTTCAAGTGCGTGTTCTCCAAGGAGCTGTGAAACAGAGCCTAGCACGCTGTCTCGCTGATACTGGCTTTCGGCAAGCAAGCGTGCCGCACCGCCTACATTCTGCACTCTGGCAGCCTAGTTGCCAGCTTTCGACAGGTGCTGTCCTAGCAAGGAAGCTCAGGCAGTCAAAGCCGGTGCAGGGCGGCACCTTTCTGCTTTGCCCGCCTAAGCGGCGTCACACTCCCAAGGATACTGTGTCCTTTCCCTCTGCACTGCGTCTGCCGACGTGCTCTCTGCATCTCGGAGCATAACGGCAAAGGACAACGTTTTGCACGGCAGGGTAGAAATGGCATTGCTAGCAGGAAAGCTAGATGCCTTGGAACTGCCCACTTACCCCTTGCCACTCACTTCAGGCTCGTACGCTGAGCAGAACAGCCTGTTGTTCCTGAAGCTTCGCTGGCTGTCGTTCGTGCCCAGACGCGATTTCCTTCCCAAGGAGGCGAAGCGCCCTCTACTTCTCGCACCGAGCGCGCTGCTCCTGGCTTTCGCCTCTGCCGCAACGAGCTCGCTACGCGCACTTTTCTTCTCAACCCTGGGTGCCCTTGCCTTCTGCCTTTCTTGTCTCGTGAATGGAGACGGAAAGCTTCTCGGCTAGAACTCGCCTAGAACAACTGCGGCTGCACATTGAGCTGGCCCGGAACGCCCTGCTGAAACTTGCCTTCTGGCACCACATTCACGGGGCAGCCGTCTTTCTTCGGCCACCTGCCAAGCGGCCCCATATCGCCGCGCTCGTTTGCACTCCGCTTGTCAGATTGGCTTCCCGTGGCGCTGATTTCAGCCTGGCCAAATACTAGCGCTCCGGAGAGCTGTCTCGCAGACAATAATGTCCCGGCATAGAAATTTGTCCTGCAATGTTCCCTCCTCTTTTCCCACACTGTGTTGCTCTGATGAATGCCTTGAGCATGGAACGACTTAAGCCAGCAAGTATTCCTCGCCGGCCACCTCTCGCCGTGCAAGAGGTACGCCGTGGACCCTGTGAACGCTGCCAAGCAAAAAGCAGAGCCGTGACCATAAAAGCGAGGAGAGAGCATGCACGAAGCACACTAGTTCTGTCTAGTGCTTTCCGTGCAGAGAGGCGGCAAAGCTGAATGCCGTGTCCGAGCTTGACAACTCGCTGGAGCACAGAAAGCCAAGAATGAAGAGGCGGAACACAGCCTTGGTTTCAGCAGCTTCCGGGACCGCAAAAGTTCACCAATAGCTCTGTCAAAGCAGAACTCGGCTGCGAATGCTCTCGCAGCTTGGGAAAGTTAGGCGCAGCTGTTGACCAGCTCTGCCCGTGGCCACAGGCTGCTTCTTCCACCTTTCACTGGGGCAGAGCTTTTGCGGAACAGAGACGGCATTCTTCAAGTGCGTGTTCTCCAAGGAGCTGTGAAACAGAGCCTAGCACGCTGTCTCGCTGATACTGGCTTTCGGCAAGCAAGCGTGCCGCACCGCCTACATTCTGCACTCTGGCAGCCTAGTTGCCAGCTTTCGACAGGTGCTGTCCTAGCAAGGAAGCTCAGGCAGTCAAAGCCGGTGCAGGGCGGCACCTTTCTGCTTTGCCCGCCTAAGCGGCGTCACACTCCCAAGGATACTGTGTCCTTTCCCTCTGCACTGCGTCTGCCGACGTGCTCTCTGCATCTCGGAGCATAACGGCAAAGGACAACGTTTTGCACGGCAGGGTAGAAATGGCATTGCTAGCAGGAAAGCTAGATGCCTTGGAACTGCCCGCTTACCCCTTGCCACTCACTTCAGGCTCGTACGCTGAGCAGAACAGCCTGTTGTTCCTGAAGCTTCGCTGGCTGTCGTTCGTGCCCAGACGCGATTTCCTTCCCAAGGAGGCGAAGCGCCCTCTACTTCTCGCACCGAGCGCGCTGCTCCTGGCTTTCGCCTCTGCCGCAACGAGCTCGCTACGCGCACTTTTCTTCTCAACCCTGGGTGCCCTTGCCTTCTGCCTTTCTTGTCTCGTGAATGGAGACGGAAAGCTTCTCGGCTAGAACTCGCCTAGAACAACTGCGGCTGCACATTGAGCTGGCCCGGAACGCCCTGCTGAAACTTGCCTTCTGGCACCACATTCACGGGGCAGCCGTCTTTCTTCGGCCACCTGCCAAGCGGCCCCATATCGCCGCGCTCGTTTGCACTCCGCTTGTCAGATTGGCTTCCCGTGGCGCTGATTTCAGCCTGGCCAAATACTAGCGCTCCGGAGAGCTGTCTCGCAGACAATAATGTCCCGGCATAGAAATTTGTCCTGCAATGTTCCCTCCTCTTTTCCCACACTGTGTTGCTCTGATGAATGCCTTGAGCATGGAACGACTTAAGCCAGCAAGTATTCCTCGCCGGCCACCTCTCGCCGTGCAAGAGGTACGCCGTGGACCCTGTGAACGCTGCCAAGCAAAAAGCAGAGCCGTGACCATAAAAGCGAGGAGAGAGCATGCACGAAGCACACTAGTTCTGTCTAGTGCTTTCCGTGCAGAGAGGCGGCAAAGCTGAATGCCGTGTCCGAGCTTGACAACTCGCTGGAGCACAGAAAGCCAAGAATGAAGAGGCGGAACACAGCCTTGGTTTCAGCAGCTTCCGGGACTGCAAAAGTTCACCAATAGCTCTGTCAAAGCAGAACTCGGCTGCGAATGCTCTCGCAGCTTGGGAAAGTTAGGCGCAGCTGTTGACCAGCTCTGCCCGTGGCCACAGGCTGCTTCTTCCACCTTTCACTGGGGCAGAGCTTTTGCGGAACAGAGACGGCATTCTTCAAGTGCGTGTTCTCCAAGGAGCTGTGAAACAGAGCCTAGCACGCTGTCTCGCTGATACTGGCTTTCGGCAAGCAAGCGTGCCGCACCGCCTACATTCTGCACTCTGGCAGCCTAGTTGCCAGCTTTCGACAGGTGCTGTCCTAGCAAGGAAGCTCAGGCAGTCAAAGCCGGTGCAGGGCGGCACCTTTCTGCTTTGCCCGCCTAAGCGGCGTCACACTCCCAAGGATACTGTGTCCTTTCCCTCTGCACTGCGTCTGCCGACGTGCTCTCTGCATCTCGGAGCATAACGGCAAAGGACAACGTTTTGCACGGCAGGGTAGAAATGGCATTGCTAGCAGGAAAGCTAGATGCCTTGGAACTGCCCGCTTACCCCTTGCCACTCACTTCAGGCTCGTACGCTGAGCAGAACAGCCTGTTGTTCCTGAAGCTTCGCTGGCTGTCGTTCGTGCCCAGACGCGATTTCCTTCCCAAGGAGGCGAAGCGCCCTCTACTTCTCGCACCGAGCGCGCTGCTCCTGGCTTTCGCTTCTGCCGCAACGAGCTCGCTACGCGCACTTTTCTTCTCAACCCTGGGTGCCCTTGCCTTCTGCCTTTCTTGTCTCGTGAATGGAGACGGAAAGCTTCTCGGCTAGAACTCGCCTAGAACAACTGCGGCTGCACATTGAGCTGGCCCGGAACGCCCTGCTGAAACTTGCCTTCTGGCACCACATTCACGGGGCAGCCGTCTTTCTTCGGCCACCTGCCAAGCGGCCCCATATCGCCGCGCTCGTTTGCACTCCGCTTGTCAGATTGGCTTCCCGTGGCGCTGATTTCAGCCTGGCCAAATACTAGCGCTCCGGAGAGCTGTCTCGCAGACAATAATGTCCCGGCATAGAAATTTGTCCTGCAATGTTCCCTCCTCTTTTCCCACACTGTGTTGCTCTGATGAATGCCTTGAGCATGGAACGACTTAAGCCAGCAAGTATTCCTCGCCGGCCACCTCTCGCCGTGCAAGAGGTACGCCGTGGACCCTGTGAACGCTGCCAAGCAAAAAGCAGAGCCGTGACCATAAAAGCGAGGAGAGAGCATGCACGAAGCACACTAGTTCTGTCTAGTGCTTTCCGTGCAGAGAGGCGGCAAAGCTGAATGCCGTGTCCGAGCTTGACAACTCGCTGGAGCACAGAAAGCCAAGAATGAAGAGGCGGAACACAGCCTTGGTTTCAGCAGCTTCCGGGACCGCAAAAGTTCACCAATAGCTCTGTCAAAGCAGAACTCGGCTGCGAATGCTCTCGCAGCTTGGGAAAGTTAGGCGCAGCTGTTGACCAGCTCTGCCCGTGGCCACAGGCTGCTTCTTCCACCTTTCACTGGGGCAGAGCTTTTGCGGAACAGAGACGGCATTCTTCAAGTGCGTGTTCTCCAAGGAGCTGTGAAACAGAGCCTAGCACGCTGTCTCGCTGATACTGGCTTTCGGCAAGCAAGCGTGCCGCACCGCCTACATTCTGCACTCTGGCAGCCTAGTTGCCAGCTTTCGACAGGTGCTGTCCTAGCAAGGAAGCTCAGGCAGTCAAAGCCGGTGCAGGGCGGCACCTTTCTGCTTTGCCCGCCTAAGCGGCGTCACACTCCCAAGGATACTGTGTCCTTTCCCTCTGCACTGCGTCTGCCGACGTGCTCTCTGCATCTCGGAGCATAACGGCAAAGGACAACGTTTTGCACGGCAGGGTAGAAATGGCATTGCTAGCAGGAAAGCTAGATGCCTTGGAACTGCCCGCTTACCCCTTGCCACTCACTTCAGGCTCGTACGCTGAGCAGAACAGCCTGTTGTTCCTGAAGCTTCGCTGGCTGTCGTTCGTGCCCAGACGCGATTTCCTTCCCAAGGAGGCGAAGCGCCCTCTACTTCTCGCACCGAGCGCGCTGCTCCTGGCTTTCGCCTCTGCCGCAACGAGCTCGCTACGCGCACTTTTCTTCTCAACCCTGGGTGCCCTTGCCTTCTGCCTTTCTTGTCTCGTGAATGGAGACGGAAAGCTTCTCGGCTAGAACTCGCCTAGAACAACTGCGGCTGCACATTGAGCTGGCCCGGAACGCCCTGCTGAAACTTGCCTTCTGGCACCACATTCACGGGGCAGCCGTCTTTCTTCGGCCACCTGCCAAGCGGCCCCATATCGCCGCGCTCGTTTGCACTCCGCTTGTCAGATTGGCTTCCCGTGGCGCTGATTTCAGCCTGGCCAAATACTAGCGCTCCGGAGAGCTGTCTCGCAGACAATAATGTCCCGGCATAGAAATTTGTCCTGCAATGTTCCCTCCTCTTTTCCCACACTGTGTTGCTCTGATGAATGCCTTGAGCATGGAACGACTTAAGCCAGCAAGTATTCCTCGCCGGCCACCTCTCGCCGTGCAAGAGGTACGCCGTGGACCCTGTGAACGCTGCCAAGCAAAAAGCAGAGCCGTGACCATAAAAGCGAGGAGAGAGCATGCACGAAGCACACTAGTTCTGTCTAGTGCTTTCCGTGCAGAGAGGCGGCAAAGCTGAATGCCGTGTCCGAGCTTGACAACTCGCTGGAGCACAGAAAGCCAAGAATGAAGAGGCGGAACACAGCCTTGGTTTCAGCAGCTTCCGGGACTGCAAAAGTTCACCAATAGCTCTGTCAAAGCAGAACTCGGCTGCGAATGCTCTCGCAGCTTGGGAAAGTTAGGCGCAGCTGTTGACCAGCTCTGCCCGTGGCCACAGGCTGCTTCTTCCACCTTTCACTGGGGCAGAGCTTTTGCGGAACAGAGACGGCATTCTTCAAGTGCGTGTTCTCCAAGGAGCTGTGAAACAGAGCCTAGCACGCTGTCTCGCTGATACTGGCTTTCGGCAAGCAAGCGTGCCGCACCGCCTACATTCTGCACTCTGGCAGCCTAGTTGCCAGCTTTCGACAGGTGCTGTCCTAGCAAGGAAGCTCAGGCAGTCAAAGCCGGTGCAGGGCGGCACCTTTCTGCTTTGCCCGCCTAAGCGGCGTCACACTCCCAAGGATACTGTGTCCTTTCCCTCTGCACTGCGTCTGCCGACGTGCTCTCTGCATCTCGGAGCATAACGGCAAAGGACAACGTTTTGCACGGCAGGGTAGAAATGGCATTGCTAGCAGGAAAGCTAGATGCCTTGGAACTGCCCGCTTACCCCTTGCCACTCACTTCAGGCTCGTACGCTGAGCAGAACAGCCTGTTGTTCCTGAAGCTTCGCTGGCTGTCGTTCGTGCCCAGACGCGATTTCCTTCCCAAGGAGGCGAAGCGCCCTCTACTTCTCGCACCGAGCGCGCTGCTCCTGGCTTTCGCCTCTGCCGCAACGAGCTCGCTACGCGCACTTTTCTTCTCAACCCTGGGTGCCCTTGCCTTCTGCCTTTCTTGTCTCGTGAATGGAGACGGAAAGCTTCTCGGCTAGAACTCGCCTAGAACAACTGCGGCTGCACATTGAGCTGGCCCGGAACGCCCTGCTGAAACTTGCCTTCTGGCACCACATTCACGGGGCAGCCGTCTTTCTTCGGCCACCTGCCAAGCGGCCCCATATCGCCGCGCTCGTTTGCACTCCGCTTGTCAGATTGGCTTCCCGTGGCGCTGATTTCAGCCTGGCCAAATACTAGCGCTCCGGAGAGCTGTCTCGCAGACAATAATGTCCCGGCATAGAAATTTGTCCTGCAATGTTCCCTCCTCTTTTCCCACACTGTGTTGCTCTGATGAATGCCTTGAGCATGGAACGACTTAAGCCAGCAAGTATTCCTCGCCGGCCACCTCTCGCCGTGCAAGAGGTACGCCGTGGACCCTGTGAACGCTGCCAAGCAAAAAGCAGAGCCGTGACCATAAAAGCGAGGAGAGAGCATGCACGAAGCACACTAGTTCTGTCTAGTGCTTTCCGTGCAGAGAGGCGGCAAAGCTGAATGCCGTGTCCGAGCTTGACAACTCGCTGGAGCACAGAAAGCCAAGAATGAAGAGGCGGAACACAGCCTTGGTTTCAGCAGCTTCCGGGACCGCAAAAGTTCACCAATAGCTCTGTCAAAGCAGAACTCGGCTGCGAATGCTCTCGCAGCTTGGGAAAGTTAGGCGCAGCTGTTGACCAGCTCTGCCCGTGGCCACAGGCTGCTTCTTCCACCTTTCACTGGGGCAGAGCTTTTGCGGAACAGAGACGGCATTCTTCAAGTGCGTGTTCTCCAAGGAGCTGTGAAACAGAGCCTAGCACGCTGTCTCGCTGATACTGGCTTTCGGCAAGCAAGCGTGCCGCACCGCCTACATTCTGCACTCTGGCAGCCTAGTTGCCAGCTTTCGACAGGTGCTGTCCTAGCAAGGAAGCTCAGGCAGTCAAAGCCGGTGCAGGGCGGCACCTTTCTGCTTTGCCCGCCTAAGCGGCGTCACACTCCCAAGGATACTGTGTCCTTTCCCTCTGCACTGCGTCTGCCGACGTGCTCTCTGCATCTCGGAGCATAACGGCAAAGGACAACGTTTTGCACGGCAGGGTAGAAATGGCATTGCTAGCAGGAAAGCTAGATGCCTTGGAACTGCCCGCTTACCCCTTGCCACTCACTTCAGGCTCGTACGCTGAGCAGAACAGCCTGTTGTTCCTGAAGCTTCGCTGGCTGTCGTTCGTGCCCAGACGCGATTTCCTTCCCAAGGAGGCGAAGCGCCCTCTACTTCTCGCACCGAGCGCGCTGCTCCTGGCTTTCGCCTCTGCCGCAACGAGCTCGCTACGCGCACTTTTCTTCTCAACCCTGGGTGCCCTTGCCTTCTGCCTTTCTTGTCTCGTGAATGGAGACGGAAAGCTTCTCGGCTAGAACTCGCCTAGAACAACTGCGGCTGCACATTGAGCTGGCCCGGAACGCCCTGCTGAAACTTGCCTTCTGGCACCACATTCACGGGGCAGCCGTCTTTCTTCGGCCACCTGCCAAGCGGCCCCATATCGCCGCGCTCGTTTGCACTCCGCTTGTCAGATTGGCTTCCCGTGGCGCTGATTTCAGCCTGGCCAAATACTAGCGCTCCGGAGAGCTGTCTCGCAGACAATAATGTCCCGGCATAGAAATTTGTCCTGCAATGTTCCCTCCTCTTTTCCCACACTGTGTTGCTCTGATGAATGCCTTGAGCATGGAACGACTTAAGCCAGCAAGTATTCCTCGCCGGCCACCTCTCGCCGTGCAAGAGGTACGCCGTGGACCCTGTGAACGCTGCCAAGCAAAAAGCAGAGCCGTGACCATAAAAGCGAGGAGAGAGCATGCACGAAGCACACTAGTTCTGTCTAGTGCTTTCCGTGCAGAGAGGCGGCAAAGCTGAATGCCGTGTCCGAGCTTGACAACTCGCTGGAGCACAGAAAGCCAAGAATGAAGAGGCGGAACACAGCCTTGGTTTCAGCAGCTTCCGGGACTGCAAAAGTTCACCAATAGCTCTGTCAAAGCAGAACTCGGCTGCGAATGCTCTCGCAGCTTGGGAAAGTTAGGCGCAGCTGTTGACCAGCTCTGCCCGTGGCCACAGGCTGCTTCTTCCACCTTTCACTGGGGCAGAGCTTTTGCGGAACAGAGACGGCATTCTTCAAGTGCGTGTTCTCCAAGGAGCTGTGAAACAGAGCCTAGCACGCTGTCTCGCTGATACTGGCTTTCGGCAAGCAAGCGTGCCGCACCGCCTACATTCTGCACTCTGGCAGCCTAGTTGCCAGCTTTCGACAGGTGCTGTCCTAGCAAGGAAGCTCAGGCAGTCAAAGCCGGTGCAGGGCGGCACCTTTCTGCTTTGCCCGCCTAAGCGGCGTCACACTCCCAAGGATACTGTGTCCTTTCCCTCTGCACTGCGTCTGCCGACGTGCTCTCTGCATCTCGGAGCATAACGGCAAAGGACAACGTTTTGCACGGCAGGGTAGAAATGGCATTGCTAGCAGGAAAGCTAGATGCCTTGGAACTGCCCGCTTACCCCTTGCCACTCACTTCAGGCTCGTACGCTGAGCAGAACAGCCTGTTGTTCCTGAAGCTTCGCTGGCTGTCGTTCGTGCCCAGACGCGATTTCCTTCCCAAGGAGGCGAAGCGCCCTCTACTTCTCGCACCGAGCGCGCTGCTCCTGGCTTTCGCTTCTGCCGCAACGAGCTCGCTACGCGCACTTTTCTTCTCAACCCTGGGTGCCCTTGCCTTCTGCCTTTCTTGTCTCGTGAATGGAGACGGAAAGCTTCTCGGCTAGAACTCGCCTAGAACAACTGCGGCTGCACATTGAGCTGGCCCGGAACGCCCTGCTGAAACTTGCCTTCTGGCACCACATTCACGGGGCAGCCGTCTTTCTTCGGCCACCTGCCAAGCGGCCCCATATCGCCGCGCTCGTTTGCACTCCGCTTGTCAGATTGGCTTCCCGTGGCGCTGATTTCAGCCTGGCCAAATACTAGCGCTCCGGAGAGCTGTCTCGCAGACAATAATGTCCCGGCATAGAAATTTGTCCTGCAATGTTCCCTCCTCTTTTCCCACACTGTGTTGCTCTGATGAATGCCTTGAGCATGGAACGACTTAAGCCAGCAAGTATTCCTCGCCGGCCACCTCTCGCCGTGCAAGAGGTACGCCGTGGACCCTGTGAACGCTGCCAAGCAAAAAGCAGAGCCGTGACCATAAAAGCGAGGAGAGAGCATGCACGAAGCACACTAGTTCTGTCTAGTGCTTTCCGTGCAGAGAGGCGGCAAAGCTGAATGCCGTGTCCGAGCTTGACAACTCGCTGGAGCACAGAAAGCCAAGAATGAAGAGGCGGAACACAGCCTTGGTTTCAGCAGCTTCCGGGACTGCAAAAGTTCACCAATAGCTCTGTCAAAGCAGAACTCGGCTGCGAATGCTCTCGCAGCTTGGGAAAGTTAGGCGCAGCTGTTGACCAGCTCTGCCCGTGGCCACAGGCTGCTTCTTCCACCTTTCACTGGGGCAGAGCTTTTGCGGAACAGAGACGGCATTCTTCAAGTGCGTGTTCTCCAAGGAGCTGTGAAACAGAGCCTAGCACGCTGTCTCGCTGATACTGGCTTTCGGCAAGCAAGCGTGCCGCACCGCCTACATTCTGCACTCTGGCAGCCTAGTTGCCAGCTTTCGACAGGTGCTGTCCTAGCAAGGAAGCTCAGGCAGTCAAAGCCGGTGCAGGGCGGCACCTTTCTGCTTTGCCCGCCTAAGCGGCGTCACACTCCCAAGGATACTGTGTCCTTTCCCTCTGCACTGCGTCTGCCGACGTGCTCTCTGCATCTCGGAGCATAACGGCAAAGGACAACGTTTTGCACGGCAGGGTAGAAATGGCATTGCTAGCAGGAAAGCTAGATGCCTTGGAACTGCCCGCTTGCCCCTTGCCACTCACTTTAGGCTCGTACGCTGAGCAGAACAGCCTGTTGTTCCTGAAGCTTCGCTGGCTGTCGTTCGTGCCCAGACGCGATTTCCTTCCCAAGGAGGCGAAGCGCCCTCTACTTCTCGCACCGAGCGCGCTGCTCCTGGCTTTCGCCTCTGCCGCAACGAGCTCGCTACGCGCACTTTTCTTCTCAACCCTGGGTGCCCTTGCCTTCTGCCTTTCTTGTCTCGTGAATGGAGACGGAAAGCTTCTCGGCTAGAACTCGCCTAGAACAACTGCGGCTGCACATTGAGCTGGCCCGGAACGCCCTGCTGAAACTTGCCTTCTGGCACCACATTCACGGGGCAGCCGTCTTTCTTCGGCCACCTGCCAAGCGGCCCCATATCGCCGCGCTCGTTTGCACTCCGCTTGTCAGATTGGCTTCCCGTGGCGCTGATTTCAGCCTGGCCAAATACTAGCGCTCCGGAGAGCTGTCTCGCAGACAATAATGTCCCGGCATAGAAATTTGTCCTGCAATGTTCCCTCCTCTTTTCCCACACTGTGTTGCTCTGATGAATGCCTTGAGCATGGAACGACTTAAGGCAGCAAGTATTCCTCGCCGGCCACCTCTCGCTGTGCAAGAGGTACGCCGTGGACCCTGTGAACGCTGCCAAGCAAAAAGCAGAGCCGTGACCATAAAAGCGAGGAGAGAGCATGCACGAAGCACACTAGTTCTGTCTAGTGCTTTCCGTGCAGAGAGGCGGCAAAGCTGAATGCCGTGTCCGAGCTTGACAACTCGCTGGAGCACAGAAAGCCAAGAATGAAGAGGCGGAACACAGCCTTGGTTTCAGCAGCTTCCGGGACCGCAAAAGTTCACCAATAGCTCTGTCAAAGCAGAACTCGGCTGCGAATGCTCTCGCAGCTTGGGAAAGTTAGGCGCAGCTGTTGACCAGCTCTGCCCGTGGCCACAGGCTGCTTCTTCCACCTTTCACTGGGGCAGAGCTTTTGCGGAACAGAGACGGCATTCTTCAAGTGCGTGTTCTCCAAGGAGCTGTGAAACAGAGCCTAGCACGCTGTCTCGCTGATACTGGCTTTCGGCAAGCAAGCGTGCCGCACCGCCTACATTCTGCACTCTGGCAGCCTAGTTGCCAGCTTTCGACAGGTGCTGTCCTAGCAAGGAAGCTCAGGCAGTCAAAGCCGGTGCAGGGCGGCACCTTTCTGCTTTGCCCGCCTAAGCGGCGTCACACTCCCAAGGATACTGTGTCCTTTCCCTCTGCACTGCGTCTGCCGACGTGCTCTCTGCATCTCGGAGCATAACGGCAAAGGACAACGTTTTGCACGGCAGGGTAGAAATGGCATTGCTAGCAGGAAAGCTAGATGCCTTGGAACTGCCCACTTACCCCTTGCCACTCACTTCAGGCTCGTACGCGGAGCAGAACAGCCTGTTGTTCCTGAAGCTTCGCTGGCTGTCGTTCGTGCCCAGACGCGATTTCCTTCCCAAGGAGGCGAAGCGCCCTCTACTTCTCGCACCGAGCGCGCTGCTCCTGGCTTTCGCCTCTGCCGCAACGAGCTCGCTACGCGCACTTTTCTTCTCAACCCTGGGTGCCCTTGCCTTCTGCCTTTCTTGTCTCGTGAATGGAGACGGAAAGCTTCTCGGCTAGAACTCGCCTAGAACAACTGCGGCTGCACATTGAGCTGGCCCGGAACGCCCTGCTGAAACTTGCCTTCTGGCACCACATTCACGGGGCAGCCGTCTTTCTTCGGCCACCTGCCAAGCGGCCCCATATCGCCGCGCTCGTTTGCACTCCGCTTGTCAGATTGGCTTACCGTGGCGCTGATTTCAGCCTGGCCAAATACTAGCGCTCCGGAGAGCTGTCTCGCAGACAATAATGTCCCGGCATAGAAATTTGTCCTGCAATGTTCCCTCCTCTTTTCCCACACTGTGTTGCTCTGATGAATGCCTTGAGCATGGAACGACTTAAGCCAGCAAGTATTCCTCGCCGGCCACCTCTCGCCGTGCAAGAGGTACGCCGTGGACCCTGTGAACGCTGCCAAGCAAAAAGCAGAGCCGTGACCATAAAAGCGAGGAGAGAGCATGCACGAAGCACACTAGTTCTGTCTAGTGCTTTCCGTGCAGAGAGGCGGCAAAGCTGAATGCCGTGTCCGAGCTTGACAACTCGCTGGAGCACAGAAAGCCAAGAATGAAGAGGCGGAACACAGCCTTGGTTTCAGCAGCTTCCGGGACCGCAAAAGTTCACCAATAGCTCTGTCAAAGCAGAACTCGGCTGCGAATGCTCTCGCAGCTTGGGAAAGTTAGGCGCAGCTGTTGACCAGCTCTGCCCGTGGCCACAGGCTGCTTCTTCCACCTTTCACTGGGGCAGAGCTTTTGCGGAACAGAGACGGCATTCTTCAAGTGCGTGTTCTCCAAGGAGCTGTGAAACAGAGCCTAGCACGCTGTCTCGCTGATACTGGCTTTCGGCAAGCAAGCGTGCCGCACCGCCTACATTCTGCACTCTGGCAGCCTAGTTGCCAGCTTTCGACAGGTGCTGTCCTAGCAAGGAAGCTCAGGCAGTCAAAGCCGGTGGCAGGGCGGCACCTTTCTGCTTTGCCCGCCTAAGCGGCGTCACACTCCCAAGGATACTGTGTCCTTTCCCTCTGCACTGCGTCTGCCGACGTGCTCTCTGCATCTCGGAGCATAACGGCAAAGGACAACGTTTTGCACGGCAGGGTAGAAATGGCATTGCTAGCAGGAAAGCTAGATGCCTTGGAACTGCCCGCTTACCCCTTGCCACTCACTTCAGGCTCGTACGCTGAGCAGAACAGCCTGTTGTTCCTGAAGCTTCGCTGGCTGTCGTTCGTGCCCAGACGCGATTTCCTTCCCAAGGAGGCGAAGCGCCCTCTACTTCTCGCACCGAGCGCGCTGCTCCTGGCTTTCGCTTCTGCCGCAACGAGCTCGCTACGCGCACTTTTCTTCTCAACCCTGGGTGCCCTTGCCTTCTGCCTTTCTTGTCTCGTGAATGGAGACGGAAAGCTTCTCGGCTAGAACTCGCCTAGAACAACTGCGGCTGCACATTGAGCTGGCCCGGAACGCCCTGCTGAAACTTGCCTTCTGGCACCACATTCACGGGGCAGCCGTCTTTCTTCGGCCACCTGCCAAGCGGCCCCATATCGCCGCGCTCGTTTGCACTCCGCTTGTCAGATTGGCTTCCCGTGGCGCTGATTTCAGCCTGGCCAAATACTAGCGCTCCGGAGAGCTGTCTCGCAGACAATAATGTCCCGGCATAGAAATTTGTCCTGCAATGTTCCCTCCTCTTTTCCCACACTGTGTTGCTCTGATGAATGCCTTGAGCATGGAACGACTTAAGCCAGCAAGTATTCCTCGCCGGCCACCTCTCGCTGTGCAAGAGGTACGCCGTGGACCCTGTGAACGCTGCCAAGCAAAAAGCAGAGCCGTGACCATAAAAGCGAGGAGAGAGCATGCACGAAGCACACTAGTTCTGTCTAGTGCTTTCCGTGCAGAGAGGCGGCAAAGCTGAATGCCGTGTCCGAGCTTGACAACTCGCTGGAGCACAGAAAGCCAAGAATGAAGAGGCGGAACACAGCCTTGGTTTCAGCAGCTTCCGGGACTGCAAAAGTTCACCAATAGCTCTGTCAAAGCAGAACTCGGCTGCGAATGCTCTCGCAGCTTGGGAAAGTTAGGCGCAGCTGTTGACCAGCTCTGCCCGTGGCCACAGGCTGCTTCTTCCACCTTTCACTGGGGCAGAGCTTTTGCGGAACAGAGACGGCATTCTTCCAGTGCGTGTTCTCCAAGGAGCTGTGAAACAGAGCCTAGCACGCTGTCTCGCTGATACTGGCTTTCGGCAAGCAAGCGTGCCGCACCGCCTACATTCTGCACTCTGGCAGCCTAGTTGCCAGCTTTCGACAGGTGCTGTCCTAGCAAGGAAGCTCAGGCAGTCAAAGCCGGTGCAGGGCGGCACCTTTCTGCTTTGCCCGCCTAAGCGGCGTCACACTCCCAAGGATACTGTGTCCTTTCCCTCTGCACTGCGTCTGCCGACGTGCTCTCTGCATCTCGGAGCATAACGGCAAAGGACAACGTTTTGCACGGCAGGGTAGAAATGGCATTGCTAGCAGGAAAGCTAGATGCCTTGGAACTGCCCGCTTACCCCTTGCCACTCACTTCAGGCTCGTACGCTGAGCAGAACAGCCTGTTGTTCCTGAAGCTTCGCTGGCTGTCGTTCGTGCCCAGACGCGATTTCCTTCCCAAGGAGGCGAAGCGCCCTCTACTTCTCGCACCGAGCGCGCTGCTCCTGGCTTTCGCTTCTGCAGCAACGAGCTCGCTACGCGCACTTTTCTTCTCAACCCTGGGTGCCCTTGCCTTCTGCCTTTCTTGTCTCGTGAATGGAGACGGAAAGCTTCTCGGCTAGAACTCGCCTAGAACAACTGCGGCTGCACATTGAGCTGGCCCGGAACGCCCTGCTGAAACTTGCCTTCTGGCACCACATTCACGGGGCAGCCGTCTTTCTTCGGCCACCTGCCAAGCGGCCCCATATCGCCGCGCTCGTTTGCACTCCGCTTGTCAGATTGGCTTCCCGTGGCGCTGATTTCAGCCTGGCCAAATACTAGCGCTCCGGAGAGCTGTCTCGCAGACAATAATGTCCCGGCATAGAAATTTGTCCTGCAATGTTCCCTCCTCTTTTCCCACACTGTGTTGCTCTGATGAATGCCTTGAGCATGGAACGACTTAAGGCAGCAAGTATTCCTCGCCGGCCACCTCTCGCTGTGCAAGAGGTACGCCGTGGACCCTGTGAACGCTGCCAAGCAAAAAGCAGAGCCGTGACCATAAAAGCGAGGAGAGAGCATGCACGAAGCACACTAGTTCTGTCTAGTGCTTTCCGTGCAGAGAGGCGGCAAAGCTGAATGCCGTGTCCGAGCTTGACAACTCGCTGGAGCACAGAAAGCCAAGAATGAAGAGGCGGAACACAGCCTTGGTTTCAGCAGCTTCCGGGACTGCAAAAGTTCACCAATAGCTCTGTCAAAGCAGAACTCGGCTGCGAATGCTCTCGCAGCTTGGGAAAGTTAGGCGCAGCTGTTGACCAGCTCTGCCCGTGGCCACAGGCTGCTTCTTCCACCTTTCACTGGGGCAGAGCTTTTGCGGAACAGAGACGGCATTCTTCCAGTGCGTGTTCTCCAAGGAGCTGTGAAACAGAGCCTAGCACGCTGTCTCGCTGATACTGGCTTTCGGCAAGCAAGCGTGCCGCACCGCCTACATTCTGCACTCTGGCAGCCTAGTTGCCAGCTTTCGACAGGTGCTGTCCTAGCAAGGAAGCTCAGGCAGTCAAAGCCGGTGCAGGGCGGCACCTTTCTGCTTTGCCCGCCTAAGCGGCGTCACACTCCCAAGGATACTGTGTCCTTTCCCTCTGCACTGCGTCTGCCGACGTGCTCTCTGCATCTCGGAGCATAACGGCAAAGGACAACGTTTTGCACGGCAGGGTAGAAATGGCATTGCTAGCAGGAAAGCTAGATGCCTTGGAACTGCCCGCTTACCCCTTGCCACTCACTTCAGGCTCGTACGCTGAGCAGAACAGCCTGTTGTTCCTGAAGCTTCGCTGGCTGTCGTTCGTGCCCAGACGCCATTTCCTTCCCAAGGAGGCGAAGCGCCCTCTACTTCTCGCACCGAGCGCGCTGCTCCTGGCTTTCGCCTCTGCCGCAACGAGCTCGCTACGCGCACTTTTCTTCTCAACCCTGGGTGCCCTTGCCTTCTGCCTTTCTTGTCTCGTGAATGGAGACGGAAAGCTTCTCGGCTAGAACTCGCCTAGAACAACTGCGGCTGCACATTGAGCTGGCCCGGAACGCCCTGCTGAAACTTGCCTTCTGGCACCACATTCACGGGGCAGCCGTCTTTCTTCGGCCACCTGCCAAGCGGCCCCATATCGCCGCGCTCGTTGCACTCCGCTTGTCAGATTGGCTTCCCGTGGCGCTGATTTCAGCCTGGCCAAATACTAGCGCTCCGGAGAGCTGTCTCGCAGACAATAATGTCCCGGCATAGAAATTTGTCCTGCAATGTTCCCTCCTCTTTTCCCACACTGTGTTGCTCTGATGAATGCCTTGAGCATGGAACGACTTAAGCCAGCAAGTATTCCTCGCCGGCCACCTCTCGCTGTGCAAGAGGTACGCCGTGGACCCTGTGAACGCTGCCAAGCAAAAAGCAGAGCCGTGACCATAAAAGCGAGGAGAGAGCATGCACGAAGCACACTAGTTCTGTCTAGTGCTTTCCGTGCAGAGAGGCGGCAAAGCTGAATGCCGTGTCCGAGCTTGACAACTCGCTGGAGCACAGAAAGCCAAGAATGAAGAGGCGGAACACAGCCTTGGTTTCAGCAGCTTCCGGGACTGCAAAAGTTCACCAATAGCTCTGTCAAAGCAGAACTCGGCTGCGAATGCTCTCGCAGCTTGGGAAAGTTAGGCGCAGCTGTTGACCAGCTCTGCCCGTGGCCACAGGCTGCTTCTTCCACCTTTCACTGGGGCAGAGCTTTTGCGGAACAGAGACGGCATTCTTCCAGTGCGTGTTCTCCAAGGAGCTGTGAAACAGAGCCTAGCACGCTGTCTCGCTGATACTGGCTTTCGGCAAGCAAGCGTGCCGCACCGCCTACATTCTGCACTCTGGCAGCCTAGTTGCCAGCTTTCGACAGGTGCTGTCCTAGCAAGGAAGCTCAGGCAGTCAAAGCCGGTGCAGGGCGGCACCTTTCTGCTTTGCCCGCCTAAGCGGCGTCACACTCCCAAGGATACTGTGTCCTTTCCCTCTGCACTGCGTCTGCCGACGTGCTCTCTGCATCTCGGAGCATAACGGCAAAGGACAACGTTTTGCACGGCAGGGTAGAAATGGCATTGCTAGCAGGAAAGCTAGATGCCTTGGAACTGCCCGCTTACCCCTTGCCACTCACTTCAGGCTCGTACGCTGAGCAGAACAGCCTGTTGTTCCTGAAGCTTCGCTGGCTGTCGTTCGTGCCCAGACGCCATTTCCTTCCCAAGGAGGCGAAGCGCCCTCTACTTCTCGCACCGAGCGCGCTGCTCCTGGCTTTCGCCTCTGCCGCAACGAGCTCGCTACGCGCACTTTTCTTCTCAACCCTGGGTGCCCTTGCCTTCTGCCTTTCTTGTCTCGTGAATGGAGACGGAAAGCTTCTCGGCTAGAACTCGCCTAGAACAACTGCGGCTGCACATTGAGCTGGCCCGGAACGCCCTGCTGAAACTTGCCTTCTGGCACCACATTCACGGGGCAGCCGTCTTTCTTCGGCCACCTGCCAAGCGGCCCCATATCGCCGCGCTCGTTGCACTCCGCTTGTCAGATTGGCTTCCCGTGGCACTGATTTCAGCCTGGCCAAATACTAGCGCTCCGGAGAGCTGTCTCGCAGACAATAATGTCCCGGCATAGAAATTTGTCCTGCAATGTTCCCTCCTCTTTTCCCACACTGTGTTGCTCTGATGAATGCCTTGAGCATGGAACGACTTAAGCCAGCAAGTATTCCTCGCCGGCCACCTCTCGCTGTGCAAGAGGTACGCCGTGGACCCTGTGAACGCTGCCAAGCAAAAAGCAGAGCCGTGACCATAAAAGCGAGGAGAGAGCATGCACGAAGCACACTAGTTCTGTCTAGTGCTTTCCGTGCAGAGAGGCGGCAAAGCTGAATGCCGTGTCCGAGCTTGACAACTCGCTGGAGCACAGAAAGCCAAGAATGAAGAGGCGGAACACAGCCTTGGTTTCAGCAGCTTCCGGGACTGCAAAAGTTCACCAATAGCTCTGTCAAAGCAGAACTCGGCTGCGAATGCTCTCGCAGCTTGGGAAAGTTAGGCGCAGCTGTTGACCAGCTCTGCCCGTGGCCACAGGCTGCTTCTTCCACCTTTCACTGGGGCAGAGCTTTTGCGGAACAGAGACGGCATTCTTCAAGTGCGTGTTCTCCAAGGAGCTGTGAAACAGAGCCTAGCACGCTGTCTCGTTGATACTGGCTTCAGGCAAGCAAGCGTGCCGCACCGCCTACATTCTGCACTCTGGCAGCCTAGTTGCCAGCTTTCGACAGGTGCTGTCCTAGCAAGGAAGCTCAGGCAGTCAAAGCCGGTGCAGGGCGGCACCTTTCTGCTTTGCCCGCCTAAGCGGCGTCACACTCCCAAGGATACTGTGTCCTTTCCCTCTGCACTGCGTCTGCCGACGTGCTCTCTGCATCTCGGAGCATAACGGCAAAGGACAACGTTTTGCACGGCAGGGTAGAAATGGCATTGCTAGCAGGAAAGCTAGATGCCTTGGAACTGCCCGCTTACCCCTTGCCACTCACTTCAGGCTCGTACGCTGAGCAGAACAGCCTGTTGTTCCTGAAGCTTCGCTGGCTGTCGTTCGTGCCCAGACGCCATTTCCTTCCCAAGGAGGCGAAGCGCCCTCTACTTCTCGCACCGAGCGCGCTGCTCCTGGCTTTCGCCTCTGCCGCAACGAGCTCGCTACGCGCACTTTTCTTCTCAACCCTGGGTGCCCTTGCCTTCTGCCTTTCTTGTCTCGTGAATGGAGACGGAAAGCTTCTCGGCTAGAACTCGCCTAGAACAACTGCGGCTGCACATTGAGCTGGCCCGGAACGCCCTGCTGAAACTTGCCTTCTGGCACCACATTCACGGGGCAGCCGTCTTTCTTCGGCCACCTGCCAAGCGGCCCCATATCGCCGCGCTCGTTGCACTCCGCTTGTCAGATTGGCTTCCCGTGGCACTGATTTCAGCCTGGCCAAATACTAGCGCTCCGGAGAGCTGTCTCGCAGACAATAATGTCCCGGCATAGAAATTTGTCCTGCAATGTTCCCTCCTCTTTTCCCACACTGTGTTGCTCTGATGAATGCCTTGAGCATGGAACGACTTAAGGCAGCAAGTATTCCTCGCCGGCCACCTCTCGCTGTGCAAGAGGTACGCCGTGGACCCTGTGAACGCTGCCAAGCAAAAAGCAGAGCCGTGACCATAAAAGCGAGGAGAGAGCATGCACGAAGCACACTAGTTCTGTCTAGTGCTTTCCGTGCAGAGAGGCGGCAAAGCTGAATGCCGTGTCCGAGCTTGACAACTCGCTGGAGCACAGAAAGCCAAGAATGAAGAGGCGGAACACAGCCTTGGTTTCAGCAGCTTCCGGGACTGCAAAAGTTCACCAATAGCTCTGTCAAAGCAGAACTCGGCTGCGAATGCTCTCGCAGCTTGGGAAAGTTAGGCGCAGCTGTTGACCAGCTCTGCCCGTGGCCACAGGCTGCTTCTTCCACCTTTCACTGGGGCAGAGCTTTTGCGGAACAGAGACGGCATTCTTCAAGTGCGTGTTCTCCAAGGAGCTGTGAAACAGAGCCTAGCACGCTGTCTCGCTGATACTGGCTTCAGGCAAGCAAGCGTGCCGCACCGCCTACATTCTGCACTCTGGCAGCCTAGTTGCCAGCTTTCGACAGGTGCTGTCCTAGCAAGGAAGCTCAGGCAGTCAAAGCCGGTGCAGGGCGGCACCTTTCTGCTTTGCCCGCCTAAGCGGCGTCACACTCCCAAGGATACTGTGTCCTTTCCCTCTGCACTGCGTCTGCCGACGTGCTCTCTGCATCTCGGAGCATAACGGCAAAGGACAACGTTTTGCACGGCAGGGTAGAAATGGCATTGCTAGCAGGAAAGCTAGATGCCTTGGAACTGCCCGCTTACCCCTTGCCACTCACTTCAGGCTCGTACGCTGAGCAGAACAGCCTGTTGTTCCTGAAGCTTCGCTGGCTGTCGTTCGTGCCCAGACGCGATTTCCTTCCCAAGGAGGCGAAGCGCCCTCTACTTCTCGCACCGAGCGCGCTGCTCCTGGCTTTCGCTTCTGCCGCAACGAGCTCGCTACGCGCACTTTTCTTCTCAACCCTGGGTGCCCTTGCCTTCTGCCTTTCTTGTCTCGTGAATGGAGACGGAAAGCTTCTCGGCTAGAACTCGCCTAGAACAACTGCGGCTGCACATTGAGCTGGCCTGGAACGCCCTGCTGAAACTTGCCTTCTGGCACCACATTCACGGGGCAGCCGTCTTTCTTCGGCCACCTGCCAAGCGGCCCCATATCGCCGCGCTCGTTTGCACTCCGCTTGTCAGATTGGCTTCCCGTGGCGCTGATTTCAGCCTGGCCAAATACTAGCGCTCCGGAGAGCTGTCTCGCAGACAATAATGTCCCGGCATAGAAATTTGTCCTGCAATGTTCCCTCCTCTTTTCCCACACTGTGTTGCTCTGATGAATGCCTTGAGCATGGAACGACTTAAGCCAGCAAGTATTCCTCGCCGGCCACCTCTCGCTGTGCAAGAGGTACGCCGTGGACCCTGAGAACGCTGCCAAGCAAAAAGCAGAGCCGTGACCATAAAAGCGAGGAGAGAGCATGCACGAAGCACACTAGTTCTGTCTAGTGCTTTCCGTGCAGAGAGGCGGCAAAGCTGAATGCCGTGTCCGAGCTTGACAACTCGCTGGAGCACAGAAAGCCAAGAATGAAGAGGCGGAACACAGCCTTGGTTTCAGCAGCTTCCGGGACCGCAAAAGTTCACCAATAGCTCTGTCAAAGCAGAACTCGGCTGCGAATGCTCTCGCAGCTTGGGAAAGTTAGGCGCAGCTGTTGACCAGCTCTGCCCGTGGCCACAGGCTGCTTCTTCCACCTTTCACTGGGGCAGAGCTTTTGCGGAACAGAGACGGCATTCTTCCAGTGCGTGTTCTCCAAGGAGCTGTGAAACAGAGCCTAGCACGCTGTCTCGCTGATACTGGCTTTCGGCAAGCAAGCGTGCCGCACCGCCTACATTCTGCACTCTGGCAGCCTAGTTGCCAGCTTTCGACAGGTGCTGTCCTAGCAAGGAAGCTCAGGCAGTCAAAGCCGGTGCAGGGCGGCACCTTTCTGCTTTGCCCGCCTAAGCGGCGTCACACTCCCAAGGATACTGTGTCCTTTCCCTCTGCACTGCGTCTGCCGACGTGCTCTCTGCATCTCGGAGCATAACGGCAAAGGACAACGTTTTGCACGGCAGGGTAGAAATGGCATTGCTAGCAGGAAAGCTAGATGCCTTGGAACTGCCCGCTTACCCCTTGCCACTCACTTCAGGCTCGTACGCTGAGCAGAACAGCCTGTTGTTCCTGAAGCTTCGCTGGCTGTCGTTCGTGCCCAGACGCGATTTCCTTCCCAAGGAGGCGAAGCGCCCTCTACTTCTCGCACCGAGCGCGCTGCTCCTGGCTTTCGCCTCTGCCGCAACGAGCTCGCTACGCGCACTTTTCTTCTCAACCCTGGGTGCCCTTGCCTTCTGCCTTTCTTGTCTCGTGAATGGAGACGGAAAGCTTCTCGGCTAGAACTCGCCTAGAACAACTGCGGCTGCACATTGAGCTGGCCCGGAACGCCCTGCTGAAACTTGCCTTCTGGCACCACATTCACGGGGCAGCCGTCTTTCTTCGGCCACCTGCCAAGCGGCCCCATATCGCCGCGCTCGTTTGCACTCCGCTTGTCAGATTGGCTTCCCGTGGCGCTGATTTCAGCCTGGCCAAATACTAGCGCTCCGGAGAGCTGTCTCGCAGACAATAATGTCCCGGCATAGAAATTTGTCCTGCAATGTTCCCTCCTCTTTTCCCACACTGTGTTGCTCTGATGAATGCCTTGAGCATGGAACGACTTAAGCCAGCAAGTATTCCTCGCCGGCCACCTCTCGCTGTGCAAGAGGTACGCCGTGGACCCTGAGAACGCTGCCAAGCAAAAAGCAGAGCCGTGACCATAAAAGCGAGGAGAGAGCATGCACGAAGCACACTAGTTCTGTCTAGTGCTTTCCGTGCAGAGAGGCGGCAAAGCTGAATGCCGTGTCCGAGCTTGACAACTCGCTGGAGCACAGAAAGCCAAGAATGAAGAGGCGGAACACAGCCTTGGTTTCAGCAGCTTCCGGGACCGCAAAAGTTCACCAATAGCTCTGTCAAAGCAGAACTCGGCTGCGAATGCTCTCGCAGCTTGGGAAAGTTAGGCGCAGCTGTTGACCAGCTCTGCCCGTGGCCACAGGCTGCTTCTTCCACCTTTCACTGGGGCAGAGCTTTTGCGGAACAGAGACGGCATTCTTCCAGTGCGTGTTCTCCAAGGAGCTGTGAAACAGAGCCTAGCACGCTGTCTCGCTGATACTGGCTTTCGGCAAGCAAGCGTGCCGCACCGCCTACATTCTGCACTCTGGCAGCCTAGTTGCCAGCTTTCGACAGGTGCTGTCCTAGCAAGGAAGCTCAGGCAGTCAAAGCCGGTGCAGGGCGGCACCTTTCTGCTTTGCCCGCCTAAGCGGCGTCACACTCCCAAGGATACTGTGTCCTTTCCCTCTGCACTGCGTCTGCCGACGTGCTCTCTGCATCTCGGAGCATAACGGCAAAGGACAACGTTTTGCACGGCAGGGTAGAAATGGCATTGCTAGCAGGAAAGCTAGATGCCTTGGAACTGCCCGCTTACCCCTTGCCACTCACTTCAGGCTCGTACGCTGAGCAGAACAGCCTGTTGTTCCTGAAGCTTCGCTGGCTGTCGTTCGTGCCCAGACGCCATTTCCTTCCCAAGGAGGCGAAGCGCCCTCTACTTCTCGCACCGAGCGCGCTGCTCCTGGCTTTCGCCTCTGCCGCAACGAGCTCGCTACGCGCACTTTTCTTCTCAACCCTGGGTGCCCTTGCCTTCTGCCTTTCTTGTCTCGTGAATGGAGACGGAAAGCTTCTCGGCTAGAACTCGCCTAGAACAACTGCGGCTGCACATTGAGCTGGCCCGGAACGCCCTGCTGAAACTTGCCTTCTGGCACCACATTCACGGGGCAGCCGTCTTTCTTCGGCCACCTGCCAAGCGGCCCCATATCGCCGCGCTCGTTGCACTCCGCTTGTCAGATTGGCTTCCCGTGGCGCTGATTTCAGCCTGGCCAAATACTAGCGCTCCGGAGAGCTGTCTCGCAGACAATAATGTCCCGGCATAGAAATTTGTCCTGCAATGTTCCCTCCTCTTTTCCCACACTGTGTTGCTCTGATGAATGCCTTGAGCATGGAACGACTTAAGCCAGCAAGTATTCCTCGCCGGCCACCTCTCGCCGTGCAAGAGGTACGCCGTGGACCCTGTGAACGCTGCCAAGCAAAAAGCAGAGCCGTGACCATAAAAGCGAGGAGAGAGCATGCACGAAGCACACTAGTTCTGTCTAGTGCTTTCCGTGCAGAGAGGCGGCAAAGCTGAATGCCGTGTCCGAGCTTGACAACTCGCTGGAGCACAGAAAGCCAAGAATGAAGAGGCGGAACACAGCCTTGGTTTCAGCAGCTTCCGGGACCGCAAAAGTTCACCAATAGCTCTGTCAAAGCAGAACTCGGCTGCGAATGCTCTCGCAGCTTGGGAAAGTTAGGCGCAGCTGTTGACCAGCTCTGCCCGTGGCCACAGGCTGCTTCTTCCACCTTTCACTGGGGCAGAGCTTTTGCGGAACAGAGACGGCATTCTTCAAGTGCGTGTTCTCCAAGGAGCTGTGAAACAGAGCCTAGCACGCTGTCTCGCTGATACTGGCTTTCGGCAAGCAAGCGTGCCGCACCGCCTACATTCTGCACTCTGGCAGCCTAGTTGCCAGCTTTCGACAGGTGCTGTCCTAGCAAGGAAGCTCAGGCAGTCAAAGCCGGTGCAGGGCGGCACCTTTCTGCTTTGCCCGCCTAAGCGGCGTCACACTCCCAAGGATACTGTGTCCTTTCCCTCTGCACTGCGTCTGCCGACGTGCTCTCTGCATCTCGGAGCATAACGGCAAAGGACAACGTTTTGCACGGCAGGGTAGAAATGGCATTGCTAGCAGGAAAGCTAGATGCCTTGGAACTGCCCACTTACCCCTTGCCACTCACTTCAGGCTCGTACGCTGAGCAGAACAGCCTGTTGTTCCTGAAGCTTCGCTGGCTGTCGTTCGTGCCCAGACGCGATTTCCTTCCCAAGGAGGCGAAGCGCCCTCTACTTCTCGCACCGAGCGCGCTGCTCCTGGCTTTCGCCTCTGCCGCAACGAGCTCGCTACGCGCACTTTTCTTCTCAACCCTGGGTGCCCTTGCCTTCTGCCTTTCTTGTCTCGTGAATGGAGACGGAAAGCTTCTCGGCTAGAACTCGCCTAGAACAACTGCGGCTGCACATTGAGCTGGCCCGGAACGCCCTGCTGAAACTTGCCTTCTGGCACCACATTCACGGGGCAGCCGTCTTTCTTCGGCCACCTGCCAAGCGGCCCCATATCGCCGCGCTCGTTTGCACTCCGCTTGTCAGATTGGCTTCCCGTGGCGCTGATTTCAGCCTGGCCAAATACTAGCGCTCCGGAGAGCTGTCTCGCAGACAATAATGTCCCGGCATAGAAATTTGTCCTGCAATGTTCCCTCCTCTTTTCCCACACTGTGTTGCTCTGATGAATGCCTTGAGCATGGAACGACTTAAGCCAGCAAGTATTCCTCGCCGGCCACCTCTCGCCGTGCAAGAGGTACGCCGTGGACCCTGTGAACGCTGCCAAGCAAAAAGCAGAGCCGTGACCATAAAAGCGAGGAGAGAGCATGCACGAAGCACACTAGTTCTGTCTAGTGCTTTCCGTGCAGAGAGGCGGCAAAGCTGAATGCCGTGTCCGAGCTTGACAACTCGCTGGAGCACAGAAAGCCAAGAATGAAGAGGCGGAACACAGCCTTGGTTTCAGCAGCTTCCGGGACCGCAAAAGTTCACCAATAGCTCTGTCAAAGCAGAACTCGGCTGCGAATGCTCTCGCAGCTTGGGAAAGTTAGGCGCAGCTGTTGACCAGCTCTGCCCGTGGCCACAGGCTGCTTCTTCCACCTTTCACTGGGGCAGAGCTTTTGCGGAACAGAGATGGCATTCTTCAAGTGCGTGTTCTCCAAGGAGCTGTGAAACAGAGCCTAGCACGCTGTCTCGCTGATACTGGCTTTCGGCAAGCAAGCGTGCCGCACCGCCTACATTCTGCACTCTGGCAGCCTAGTTGCCAGCTTTCGACAGGTGCTGTCCTAGCAAGGAAGCTCAGGCAGTCAAAGCCGGTGCAGGGCGGCACCTTTCTGCTTTGCCCGCCTAAGCGGCGTCACACTCCCAAGGATACTGTGTCCTTTCCCTCTGCACTGCGTCTGCCGACGTGCTCTCTGCATCTCGGAGCATAACGGCAAAGGACAACGTTTTGCACGGCAGGGTAGAAATGGCATTGCTAGCAGGAAAGCTAGATGCCTTGGAACTGCCCGCTTACCCCTTGCCACTCACTTCAGGCTCGTACGCTGAGCAGAACAGCCTGTTGTTCCTGAAGCTTCGCTGGCTGTCGTTCGTGCCCAGACGCGATTTCCTTCCCAAGGAGGCGAAGCGCCCTCTACTTCTCGCACCGAGCGCGCTGCTCCTGGCTTTCGCTTCTGCCGCAACGAGCTCGCTACGCGCACTTTTCTTCTCAACCCTGGGTGCCCTTGCCTTCTGCCTTTCTTGTCTCGTGAATGGAGACGGAAAGCTTCTCGGCTAGAACTCGCCTAGAACAACTGCGGCTGCACATTGAGCTGGCCCGGAACGCCCTGCTGAAACTTGCCTTCTGGCACCACATTCACGGGGCAGCCGTCTTTCTTCGGCCACCTGCCAAGCGGCCCCATATCGCCGCGCTCGTTTGCACTCCGCTTGTCAGATTGGCTTCCCGTGGCGCTGATTTCAGCCTGGCCAAATACTAGCGCTCCGGAGAGCTGTCTCGCAGACAATAATGTCCCGGCATAGAAATTTGTCCTGCAATGTTCCCTCCTCTTTTCCCACACTGTGTTGCTCTGATGAATGCCTTGAGCATGGAACGACTTAAGCCAGCAAGTATTCCTCGCCGGCCACCTCTCGCCGTGCAAGAGGTACGCCGTGGACCCTGTGAACGCTGCCAAGCAAAAAGCAGAGCCGTGACCATAAAAGCGAGGAGAGAGCATGCACGAAGCACACTAGTTCTGTCTAGTGCTTTCCGTGCAGAGAGGCGGCAAAGCTGAATGCCGTGTCCGAGCTTGACAACTCGCTGGAGCACAGAAAGCCAAGAATGAAGAGGCGGAACACAGCCTTGGTTTCAGCAGCTTCCGGGACTGCAAAAGTTCACCAATAGCTCTGTCAAAGCAGAACTCGGCTGCGAATGCTCTCGCAGCTTGGGAAAGTTAGGCGCAGCTGTTGACCAGCTCTGCCCGTGGCCACAGGCTGCTTCTTCCACCTTTCACTGGGGCAGAGCTTTTGCGGAACAGAGACGGCATTCTTCAAGTGCGTGTTCTCCAAGGAGCTGTGAAACAGAGCCTAGCACGCTGTCTCGCTGATACTGGCTTTCGGCAAGCAAGCGTGCCGCACCGCCTACATTCTGCACTCTGGCAGCCTAGTTGCCAGCTTTCGACAGGTGCTGTCCTAGCAAGGAAGCTCAGGCAGTCAAAGCCGGTGCAGGGCGGCACCTTTCTGCTTTGCCCGCCTAAGCGGCGTCACACTCCCAAGGATACTGTGTCCTTTCCCTCTGCACTGCGTCTGCCGACGTGCTCTCTGCATCTCGGAGCATAACGGCAAAGGACAACGTTTTGCACGGCAGGGTAGAAATGGCATTGCTAGCAGGAAAGCTAGATGCCTTGGAACTGCCCGCTTACCCCTTGCCACTCACTTCAGGCTCGTACGCTGAGCAGAACAGCCTGTTGTTCCTGAAGCTTCGCTGGCTGTCGTTCGTGCCCAGACGCGATTTCCTTCCCAAGGAGGCGAAGCGCCCTCTACTTCTCGCACCGAGCGCGCTGCTCCTGGCTTTCGCTTCTGCCGCAACGAGCTCGCTACGCGCACTTTTCTTCTCAACCCTGGGTGCCCTTGCCTTCTGCCTTTCTTGTCTCGTGAATGGAGACGGAAAGCTTCTCGGCTAGAACTCGCCTAGAACAACTGCGGCTGCACATTGAGCTGGCCCGGAACGCCCTGCTGAAACTTGCCTTCTGGCACCACATTCACGGGGCAGCCGTCTTTCTTCGGCCACCTGCCAAGCGGCCCCATATCGCCGCGCTCGTTTGCACTCCGCTTGTCAGATTGGCTTCCCGTGGCGCTGATTTCAGCCTGGCCAAATACTAGCGCTCCGGAGAGCTGTCTCGCAGACAATAATGTCCCGGCATAGAAATTTGTCCTGCAATGTTCCCTCCTCTTTTCCCACACTGTGTTGCTCTGATGAATGCCTTGAGCATGGAACGACTTAAGCCAGCAAGTATTCCTCGCCGGCCACCTCTCGCCGTGCAAGAGGTACGCCGTGGACCCTGTGAACGCTGCCAAGCAAAAAGCAGAGCCGTGACCATAAAAGCGAGGAGAGAGCATGCACGAAGCACACTAGTTCTGTCTAGTGCTTTCCGTGCAGAGAGGCGGCAAAGCTGAATGCCGTGTCCGAGCTTGACAACTCGCTGGAGCACAGAAAGCCAAGAATGAAGAGGCGGAACACAGCCTTGGTTTCAGCAGCTTCCGGGACTGCAAAAGTACACCAATAGCTCTGTCAAAGCAGAACTCGGCTGCGAATGCTCTCGCAGCTTGGGAAAGTTAGGCGCAGCTGTTGACCAGCTCTGCCCGTGGCCACAGGCTGCTTCTTCCACCTTTCACTGGGGCAGAGCTTTTGCGGAACAGAGACGGCATTCTTCAAGTGCGTGTTCTCCAAGGAGCTGTGAAACAGAGCCTAGCACGCTGTCTCGCTGATACTGGCTTTCGGCAAGCAAGCGTGCCGCACCGCCTACATTCTGCACTCTGGCAGCCTAGTTGCCAGCTTTCGACAGGTGCTGTCCTAGCAAGGAAGCTCAGGCAGTCAAAGCCGGTGCAGGGCGGCACCTTTCTGCTTTGCCCGCCTAAGCGGCGTCACACTCCCAAGGATACTGTGTCCTTTCCCTCTGCACTGCGTCTGCCGACGTGCTCTCTGCATCTCGGAGCATAACGGCAAAGGACAACGTTTTGCACGGCAGGGTAGAAATGGCATTGCTAGCAGGAAAGCTAGATGCCTTGGAACTGCCCGCTTACCCCTTGCCACTCACTTCAGGCTCGTACGCTGAGCAGAACAGCCTGTTGTTCCTGAAGCTTCGCTGGCTGTCGTTCGTGCCCAGACGCCATTTCCTTCCCAAGGAGGCGAAGCGCCCTCTACTTCTCGCACCGAGCGCGCTGCTCCTGGCTTTCGCTTCTGCCGCAACGAGCTCGCTACGCGCACTTTTCTTCTCAACCCTGGGTGCCCTTGCCTTCTGCCTTTCTTGTCTCGTGAATGGAGACGGAAAGCTTCTCGGCTAGAACTCGCCTAGAACAACTGCGGCTGCACATTGAGCTGGCCCGGAACGCCCTGCTGAAACTTGCCTTCTGGCACCACATTCACGGGGCAGCCGTCTTTCTTCGGCCACCTGCCAAGCGGCCCCATATCGCCGCGCTCGTTTGCACTCCGCTTGTCAGATTGGCTTCCCGTGGCGCTGATTTCAGCCTGGCCAAATACTAGCGCTCCGGAGAGCTGTCTCGCAGACAATAATGTCCCGGCATAGAAATTTGTCCTGCAATGTTCCCTCCTCTTTTCCCACACTGTGTTGCTCTGATGAATGCCTTGAGCATGGAACGACTTAAGCCAGCAAGTATTCCTCGCCGGCCACCTCTCGCCGTGCAAGAGGTACGCCGTGGACCCTGTGAACGCTGCCAAGCAAAAAGCAGAGCCGTGACCATAAAAGCGAGGAGAGAGCATGCACGAAGCACACTAGTTCTGTCTAGTGCTTTCCGTGCAGAGAGGCGGCAAAGCTGAATGCCGTGTCCGAGCTTGACAACTCGCTGGAGCACAGAAAGCCAAGAATGAAGAGGCGGAACACAGCCTTGGTTTCAGCAGCTTCCGGGACTGCAAAAGTTCACCAATAGCTCTGTCAAAGCAGAACTCGGCTGCGAATGCTCTCGCAGCTTGGGAAAGTTAGGCGCAGCTGTTGACCAGCTCTGCCCGTGGCCACAGGCTGCTTCTTCCACCTTTCACTGGGGCAGAGCTTTTGCGGAACAGAGACGGCATTCTTCAAGTGCGTGTTCTCCAAGGAGCTGTGAAACAGAGCCTAGCACGCTGTCTCGCTGATACTGGCTTTCGGCAAGCAAGCGTGCCGCACCGCCTACATTCTGCACTCTGGCAGCCTAGTTGCCAGCTTTCGACAGGTGCTGTCCTAGCAAGGAAGCTCAGGCAGTCAAAGCCGGTGCAGGGCGGCACCTTTCTGCTTTGCCCGCCTAAGCGGCGTCACACTCCCAAGGATACTGTGTCCTTTCCCTCTGCACTGCGTCTGCCGACGTGCTCTCTGCATCTCGGAGCATAACGGCAAAGGACAACGTTTTGCACGGCAGGGTAGAAATGGCATTGCTAGCAGGAAAGCTAGATGCCTTGGAACTGCCCGCTTACCCCTTGCCACTCACTTCAGGCTCGTACGCTGAGCAGAACAGCCTGTTGTTCCTGAAGCTTCGCTGGCTGTCGTTCGTGCCCAGACGCGATTTCCTTCCCAAGGAGGCGAAGCGCCCTCTACTTCTCGCACCGAGCGCGCTGCTCCTGGCTTTCGCTTCTGCCGCAACGAACTCGCTACGCGCACTTTTCTTCTCAACCCTGGGTGCCCTTGCCTTCTGCCTTTCTTGTCTCGTGAATGGAGACGGAAAGCTTCTCGGCTAGAACTCGCCTAGAACAACTGCGGCTGCACATTGAGCTGGCCCGGAACGCCCTGCTGAAACTTGCCTTCTGGCACCACATTCACGGGGCAGCCGTCTTTCTTCGGCCACCTGCCAAGCGGCCCCATATCGCCGCGCTCGTTTGCACTCCGCTTGTCAGATTGGCTTCCCGTGGCGCTGATTTCAGCCTGGCCAAATACTAGCGCTCCGGAGAGCTGTCTCGCAGACAATAATGTCCCGGCATAGAAATTTGTCCTGCAATGTTCCCTCCTCTTTTCCCACACTGTGTTGCTCTGATGAATGCCTTGAGCATGGAACGACTTAAGCCAGCAAGTATTCCTCGCCGGCCACCTCTCGCCGTGCAAGAGGTACGCCGTGGACCCTGTGAACGCTGCCAAGCAAAAAGCAGAGCCGTGACCATAAAAGCGAGGAGAGAGCATGCACGAAGCACACTAGTTCTGTCTAGTGCTTTCCGTGCAGAGAGGCGGCAAAGCTGAATGCCGTGTCCGAGCTTGACAACTCGCTGGAGCACAGAAAGCCAAGAATGAAGAGGCGGAACACAGCCTTGGTTTCAGCAGCTTCCGGGACCGCAAAAGTTCACCAATAGCTCTGTCAAAGCAGAACTCGGCTGCGAATGCTCTCGCAGCTTGGGAAAGTTAGGCGCAGCTGTTGACCAGCTCTGCCCGTGGCCACAGGCTGCTTCTTCCACCTTTCACTGGGGCAGAGCTTTTGCGGAACAGAGACGGCATTCTTCAAGTGCGTGTTCTCCAAGGAGCTGTGAAACAGAGCCTAGCACGCTGTCTCGCTGATACTGGCTTTCGGCAAGCAAGCGTGCCGCACCGCCTACATTCTGCACTCTGGCAGCCTAGTTGCCAGCTTTCGACAGGTGCTGTCCTAGCAAGGAAGCTCAGGCAGTCAAAGCCGGTGCAGGGCGGCACCTTTCTGCTTTGCCCGCCTAAGCGGCGTCACACTCCCAAGGATACTGTGTCCTTTCCCTCTGCACTGCGTCTGCCGACGTGCTCTCTGCATCTCGGAGCATAACGGCAAAGGACAACGTTTTGCACGGCAGGGTAGAAATGGCATTGCTAGCAGGAAAGCTAGATGCCTTGGAATTGCCCGCTTACCCCTTGCCACTCACTTCAGGCTCGTACGCTGAGCAGAACAGCCTGTTGTTCCTGAAGCTTCGCTGGCTGTCGTTCGTGCCCAGACGCGATTTCCTTCCCAAGGAGGCGAAGCGCCCTCTACTTCTCGCACCGAGCGCGCTGCTCCTGGCTTTCGCCTCTGCCGCAACGAGCTCGCTACGCGCACTTTTCTTCTCAACCCTGGGTGCCCTTGCCTTCTGCCTTTCTTGTCTCGTGAATGGAGACGGAAAGCTTCTCGGCTAGAACTCGCCTAGAACAACTGCGGCTGCACATTGAGCTGGCCCGGAACGCCCTGCTGAAACTTGCCTTCTGGCACCACATTCACGGGGCAGCCGTCTTTCTTCGGCCACCTGCCAAGCGGCCCCATATCGCCGCGCTCGTTTGCACTCCGCTTGTCAGATTGGCTTACCGTGGCGCTGATTTCAGCCTGGCCAAATACTAGCGCTCCGGAGAGCTGTCTCGCAGACAATAATGTCCCGGCATAGAAATTTGTCCTGCAATGTTCCCTCCTCTTTTCCCACACTGTGTTGCTCTGATGAATGCCTTGAGCATGGAACGACTTAAGCCAGCAAGTATTCCTCGCCGGCCACCTCTCGCCGTGCAAGAGGTACGCCGTGGACCCTGTGAACGCTGCCAAGCAAAAAGCAGAGCCGTGACCATAAAAGCGAGGAGAGAGCATGCACGAAGCACACTAGTTCTGTCTAGTGCTTTCCGTGCAGAGAGGCGGCAAAGCTGAATGCCGTGTCCGAGCTTGACAACTCGCTGGAGCACAGAAAGCCAAGAATGAAGAGGCGGAACACAGCCTTGGTTTCAGCAGCTTCCGGGACCGCAAAAGTTCACCAATAGCTCTGTCAAAGCAGAACTCGGCTGCGAATGCTCTCGCAGCTTGGGAAAGTTAGGCGCAGCTGTTGACCAGCTCTGCCCGTGGCCACAGGCTGCTTCTTCCACCTTTCACTGGGGCAGAGCTTTTGCGGAACAGAGACGGCATTCTTCAAGTGCGTGTTCTCCAAGGAGCTGTGAAACAGAGCCTAGCACGCTGTCTCGCTGATACTGGCTTTCGGCAAGCAAGCGTGCCGCACCGCCTACATTCTGCACTCTGGCAGCCTAGTTGCCAGCTTTCGACAGGTGCTGTCCTAGCAAGGAAGCTCAGGCAGTCAAAGCCGGTGCAGGGCGGCACCTTTCTGCTTTGCCCGCCTAAGCGGCGTCACACTCCCAAGGATACTGTGTCCTTTCCCTCTGCACTGCGTCTGCCGACGTGCTCTCTGCATCTCGGAGCATAACGGCAAAGGACAACGTTTTGCACGGCAGGGTAGAAATGGCATTGCTAGCAGGAAAGCTAGATGCCTTGGAACTGCCCACTTACCCCTTGCCACTCACTTCAGGCTCGTACGCTGAGCAGAACAGCCTGTTGTTCCTGAAGCTTCGCTGGCTGTCGTTCGTGCCCAGACGCGATTTCCTTCCCAAGGAGGCGAAGCGCCCTCTACTTCTCGCACCGAGCGCGCTGCTCCTGGCTTTCGCCTCTGCCGCAACGAGCTCGCTACGCGCACTTTTCTTCTCAACCCTGGGTGCCCTTGCCTTCTGCCTTTCTTGTCTCGTGAATGGAGACGGAAAGCTTCTCGGCTAGAACTCGCCTAGAACAACTGCGGCTGCACATTGAGCTGGCCCGGAACGCCCTGCTGAAACTTGCCTTCTGGCACCACATTCACGGGGCAGCCGTCTTTCTTCGGCCACCTGCCAAGCGGCCCCATATCGCCGCGCTCGTTTGCACTCCGCTTGTCAGATTGGCTTCCCGTGGCGCTGATTTCAGCCTGGCCAAATACTAGCGCTCCGGAGAGCTGTCTCGCAGACAATAATGTCCCGGCATAGAAATTTGTCCTGCAATGTTCCCTCCTCTTTTCCCACACTGTGTTGCTCTGATGAATGCCTTGAGCATGGAACGACTTAAGCCAGCAAGTATTCCTCACCGGCCACCTCTCGCCGTGCAAGAGGTACGCCGTGGACCCTGTGAACGCTGCCAAGCAAAAAGCAGAGCCGTGACCATAAAAGCGAGGAGAGAGCATGCACGAAGCACACTAGTTCTGTCTAGTGCTTTCCGTGCAGAGAGGCGGCAAAGCTGAATGCCGTGTCCGAGCTTGACAACTCGCTGGAGCACAGAAAGCCAAGAATGAAGAGGCGGAACACAGCCTTGGTTTCAGCAGCTTCCGGGACTGCAAAAGTTCACCAATAGCTCTGTCAAAGCAGAACTCGGCTGCGAATGCTCTCGCAGCTTGGGAAAGTTAGGCGCAGCTGTTGACCAGCTCTGCCCGTGGCCACAGGCTGCTTCTTCCACCTTTCACTGGGGCAGAGCTTTTGCGGAACAGAGACGGCATTCTTCAAGTGCGTGTTCTCCAAGGAGCTGTGAAACAGAACCTAGCACGCTGTCTCGCTGATACTGGCTTTCGGCAAGCAAGCGTGCCGCACCGCCTACATTCTGCACTCTGGCAGCCTAGTTGCCAGCTTTCGACAGGTGCTGTCCTAGCAAGGAAGCTCAGGCAGTCAAAGCCGGTGCAGGGCGGCACCTTTCTGCTTTGCCCGCCTAAGCGGCGTCACACTCCCAAGGATACTGTGTCCTTTCCCTCTGCACTGCGTCTGCCGACGTGCTCTCTGCATCTCGGAGCATAACGGCAAAGGACAACGTTTTGCACGGCAGGGTAGAAATGGCATTGCTAGCAGGAAAGCTAGATGCCTTGGAACTGCCCGCTTACCCCTTGCCACTCACTTCAGGCTCGTACGCTGAGCAGAACAGCCTGTTGTTCCTGAAGCTTCGCTGGCTGTCGTTCGTGCCCAGACGCGATTTCCTTCCCAAGGAGGCGAAGCGCCCTCTACTTCTCGCACCGAGCGCGCTGCTCCTGGCTTTCGCCTCTGCCGCAACGAGCTCGCTACGCGCACTTTTCTTCTCAACCCTGGGTGCCCTTGCCTTCTGCCTTTCTTGTCTCGTGAATGGAGACGGAAAGCTTCTCGGCTAGAACTCGCCTAGAACAACTGCGGCTGCACATTGAGCTGGCCCGGAACGCCCTGCTGAAACTTGCCTTCTGGCACCACATTCACGGGGCAGCCGTCTTTCTTCGGCCACCTGCCAAGCGGCCCCATATCGCCGCGCTCGTTTGCACTCCGCTTGTCAGATTGGCTTACCGTGGCGCTGATTTCAGCCTGGCCAAATACTAGCGCTCCGGAGAGCTGTCTCGCAGACAATAATGTCCCGGCATAGAAATTTGTCCTGCAATGTTCCCTCCTCTTTTCCCACACTGTGTTGCTCTGATGAATGCCTTGAGCATGGAACGACTTAAGCCAGCAAGTATTCCTCGCCGGCCACCTCTCGCCGTGCAAGAGGTACGCCGTGGACCCTGTGAACGCTGCCAAGCAAAAAGCAGAGCCGTGACCATAAAAGCGAGGAGAGAGCATGCACGAAGCACACTAGTTCTGTCTAGTGCTTTCCGTGCAGAGAGGCGGCAAAGCTGAATGCCGTGTCCGAGCTTGACAACTCGCTGGAGCACAGAAAGCCAAGAATGAAGAGGCGGAACACAGCCTTGGTTTCAGCAGCTTCCGGGACCGCAAAAGTTCACCAATAGCTCTGTCAAAGCAGAACTCGGCTGCGAATGCTCTCGCAGCTTGGGAAAGTTAGGCGCAGCTGTTGACCAGCTCTGCCCGTGGCCACAGGCTGCTTCTTCCACCTTTCACTGGGGCAGAGCTTTTGCGGAACAGAGACGGCATTCTTCAAGTGCGTGTTCTCCAAGGAGCTGTGAAACAGAGCCTAGCACGCTGTCTCGCTGATACTGGCTTTCGGCAAGCAAGCGTGCCGCACCGCCTACATTCTGCACTCTGGCAGCCTAGTTGCCAGCTTTCGACAGGTGCTGTCCTAGCAAGGAAGCTCAGGCAGTCAAAGCCGGTGCAGGGCGGCACCTTTCTGCTTTGCCCGCCTAAGCGGCGTCACACTCCCAAGGATACTGTGTCCTTTCCCTCTGCACTGCGTCTGCCGACGTGCTCTCTGCATCTCGGAGCATAACGGCAAAGGACAACGTTTTGCACGGCAGGGTAGAAATGGCATTGCTAGCAGGAAAGCTAGATGCCTTGGAACTGCCCACTTACCCCTTGCCACTCACTTCAGGCTCGTACGCTGAGCAGAACAGCCTGTTGTTCCTGAAGCTTCGCTGGCTGTCGTTCGTGCCCAGACGCGATTTCCTTCCCAAGGAGGCGAAGCGCCCTCTACTTCTCGCACCGAGCGCGCTGCTCCTGGCTTTCGCCTCTGCCGCAACGAGCTCGCTACGCGCACTTTTCTTCTCAACCCTGGGTGCCCTTGCCTTCTGCCTTTCTTGTCTCGTGAATGGAGACGGAAAGCTTCTCGGCTAGAACTCGCCTAGAACAACTGCGGCTGCACATTGAGCTGGCCCGGAACGCCCTGCTGAAACTTGCCTTCTGGCACCACATTCACGGGGCAGCCGTCTTTCTTCGGCCACCTGCCAAGCGGCCCCATATCGCCGCGCTCGTTTGCACTCCGCTTGTCAGATTGGCTTCCCGTGGCGCTGATTTCAGCCTGGCCAAATACTAGCGCTCCGGAGAGCTGTCTCGCAGACAATAATGTCCCGGCATAGAAATTTGTCCTGCAATGTTCCCTCCTCTTTTCCCACACTGTGTTGCTCTGATGAATGCCTTGAGCATGGAACGACTTAAGCCAGCAAGTATTCCTCGCCGGCCACCTCTCGCCGTGCAAGAGGTACGCCGTGGACCCTGTGAACGCTGCCAAGCAAAAAGCAGAGCCGTGACCATAAAAGCGAGGAGAGAGCATGCACGAAGCACACTAGTTCTGTCTAGTGCTTTCCGTGCAGAGAGGCGGCAAAGCTGAATGCCGTGTCCGAGCTTGACAACTCGCTGGAGCACAGAAAGCCAAGAATGAAGAGGCGGAACACAGCCTTGGTTTCAGCAGCTTCCGGGACCGCAAAAGTTCACCAATAGCTCTGTCAAAGCAGAACTCGGCTGCGAATGCTCTCGCAGCTTGGGAAAGTTAGGCGCAGCTGTTGACCAGCTCTGCCCGTGGCCACAGGCTGCTTCTTCCACCTTTCACTGGGGCAGAGCTTTTGCGGAACAGAGACGGCATTCTTCAAGTGCGTGTTCTCCAAGGAGCTGTGAAACAGAGCCTAGCACGCTGTCTCGCTGATACTGGCTTTCGGCAAGCAAGCGTGCCGCACCGCCTACATTCTGCACTCTGGCAGCCTAGTTGCCAGCTTTCGACAGGTGCTGTCCTAGCAAGGAAGCTCAGGCAGTCAAAGCCGGTGCAGGGCGGCACCTTTCTGCTTTGCCCGCCTAAGCGGCGTCACACTCCCAAGGATACTGTGTCCTTTCCCTCTGCACTGCGTCTGCCGACGTGCTCTCTGCATCTCGGAGCATAACGGCAAAGGACAACGTTTTGCACGGCAGGGTAGAAATGGCATTGCTAGCAGGAAAGCTAGATGCCTTGGAACTGCCCGCTTACCCCTTGCCACTCACTTCAGGCTCGTACGCTGAGCAGAACAGCCTGTTGTTCCTGAAGCTTCGCTGGCTGTCGTTCGTGCCCAGACGCGATTTCCTTCCCAAGGAGGCGAAGCGCCCTCTACTTCTCGCACCGAGCGCGCTGCTCCTGGCTTTCGCTTCTGCCGCAACGAGCTCGCTACGCGCACTTTTCTTCTCAACCCTGGGTGCCCTTGCCTTCTGCCTTTCTTGTCTCGTGAATGGAGACGGAAAGCTTCTCGGCTAGAACTCGCCTAGAACAACTGCGGCTGCACATTGAGCTGGCCCGGAACGCCCTGCTGAAACTTGCCTTCTGGCACCACATTCACGGGGCAGCCGTCTTTCTTCGGCCACCTGCCAAGCGGCCCCATATCGCCGCGCTCGTTTGCACTCCGCTTGTCAGATTGGCTTCCCGTGGCGCTGATTTCAGCCTGGCCAAATACTAGCGCTCCGGAGAGCTGTCTCGCAGACAATAATGTCCCGGCATAGAAATTTGTCCTGCAATGTTCCCTCCTCTTTTCCCACACTGTGTTGCTCTGATGAATGCCTTGAGCATGGAACGACTTAAGGCAGCAAGTATTCCTCGCCGGCCACCTCTCGCTGTGCAAGAGGTACGCCGTGGACCCTGTGAACGCTGCCAAGCAAAAAGCAGAGCCGTGACCATAAAAGCGAGGAGAGAGCATGCACGAAGCACACTAGTTCTGTCTAGTGCTTTCCGTGCAGAGAGGCGGCAAAGCTGAATGCCGTGTCCGAGCTTGACAACTCGCTGGAGCACAGAAAGCCAAGAATGAAGAGGCGGAACACAGCCTTGGTTTCAGCAGCTTCCGGGACTGCAAAAGTTCACCAATAGCTCTGTCAAAGCAGAACTCGGCTGCGAATGCTCTCGCAGCTTGGGAAAGTTAGGCGCAGCTGTTGACCAGCTCTGCCCGTGGCCACAGGCTGCTTCTTCCACCTTTCACTGGGGCAGAGCTTTTGCGGAACAGAGACGGCATTCTTCAAGTGCGTGTTCTCCAAGGAGCTGTGAAACAGAGCCTAGCACGCTGTCTCGCTGATACTGGCTTTCGGCAAGCAAGCGTGCCGCACCGCCTACATTCTGCACTCTGGCAGCCTAGTTGCCAGCTTTCGACAGGTGCTGTCCTAGCAAGGAAGCTCAGGCAGTCAAAGCCGGTGCAGGGCGGCACCTTTCTGCTTTGCCCGCCTAAGCGGCGTCACACTCCCAAGGATACTGTGTCCTTTCCCTCTGCACTGCGTCTGCCGACGTGCTCTCTGCATCTCGGAGCATAACGGCAAAGGACAACGTTTTGCACGGCAGGGTAGAAATGGCATTGCTAGCAGGAAAGCTAGATGCCTTGGAACTGCCCGCTTACCCCTTGCCACTCACTTCAGGCTCGTACGCTGAGCAGAACAGCCTGTTGTTCCTGAAGCTTCGCTGGCTGTCGTTCGTGCCCAGACGCGATTTCCTTCCCAAGGAGGCGAAGCGCCCTCTACTTCTCGCACCGAGCGCGCTGCTCCTGGCTTTCGCTTCTGCCGCAACGAGCTCGCTACGCGCACTTTTCTTCTCAACCCTGGGTGCCCTTGCCTTCTGCCTTTCTTGTCTCGTGAATGGAGACGGAAAGCTTCTCGGCTAGAACTCGCCTAGAACAACTGCGGCTGCACATTGAGCTGGCCCGGAACGCCCTGCTGAAACTTGCCTTCTGGCACCACATTCACGGGGCAGCCGTCTTTCTTCGGCCACCTGCCAAGCGGCCCCATATCGCCGCGCTCGTTTGCACTCCGCTTGTCAGATTGGCTTCCCGTGGCGCTGATTTCAGCCTGGCCAAATACTAGCGCTCCGGAGAGCTGTCTCGCAGACAATAATGTCCCGGCATAGAAATTTGTCCTGCAATGTTCCCTCCTCTTTTCCCACACTGTGTTGCTCTGATGAATGCCTTGAGCATGGAACGACTTAAGCCAGCAAGTATTCCTCGCCGGCCACCTCTCGCCGTGCAAGAGGTACGCCGTGGACCCTGTGAACGCTGCCAAGCAAAAAGCAGAGCCGTGACCATAAAAGCGAGGAGAGAGCATGCACGAAGCACACTAGTTCTGTCTAGTGCTTTCCGTGCAGAGAGGCGGCAAAGCTGAATGCCGTGTCCGAGCTTGACAACTCGCTGGAGCACAGAAAGCCAAGAATGAAGAGGCGGAACACAGCCTTGGTTTCAGCAGCTTCCGGGACCGCAAAAGTTCACCAATAGCTCTGTCAAAGCAGAACTCGGCTGCGAATGCTCTCGCAGCTTGGGAAAGTTAGGCGCAGCTGTTGACCAGCTCTGCCCGTGGCCACAGGCTGCTTCTTCCACCTTTCACTGGGGCAGAGCTTTTGCGGAACAGAGACGGCATTCTTCAAGTGCGTGTTCTCCAAGGAGCTGTGAAACAGAGCCTAGCACGCTGTCTCGCTGATACTGGCTTTCGGCAAGCAAGCGTGCCGCACCGCCTACATTCTGCACTCTGGCAGCCTAGTTGCCAGCTTTCGACAGGTGCTGTCCTAGCAAGGAAGCTCAGGCAGTCAAAGCCGGTGCAGGGCGGCACCTTTCTGCTTTGCCCGCCTAAGCGGCGTCACACTCCCAAGGATACTGTGTCCTTTCCCTCTGCACTGCGTCTGCCGACGTGCTCTCTGCATCTCGGAGCATAACGGCAAAGGACAACGTTTTGCACGGCAGGGTAGAAATGGCATTGCTAGCAGGAAAGCTAGATGCCTTGGAATTGCCCGCTTACCCCTTGCCACTCACTTCAGGCTCGTACGCTGAGCAGAACAGCCTGTTGTTCCTGAAGCTTCGCTGGCTGTCGTTCGTGCCCAGACGCGATTTCCTTCCCAAGGAGGCGAAGCGCCCTCTACTTCTCGCACCGAGCGCGCTGCTCCTGGCTTTCGCCTCTGCCGCAACGAGCTCGCTACGCGCACTTTTCTTCTCAACCCTGGGTGCCCTTGCCTTCTGCCTTTCTTGTCTCGTGAATGGAGACGGAAAGCTTCTCGGCTAGAACTCGCCTAGAACAACTGCGGCTGCACATTGAGCTGGCCCGGAACGCCCTGCTGAAACTTGCCTTCTGGCACCACATTCACGGGGCAGCCGTCTTTCTTCGGCCACCTGCCAAGCGGCCCCATATCGCCGCGCTCGTTTGCACTCCGCTTGTCAGATTGGCTTACCGTGGCGCTGATTTCAGCCTGGCCAAATACTAGCGCTCCGGAGAGCTGTCTCGCAGACAATAATGTCCCGGCATAGAAATTTGTCCTGCAATGTTCCCTCCTCTTTTCCCACACTGTGTTGCTCTGATGAATGCCTTGAGCATGGAACGACTTAAGCCAGCAAGTATTCCTCGCCGGCCACCTCTCGCCGTGCAAGAGGTACGCCGTGGACCCTGTGAACGCTGCCAAGCAAAAAGCAGAGCCGTGACCATAAAAGCGAGGAGAGAGCATGCACGAAGCACACTAGTTCTGTCTAGTGCTTTCCGTGCAGAGAGGCGGCAAAGCTGAATGCCGTGTCCGAGCTTGACAACTCGCTGGAGCACAGAAAGCCAAGAATGAAGAGGCGGAACACAGCCTTGGTTTCAGCAGCTTCCGGGACCGCAAAAGTTCACCAATAGCTCTGTCAAAGCAGAACTCGGCTGCGAATGCTCTCGCAGCTTGGGAAAGTTAGGCGCAGCTGTTGACCAGCTCTGCCCGTGGCCACAGGCTGCTTCTTCCACCTTTCACTGGGGCAGAGCTTTTGCGGAACAGAGACGGCATTCTTCAAGTGCGTGTTCTCCAAGGAGCTGTGAAACAGAGCCTAGCACGCTGTCTCGCTGATACTGGCTTTCGGCAAGCAAGCGTGCCGCACCGCCTACATTCTGCACTCTGGCAGCCTAGTTGCCAGCTTTCGACAGGTGCTGTCCTAGCAAGGAAGCTCAGGCAGTCAAAGCCGGTGCAGGGCGGCACCTTTCTGCTTTGCCCGCCTAAGCGGCGTCACACTCCCAAGGATACTGTGTCCTTTCCCTCTGCACTGCGTCTGCCGACGTGCTCTCTGCATCTCGGAGCATAACGGCAAAGGACAACGTTTTGCACGGCAGGGTAGAAATGGCATTGCTAGCAGGAAAGCTAGATGCCTTGGAACTGCCCACTTACCCCTTGCCACTCACTTCAGGCTCGTACGCTGAGCAGAACAGCCTGTTGTTCCTGAAGCTTCGCTGGCTGTCGTTCGTGCCCAGACGCGATTTCCTTCCCAAGGAGGCGAAGCGCCCTCTACTTCTCGCACCGAGCGCGCTGCTCCTGGCTTTCGCCTCTGCCGCAACGAGCTCGCTACGCGCACTTTTCTTCTCAACCCTGGGTGCCCTTGCCTTCTGCCTTTCTTGTCTCGTGAATGGAGACGGAAAGCTTCTCGGCTAGAACTCGCCTAGAACAACTGCGGCTGCACATTGAGCTGGCCCGGAACGCCCTGCTGAAACTTGCCTTCTGGCACCACATTCACGGGGCAGCCGTCTTTCTTCGGCCACCTGCCAAGCGGCCCCATATCGCCGCGCTCGTTTGCACTCCGCTTGTCAGATTGGCTTCCCGTGGCGCTGATTTCAGCCTGGCCAAATACTAGCGCTCCGGAGAGCTGTCTCGCAGACAATAATGTCCCGGCATAGAAATTTGTCCTGCAATGTTCCCTCCTCTTTTCCCACACTGTGTTGCTCTGATGAATGCCTTGAGCATGGAACGACTTAAGCCAGCAAGTATTCCTCACCGGCCACCTCTCGCCGTGCAAGAGGTACGCCGTGGACCCTGTGAACGCTGCCAAGCAAAAAGCAGAGCCGTGACCATAAAAGCGAGGAGAGAGCATGCACGAAGCACACTAGTTCTGTCTAGTGCTTTCCGTGCAGAGAGGCGGCAAAGCTGAATGCCGTGTCCGAGCTTGACAACTCGCTGGAGCACAGAAAGCCAAGAATGAAGAGGCGGAACACAGCCTTGGTTTCAGCAGCTTCCGGGACTGCAAAAGTTCACCAATAGCTCTGTCAAAGCAGAACTCGGCTGCGAATGCTCTCGCAGCTTGGGAAAGTTAGGCGCAGCTGTTGACCAGCTCTGCCCGTGGCCACAGGCTGCTTCTTCCACCTTTCACTGGGGCAGAGCTTTTGCGGAACAGAGACGGCATTCTTCAAGTGCGTGTTCTCCAAGGAGCTGTGAAACAGAACCTAGCACGCTGTCTCGCTGATACTGGCTTTCGGCAAGCAAGCGTGCCGCACCGCCTACATTCTGCACTCTGGCAGCCTAGTTGCCAGCTTTCGACAGGTGCTGTCCTAGCAAGGAAGCTCAGGCAGTCAAAGCCGGTGCAGGGCGGCACCTTTCTGCTTTGCCCGCCTAAGCGGCGTCACACTCCCAAGGATACTGTGTCCTTTCCCTCTGCACTGCGTCTGCCGACGTGCTCTCTGCATCTCGGAGCATAACGGCAAAGGACAACGTTTTGCACGGCAGGGTAGAAATGGCATTGCTAGCAGGAAAGCTAGATGCCTTGGAACTGCCCGCTTACCCCTTGCCACTCACTTCAGGCTCGTACGCTGAGCAGAACAGCCTGTTGTTCCTGAAGCTTCGCTGGCTGTCGTTCGTGCCCAGACGCGATTTCCTTCCCAAGGAGGCGAAGCGCCCTCTACTTCTCGCACCGAGCGCGCTGCTCCTGGCTTTCGCCTCTGCCGCAACGAGCTCGCTACGCGCACTTTTCTTCTCAACCCTGGGTGCCCTTGCCTTCTGCCTTTCTTGTCTCGTGAATGGAGACGGAAAGCTTCTCGGCTAGAACTCGCCTAGAACAACTGCGGCTGCACATTGAGCTGGCCCGGAACGCCCTGCTGAAACTTGCCTTCTGGCACCACATTCACGGGGCAGCCGTCTTTCTTCGGCCACCTGCCAAGCGGCCCCATATCGCCGCGCTCGTTTGCACTCCGCTTGTCAGATTGGCTTACCGTGGCGCTGATTTCAGCCTGGCCAAATACTAGCGCTCCGGAGAGCTGTCTCGCAGACAATAATGTCCCGGCATAGAAATTTGTCCTGCAATGTTCCCTCCTCTTTTCCCACACTGTGTTGCTCTGATGAATGCCTTGAGCATGGAACGACTTAAGCCAGCAAGTATTCCTCGCCGGCCACCTCTCGCCGTGCAAGAGGTACGCCGTGGACCCTGTGAACGCTGCCAAGCAAAAAGCAGAGCCGTGACCATAAAAGCGAGGAGAGAGCATGCACGAAGCACACTAGTTCTGTCTAGTGCTTTCCGTGCAGAGAGGCGGCAAAGCTGAATGCCGTGTCCGAGCTTGACAACTCGCTGGAGCACAGAAAGCCAAGAATGAAGAGGCGGAACACAGCCTTGGTTTCAGCAGCTTCCGGGACCGCAAAAGTTCACCAATAGCTCTGTCAAAGCAGAACTCGGCTGCGAATGCTCTCGCAGCTTGGGAAAGTTAGGCGCAGCTGTTGACCAGCTCTGCCCGTGGCCACAGGCTGCTTCTTCCACCTTTCACTGGGGCAGAGCTTTTGCGGAACAGAGACGGCATTCTTCAAGTGCGTGTTCTCCAAGGAGCTGTGAAACAGAGCCTAGCACGCTGTCTCGCTGATACTGGCTTTCGGCAAGCAAGCGTGCCGCACCGCCTACATTCTGCACTCTGGCAGCCTAGTTGCCAGCTTTCGACAGGTGCTGTCCTAGCAAGGAAGCTCAGGCAGTCAAAGCCGGTGCAGGGCGGCACCTTTCTGCTTTGCCCGCCTAAGCGGCGTCACACTCCCAAGGATACTGTGTCCTTTCCCTCTGCACTGCGTCTGCCGACGTGCTCTCTGCATCTCGGAGCATAACGGCAAAGGACAACGTTTTGCACGGCAGGGTAGAAATGGCATTGCTAGCAGGAAAGCTAGATGCCTTGGAACTGCCCACTTACCCCTTGCCACTCACTTCAGGCTCGTACGCTGAGCAGAACAGCCTGTTGTTCCTGAAGCTTCGCTGGCTGTCGTTCGTGCCCAGACGCGATTTCCTTCCCAAGGAGGCGAAGCGCCCTCTACTTCTCGCACCGAGCGCGCTGCTCCTGGCTTTCGCCTCTGCCGCAACGAGCTCGCTACGCGCACTTTTCTTCTCAACCCTGGGTGCCCTTGCCTTCTGCCTTTCTTGTCTCGTGAATGGAGACGGAAAGCTTCTCGGCTAGAACTCGCCTAGAACAACTGCGGCTGCACATTGAGCTGGCCCGGAACGCCCTGCTGAAACTTGCCTTCTGGCACCACATTCACGGGGCAGCCGTCTTTCTTCGGCCACCTGCCAAGCGGCCCCATATCGCCGCGCTCGTTTGCACTCCGCTTGTCAGATTGGCTTCCCGTGGCGCTGATTTCAGCCTGGCCAAATACTAGCGCTCCGGAGAGCTGTCTCGCAGACAATAATGTCCCGGCATAGAAATTTGTCCTGCAATGTTCCCTCCTCTTTTCCCACACTGTGTTGCTCTGATGAATGCCTTGAGCATGGAACGACTTAAGCCAGCAAGTATTCCTCGCCGGCCACCTCTCGCCGTGCAAGAGGTACGCCGTGGACCCTGTGAACGCTGCCAAGCAAAAAGCAGAGCCGTGACCATAAAAGCGAGGAGAGAGCATGCACGAAGCACACTAGTTCTGTCTAGTGCTTTCCGTGCAGAGAGGCGGCAAAGCTGAATGCCGTGTCCGAGCTTGACAACTCGCTGGAGCACAGAAAGCCAAGAATGAAGAGGCGGAACACAGCCTTGGTTTCAGCAGCTTCCGGGACCGCAAAAGTTCACCAATAGCTCTGTCAAAGCAGAACTCGGCTGCGAATGCTCTCGCAGCTTGGGAAAGTTAGGCGCAGCTGTTGACCAGCTCTGCCCGTGGCCACAGGCTGCTTCTTCCACCTTTCACTGGGGCAGAGCTTTTGCGGAACAGAGACGGCATTCTTCAAGTGCGTGTTCTCCAAGGAGCTGTGAAACAGAGCCTAGCACGCTGTCTCGCTGATACTGGCTTTCGGCAAGCAAGCGTGCCGCACCGCCTACATTCTGCACTCTGGCAGCCTAGTTGCCAGCTTTCGACAGGTGCTGTCCTAGCAAGGAAGCTCAGGCAGTCAAAGCCGGTGCAGGGCGGCACCTTTCTGCTTTGCCCGCCTAAGCGGCGTCACACTCCCAAGGATACTGTGTCCTTTCCCTCTGCACTGCGTCTGCCGACGTGCTCTCTGCATCTCGGAGCATAACGGCAAAGGACAACGTTTTGCACGGCAGGGTAGAAATGGCATTGCTAGCAGGAAAGCTAGATGCCTTGGAACTGCCCGCTTACCCCTTGCCACTCACTTCAGGCTCGTACGCTGAGCAGAACAGCCTGTTGTTCCTGAAGCTTCGCTGGCTGTCGTTCGTGCCCAGACGCGATTTCCTTCCCAAGGAGGCGAAGCGCCCTCTACTTCTCGCACCGAGCGCGCTGCTCCTGGCTTTCGCTTCTGCCGCAACGAGCTCGCTACGCGCACTTTTCTTCTCAACCCTGGGTGCCCTTGCCTTCTGCCTTTCTTGTCTCGTGAATGGAGACGGAAAGCTTCTCGGCTAGAACTCGCCTAGAACAACTGCGGCTGCACATTGAGCTGGCCCGGAACGCCCTGCTGAAACTTGCCTTCTGGCACCACATTCACGGGGCAGCCGTCTTTCTTCGGCCACCTGCCAAGCGGCCCCATATCGCCGCGCTCGTTGCACTCCGCTTGTCAGATTGGCTTCCCGTGGCGCTGATTTCAGCCTGGCCAAATACTAGCGCTCCGGAGAGCTGTCTCGCAGACAATAATGTCCCGGCATAGAAATTTGTCCTGCAATGTTCCCTCCTCTTTTCCCACACTGTGTTGCTCTGATGAATGCCTTGAGCATGGAACGACTTAAGGCAGCAAGTATTCCTCGCCGGCCACCTCTCGCTGTGCAAGAGGTACGCCGTGGACCCTGTGAACGCTGCCAAGCAAAAAGCAGAGCCGTGACCATAAAAGCGAGGAGAGAGCATGCACGAAGCACACTAGTTCTGTCTAGTGCTTTCCGTGCAGAGAGGCGGCAAAGCTGAATGCCGTGTCCGAGCTTGACAACTCGCTGGAGCACAGAAAGCCAAGAATGAAGAGGCGGAACACAGCCTTGGTTTCAGCAGCTTCCGGGACTGCAAAAGTTCACCAATAGCTCTGTCAAAGCAGAACTCGGCTGCGAATGCTCTCGCAGCTTGGGAAAGTTAGGCGCAGCTGTTGACCAGCTCTGCCCGTGGCCACAGGCTGCTTCTTCCACCTTTCACTGGGGCAGAGCTTTTGCGGAACAGAGACGGCATTCTTCAAGTGCGTGTTCTCCAAGGAGCTGTGAAACAGAGCCTAGCACGCTGTCTCGCTGATACTGGCTTTCGGCAAGCAAGCGTGCCGCACCGCCTACATTCTGCACTCTGGCAGCCTAGTTGCCAGCTTTCGACAGGTGCTGTCCTAGCAAGGAAGCTCAGGCAGTCAAAGCCGGTGCAGGGCGGCACCTTTCTGCTTTGCCCGCCTAAGCGGCGTCACACTCCCAAGGATACTGTGTCCTTTCCCTCTGCACTGCGTCTGCCGACGTGCTCTCTGCATCTCGGAGCATAACGGCAAAGGACAACGTTTTGCACGGCAGGGTAGAAATGGCATTGCTAGCAGGAAAGCTAGATGCCTTGGAACTGCCCGCTTACCCCTTGCCACTCACTTCAGGCTCGTACGCTGAGCAGAACAGCCTGTTGTTCCTGAAGCTTCGCTGGCTGTCGTTCGTGCCCAGACGCGATTTCCTTCCCAAGGAGGCGAAGCGCCCTCTACTTCTCGCACCGAGCGCGCTGCTCCTGGCTTTCGCTTCTGCCGCAACGAGCTCGCTACGCGCACTTTTCTTCTCAACCCTGGGTGCCCTTGCCTTCTGCCTTTCTTGTCTCGTGAATGGAGACGGAAAGCTTCTCGGCTAGAACTCGCCTAGAACAACTGCGGCTGCACATTGAGCTGGCCCGGAACGCCCTGCTGAAACTTGCCTTCTGGCACCACATTCACGGGGCAGCCGTCTTTCTTCGGCCACCTGCCAAGCGGCCCCATATCGCCGCGCTCGTTTGCACTCCGCTTGTCAGATTGGCTTCCCGTGGCGCTGATTTCAGCCTGGCCAAATACTAGCGCTCCGGAGAGCTGTCTCGCAGACAATAATGTCCCGGCATAGAAATTTGTCCTGCAATGTTCCCTCCTCTTTTCCCACACTGTGTTGCTCTGATGAATGCCTTGAGCATGGAACGACTTAAGCCAGCAAGTATTCCTCGCCGGCCACCTCTCGCCGTGCAAGAGGTACGCCGTGGACCCTGTGAACGCTGCCAAGCAAAAAGCAGAGCCGTGACCATAAAAGCGAGGAGAGAGCATGCACGAAGCACACTAGTTCTGTCTAGTGCTTTCCGTGCAGAGAGGCGGCAAAGCTGAATGCCGTGTCCGAGCTTGACAACTCGCTGGAGCACAGAAAGCCAAGAATGAAGAGGCGGAACACAGCCTTGGTTTCAGCAGCTTCCGGGACCGCAAAAGTTCACCAATAGCTCTGTCAAAGCAGAACTCGGCTGCGAATGCTCTCGCAGCTTGGGAAAGTTAGGCGCAGCTGTTGACCAGCTCTGCCCGTGGCCACAGGCTGCTTCTTCCACCTTTCACTGGGGCAGAGCTTTTGCGGAACAGAGACGGCATTCTTCAAGTGCGTGTTCTCCAAGGAGCTGTGAAACAGAGCCTAGCACGCTGTCTCGCTGATACTGGCTTTCGGCAAGCAAGCGTGCCGCACCGCCTACATTCTGCACTCTGGCAGCCTAGTTGCCAGCTTTCGACAGGTGCTGTCCTAGCAAGGAAGCTCAGGCAGTCAAAGCCGGTGCAGGGCGGCACCTTTCTGCTTTGCCCGCCTAAGCGGCGTCACACTCCCAAGGATACTGTGTCCTTTCCCTCTGCACTGCGTCTGCCGACGTGCTCTCTGCATCTCGGAGCATAACGGCAAAGGACAACGTTTTGCACGGCAGGGTAGAAATGGCATTGCTAGCAGGAAAGCTAGATGCCTTGGAACTGCCCGCTTACCCCTTGCCACTCACTTCAGGCTCGTACGCTGAGCAGAACAGCCTGTTGTTCCTGAAGCTTCGCTGGCTGTCGTTCGTGCCCAGACGCGATTTCCTTCCCAAGGAGGCGAAGCGCCCTCTACTTCTCGCACCGAGCGCGCTGCTCCTGGCTTTCGCTTCTGCCGCAACGAGCTCGCTACCCGCACTTTTCTTCTCAACCCTGGGTGCCCTTGCCTTCTGCCTTTCTTGTCTCGTGAATGGAGACGGAAAGCTTCTCGGCTAGAACTCGCCTAGAACAACTGCGGCTGCACATTGAGCTGGCCCGGAACGCCCTGCTGAAACTTGCCTTCTGGCACCACATTCACGGGGCAGCCGTCTTTCTTCGGCCACCTGCCAAGCGGCCCCATATCGCCGCGCTCGTTGCACTCCGCTTGTCAGATTGGCTTCCCGTGGCGCTGATTTCAGCCTGGCCAAATACTAGCGCTCCGGAGAGCTGTCTCGCAGACAATAATGTCCCGGCATAGAAATTTGTCCTGCAATGTTCCCTCCTCTTTTCCCACACTGTGTTGCTCTGATGAATGCCTTGAGCATGGAACGACTTAAGGCAGCAAGTATTCCGCGCCGGCCACCTCTCGCTGTGCAAGAGGTACGCCGTGGACCCTGTGAACGCTGCCAAGCAAAAAGCAGAGCCGTGACCATAAAAGCGAGGAGAGAGCATGCACGAAGCACACTAGTTCTGTCTAGTGCTTTCCGTGCAGAGAGGCGGCAAAGCTGAATGCCGTGTCCGAGCTTGACAACTCGCTGGAGCACAGAAAGCCAAGAATGAAGAGGCGGAACACAGCCTTGGTTTCAGCAGCTTCCGGGACTGCAAAAGTTCACCAATAGCTCTGTCAAAGCAGAACTCGGCTGCGAATGCTCTCGCAGCTTGGGAAAGTTAGGCGCAGCTGTTGACCAGCTCTGCCCGTGGCCACAGGCTGCTTCTTCCACCTTTCACTGGGGCAGAGCTTTTGCGGAACAGAGACGGCATTCTTCCAGTGCGTGTTCTCCAAGGAGCTGTGAAACAGAGCCTAGCACGCTGTCTCGCTGATACTGGCTTTCGGCAAGCAAGCGTGCCGCACCGCCTACATTCTGCACTCTGGCAGCCTAGTTGCCAGCTTTCGACAGGTGCTGTCCTAGCAAGGAAGCTCAGGCAGTCAAAGCCGGTGCAGGGCGGCACCTTTCTGCTTTGCCCGCCTAAGCGGCGTCACACTCCCAAGGATACTGTGTCCTTTCCCTCTGCACTGCGTCTGCCGACGTGCTCTCTGCATCTCGGAGCATAACGGCAAAGGACAACGTTTTGCACGGCAGGGTAGAAATGGCATTGCTAGCAGGAAAGCTAGATGCCTTGGAACTGCCCGCTTACCCCTTGCCACTCACTTCAGGCTCGTACGCTGAGCAGAACAGCCTGTTGTTCCTGAAGCTTCGCTGGCTGTCGTTCGTGCCCAGACGCGATTTCCTTCCCAAGGAGGCGAAGCGCCCTCTACTTCTCGCACCGAGCGCGCTGCTCCTGGCTTTCGCTTCTGCCGCAACGAGCTCGCTACGCGCACTTTTCTTCTCAACCCTGGGTGCCCTTGCCTTCTGCCTTTCTTGTCTCGTGAATGGAGACGGAAAGCTTCTCGGCTAGAACTCGCCTAGAACAACTGCGGCTGCACATTGAGCTGGCCCGGAACGCCCTGCTGAAACTTGCCTTCTGGCACCACATTCACGGGGCAGCCGTCTTTCTTCGGCCACCTGCCAAGCGGCCCCATATCGCCGCGCTCGTTTGCACTCCGCTTGTCAGATTGGCTTCCCGTGGCGCTGATTTCAGCCTGGCCAAATACTAGCGCTCCGGAGAGCTGTCTCGCAGACAATAATGTCCCGGCATAGAAATTTGTCCTGCAATGTTCCCTCCTCTTTTCCCACACTGTGTTGCTCTGATGAATGCCTTGAGCATGGAACGACTTAAGGCAGCAAGTATTCCTCGCCGGCCACCTCTCGCTGTGCAAGAGGTACGCCGTGGACCCTGTGAACGCTGCCAAGCAAAAAGCAGAGCCGTGACCATAAAAGCGAGGAGAGAGCATGCACGAAGCACACTAGTTCTGTCTAGTGCTTTCCGTGCAGAGAGGCGGCAAAGCTGAATGCCGTGTCCGAGCTTGACAACTCGCTGGAGCACAGAAAGCCAAGAATGAAGAGGCGGAACACAGCCTTGGTTTCAGCAGCTTCCGGGACTGCAAAAGTACACCAATAGCTCTGTCAAAGCAGAACTCGGCTGCGAATGCTCTCGCAGCTTGGGAAAGTTAGGCGCAGCTGTTGACCAGCTCTGCCCGTGGCCACAGGCTGCTTCTTCCACCTTTCACTGGGGCAGAGCTTTTGCGGAACAGAGACGGCATTCTTCAAGTGCGTGTTCTCCAAGGAGCTGTGAAACAGAGCCTAGCACGCTGTCTCGCTGATACTGGCTTTCGGCAAGCAAGCGTGCCGCACCGCCTACATTCTGCACTCTGGCAGCCTAGTTGCCAGCTTTCGACAGGTGCTGTCCTAGCAAGGAAGCTCAGGCAGTCAAAGCCGGTGCAGGGCGGCACCTTTCTGCTTTGCCCGCCTAAGCGGCGTCACACTCCCAAGGATACTGTGTCCTTTCCCTCTGCACTGCGTCTGCCGACGTGCTCTCTGCATCTCGGAGCATAACGGCAAAGGACAACGTTTTGCACGGCAGGGTAGAAATGGCATTGCTAGCAGGAAAGCTAGATGCCTTGGAACTGCCCGCTTACCCCTTGCCACTCACTTCAGGCTCGTACGCTGAGCAGAACAGCCTGTTGTTCCTGAAGCTTCGCTGGCTGTCGTTCGTGCCCAGACGCCATTTCCTTCCCAAGGAGGCGAAGCGCCCTCTACTTCTCGCACCGAGCGCGCTGCTCCTGGCTTTCGCTTCTGCCGCAACGAGCTCGCTACGCGCACTTTTCTTCTCAACCCTGGGTGCCCTTGCCTTCTGCCTTTCTTGTCTCGTGAATGGAGACGGAAAGCTTCTCGGCTAGAACTCGCCTAGAACAACTGCGGCTGCACATTGAGCTGGCCCGGAACGCCCTGCTGAAACTTGCCTTCTGGCACCACATTCACGGGGCAGCCGTCTTTCTTCGGCCACCTGCCAAGCGGCCCCATATCGCCGCGCTCGTTTGCACTCCGCTTGTCAGATTGGCTTCCCGTGGCGCTGATTTCAGCCTGGCCAAATACTAGCGCTCCGGAGAGCTGTCTCGCAGACAATAATGTCCCGGCATAGAAATTTGTCCTGCAATGTTCCCTCCTCTTTTCCCACACTGTGTTGCTCTGATGAATGCCTTGAGCATGGAACGACTTAAGCCAGCAAGTATTCCTCGCCGGCCACCTCTCGCCGTGCAAGAGGTACGCCGTGGACCCTGTGAACACTGCCAAGCAAAAAGCAGAGCCGTGACCATAAAAGCGAGGAGAGAGCATGCACGAAGCACACTAGTTCTGTCTAGTGCTTTCCGTGCAGAGAGGCGGCAAAGCTGAATGCCGTGTCCGAGCTTGACAACTCGCTGGAGCACAGAAAGCCAAGAATGAAGAGGCGGAACACAGCCTTGGTTTCAGCAGCTTCCGGGACTGCAAAAGTTCACCAATAGCTCTGTCAAAGCAGAACTCGGCTGCGAATGCTCTCGCAGCTTGGGAAAGTTAGGCGCAGCTGTTGACCAGCTCTGCCCGTGGCCACAGGCTGCTTCTTCCACCTTTCACTGGGGCAGAGCTTTTGCGGAACAGAGACGGCATTCTTCAAGTGCGTGTTCTCCAAGGAGCTGTGAAACAGAGCCTAGCACGCTGTCTCGCTGATACTGGCTTTCGGCAAGCAAGCGTGCCGCACCGCCTACATTCTGCACTCTGGCAGCCTAGTTGCCAGCTTTCGACAGGTGCTGTCCTAGCAAGGAAGCTCAGGCAGTCAAAGCCGGTGCAGGGCGGCACCTTTCTGCTTTGCCCGCCTAAGCGGCGTCACACTCCCAAGGATACTGTGTCCTTTCCCTCTGCACTGCGTCTGCCGACGTGCTCTCTGCATCTCGGAGCATAACGGCAAAGGACAACGTTTTGCACGGCAGGGTAGAAATGGCATTGCTAGCAGGAAAGCTAGATGCCTTGGAACTGCCCGCTTACCCCTTGCCACTCACTTCAGGCTCGTACGCTGAGCAGAACAGCCTGTTGTTCCTGAAGCTTCGCTGGCTGTCGTTCGTGCCCAGACGCGATTTCCTTCCCAAGGAGGCGAAGCGCCCTCTACTTCTCGCACCGAGCGCGCTGCTCCTGGCTTTCGCTTCTGCCGCAACGAGCTCGCTACGCGCACTTTTCTTCTCAACCCTGAGTGCCCTTGCCTTCTGCCTTTCTTGTCTCGTGAATGGAGACGGAAAGCTTCTCGGCTAGAACTCGCCTAGAACAACTGCGGCTGCACATTGAGCTGGCCCGGAACGCCCTGCTGAAACTTGCCTTCTGGCACCACATTCACGGGGCAGCCGTCTTTCTTCGGCCACCTGCCAAGCGGCCCCATATCGCCGCGCTCGTTTGCACTCCGCTTGTCAGATTGGCTTCCCGTGGCGCTGATTTCAGCCTGGCCAAATACTAGCGCTCCGGAGAGCTGTCTCGCAGACAATAATGTCCCGGCATAGAAATTTGTCCTGCAATGTTCCCTCCTCTTTTCCCACACTGTGTTGCTCTGATGAATGCCTTGAGCATGGAACGACTTAAGCCAGCAAGTATTCCTCGCCGGCCACCTCTCGCCGTGCAAGAGGTACGCCGTGGACCCTGTGAACGCTGCCAAGCAAAAAGCAGAGCCGTGACCATAAAAGCGAGGAGAGAGCATGCACGAAGCACACTAGTTCTGTCTAGTGCTTTCCGTGCAGAGAGGCGGCAAAGCTGAATGCCGTGTCCGAGCTTGACAACTCGCTGGAGCACAGAAAGCCAAGAATGAAGAGGCGGAACACAGCCTTGGTTTCAGCAGCTTCCGGGACCGCAAAAGTTCACCAATAGCTCTGTCAAAGCAGAACTCGGCTGCGAATGCTCTCGCAGCTTGGGAAAGTTAGGCGCAGCTGTTGACCAGCTCTGCCCGTGGCCACAGGCTGCTTCTTCCACCTTTCACTGGGGCAGAGCTTTTGCGGAACAGAGACGGCATTCTTCAAGTGCGTGTTCTCCAAGGAGCTGTGAAACAGAGCCTAGCACGCTGTCTCGCTGATACTGGCTTTCGGCAAGCAAGCGTGCCGCACCGCCTACATTCTGCACTCTGGCAGCCTAGTTGCCAGCTTTCGACAGGTGCTGTCCTAGCAAGGAAGCTCAGGCAGTCAAAGCCGGTGCAGGGCGGCACCTTTCTGCTTTGCCCGCCTAAGCGGCGTCACACTCCCAAGGATACTGTGTCCTTTCCCTCTGCACTGCGTCTGCCGACGTGCTCTCTGCATCTCGGAGCATAACGGCAAAGGACAACGTTTTGCACGGCAGGGTAGAAATGGCATTGCTAGCAGGAAAGCTAGATGCCTTGGAATTGCCCGCTTACCCCTTGCCACTCACTTCAGGCTCGTACGCTGAGCAGAACAGCCTGTTGTTCCTGAAGCTTCGCTGGCTGTCGTTCGTGCCCAGACGCGATTTCCTTCCCAAGGAGGCGAAGCGCCCTCTACTTCTCGCACCGAGCGCGCTGCTCCTGGCTTTCGCCTCTGCCGCAACGAGCTCGCTACGCGCACTTTTCTTCTCAACCCTGGGTGCCCTTGCCTTCTGCCTTTCTTGTCTCGTGAATGGAGACGGAAAGCTTCTCGGCTAGAACTCGCCTAGAACAACTGCGGCTGCACATTGAGCTGGCCCGGAACGCCCTGCTGAAACTTGCCTTCTGGCACCACATTCACGGGGCAGCCGTCTTTCTTCGGCCACCTGCCAAGCGGCCCCATATCGCCGCGCTCGTTTGCACTCCGCTTGTCAGATTGGCTTACCGTGGCGCTGATTTCAGCCTGGCCAAATACTAGCGCTCCGGAGAGCTGTCTCGCAGACAATAATGTCCCGGCATAGAAATTTGTCCTGCAATGTTCCCTCCTCTTTTCCCACACTGTGTTGCTCTGATGAATGCCTTGAGCATGGAACGACTTAAGGCAGCAAGTATTCCTCGCCGGCCACCTCTCGCCGTGCAAGAGGTACGCCGTGGACCCTGTGAACGCTGCCAAGCAAAAAGCAGAGCCGTGACCATAAAAGCGAGGAGAGAGCATGCACGAAGCACACTAGTTCTGTCTAGTGCTTTCCGTGCAGAGAGGCGGCAAAGCTGAATGCCGTGTCCGAGCTTGACAACTCGCTGGAGCACAGAAAGCCAAGAATGAAGAGGCGGAACACAGCCTTGGTTTCAGCAGCTTCCGGGACCGCAAAAGTTCACCAATAGCTCTGTCAAAGCAGAACTCGGCTGCGAATGCTCTCGCAGCTTGGGAAAGTTAGGCGCAGCTGTTGACCAGCTCTGCCCGTGGCCACAGGCTGCTTCTTCCACCTTTCACTGGGGCAGAGCTTTTGCGGAACAGAGACGGCATTCTTCAAGTGCGTGTTCTCCAAGGAGCTGTGAAACAGAGCCTAGCACGCTGTCTCGCTGATACTGGCTTTCGGCAAGCAAGCGTGCCGCACCGCCTACATTCTGCACTCTGGCAGCCTAGTTGCCAGCTTTCGACAGGTGCTGTCCTAGCAAGGAAGCTCAGGCAGTCAAAGCCGGTGCAGGGCGGCACCTTTCTGCTTTGCCCGCCTAAGCGGCGTCACACTCCCAAGGATACTGTGTCCTTTCCCTCTGCACTGCGTCTGCCGACGTGCTCTCTGCATCTCGGAGCATAACGGCAAAGGACAACGTTTTGCACGGCAGGGTAGAAATGGCATTGCTAGCAGGAAAGCTAGATGCCTTGGAACTGCCCACTTACCCCTTGCCACTCACTTCAGGCTCGTACGCTGAGCAGAACAGCCTGTTGTTCCTGAAGCTTCGCTGGCTGTCGTTCGTGCCCAGACGCGATTTCCTTCCCAAGGAGGCGAAGCGCCCTCTACTTCTCGCACCGAGCGCGCTGCTCCTGGCTTTCGCCTCTGCCGCAACGAGCTCGCTACGCGCACTTTTCTTCTCAACCCTGGGTGCCCTTGCCTTCTGCCTTTCTTGTCTCGTGAATGGAGACGGAAAGCTTCTCGGCTAGAACTCGCCTAGAACAACTGCGGCTGCACATTGAGCTGGCCCGGAACGCCCTGCTGAAACTTGCCTTCTGGCACCACATTCACGGGGCAGCCGTCTTTCTTCGGCCACCTGCCAAGCGGCCCCATATCGCCGCGCTCGTTTGCACTCCGCTTGTCAGATTGGCTTCCCGTGGCGCTGATTTCAGCCTGGCCAAATACTAGCGCTCCGGAGAGCTGTCTCGCAGACAATAATGTCCCGGCATAGAAATTTGTCCTGCAATGTTCCCTCCTCTTTTCCCACACTGTGTTGCTCTGATGAATGCCTTGAGCATGGAACGACTTAAGCCAGCAAGTATTCCTCACCGGCCACCTCTCGCCGTGCAAGAGGTACGCCGTGGACCCTGTGAACGCTGCCAAGCAAAAAGCAGAGCCGTGACCATAAAAGCGAGGAGAGAGCATGCACGAAGCACACTAGTTCTGTCTAGTGCTTTCCGTGCAGAGAGGCGGCAAAGCTGAATGCCGTGTCCGAGCTTGACAACTCGCTGGAGCACAGAAAGCCAAGAATGAAGAGGCGGAACACAGCCTTGGTTTCAGCAGCTTCCGGGACTGCAAAAGTTCACCAATAGCTCTGTCAAAGCAGAACTCGGCTGCGAATGCTCTCGCAGCTTGGGAAAGTTAGGCGCAGCTGTTGACCAGCTCTGCCCGTGGCCACAGGCTGCTTCTTCCACCTTTCACTGGGGCAGAGCTTTTGCGGAACAGAGACGGCATTCTTCAAGTGCGTGTTCTCCAAGGAGCTGTGAAACAGAACCTAGCACGCTGTCTCGCTGATACTGGCTTTCGGCAAGCAAGCGTGCCGCACCGCCTACATTCTGCACTCTGGCAGCCTAGTTGCCAGCTTTCGACAGGTGCTGTCCTAGCAAGGAAGCTCAGGCAGTCAAAGCCGGTGCAGGGCGGCACCTTTCTGCTTTGCCCGCCTAAGCGGCGTCACACTCCCAAGGATACTGTGTCCTTTCCCTCTGCACTGCGTCTGCCGACGTGCTCTCTGCATCTCGGAGCATAACGGCAAAGGACAACGTTTTGCACGGCAGGGTAGAAATGGCATTGCTAGCAGGAAAGCTAGATGCCTTGGAACTGCCCGCTTACCCCTTGCCACTCACTTCAGGCTCGTACGCTGAGCAGAACAGCCTGTTGTTCCTGAAGCTTCGCTGGCTGTCGTTCGTGCCCAGACGCGATTTCCTTCCCAAGGAGGCGAAGCGCCCTCTACTTCTCGCACCGAGCGCGCTGCTCCTGGCTTTCGCCTCTGCCGCAACGAGCTCGCTACGCGCACTTTTCTTCTCAACCCTGGGTGCCCTTGCCTTCTGCCTTTCTTGTCTCGTGAATGGAGACGGAAAGCTTCTCGGCTAGAACTCGCCTAGAACAACTGCGGCTGCACATTGAGCTGGCCCGGAACGCCCTGCTGAAACTTGCCTTCTGGCACCACATTCACGGGGCAGCCGTCTTTCTTCGGCCACCTGCCAAGCGGCCCCATATCGCCGCGCTCGTTTGCACTCCGCTTGTCAGATTGGCTTACCGTGGCGCTGATTTCAGCCTGGCCAAATACTAGCGCTCCGGAGAGCTGTCTCGCAGACAATAATGTCCCGGCATAGAAATTTGTCCTGCAATGTTCCCTCCTCTTTTCCCACACTGTGTTGCTCTGATGAATGCCTTGAGCATGGAACGACTTAAGCCAGCAAGTATTCCTCGCCGGCCACCTCTCGCCGTGCAAGAGGTACGCCGTGGACCCTGTGAACGCTGCCAAGCAAAAAGCAGAGCCGTGACCATAAAAGCGAGGAGAGAGCATGCACGAAGCACACTAGTTCTGTCTAGTGCTTTCCGTGCAGAGAGGCGGCAAAGCTGAATGCCGTGTCCGAGCTTGACAACTCGCTGGAGCACAGAAAGCCAAGAATGAAGAGGCGGAACACAGCCTTGGTTTCAGCAGCTTCCGGGACTGCAAAAGTACACCAATAGCTCTGTCAAAGCAGAACTCGGCTGCGAATGCTCTCGCAGCTTGGGAAAGTTAGGCGCAGCTGTTGACCAGCTCTGCCCGTGGCCACAGGCTGCTTCTTCCACCTTTCACTGGGGCAGAGCTTTTGCGGAACAGAGACGGCATTCTTCAAGTGCGTGTTCTCCAAGGAGCTGTGAAACAGAGCCTAGCACGCTGTCTCGCTGATACTGGCTTTCGGCAAGCAAGCGTGCCGCACCGCCTACATTCTGCACTCTGGCAGCCTAGTTGCCAGCTTTCGACAGGTGCTGTCCTAGCAAGGAAGCTCAGGCAGTCAAAGCCGGTGCAGGGCGGCACCTTTCTGCTTTGCCCGCCTAAGCGGCGTCACACTCCCAAGGATACTGTGTCCTTTCCCTCTGCACTGCGTCTGCCGACGTGCTCTCTGCATCTCGGAGCATAACGGCAAAGGACAACGTTTTGCACGGCAGGGTAGAAATGGCATTGCTAGCAGGAAAGCTAGATGCCTTGGAACTGCCCGCTTACCCCTTGCCACTCACTTCAGGCTCGTACGCTGAGCAGAACAGCCTGTTGTTCCTGAAGCTTCGCTGGCTGTCGTTCGTGCCCAGACGCCATTTCCTTCCCAAGGAGGCGAAGCGCCCTCTACTTCTCGCACCGAGCGCGCTGCTCCTGGCTTTCGCTTCTGCCGCAACGAGCTCGCTACGCGCACTTTTCTTCTCAACCCTGGGTGCCCTTGCCTTCTGCCTTTCTTGTCTCGTGAATGGAGACGGAAAGCTTCTCGGCTAGAACTCGCCTAGAACAACTGCGGCTGCACATTGAGCTGGCCCGGAACGCCCTGCTGAAACTTGCCTTCTGGCACCACATTCACGGGGCAGCCGTCTTTCTTCGGCCACCTGCCAAGCGGCCCCATATCGCCGCGCTCGTTTGCACTCCGCTTGTCAGATTGGCTTCCCGTGGCGCTGATTTCAGCCTGGCCAAATACTAGCGCTCCGGAGAGCTGTCTCGCAGACAATAATGTCCCGGCATAGAAATTTGTCCTGCAATGTTCCCTCCTCTTTTCCCACACTGTGTTGCTCTGATGAATGCCTTGAGCATGGAACGACTTAAGCCAGCAAGTATTCCTCGCCGGCCACCTCTCGCCGTGCAAGAGGTACGCCGTGGACCCTGTGAACACTGCCAAGCAAAAAGCAGAGCCGTGACCATAAAAGCGAGGAGAGAGCATGCACGAAGCACACTAGTTCTGTCTAGTGCTTTCCGTGCAGAGAGGCGGCAAAGCTGAATGCCGTGTCCGAGCTTGACAACTCGCTGGAGCACAGAAAGCCAAGAATGAAGAGGCGGAACACAGCCTTGGTTTCAGCAGCTTCCGGGACTGCAAAAGTTCACCAATAGCTCTGTCAAAGCAGAACTCGGCTGCGAATGCTCTCGCAGCTTGGGAAAGTTAGGCGCAGCTGTTGACCAGCTCTGCCCGTGGCCACAGGCTGCTTCTTCCACCTTTCACTGGGGCAGAGCTTTTGCGGAACAGAGACGGCATTCTTCAAGTGCGTGTTCTCCAAGGAGCTGTGAAACAGAGCCTAGCACGCTGTCTCGCTGATACTGGCTTTCGGCAAGCAAGCGTGCCGCACCGCCTACATTCTGCACTCTGGCAGCCTAGTTGCCAGCTTTCGACAGGTGCTGTCCTAGCAAGGAAGCTCAGGCAGTCAAAGCCGGTGCAGGGCGGCACCTTTCTGCTTTGCCCGCCTAAGCGGCGTCACACTCCCAAGGATACTGTGTCCTTTCCCTCTGCACTGCGTCTGCCGACGTGCTCTCTGCATCTCGGAGCATAACGGCAAAGGACAACGTTTTGCACGGCAGGGTAGAAATGGCATTGCTAGCAGGAAAGCTAGATGCCTTGGAACTGCCCGCTTACCCCTTGCCACTCACTTCAGGCTCGTACGCTGAGCAGAACAGCCTGTTGTTCCTGAAGCTTCGCTGGCTGTCGTTCGTGCCCAGACGCGATTTCCTTCCCAAGGAGGCGAAGCGCCCTCTACTTCTCGCACCGAGCGCGCTGCTCCTGGCTTTCGCTTCTGCCGCAACGAGCTCGCTACGCGCACTTTTCTTCTCAACCCTGAGTGCCCTTGCCTTCTGCCTTTCTTGTCTCGTGAATGGAGACGGAAAGCTTCTCGGCTAGAACTCGCCTAGAACAACTGCGGCTGCACATTGAGCTGGCCCGGAACGCCCTGCTGAAACTTGCCTTCTGGCACCACATTCACGGGGCAGCCGTCTTTCTTCGGCCACCTGCCAAGCGGCCCCATATCGCCGCGCTCGTTTGCACTCCGCTTGTCAGATTGGCTTCCCGTGGCGCTGATTTCAGCCTGGCCAAATACTAGCGCTCCGGAGAGCTGTCTCGCAGACAATAATGTCCCGGCATAGAAATTTGTCCTGCAATGTTCCCTCCTCTTTTCCCACACTGTGTTGCTCTGATGAATGCCTTGAGCATGGAACGACTTAAGCCAGCAAGTATTCCTCGCCGGCCACCTCTCGCCGTGCAAGAGGTACGCCGTGGACCCTGTGAACGCTGCCAAGCAAAAAGCAGAGCCGTGACCATAAAAGCGAGGAGAGAGCATGCACGAAGCACACTAGTTCTGTCTAGTGCTTTCCGTGCAGAGAGGCGGCAAAGCTGAATGCCGTGTCCGAGCTTGACAACTCGCTGGAGCACAGAAAGCCAAGAATGAAGAGGCGGAACACAGCCTTGGTTTCAGCAGCTTCCGGGACCGCAAAAGTTCACCAATAGCTCTGTCAAAGCAGAACTCGGCTGCGAATGCTCTCGCAGCTTGGGAAAGTTAGGCGCAGCTGTTGACCAGCTCTGCCCGTGGCCACAGGCTGCTTCTTCCACCTTTCACTGGGGCAGAGCTTTTGCGGAACAGAGACGGCATTCTTCAAGTGCGTGTTCTCCAAGGAGCTGTGAAACAGAGCCTAGCACGCTGTCTCGCTGATACTGGCTTTCGGCAAGCAAGCGTGCCGCACCGCCTACATTCTGCACTCTGGCAGCCTAGTTGCCAGCTTTCGACAGGTGCTGTCCTAGCAAGGAAGCTCAGGCAGTCAAAGCCGGTGCAGGGCGGCACCTTTCTGCTTTGCCCGCCTAAGCGGCGTCACACTCCCAAGGATACTGTGTCCTTTCCCTCTGCACTGCGTCTGCCGACGTGCTCTCTGCATCTCGGAGCATAACGGCAAAGGACAACGTTTTGCACGGCAGGGTAGAAATGGCATTGCTAGCAGGAAAGCTAGATGCCTTGGAATTGCCCGCTTACCCCTTGCCACTCACTTCAGGCTCGTACGCTGAGCAGAACAGCCTGTTGTTCCTGAAGCTTCGCTGGCTGTCGTTCGTGCCCAGACGCGATTTCCTTCCCAAGGAGGCGAAGCGCCCTCTACTTCTCGCACCGAGCGCGCTGCTCCTGGCTTTCGCCTCTGCCGCAACGAGCTCGCTACGCGCACTTTTCTTCTCAACCCTGGGTGCCCTTGCCTTCTGCCTTTCTTGTCTCGTGAATGGAGACGGAAAGCTTCTCGGCTAGAACTCGCCTAGAACAACTGCGGCTGCACATTGAGCTGGCCCGGAACGCCCTGCTGAAACTTGCCTTCTGGCACCACATTCACGGGGCAGCCGTCTTTCTTCGGCCACCTGCCAAGCGGCCCCATATCGCCGCGCTCGTTTGCACTCCGCTTGTCAGATTGGCTTACCGTGGCGCTGATTTCAGCCTGGCCAAATACTAGCGCTCCGGAGAGCTGTCTCGCAGACAATAATGTCCCGGCATAGAAATTTGTCCTGCAATGTTCCCTCCTCTTTTCCCACACTGTGTTGCTCTGATGAATGCCTTGAGCATGGAACGACTTAAGCCAGCAAGTATTCCTCGCCGGCCACCTCTCGCCGTGCAAGAGGTACGCCGTGGACCCTGTGAACGCTGCCAAGCAAAAAGCAGAGCCGTGACCATAAAAGCGAGGAGAGAGCATGCACGAAGCACACTAGTTCTGTCTAGTGCTTTCCGTGCAGAGAGGCGGCAAAGCTGAATGCCGTGTCCGAGCTTGACAACTCGCTGGAGCACAGAAAGCCAAGAATGAAGAGGCGGAACACAGCCTTGGTTTCAGCAGCTTCCGGGACCGCAAAAGTTCACCAATAGCTCTGTCAAAGCAGAACTCGGCTGCGAATGCTCTCGCAGCTTGGGAAAGTTAGGCGCAGCTGTTGACCAGCTCTGCCCGTGGCCACAGGCTGCTTCTTCCACCTTTCACTGGGGCAGAGCTTTTGCGGAACAGAGACGGCATTCTTCAAGTGCGTGTTCTCCAAGGAGCTGTGAAACAGAGCCTAGCACGCTGTCTCGCTGATACTGGCTTTCGGCAAGCAAGCGTGCCGCACCGCCTACATTCTGCACTCTGGCAGCCTAGTTGCCAGCTTTCGACAGGTGCTGTCCTAGCAAGGAAGCTCAGGCAGTCAAAGCCGGTGCAGGGCGGCACCTTTCTGCTTTGCCCGCCTAAGCGGCGTCACACTCCCAAGGATACTGTGTCCTTTCCCTCTGCACTGCGTCTGCCGACGTGCTCTCTGCATCTCGGAGCATAACGGCAAAGGACAACGTTTTGCACGGCAGGGTAGAAATGGCATTGCTAGCAGGAAAGCTAGATGCCTTGGAACTGCCCACTTACCCCTTGCCACTCACTTCAGGCTCGTACGCTGAGCAGAACAGCCTGTTGTTCCTGAAGCTTCGCTGGCTGTCGTTCGTGCCCAGACGCGATTTCCTTCCCAAGGAGGCGAAGCGCCCTCTACTTCTCGCACCGAGCGCGCTGCTCCTGGCTTTCGCCTCTGCCGCAACGAGCTCGCTACGCGCACTTTTCTTCTCAACCCTGGGTGCCCTTGCCTTCTGCCTTTCTTGTCTCGTGAATGGAGACGGAAAGCTTCTCGGCTAGAACTCGCCTAGAACAACTGCGGCTGCACATTGAGCTGGCCCGGAACGCCCTGCTGAAACTTGCCTTCTGGCACCACATTCACGGGGCAGCCGTCTTTCTTCGGCCACCTGCCAAGCGGCCCCATATCGCCGCGCTCGTTTGCACTCCGCTTGTCAGATTGGCTTCCCGTGGCGCTGATTTCAGCCTGGCCAAATACTAGCGCTCCGGAGAGCTGTCTCGCAGACAATAATGTCCCGGCATAGAAATTTGTCCTGCAATGTTCCCTCCTCTTTTCCCACACTGTGTTGCTCTGATGAATGCCTTGAGCATGGAACGACTTAAGCCAGCAAGTATTCCTCACCGGCCACCTCTCGCCGTGCAAGAGGTACGCCGTGGACCCTGTGAACGCTGCCAAGCAAAAAGCAGAGCCGTGACCATAAAAGCGAGGAGAGAGCATGCACGAAGCACACTAGTTCTGTCTAGTGCTTTCCGTGCAGAGAGGCGGCAAAGCTGAATGCCGTGTCCGAGCTTGACAACTCGCTGGAGCACAGAAAGCCAAGAATGAAGAGGCGGAACACAGCCTTGGTTTCAGCAGCTTCCGGGACTGCAAAAGTTCACCAATAGCTCTGTCAAAGCAGAACTCGGCTGCGAATGCTCTCGCAGCTTGGGAAAGTTAGGCGCAGCTGTTGACCAGCTCTGCCCGTGGCCACAGGCTGCTTCTTCCACCTTTCACTGGGGCAGAGCTTTTGCGGAACAGAGACGGCATTCTTCAAGTGCGTGTTCTCCAAGGAGCTGTGAAACAGAACCTAGCACGCTGTCTCGCTGATACTGGCTTTCGGCAAGCAAGCGTGCCGCACCGCCTACATTCTGCACTCTGGCAGCCTAGTTGCCAGCTTTCGACAGGTGCTGTCCTAGCAAGGAAGCTCAGGCAGTCAAAGCCGGTGCAGGGCGGCACCTTTCTGCTTTGCCCGCCTAAGCGGCGTCACACTCCCAAGGATACTGTGTCCTTTCCCTCTGCACTGCGTCTGCCGACGTGCTCTCTGCATCTCGGAGCATAACGGCAAAGGACAACGTTTTGCACGGCAGGGTAGAAATGGCATTGCTAGCAGGAAAGCTAGATGCCTTGGAACTGCCCGCTTACCCCTTGCCACTCACTTCAGGCTCGTACGCTGAGCAGAACAGCCTGTTGTTCCTGAAGCTTCGCTGGCTGTCGTTCGTGCCCAGACGCGATTTCCTTCCCAAGGAGGCGAAGCGCCCTCTACTTCTCGCACCGAGCGCGCTGCTCCTGGCTTTCGCCTCTGCCGCAACGAGCTCGCTACGCGCACTTTTCTTCTCAACCCTGGGTGCCCTTGCCTTCTGCCTTTCTTGTCTCGTGAATGGAGACGGAAAGCTTCTCGGCTAGAACTCGCCTAGAACAACTGCGGCTGCACATTGAGCTGGCCCGGAACGCCCTGCTGAAACTTGCCTTCTGGCACCACATTCACGGGGCAGCCGTCTTTCTTCGGCCACCTGCCAAGCGGCCCCATATCGCCGCGCTCGTTTGCACTCCGCTTGTCAGATTGGCTTACCGTGGCGCTGATTTCAGCCTGGCCAAATACTAGCGCTCCGGAGAGCTGTCTCGCAGACAATAATGTCCCGGCATAGAAATTTGTCCTGCAATGTTCCCTCCTCTTTTCCCACACTGTGTTGCTCTGATGAATGCCTTGAGCATGGAACGACTTAAGCCAGCAAGTATTCCTCGCCGGCCACCTCTCGCCGTGCAAGAGGTACGCCGTGGACCCTGTGAACGCTGCCAAGCAAAAAGCAGAGCCGTGACCATAAAAGCGAGGAGAGAGCATGCACGAAGCACACTAGTTCTGTCTAGTGCTTTCCGTGCAGAGAGGCGGCAAAGCTGAATGCCGTGTCCGAGCTTGACAACTCGCTGGAGCACAGAAAGCCAAGAATGAAGAGGCGGAACACAGCCTTGGTTTCAGCAGCTTCCGGGACCGCAAAAGTTCACCAATAGCTCTGTCAAAGCAGAACTCGGCTGCGAATGCTCTCGCAGCTTGGGAAAGTTAGGCGCAGCTGTTGACCAGCTCTGCCCGTGGCCACAGGCTGCTTCTTCCACCTTTCACTGGGGCAGAGCTTTTGCGGAACAGAGACGGCATTCTTCAAGTGCGTGTTCTCCAAGGAGCTGTGAAACAGAGCCTAGCACGCTGTCTCGCTGATACTGGCTTTCGGCAAGCAAGCGTGCCGCACCGCCTACATTCTGCACTCTGGCAGCCTAGTTGCCAGCTTTCGACAGGTGCTGTCCTAGCAAGGAAGCTCAGGCAGTCAAAGCCGGTGCAGGGCGGCACCTTTCTGCTTTGCCCGCCTAAGCGGCGTCACACTCCCAAGGATACTGTGTCCTTTCCCTCTGCACTGCGTCTGCCGACGTGCTCTCTGCATCTCGGAGCATAACGGCAAAGGACAACGTTTTGCACGGCAGGGTAGAAATGGCATTGCTAGCAGGAAAGCTAGATGCCTTGGAACTGCCCACTTACCCCTTGCCACTCACTTCAGGCTCGTACGCTGAGCAGAACAGCCTGTTGTTCCTGAAGCTTCGCTGGCTGTCGTTCGTGCCCAGACGCGATTTCCTTCCCAAGGAGGCGAAGCGCCCTCTACTTCTCGCACCGAGCGCGCTGCTCCTGGCTTTCGCCTCTGCCGCAACGAGCTCGCTACGCGCACTTTTCTTCTCAACCCTGGGTGCCCTTGCCTTCTGCCTTTCTTGTCTCGTGAATGGAGACGGAAAGCTTCTCGGCTAGAACTCGCCTAGAACAACTGCGGCTGCACATTGAGCTGGCCCGGAACGCCCTGCTGAAACTTGCCTTCTGGCACCACATTCACGGGGCAGCCGTCTTTCTTCGGCCACCTGCCAAGCGGCCCCATATCGCCGCGCTCGTTTGCACTCCGCTTGTCAGATTGGCTTCCCGTGGCGCTGATTTCAGCCTGGCCAAATACTAGCGCTCCGGAGAGCTGTCTCGCAGACAATAATGTCCCGGCATAGAAATTTGTCCTGCAATGTTCCCTCCTCTTTTCCCACACTGTGTTGCTCTGATGAATGCCTTGAGCATGGAACGACTTAAGCCAGCAAGTATTCCTCGCCGGCCACCTCTCGCCGTGCAAGAGGTACGCCGTGGACCCTGTGAACGCTGCCAAGCAAAAAGCAGAGCCGTGACCATAAAAGCGAGGAGAGAGCATGCACGAAGCACACTAGTTCTGTCTAGTGCTTTCCGTGCAGAGAGGCGGCAAAGCTGAATGCCGTGTCCGAGCTTGACAACTCGCTGGAGCACAGAAAGCCAAGAATGAAGAGGCGGAACACAGCCTTGGTTTCAGCAGCTTCCGGGACCGCAAAAGTTCACCAATAGCTCTGTCAAAGCAGAACTCGGCTGCGAATGCTCTCGCAGCTTGGGAAAGTTAGGCGCAGCTGTTGACCAGCTCTGCCCGTGGCCACAGGCTGCTTCTTCCACCTTTCACTGGGGCAGAGCTTTTGCGGAACAGAGACGGCATTCTTCAAGTGCGTGTTCTCCAAGGAGCTGTGAAACAGAGCCTAGCACGCTGTCTCGCTGATACTGGCTTTCGGCAAGCAAGCGTGCCGCACCGCCTACATTCTGCACTCTGGCAGCCTAGTTGCCAGCTTTCGACAGGTGCTGTCCTAGCAAGGAAGCTCAGGCAGTCAAAGCCGGTGCAGGGCGGCACCTTTCTGCTTTGCCCGCCTAAGCGGCGTCACACTCCCAAGGATACTGTGTCCTTTCCCTCTGCACTGCGTCTGCCGACGTGCTCTCTGCATCTCGGAGCATAACGGCAAAGGACAACGTTTTGCACGGCAGGGTAGAAATGGCATTGCTAGCAGGAAAGCTAGATGCCTTGGAACTGCCCGCTTACCCCTTGCCACTCACTTCAGGCTCGTACGCTGAGCAGAACAGCCTGTTGTTCCTGAAGCTTCGCTGGCTGTCGTTCGTGCCCAGACGCGATTTCCTTCCCAAGGAGGCGAAGCGCCCTCTACTTCTCGCACCGAGCGCGCTGCTCCTGGCTTTCGCTTCTGCCGCAACGAGCTCGCTACGCGCACTTTTCTTCTCAACCCTGGGTGCCCTTGCCTTCTGCCTTTCTTGTCTCGTGAATGGAGACGGAAAGCTTCTCGGCTAGAACTCGCCTAGAACAACTGCGGCTGCACATTGAGCTGGCCCGGAACGCCCTGCTGAAACTTGCCTTCTGGCACCACATTCACGGGGCAGCCGTCTTTCTTCGGCCACCTGCCAAGCGGCCCCATATCGCCGCGCTCGTTTGCACTCCGCTTGTCAGATTGGCTTCCCGTGGCGCTGATTTCAGCCTGGCCAAATACTAGCGCTCCGGAGAGCTGTCTCGCAGACAATAATGTCCCGGCATAGAAATTTGTCCTGCAATGTTCCCTCCTCTTTTCCCACACTGTGTTGCTCTGATGAATGCCTTGAGCATGGAACGACTTAAGGCAGCAAGTATTCCTCGCCGGCCACCTCTCGCTGTGCAAGAGGTACGCCGTGGACCCTGTGAACGCTGCCAAGCAAAAAGCAGAGCCGTGACCATAAAAGCGAGGAGAGAGCATGCACGAAGCACACTAGTTCTGTCTAGTGCTTTCCGTGCAGAGAGGCGGCAAAGCTGAATGCCGTGTCCGAGCTTGACAACTCGCTGGAGCACAGAAAGCCAAGAATGAAGAGGCGGAACACAGCCTTGGTTTCAGCAGCTTCCGGGACTGCAAAAGTTCACCAATAGCTCTGTCAAAGCAGAACTCGGCTGCGAATGCTCTCGCAGCTTGGGAAAGTTAGGCGCAGCTGTTGACCAGCTCTGCCCGTGGCCACAGGCTGCTTCTTCCACCTTTCACTGGGGCAGAGCTTTTGCGGAACAGAGACGGCATTCTTCAAGTGCGTGTTCTCCAAGGAGCTGTGAAACAGAGCCTAGCACGCTGTCTCGCTGATACTGGCTTTCGGCAAGCAAGCGTGCCGCACCGCCTACATTCTGCACTCTGGCAGCCTAGTTGCCAGCTTTCGACAGGTGCTGTCCTAGCAAGGAAGCTCAGGCAGTCAAAGCCGGTGCAGGGCGGCACCTTTCTGCTTTGCCCGCCTAAGCGGCGTCACACTCCCAAGGATACTGTGTCCTTTCCCTCTGCACTGCGTCTGCCGACGTGCTCTCTGCATCTCGGAGCATAACGGCAAAGGACAACGTTTTGCACGGCAGGGTAGAAATGGCATTGCTAGCAGGAAAGCTAGATGCCTTGGAACTGCCCGCTTACCCCTTGCCACTCACTTCAGGCTCGTACGCTGAGCAGAACAGCCTGTTGTTCCTGAAGCTTCGCTGGCTGTCGTTCGTGCCCAGACGCGATTTCCTTCCCAAGGAGGCGAAGCGCCCTCTACTTCTCGCACCGAGCGCGCTGCTCCTGGCTTTCGCTTCTGCCGCAACGAGCTCGCTACGCGCACTTTTCTTCTCAACCCTGGGTGCCCTTGCCTTCTGCCTTTCTTGTCTCGTGAATGGAGACGGAAAGCTTCTCGGCTAGAACTCGCCTAGAACAACTGCGGCTGCACATTGAGCTGGCCCGGAACGCCCTGCTGAAACTTGCCTTCTGGCACCACATTCACGGGGCAGCCGTCTTTCTTCGGCCACCTGCCAAGCGGCCCCATATCGCCGCGCTCGTTTGCACTCCGCTTGTCAGATTGGCTTCCCGTGGCGCTGATTTCAGCCTGGCCAAATACTAGCGCTCCGGAGAGCTGTCTCGCAGACAATAATGTCCCGGCATAGAAATTTGTCCTGCAATGTTCCCTCCTCTTTTCCCACACTGTGTTGCTCTGATGAATGCCTTGAGCATGGAACGACTTAAGCCAGCAAGTATTCCTCGCCGGCCACCTCTCGCCGTGCAAGAGGTACGCCGTGGACCCTGTGAACGCTGCCAAGCAAAAAGCAGAGCCGTGACCATAAAAGCGAGGAGAGAGCATGCACGAAGCACACTAGTTCTGTCTAGTGCTTTCCGTGCAGAGAGGCGGCAAAGCTGAATGCCGTGTCCGAGCTTGACAACTCGCTGGAGCACAGAAAGCCAAGAATGAAGAGGCGGAACACAGCCTTGGTTTCAGCAGCTTCCGGGACCGCAAAAGTTCACCAATAGCTCTGTCAAAGCAGAACTCGGCTGCGAATGCTCTCGCAGCTTGGGAAAGTTAGGCGCAGCTGTTGACCAGCTCTGCCCGTGGCCACAGGCTGCTTCTTCCACCTTTCACTGGGGCAGAGCTTTTGCGGAACAGAGACGGCATTCTTCAAGTGCGTGTTCTCCAAGGAGCTGTGAAACAGAGCCTAGCACGCTGTCTCGCTGATACTGGCTTTCGGCAAGCAAGCGTGCCGCACCGCCTACATTCTGCACTCTGGCAGCCTAGTTGCCAGCTTTCGACAGGTGCTGTCCTAGCAAGGAAGCTCAGGCAGTCAAAGCCGGTGCAGGGCGGCACCTTTCTGCTTTGCCCGCCTAAGCGGCGTCACACTCCCAAGGATACTGTGTCCTTTCCCTCTGCACTGCGTCTGCCGACGTGCTCTCTGCATCTCGGAGCATAACAGCAAAGGACAACGTTTTGCACGGCAGGGTAGAAATGGCATTGCTAGCAGGAAAGCTAGATGCCTTGGAACTGCCCGCTTACCCCTTGCCACTCACTTCAGGCTCGTACGCTGAGCAGAACAGCCTGTTGTTCCTGAAGCTTCGCTGGCTGTCGTTCGTGCCCAGACGCGATTTCCTTCCCAAGGAGGCGAAGCGCCCTCTACTTCTCGCACCGAGCGCGCTGCTCCTGGCTTTCGCTTCTGCCGCAACGAGCTCGCTACCCGCACTTTTCTTCTCAACCCTGGGTGCCCTTGCCTTCTGCCTTTCTTGTCTCGTGAATGGAGACGGAAAGCTTCTCGGCTAGAACTCGCCTAGAACAACTGCGGCTGCACATTGAGCTGGCCCGGAACGCCCTGCTGAAACTTGCCTTCTGGCACCACATTCACGGGGCAGCCGTCTTTCTTCGGCCACCTGCCAAGCGGCCCCATATCGCCGCGCTCGTTGCACTCCGCTTGTCAGATTGGCTTCCCGTGGCGCTGATTTCAGCCTGGCCAAATACTAGCGCTCCGGAGAGCTGTCTCGCAGACAATAATGTCCCGGCATAGAAATTTGTCCTGCAATGTTCCCTCCTCTTTTCCCACACTGTGTTGCTCTGATGAATGCCTTGAGCATGGAACGACTTAAGGCAGCAAGTATTCCGCGCCGGCCACCTCTCGCTGTGCAAGAGGTACGCCGTGGACCCTGTGAACGCTGCCAAGCAAAAAGCAGAGCCGTGACCATAAAAGCGAGGAGAGAGCATGCACGAAGCACACTAGTTCTGTCTAGTGCTTTCCGTGCAGAGAGGCGGCAAAGCTGAATGCCGTGTCCGAGCTTGACAACTCGCTGGAGCACAGAAAGCCAAGAATGAAGAGGCGGAACACAGCCTTGGTTTCAGCAGCTTCCGGGACTGCAAAAGTTCACCAATAGCTCTGTCAAAGCAGAACTCGGCTGCGAATGCTCTCGCAGCTTGGGAAAGTTAGGCGCAGCTGTTGACCAGCTCTGCCCGTGGCCACAGGCTGCTTCTTCCACCTTTCACTGGGGCAGAGCTTTTGCGGAACAGAGACGGCATTCTTCCAGTGCGTGTTCTCCAAGGAGCTGTGAAACAGAGCCTAGCACGCTGTCTCGCTGATACTGGCTTTCGGCAAGCAAGCGTGCCGCACCGCCTACATTCTGCACTCTGGCAGCCTAGTTGCCAGCTTTCGACAGGTGCTGTCCTAGCAAGGAAGCTCAGGCAGTCAAAGCCGGTGCAGGGCGGCACCTTTCTGCTTTGCCCGCCTAAGCGGCGTCACACTCCCAAGGATACTGTGTCCTTTCCCTCTGCACTGCGTCTGCCGACGTGCTCTCTGCATCTCGGAGCATAACGGCAAAGGACAACGTTTTGCACGGCAGGGTAGAAATGGCATTGCTAGCAGGAAAGCTAGATGCCTTGGAATTGCCCGCTTACCCCTTGCCACTCACTTCAGGCTCGTACGCTGAGCAGAACAGCCTGTTGTTCCTGAAGCTTCGCTGGCTGTCGTTCGTGCCCAGACGCGATTTCCTTCCCAAGGAGGCGAAGCGCCCTCTACTTCTCGCACCGAGCGCGCTGCTCCTGGCTTTCGCCTCTGCCGCAACGAGCTCGCTACGCGCACTTTTGTTCTCAACCCTGGGTGCCCTTGCCTTCTGCCTTTCTTGTCTCGTGAATGGAGACGGAAAGCTTCTCGGCTAGAACTCGCCTAGAACAACTGCGGCTGCACATTGAGCTGGCCCGGAACGCCCTGCTGAAACTTGCCTTCTGGCACCACATTCACGGGGCAGCCGTCTTTCTTCGGCCACCTGCCAAGCGGCCCCATATCGCCGCGCTCGTTTGCACTCCGCTTGTCAGATTGGCTTACCGTGGCGCTGATTTCAGCCTGGCCAAATACTAGCGCTCCGGAGAGCTGTCTCGCAGACAATAATGTCCCGGCATAGAAATTTGTCCTGCAATGTTCCCTCCTCTTTTCCCACACTGTGTTGCTCTGATGAATGCCTTGAGCATGGAACGACTTAAGCCAGCAAGTATTCCTCGCCGGCCACCTCTCGCCGTGCAAGAGGTACGCCGTGGACCCTGTGAACGCTGCCAAGCAAAAAGCAGAGCCGTGACCATAAAAGCGAGGAGAGAGCATGCACGAAGCACACTAGTTCTGTCTAGTGCTTTCCGTGCAGAGAGGCGGCAAAGCTGAATGCCGTGTCCGAGCTTGACAACTCGCTGGAGCACAGAAAGCCAAGAATGAAGAGGCGGAACACAGCCTTGGTTTCAGCAGCTTCCGGGACCGCAAAAGTTCACCAATAGCTCTGTCAAAGCAGAACTCGGCTGCGAATGCTCTCGCAGCTTGGGAAAGTTAGGCGCAGCTGTTGACCAGCTCTGCCCGTGGCCACAGGCTGCTTCTTCCACCTTTCACTGGGGCAGAGCTTTTGCGGAACAGAGACGGCATTCTTCAAGTGCGTGTTCTCCAAGGAGCTGTGAAACAGAGCCTAGCACGCTGTCTCGCTGATACTGGCTTTCGGCAAGCAAGCGTGCCGCACCGCCTACATTCTGCACTCTGGCAGCCTAGTTGCCAGCTTTCGACAGGTGCTGTCCTAGCAAGGAAGCTCAGGCAGTCAAAGCCGGTGCAGGGCGGCACCTTTCTGCTTTGCCCGCCTAAGCGGCGTCACACTCCCAAGGATACTGTGTCCTTTCCCTCTGCACTGCGTCTGCCGACGTGCTCTCTGCATCTCGGAGCATAACGGCAAAGGACAACGTTTTGCACGGCAGGGTAGAAATGGCATTGCTAGCAGGAAAGCTAGATGCCTTGGAACTGCCCGCTTACCCCTTGCCACTCACTTCAGGCTCGTACGCTGAGCAGAACAGCCTGTTGTTCCTGAAGCTTCGCTGGCTGTCGTTCGTGCCCAGACGCGATTTCCTTCCCAAGGAGGCGAAGCGCCCTCTACTTCTCGCACCGAGCGCGCTGCTCCTGGCTTTCGCTTCTGCCGCAACGAGCTCGCTACGCGCACTTTTCTTCTCAACCCTGGGTGCCCTTGCCTTCTGCCTTTCTTGTCTCGTGAATGGAGACGGAAAGCTTCTCGGCTAGAACTCGCCTAGAACAACTGCGGCTGCACATTGAGCTGGCCCGGAACGCCCTGCTGAAACTTGCCTTCTGGCACCACATTCACGGGGCAGCCGTCTTTCTTCGGCCACCTGCCAAGCGGCCCCATATCGCCGCGCTCGTTTGCACTCCGCTTGTCAGATTGGCTTCCCGTGGCGCTGATTTCAGCCTGGCCAAATACTAGCGCTCCGGAGAGCAGTCTCGCAGACAATAATGTCCCGGCATAGAAATTTGTCCTGCAATGTTCCCTCCTCTTTTCCCACACTGTGTTGCTCTGATGAATGCCTTGAGCATGGAACGACTTAAGGCAGCAAGTATTCCTCGCCGGCCACCTCTCGCTGTGCAAGAGGTACGCCGTGGACCCTGTGAACGCTGCCAAGCAAAAAGCAGAGCCGTGACCATAAAAGCGAGGAGAGAGCATGCACGAAGCACACTAGTTCTGTCTAGTGCTTTCCGTGCAGAGAGGCGGCAAAGCTGAATGCCGTGTCCGAGCTTGACAACTCGCTGGAGCACAGAAAGCCAAGAATGAAGAGGCGGAACACAGCCTTGGTTTCAGCAGCTTCCGGGACTGCAAAAGTTCACCAATAGCTCTGTCAAAGCAGAACTCGGCTGCGAATGCTCTCGCAGCTTGGGAAAGTTAGGCGCAGCTGTTGACCAGCTCTGCCCGTGGCCACAGGCTGCTTCTTCCACCTTTCACTGGGGCAGAGCTTTTGCGGAACAGAGACGGCATTCTTCCAGTGCGTGTTCTCCAAGGAGCTGTGAAACAGAGCCTAGCACGCTGTCTCGCTGATACTGGCTTTCGGCAAGCAAGCGTGCCGCACCGCCTACATTCTGCACTCTGGCAGCCTAGTTGCCAGCTTTCGACAGGTGCTGTCCTAGCAAGGAAGCTCAGGCAGTCAAAGCCGGTGCAGGGCGGCACCTTTCTGCTTTGCCCGCCTAAGCGGCGTCACACTCCCAAGGATACTGTGTCCTTTCCCTCTGCACTGCGTCTGCCGACGTGCTCTCTGCATCTCGGAGCATAACGGCAAAGGACAACGTTTTGCACGGCAGGGTAGAAATGGCATTGCTAGCAGGAAAGCTAGATGCCTTGGAACTGCCCGCTTACCCCTTGCCACTCACTTCAGGCTCGTACGCTGAGCAGAACAGCCTGTTGTTCCTGAAGCTTCGCTGGCTGTCGTTCGTGCCCAGACGCGATTTCCTTCCCAAGGAGGCGAAGCGCCCTCTACTTCTCGCACCGAGCGCGCTGCTCCTGGCTTTCGCCTCTGCCGCAACGAGCTCGCTACGCGCACTTTTCTTCTCAACCCTGGGTGCCCTTGCCTTCTGCCTTTCTTGTCTCGTGAATGGAGACGGAAAGCTTCTCGGCTAGAACTCGCCTAGAACAACTGCGGCTGCACATTGAGCTGGCCCGGAACGCCCTGCTGAAACTTGCCTTCTGGCACCACATTCACGGGGCAGCCGTCTTTCTTCGGCCACCTGCCAAGCGGCCCCATATCGCCGCGCTCGTTGCACTCCGCTTGTCAGATTGGCTTCCCGTGGCGCTGATTTCAGCCTGGCCAAATACTAGCGCTCCGGAGAGCTGTCTCGCAGACAATAATGTCCCGGCATAGAAATTTGTCCTGCAATGTTCCCTCCTCTTTTCCCACACTGTGTTGCTCTGATGAATGCCTTGAGCATGGAACGACTTAAGCCAGCAAGTATTCCTCGCCGGCCACCTCTCGCTGTGCAAGAGGTACGCCGTGGACCCTGTGAACGCTGCCAAGCAAAAAGCAGAGCCGTGACCATAAAAGCGAGGAGAGAGCATGCACGAAGCACACTAGTTCTGTCTAGTGCTTTCCGTGCAGAGAGGCGGCAAAGCTGAATGCCGTGTCCGAGCTTGACAACTCGCTGGAGCACAGAAAGCCAAGAATGAAGAGGCGGAACACAGCCTTGGTTTCAGCAGCTTCCGGGACTGCAAAAGTTCACCAATAGCTCTGTCAAAGCAGAACTCGGCTGCGAATGCTCTCGCAGCTTGGGAAAGTTAGGCGCAGCTGTTGACCAGCTCTGCCCGTGGCCACAGGCTGCTTCTTCCACCTTTCACTGGGGCAGAGCTTTTGCGGAACAGAGACGGCATTCTTCCAGTGCGTGTTCTCCAAGGAGCTGTGAAACAGAGCCTAGCACGCTGTCTCGCTGATACTGGCTTTCGGCAAGCAAGCGTGCCGCACCGCCTACATTCTGCACTCTGGCAGCCTAGTTGCCAGCTTTCGACAGGTGCTGTCCTAGCAAGGAAGCTCAGGCAGTCAAAGCCGGTGCAGGGCGGCACCTTTCTGCTTTGCCCGCCTAAGCGGCGTCACACTCCCAAGGATACTGTGTCCTTTCCCTCTGCACTGCGTCTGCCGACGTGCTCTCTGCATCTCGGAGCATAACGGCAAAGGACAACGTTTTGCACGGCAGGGTAGAAATGGCATTGCTAGCAGGAAAGCTAGATGCCTTGGAACTGCCCGCTTACCCCTTGCCACTCACTTCAGGCTCGTACGCTGAGCAGAACAGCCTGTTGTTCCTGAAGCTTCGCTGGCTGTCGTTCGTGCCCAGACGCGATTTCCTTCCCAAGGAGGCGAAGCGCCCTCTACTTCTCGCACCGAGCGCGCTGCTCCTGGCTTTCGCCTCTGCCGCAACGAGCTCGCTACGCGCACTTTTCTTCTCAACCCTGGGTGCCCTTGCCTTCTGCCTTTCTTGTCTCGTGAATGGAGACGGAAAGCTTCTCGGCTAGAACTCGCCTAGAACAACTGCGGCTGCACATTGAGCTGGCCCGGAACGCCCTGCTGAAACTTGCCTTCTGGCACCACATTCACGGGGCAGCCGTCTTTCTTCGGCCACCTGCCAAGCGGCCCCATATCGCCGCGCTCGTTGCACTCCGCTTGTCAGATTGGCTTCCCGTGGCGCTGATTTCAGCCTGGCCAAATACTAGCGCTCCGGAGAGCAGTCTCGCAGACAATAATGTCCCGGCATAGAAATTTGTCCTGCAATGTTCCCTCCTCTTTTCCCACACTGTGTTGCTCTGATGAATGCCTTGAGCATGGAACGACTTAAGCCAGCAAGTATTCCTCGCCGGCCACCTCTCGCTGTGCAAGAGGTACGCCGTGGACCCTGTGAACGCTGCCAAGCAAAAAGCAGAGCCGTGACCATAAAAGCGAGGAGAGAGCATGCACGAAGCACACTAGTTCTGTCTAGTGCTTTCCGTGCAGAGAGGCGGCAAAGCTGAATGCCGTGTCCGAGCTTGACAACTCGCTGGAGCACAGAAAGCCAAGAATGAAGAGGCGGAACACAGCCTTGGTTTCAGCAGCTTCCGGGACTGCAAAAGTTCACCAATAGCTCTGTCAAAGCAGAACTCGGCTGCGAATGCTCTCGCAGCTTGGGAAAGTTAGGCGCAGCTGTTGACCAGCTCTGCCCGTGGCCACAGGCTGCTTCTTCCACCTTTCACTGGGGCAGAGCTTTTGCGGAACAGAGACGGCATTCTTCAAGTGCGTGTTCTCCAAGGAGCTGTGAAACAGAGCCTAGCACGCTGTCTCGCTGATACTGGCTTTCGGCAAGCAAGCGTGCCGCACCGCCTACATTCTGCACTCTGGCAGCCTAGTTGCCAGCTTTCGACAGGTGCTGTCCTAGCAAGGAAGCTCAGGCAGTCAAAGCCGGTGCAGGGCGGCACCTTTCTGCTTTGCCCGCCTAAGCGGCGTCACACTCCCAAGGATACTGTGTCCTTTCCCTCTGCACTGCGTCTGCCGACGTGCTCTCTGCATCTCGGAGCATAACGGCAAAGGACAACGTTTTGCACGGCAGGGTAGAAATGGCATTGCTAGCAGGAAAGCTAGATGCCTTGGAACTGCCCGCTTACCCCTTGCCACTCACTTCAGGCTCGTACGCTGAGCAGAACAGCCTGTTGTTCCTGAAGCTTCGCTGGCTGTCGTTCGTGCCCAGACGCGATTTCCTTCCCAAGGAGGCGAAGCGCCCTCTACTTCTCGCACCGAGCGCGCTGCTCCTGGCTTTCGCTTCTGCCGCAACGAGCTCGCTACGCGCACTTTTCTTCTCAACCCTGGGTGCCCTTGCCTTCTGCCTTTCTTGTCTCGTGAATGGAGACGGAAAGCTTCTCGGCTAGAACTCGCCTAGAACAACTGCGGCTGCACATTGAGCTGGCCCGGAACGCCCTGCTGAAACTTGCCTTCTGGCACCACATTCACGGGGCAGCCGTCTTTCTTCGGCCACCTGCCAAGCGGCCCCATATCGCCGCGCTCGTTGCACTCCGCTTGTCAGATTGGCTTCCCGTGGCGCTGATTTCAGCCTGGCCAAATACTAGCGCTCCGGAGAGCAGTCTCGCAGACAATAATGTCCCGGCATAGAAATTTGTCCTGCAATGTTCCCTCCTCTTTTCCCACACTGTGTTGCTCTGATGAATGCCTTGAGCATGGAACGACTTAAGGCAGCAAGTATTCCTCGCCGGCCACCTCTCGCTGTGCAAGAGGTACGCCGTGGACCCTGTGAACGCTGCCAAGCAAAAAGCAGAGCCGTGACCATAAAAGCGAGGAGAGAGCATGCACGAAGCACACTAGTTCTGTCTAGTGCTTTCCGTGCAGAGAGGCGGCAAAGCTGAATGCCGTGTCCGAGCTTGACAACTCGCTGGAGCACAGAAAGCCAAGAATGAAGAGGCGGAACACAGCCTTGGTTTCAGCAGCTTCCGGGACTGCAAAAGTTCACCAATAGCTCTGTCAAAGCAGAACTCGGCTGCGAATGCTCTCGCAGCTTGGGAAAGTTAGGCGCAGCTGTTGACCAGCTCTGCCCGTGGCCACAGGCTGCTTCTTCCACCTTTCACTGGGGCAGAGCTTTTGCGGAACAGAGACGGCATTCTTCCAGTGCGTGTTCTCCAAGGAGCTGTGAAACAGAGCCTAGCACGCTGTCTCGCTGATACTGGCTTTCGGCAAGCAAGCGTGCCGCACCGCCTACATTCTGCACTCTGGCAGCCTAGTTGCCAGCTTTCGACAGGTGCTGTCCTAGCAAGGAAGCTCAGGCAGTCAAAGCCGGTGCAGGGCGGCACCTTTCTGCTTTGCCCGCCTAAGCGGCGTCACACTCCCAAGGATACTGTGTCCTTTCCCTCTGCACTGCGTCTGCCGACGTGCTCTCTGCATCTCGGAGCATAACGGCAAAGGACAACGTTTTGCACGGCAGGGTAGAAATGGCATTGCTAGCAGGAAAGCTAGATGCCTTGGAACTGCCCGCTTACCCCTTGCCACTCACTTCAGGCTCGTACGCTGAGCAGAACAGCCTGTTGTTCCTGAAGCTTCGCTGGCTGTCGTTCGTGCCCAGACGCGATTTCCTTCCCAAGGAGGCGAAGCGCCCTCTACTTCTCGCACCGAGCGCGCTGCTCCTGGCTTTCGCTTCTGCCGCAACGAGCTCGCTACGCGCACTTTTCTTCTCAACCCTGGGTGCCCTTGCCTTCTGCCTTTCTTGTCTCGTGAATGGAGACGGAAAGCTTCTCGGCTAGAACTCGCCTAGAACAACTGCGGCTGCACATTGAGCTGGCCCGGAACGCCCTGCTGAAACTTGCCTTCTGGCACCACATTCACGGGGCAGCCGTCTTTCTTCGGCCACCTGCCAAGCGGCCCCATATCGCCGCGCTCGTTGCACTCCGCTTGTCAGATTGGCTTCCCGTGGCGCTGATTTCAGCCTGGCCAAATACTAGCGCTCCGGAGAGCAGTCTCGCAGACAATAATGTCCCGGCATAGAAATTTGTCCTGCAATGTTCCCTCCTCTTTTCCCACACTGTGTTGCTCTGATGAATGCCTTGAGCATGGAACGACTTAAGGCAGCAAGTATTCCTCGCCGGCCACCTCTCGCTGTGCAAGAGGTACGCCGTGGACCCTGTGAACGCTGCCAAGCAAAAAGCAGAGCCGTGACCATAAAAGCGAGGAGAGAGCATGCACGAAGCACACTAGTTCTGTCTAGTGCTTTCCGTGCAGAGAGGCGGCAAAGCTGAATGCCGTGTCCGAGCTTGACAACTCGCTGGAGCACAGAAAGCCAAGAATGAAGAGGCGGAACACAGCCTTGGTTTCAGCAGCTTCCGGGACTGCAAAAGTTCACCAATAGCTCTGTCAAAGCAGAACTCGGCTGCGAATGCTCTCGCAGCTTGGGAAAGTTAGGCGCAGCTGTTGACCAGCTCTGCCCGTGGCCACAGGCTGCTTCTTCCACCTTTCACTGGGGCAGAGCTTTTGCGGAACAGAGACGGCATTCTTCCAGTGCGTGTTCTCCAAGGAGCTGTGAAACAGAGCCTAGCACGCTGTCTCGCTGATACTGGCTTTCGGCAAGCAAGCGTGCCGCACCGCCTACATTCTGCACTCTGGCAGCCTAGTTGCCAGCTTTCGACAGGTGCTGTCCTAGCAAGGAAGCTCAGGCAGTCAAAGCCGGTGCAGGGCGGCACCTTTCTGCTTTGCCCGCCTAAGCGGCGTCACACTCCCAAGGATACTGTGTCCTTTCCCTCTGCACTGCGTCTGCCGACGTGCTCTCTGCATCTCGGAGCATAACGGCAAAGGACAACGTTTTGCACGGCAGGGTAGAAATGGCATTGCTAGCAGGAAAGCTAGATGCCTTGGAAATGCCCGCTTACCCCTTGCCACTCACTTCAGGCTCGTACGCTGAGCAGAACAGCCTGTTGTTCCTGAAGCTTCGCTGGCTGTCGTTCGTGCCCAGACGCGATTTCCTTCCCAAGGAGGCGAAGCGCCCTCTACTTCTCGCACCGAGCGCGCTGCTCCTGGCTTTCGCCTCTGCCGCAACGAGCTCGCTACGCGCACTTTTCTTCTCAACCCTGGGTGCCCTTGCCTTCTGCCTTTCTTGTCTCGTGAATGGAGACGGAAAGCTTCTCGGCTAGAACTCGCCTAGAACAACTGCGGCTGCACATTGAGCTGGCCCGGAACGCCCTGCTGAAACTTGCCTTCTGGCACCACATTCACGGGGCAGCCGTCTTTCTTCAGCCACCTGCCAAGCGGCCCCATATCGCCGCGCTCGTTGCACTCCGCTTGTCAGATTGGCTTCCCGTGGCGCTGATTTCAGTCTGGCCAAATACTAGCGCTCCGGAGAGCTGTCTCGCAGACAATAATGTCCCGGCATAGAAATTTGTCCTGCAATGTTCCCTCCTCTTTTCCCACACTGTGTTGCTCTGATGAATGCCTTGAGCATGGAACGACTTAAGGCAGCAAGTATTCCTCGCCGGCCACCTCTCGCTGTGCAAGAGGTACGCCGTGGACCCTGTGAACGCTGCCAAGCAAAAAGCAGAGCCGTGACCATAAAAGCGAGGAGAGAGCATGCACGAAGCACACTAGTTCTGTCTAGTGCTTTCCGTGCAGAGAGGCGGCAAAGCTGAATGCCGTGTCCGAGCTTGACAACTCGCTGGAGCACAGAAAGCCAAGAATGAAGAGGCGGAACACAGCCTTGGTTTCAGCAGCTTCCGGGACTGCAAAAGTTCACCAATAGCTCTGTCAAAGCAGAACTCGGCTGCGAATGCTCTCGCAGCTTGGGAAAGTTAGGCGCAGCTGTTGACCAGCTCTGCCCGTGGCCACAGGCTGCTTCTTCCACCTTTCACTGGGGCAGAGCTTTTGCGGAACAGAGACGGCATTCTTCCAGTGCGTGTTCTCCAAGGAGCTGTGAAACAGAGCCTAGCACGCTGTCTCGCTGATACTGGCTTTCGGCAAGCAAGCGTGCCGCACCGCCTACATTCTGCACTCTGGCAGCCTAGTTGCCAGCTTTCGACAGGTGCTGTCCTAGCAAGGAAGCTCAGGCAGTCAAAGCCGGTGCAGGGCGGCACCTTTCTGCTTTGCCCGCCTAAGCGGCGTCACACTCCCAAGGATACTGTGTCCTTTCCCTCTGCACTGCGTCTGCCGACGTGCTCTCTGCATCTCGGAGCATAACGGCAAAGGACAACGTTTTGCACGGCAGGGTAGAAATGGCATTGCTAGCAGGAAAGCTAGATGCCTTGGAACTGCCCGCTTACCCCTTGCCACTCACTTCAGGCTCGTACGCTGAGCAGAACAGCCTGTTGTTCCTGAAGCTTCGCTGGCTGTCGTTCGTGCCCAGACGCGATTTCCTTCCCAAGGAGGCGAAGCGCCCTCTACTTCTCGCACCGAGCGCGCTGCTCCTGGCTTTCGCCTCTGCCGCAACGAGCTCGCTACGCGCACTTTTCTTCTCAACCCTGGGTGCCCTTGCCTTCTGCCTTTCTTGTCTCGTGAATGGAGACGGAAAGCTTCTCGGCTAGAACTCGCCTAGAACAACTGCGGCTGCACATTGAGCTGGCCCGGAACGCCCTGCTGAAACTTGCCTTCTGGCACCACATTCACGGGGCAGCCGTCTTTCTTCGGCCACCTGCCAAGCGGCCCCATATCGCCGCGCTCGTTGCACTCCGCTTGTCAGATTGGCTTCCCGTGGCGCTGATTTCAGCCTGGCCAAATACTAGCGCTCCGGAGAGCAGTCTCGCAGACAATAATGTCCCGGCATAGAAATTTGTCCTGCAATGTTCCCTCCTCTTTTCCCACACTGTGTTGCTCTGATGAATGCCTTGAGCATGGAACGACTTAAGGCAGCAAGTATTCCTCGCCGGCCACCTCTCGCTGTGCAAGAGGTACGCCGTGGACCCTGTGAACGCTGCCAAGCAAAAAGCAGAGCCGTGACCATAAAAGCGAGGAGAGAGCATGCACGAAGCACACTAGTTCTGTCTAGTGCTTTCCGTGCAGAGAGGCGGCAAAGCTGAATGCCGTGTCCGAGCTTGACAACTCGCTGGAGCACAGAAAGCCAAGAATGAAGAGGCGGAACACAGCCTTGGTTTCAGCAGCTTCCGGGACTGCAAAAGTTCACCAATAGCTCTGTCAAAGCAGAACTCGGCTGCGAATGCTCTCGCAGCTTGGGAAAGTTAGGCGCAGCTGTTGACCAGCTCTGCCCGTGGCCACAGGCTGCTTCTTCCACCTTTCACTGGGGCAGAGCTTTTGCGGAACAGAGACGGCATTCTTCCAGTGCGTGTTCTCCAAGGAGCTGTGAAACAGAGCCTAGCACGCTGTCTCGCTGATACTGGCTTTCGGCAAGCAAGCGTGCCGCACCGCCTACATTCTGCACTCTGGCAGCCTAGTTGCCAGCTTTCGACAGGTGCTGTCCTAGCAAGGAAGCTCAGGCAGTCAAAGCCGGTGCAGGGCGGCACCTTTCTGCTTTGCCCGCCTAAGCGGCGTCACACTCCCAAGGATACTGTGTCCTTTCCCTCTGCACTGCGTCTGCCGACGTGCTCTCTGCATCTCGGAGCATAACGGCAAAGGACAACGTTTTGCACGGCAGGGTAGAAATGGCATTGCTAGCAGGAAAGCTAGATGCCTTGGAAATGCCCGCTTACCCCTTGCCACTCACTTCAGGCTCGTACGCTGAGCAGAACAGCCTGTTGTTCCTGAAGCTTCGCTGGCTGTCGTTCGTGCCCAGACGCGATTTCCTTCCCAAGGAGGCGAAGCGCCCTCTACTTCTCGCACCGAGCGCGCTGCTCCTGGCTTTCGCCTCTGCCGCAACGAGCTCGCTACGCGCACTTTTCTTCTCAACCCTGGGTGCCCTTGCCTTCTGCCTTTCTTGTCTCGTGAATGGAGACGGAAAGCTTCTCGGCTAGAACTCGCCTAGAACAACTGCGGCTGCACATTGAGCTGGCCCGGAACGCCCTGCTGAAACTTGCCTTCTGGCACCACATTCACGGGGCAGCCGTCTTTCTTCAGCCACCTGCCAAGCGGCCCCATATCGCCGCGCTCGTTGCACTCCGCTTGTCAGATTGGCTTCCCGTGGCGCTGATTTCAGCCTGGCCAAATACTAGCGCTCCGGAGAGCTGTCTCGCAGACAATAATGTCCCGGCATAGAAATTTGTCCTGCAATGTTCCCTCCTCTTTTCCCACACTGTGTTGCTCTGATGAATGCCTTGAGCATGGAACGACTTAAGGCAGCAAGTATTCCTCGCCGGCCACCTCTCGCCGTGCAAGAGGTACGCCGTGGACCCTGTGAACGCTGCCAAGCAAAAAGCAGAGCCGTGACCATAAAAGCGAGGAGAGAGCATGCACGAAGCACACTAGTTCTGTCTAGTGCTTTCCGTGCAGAGAGGCGGCAAAGCTGAATGCCGTGTCCGAGCTTGACAACTCGCTGGAGCACAGAAAGCCAAGAATGAAGAGGCGGAACACAGCCTTGGTTTCAGCAGCTTCCGGGACTGCAAAAGTTCACCAATAGCTCTGTCAAAGCAGAACTCGGCTGCGAATGCTCTCGCAGCTTGGGAAAGTTAGGCGCAGCTGTTGACCAGCTCTGCCCGTGGCCACAGGCTGCTTCTTCCACCTTTCACTGGGGCAGAGCTTTTGCGGAACAGAGACGGCATTCTTCAAGTGCGTGTTCTCCAAGGAGCTGTGAAACAGAGCCTAGCACGCTGTCTCGCTGATACTGGCTTTCGGCAAGCAAGCGTGCCGCACCGCCTACATTCTGCACTCTGGCAGCCTAGTTGCCAGCTTTCGACAGGTGCTGTCCTAGCAAGGAAGCTCAGGCAGTCAAAGCCGGTGCAGGGCGGCACCTTTCTGCTTTGCCCGCCTAAGCGGCGTCACACTCCCAAGGATACTGTGTCCTTTCCCTCTGCACTGCGTCTGCCGACGTGCTCTCTGCATCTCGGAGCATAACGGCAAAGGACAACGTTTTGCACGGCAGGGTAGAAATGGCATTGCTAGCAGGAAAGCTAGATGCCTTGGAACTGCCCGCTTACCCCTTGCCACTCACTTCAGGCTCGTACGCTGAGCAGAACAGCCTGTTGTTCCTGAAGCTTCGCTGGCTGTCGTTCGTGCCCAGACGCGATTTCCTTCCCAAGGAGGCGAAGCGCCCTCTACTTCTCGCACCGAGCGCGCTGCTCCTGGCTTTCGCCTCTGCCGCAACGAGCTCGCTACGCGCACTTTTCTTCTCAACCCTGGGTGCCCTTGCCTTCTGCCTTTCTTGTCTCGTGAATGGAGACGGAAAGCTTCTCGGCTAGAACTCGCCTAGAACAACTGCGGCTGCACATTGAGCTGGCCCGGAACGCCCTGCTGAAACTTGCCTTCTGGCACCACATTCACGGGGCAGCCGTCTTTCTTCGGCCACCTGCCAAGCGGCCCCATATCGCCGCGCTCGTTTGCACTCCGCTTGTCAGATTGGCTTCCCGTGGCGCTGATTTCAGCCTGGCCAAATACTAGCGCTCCGGAGAGCTGTCTCGCAGACAATAATGTCCCGGCATAGAAATTTGTCCTGCAATGTTCCCTCCTCTTTTCCCACACTGTGTTGCTCTGATGAATGCCTTGAGCATGGAACGACTTAAGCCAGCAAGTATTCCTCGCCGGCCACCTCTCGCCGTGCAAGAGGTACGCCGTGGACCCTGTGAACGCTGCCAAGCAAAAAGCAGAGCCGTGACCATAAAAGCGAGGAGAGAGCATGCACGAAGCACACTAGTTCTGTCTAGTGCTTTCCGTGCAGAGAGGCGGCAAAGCTGAATGCCGTGTCCGAGCTTGACAACTCGCTGGAGCACAGAAAGCCAAGAATGAAGAGGCGGAACACAGCCTTGGTTTCAGCAGCTTCCGGGACCGCAAAAGTTCACCAATAGCTCTGTCAAAGCAGAACTCGGCTGCGAATGCTCTCGCAGCTTGGGAAAGTTAGGCGCAGCTGTTGACCAGCTCTGCCCGTGGCCACAGGCTGCTTCTTCCACCTTTCACTGGGGCAGAGCTTTTGCGGAACAGAGACGGCATTCTTCAAGTGCGTGTTCTCCAAGGAGCTGTGAAACAGAGCCTAGCACGCTGTCTCGCTGATACTGGCTTTCGGCAAGCAAGCGTGCCGCACCGCCTACATTCTGCACTCTGGCAGCCTAGTTGCCAGCTTTCGACAGGTGCTGTCCTAGCAAGGAAGCTCAGGCAGTCAAAGCCGGTGCAGGGCGGCACCTTTCTGCTTTGCCCGCCTAAGCGGCGTCACACTCCCAAGGATACTGTGTCCTTTCCCTCTGCACTGCGTCTGCCGACGTGCTCTCTGCATCTCGGAGCATAACGGCAAAGGACAACGTTTTGCACGGCAGGGTAGAAATGGCATTGCTAGCAGGAAAGCTAGATGCCTTGGAATTGCCCGCTTACCCCTTGCCACTCACTTCAGGCTCGTACGCTGAGCAGAACAGCCTGTTGTTCCTGAAGCTTCGCTGGCTGTCGTTCGTGCCCAGACGCGATTTCCTTCCCAAGGAGGCGAAGCGCCCTCTACTTCTCGCACCGAGCGCGCTGCTCCTGGCTTTCGCCTCTGCCGCAACGAGCTCGCTACGCGCACTTTTCTTCTCAACCCTGGGTGCCCTTGCCTTCTGCCTTTCTTGTCTCGTGAATGGAGACGGAAAGCTTCTCGGCTAGAACTCGCCTAGAACAACTGCGGCTGCACATTGAGCTGGCCCGGAACGCCCTGCTGAAACTTGCCTTCTGGCACCACATTCACGGGGCAGCCGTCTTTCTTCGGCCACCTGCCAAGCGGCCCCATATCGCCGCGCTCGTTTGCACTCCGCTTGTCAGATTGGCTTACCGTGGCGCTGATTTCAGCCTGGCCAAATACTAGCGCTCCGGAGAGCTGTCTCGCAGACAATAATGTCCCGGCATAGAAATTTGTCCTGCAATGTTCCCTCCTCTTTTCCCACACTGTGTTGCTCTGATGAATGCCTTGAGCATGGAACGACTTAAGCCAGCAAGTATTCCTCGCCGGCCACCTCTCGCCGTGCAAGAGGTACGCCGTGGACCCTGTGAACGCTGCCAAGCAAAAAGCAGAGCCGTGACCATAAAAGCGAGGAGAGAGCATGCACGAAGCACACTAGTTCTGTCTAGTGCTTTCCGTGCAGAGAGGCGGCAAAGCTGAATGCCGTGTCCGAGCTTGACAACTCGCTGGAGCACAGAAAGCCAAGAATGAAGAGGCGGAACACAGCCTTGGTTTCAGCAGCTTCCGGGACCGCAAAAGTTCACCAATAGCTCTGTCAAAGCAGAACTCGGCTGCGAATGCTCTCGCAGCTTGGGAAAGTTAGGCGCAGCTGTTGACCAGCTCTGCCCGTGGCCACAGGCTGCTTCTTCCACCTTTCACTGGGGCAGAGCTTTTGCGGAACAGAGACGGCATTCTTCAAGTGCGTGTTCTCCAAGGAGCTGTGAAACAGAGCCTAGCACGCTGTCTCGCTGATACTGGCTTTCGGCAAGCAAGCGTGCCGCACCGCCTACATTCTGCACTCTGGCAGCCTAGTTGCCAGCTTTCGACAGGTGCTGTCCTAGCAAGGAAGCTCAGGCAGTCAAAGCCGGTGCAGGGCGGCACCTTTCTGCTTTGCCCGCCTAAGCGGCGTCACACTCCCAAGGATACTGTGTCCTTTCCCTCTGCACTGCGTCTGCCGACGTGCTCTCTGCATCTCGGAGCATAACGGCAAAGGACAACGTTTTGCACGGCAGGGTAGAAATGGCATTGCTAGCAGGAAAGCTAGATGCCTTGGAACTGCCCACTTACCCCTTGCCACTCACTTCAGGCTCGTACGCTGAGCAGAACAGCCTGTTGTTCCTGAAGCTTCGCTGGCTGTCGTTCGTGCCCAGACGCGATTTCCTTCCCAAGGAGGCGAAGCGCCCTCTACTTCTCGCACCGAGCGCGCTGCTCCTGGCTTTCGCCTCTGCCGCAACGAGCTCGCTACGCGCACTTTTCTTCTCAACCCTGGGTGCCCTTGCCTTCTGCCTTTCTTGTCTCGTGAATGGAGACGGAAAGCTTCTCGGCTAGAACTCGCCTAGAACAACTGCGGCTGCACATTGAGCTGGCCCGGAACGCCCTGCTGAAACTTGCCTTCTGGCACCACATTCACGGGGCAGCCGTCTTTCTTCGGCCACCTGCCAAGCGGCCCCATATCGCCGCGCTCGTTTGCACTCCGCTTGTCAGATTGGCTTCCCGTGGCGCTGATTTCAGCCTGGCCAAATACTAGCGCTCCGGAGAGCTGTCTCGCAGACAATAATGTCCCGGCATAGAAATTTGTCCTGCAATGTTCCCTCCTCTTTTCCCACACTGTGTTGCTCTGATGAATGCCTTGAGCATGGAACGACTTAAGCCAGCAAGTATTCCTCGCCGGCCACCTCTCGCCGTGCAAGAGGTACGCCGTGGACCCTGTGAACGCTGCCAAGCAAAAAGCAGAGCCGTGACCATAAAAGCGAGGAGAGAGCATGCACGAAGCACACTAGTTCTGTCTAGTGCTTTCCGTGCAGAGAGGCGGCAAAGCTGAATGCCGTGTCCGAGCTTGACAACTCGCTGGAGCACAGAAAGCCAAGAATGAAGAGGCGGAACACAGCCTTGGTTTCAGCAGCTTCCGGGACCGCAAAAGTTCACCAATAGCTCTGTCAAAGCAGAACTCGGCTGCGAATGCTCTCGCAGCTTGGGAAAGTTAGGCGCAGCTGTTGACCAGCTCTGCCCGTGGCCACAGGCTGCTTCTTCCACCTTTCACTGGGGCAGAGCTTTTGCGGAACAGAGACGGCATTCTTCAAGTGCGTGTTCTCCAAGGAGCTGTGAAACAGAGCCTAGCACGCTGTCTCGCTGATACTGGCTTTCGGCAAGCAAGCGTGCCGCACCGCCTACATTCTGCACTCTGGCAGCCTAGTTGCCAGCTTTCGACAGGTGCTGTCCTAGCAAGGAAGCTCAGGCAGTCAAAGCCGGTGCAGGGCGGCACCTTTCTGCTTTGCCCGCCTAAGCGGCGTCACACTCCCAAGGATACTGTGTCCTTTCCCTCTGCACTGCGTCTGCCGACGTGCTCTCTGCATCTCGGAGCATAACGGCAAAGGACAACGTTTTGCACGGCAGGGTAGAAATGGCATTGCTAGCAGGAAAGCTAGATGCCTTGGAACTGCCCGCTTACCCCTTGCCACTCACTTCAGGCTCGTACGCTGAGCAGAACAGCCTGTTGTTCCTGAAGCTTCGCTGGCTGTCGTTCGTGCCCAGACGCGATTTCCTTCCCAAGGAGGCGAAGCGCCCTCTACTTCTCGCACCGAGCGCGCTGCTCCTGGCTTTCGCTTCTGCCGCAACGAGCTCGCTACGCGCACTTTTCTTCTCAACCCTGGGTGCCCTTGCCTTCTGCCTTTCTTGTCTCGTGAATGGAGACGGAAAGCTTCTCGGCTAGAACTCGCCTAGAACAACTGCGGCTGCACATTGAGCTGGCCCGGAACGCCCTGCTGAAACTTGCCTTCTGGCACCACATTCACGGGGCAGCCGTCTTTCTTCGGCCACCTGCCAAGCGGCCCCATATCGCCGCGCTCGTTTGCACTCCGCTTGTCAGATTGGCTTCCCGTGGCGCTGATTTCAGCCTGGCCAAATACTAGCGCTCCGGAGAGCTGTCTCGCAGACAATAATGTCCCGGCATAGAAATTTGTCCTGCAATGTTCCCTCCTCTTTTCCCACACTGTGTTGCTCTGATGAATGCCTTGAGCATGGAACGACTTAAGGCAGCAAGTATTCCTCGCCGGCCACCTCTCGCCGTGCAAGAGGTACGCCGTGGACCCTGTGAACGCTGCCAAGCAAAAAGCAGAGCCGTGACCATAAAAGCGAGGAGAGAGCATGCATGAAGCACACTAGTTCTGTCTAGTGCTTTCCGTGCAGAGAGGCGGCAAAGCTGAATGCCGTGTCCGAGCTTGACAACTCGCTGGAGCACAGAAAGCCAAGAATGAAGAGGCGGAACACAGCCTTGGTTTCAGCAGCTTCCGGGACTGCAAAAGTTCACCAATAGCTCTGTCAAAGCAGAACTCGGCTGCGAATGCTCTCGCAGCTTGGGAAAGTTAGGCGCAGCTGTTGACCAGCTCTGCCCGTGGCCACAGGCTGCTTCTTCCACCTTTCACTGGGGCAGAGCTTTTGCGGAACAGAGACGGCATTCTTCAAGTGCGTGTTCTCCAAGGAGCTGTGAAACAGAGCCTAGCACGCTGTCTCGCTGATACTGGCTTTCGGCAAGCAAGCGTGCCGCACCGCCTACATTCTGCACTCTGGCAGCCTAGTTGCCAGCTTTCGACAGGTGCTGTCCTAGCAAGGAAGCTCAGGCAGTCAAAGCCGGTGCAGGGCGGCACCTTTCTGCTTTGCCCGCCTAAGCGGCGTCACACTCCCAAGGATACTGTGTCCTTTCCCTCTGCACTGCGTCTGCCGACGTGCTCTCTGCATCTCGGAGCATAACGGCAAAGGACAACGTTTTGCACGGCAGGGTAGAAATGGCATTGCTAGCAGGAAAGCTAGATGCCTTGGAACTGCCCGCTTACCCCTTGCCACTCACTTCAGGCTCGTACGCTGAGCAGAACAGCCTGTTGTTCCTGAAGCTTCGCTGGCTGTCGTTCGTGCCCAGACGCGATTTCCTTCCCAAGGAGGCGAAGCGCCCTCTACTTCTCGCACCGAGCGCGCTGCTCCTGGCTTTCGCTTCTGCCGCAACGAGCTCGCTACGCGCACTTTTCTTCTCAACCCTGGGTGCCCTTGCCTTCTGCCTTTCTTGTCTCGTGAATGGAGACGGAAAGCTTCTCGGCTAGAACTCGCCTAGAACAACTGCGGCTGCACATTGAGCTGGCCCGGAACGCCCTGCTGAAACTTGCCTTCTGGCACCACATTCACGGGGCAGCCGTCTTTCTTCGGCCACCTGCCAAGCGGCCCCATATCGCCGCGCTCGTTTGCACTCCGCTTGTCAGATTGGCTTCCCGTGGCGCTGATTTCAGCCTGGCCAAATACTAGCGCTCCGGAGAGCTGTCTCGCAGACAATAATGTCCCGGCATAGAAATTTGTCCTGCAATGTTCCCTCCTCTTTTCCCACACTGTGTTGCTCTGATGAATGCCTTGAGCATGGAACGACTTAAGCCAGCAAGTATTCCTCGCCGGCCACCTCTCGCCGTGCAAGAGGTACGCCGTGGACCCTGTGAACGCTGCCAAGCAAAAAGCAGAGCCGTGACCATAAAAGCGAGGAGAGAGCATGCACGAAGCACACTAGTTCTGTCTAGTGCTTTCCGTGCAGAGAGGCGGCAAAGCTGAATGCCGTGTCCGAGCTTGACAACTCGCTGGAGCACAGAAAGCCAAGAATGAAGAGGCGGAACACAGCCTTGGTTTCAGCAGCTTCCGGGACCGCAAAAGTTCACCAATAGCTCTGTCAAAGCAGAACTCGGCTGCGAATGCTCTCGCAGCTTGGGAAAGTTAGGCGCAGCTGTTGACCAGCTCTGCCCGTGGCCACAGGCTGCTTCTTCCACCTTTCACTGGGGCAGAGCTTTTGCGGAACAGAGACGGCATTCTTCAAGTGCGTGTTCTCCAAGGAGCTGTGAAACAGAGCCTAGCACGCTGTCTCGCTGATACTGGCTTTCGGCAAGCAAGCGTGCCGCACCGCCTACATTCTGCACTCTGGCAGCCTAGTTGCCAGCTTTCGACAGGTGCTGTCCTAGCAAGGAAGCTCAGGCAGTCAAAGCCGGTGCAGGGCGGCACCTTTCTGCTTTGCCCGCCTAAGCGGCGTCACACTCCCAAGGATACTGTGTCCTTTCCCTCTGCACTGCGTCTGCCGACGTGCTCTCTGCATCTCGGAGCATAACGGCAAAGGACAACGTTTTGCACGGCAGGGTAGAAATGGCATTGCTAGCAGGAAAGCTAGATGCCTTGGAACTGCCCGCTTACCCCTTGCCACTCACTTCAGGCTCGTACGCTGAGCAGAACAGCCTGTTGTTCCTGAAGCTTCGCTGGCTGTCGTTCGTGCCCAGACGCGATTTCCTTCCCAAGGAGGCGAAGCGCCCTCTACTTCTCGCACCGAGCGCGCTGCTCCTGGCTTTCGCTTCTGCCGCAACGAGCTCGCTACCCGCACTTTTCTTCTCAACCCTGGGTGCCCTTGCCTTCTGCCTTTCTTGTCTCGTGAATGGAGACGGAAAGCTTCTCGGCTAGAACTCGCCTAGAACAACTGCGGCTGCACATTGAGCTGGCCCGGAACGCCCTGCTGAAACTTGCCTTCTGGCACCACATTCACGGGGCAGCCGTCTTTCTTCGGCCACCTGCCAAGCGGCCCCATATCGCCGCGCTCGTTGCACTCCGCTTGTCAGATTGGCTTCCCGTGGCGCTGATTTCAGCCTGGCCAAATACTAGCGCTCCGGAGAGCTGTCTCGCAGACAATAATGTCCCGGCATAGAAATTTGTCCTGCAATGTTCCCTCCTCTTTTCCCACACTGTGTTGCTCTGATGAATGCCTTGAGCATGGAACGACTTAAGGCAGCAAGTATTCCGCGCCGGCCACCTCTCGCTGTGCAAGAGGTACGCCGTGGACCCTGTGAACGCTGCCAAGCAAAAAGCAGAGCCGTGACCATAAAAGCGAGGAGAGAGCATGCACGAAGCACACTAGTTCTGTCTAGTGCTTTCCGTGCAGAGAGGCGGCAAAGCTGAATGCCGTGTCCGAGCTTGACAACTCGCTGGAGCACAGAAAGCCAAGAATGAAGAGGCGGAACACAGCCTTGGTTTCAGCAGCTTCCGGGACTGCAAAAGTTCACCAATAGCTCTGTCAAAGCAGAACTCGGCTGCGAATGCTCTCGCAGCTTGGGAAAGTTAGGCGCAGCTGTTGACCAGCTCTGCCCGTGGCCACAGGCTGCTTCTTCCACCTTTCACTGGGGCAGAGCTTTTGCGGAACAGAGACGGCATTCTTCCAGTGCGTGTTCTCCAAGGAGCTGTGAAACAGAGCCTAGCACGCTGTCTCGCTGATACTGGCTTTCGGCAAGCAAGCGTGCCGCACCGCCTACATTCTGCACTCTGGCAGCCTAGTTGCCAGCTTTCGACAGGTGCTGTCCTAGCAAGGAAGCTCAGGCAGTCAAAGCCGGTGCAGGGCGGCACCTTTCTGCTTTGCCCGCCTAAGCGGCGTCACACTCCCAAGGATACTGTGTCCTTTCCCTCTGCACTGCGTCTGCCGACGTGCTCTCTGCATCTCGGAGCATAACGGCAAAGGACAACGTTTTGCACGGCAGGGTAGAAATGGCATTGCTAGCAGGAAAGCTAGATGCCTTGGAACTGCCCGCTTACCCCTTGCCACTCACTTCAGGCTCGTACGCTGAGCAGAACAGCCTGTTGTTCCTGAAGCTTCGCTGGCTGTCGTTCGTGCCCAGACGCGATTTCCTTCCCAAGGAGGCGAAGCGCCCTCTACTTCTCGCACCGAGCGCGCTGCTCCTGGCTTTCGCTTCTGCCGCAACGAGCTCGCTACGCGCACTTTTCTTCTCAACCCTGGGTGCCCTTGCCTTCTGCCTTTCTTGTCTCGTGAATGGAGACGGAAAGCTTCTCGGCTAGAACTCGCCTAGAACAACTGCGGCTGCACATTGAGCTGGCCCGGAACGCCCTGCTGAAACTTGCCTTCTGGCACCACATTCACGGGGCAGCCGTCTTTCTTCGGCCACCTGCCAAGCGGCCCCATATCGCCGCGCTCGTTTGCACTCCGCTTGTCAGATTGGCTTCCCGTGGCGCTGATTTCAGCCTGGCCAAATACTAGCGCTCCGGAGAGCTGTCTCGCAGACAATAATGTCCCGGCATAGAAATTTGTCCTGCAATGTTCCCTCCTCTTTTCCCACACTGTGTTGCTCTGATGAATGCCTTGAGCATGGAACGACTTAAGGCAGCAAGTATTCCTCGCCGGCCACCTCTCGCTGTGCAAGAGGTACGCCGTGGACCCTGTGAACGCTGCCAAGCAAAAAGCAGAGCCGTGACCATAAAAGCGAGGAGAGAGCATGCACGAAGCACACTAGTTCTGTCTAGTGCTTTCCGTGCAGAGAGGCGGCAAAGCTGAATGCCGTGTCCGAGCTTGACAACTCGCTGGAGCACAGAAAGCCAAGAATGAAGAGGCGGAACACAGCCTTGGTTTCAGCAGCTTCCGGGACTGCAAAAGTTCACCAATAGCTCTGTCAAAGCAGAACTCGGCTGCGAATGCTCTCGCAGCTTGGGAAAGTTAGGCGCAGCTGTTGACCAGCTCTGCCCGTGGCCACAGGCTGCTTCTTCCACCTTTCACTGGGGCAGAGCTTTTGCGGAACAGAGACGGCATTCTTCCAGTGCGTGTTCTCCAAGGAGCTGTGAAACAGAGCCTAGCACGCTGTCTCGCTGATACTGGCTTTCGGCAAGCAAGCGTGCCGCACCGCCTACATTCTGCACTCTGGCAGCCTAGTTGCCAGCTTTCGACAGGTGCTGTCCTAGCAAGGAAGCTCAGGCAGTCAAAGCCGGTGCAGGGCGGCACCTTTCTGCTTTGCCCGCCTAAGCGGCGTCACACTCCCAAGGATACTGTGTCCTTTCCCTCTGCACTGCGTCTGCCGACGTGCTCTCTGCATCTCGGAGCATAACGGCAAAGGACAACGTTTTGCACGGCAGGGTAGAAATGGCATTGCTAGCAGGAAAGCTAGATGCCTTGGAACTGCCCGCTTACCCCTTGCCACTCACTTCAGGCTCGTACGCTGAGCAGAACAGCCTGTTGTTCCTGAAGCTTCGCTGGCTGTCGTTCGTGCCCAGACGCGATTTCCTTCCCAAGGAGGCGAAGCGCCCTCTACTTCTCGCACCGAGCGCGCTGCTCCTGGCTTTCGCCTCTGCCGCAACGAGCTCGCTACGCGCACTTTTCTTCTCAACCCTGGGTGCCCTTGCCTTCTGCCTTTCTTGTCTCGTGAATGGAGACGGAAAGCTTCTCGGCTAGAACTCGCCTAGAACAACTGCGGCTGCACATTGAGCTGGCCCGGAACGCCCTGCTGAAACTTGCCTTCTGGCACCACATTCACGGGGCAGCCGTCTTTCTTCGGCCACCTGCCAAGCGGCCCCATATCGCCGCGCTCGTTGCACTCCGCTTGTCAGATTGGCTTCCCGTGGCGCTGATTTCAGCCTGGCCAAATACTAGCGCTCCGGAGAGCTGTCTCGCAGACAATAATGTCCCGGCATAGAAATTTGTCCTGCAATGTTCCCTCCTCTTTTCCCACACTGTGTTGCTCTGATGAATGCCTTGAGCATGGAACGACTTAAGCCAGCAAGTATTCCTCGCCGGCCACCTCTCGCTGTGCAAGAGGTACGCCGTGGACCCTGTGAACGCTGCCAAGCAAAAAGCAGAGCCGTGACCATAAAAGCGAGGAGAGAGCATGCACGAAGCACACTAGTTCTGTCTAGTGCTTTCCGTGCAGAGAGGCGGCAAAGCTGAATGCCGTGTCCGAGCTTGACAACTCGCTGGAGCACAGAAAGCCAAGAATGAAGAGGCGGAACACAGCCTTGGTTTCAGCAGCTTCCGGGACTGCAAAAGTTCACCAATAGCTCTGTCAAAGCAGAACTCGGCTGCGAATGCTCTCGCAGCTTGGGAAAGTTAGGCGCAGCTGTTGACCAGCTCTGCCCGTGGCCACAGGCTGCTTCTTCCACCTTTCACTGGGGCAGAGCTTTTGCGGAACAGAGACGGCATTCTTCCAGTGCGTGTTCTCCAAGGAGCTGTGAAACAGAGCCTAGCACGCTGTCTCGCTGATACTGGCTTTCGGCAAGCAAGCGTGCCGCACCGCCTACATTCTGCACTCTGGCAGCCTAGTTGCCAGCTTTCGACAGGTGCTGTCCTAGCAAGGAAGCTCAGGCAGTCAAAGCCGGTGCAGGGCGGCACCTTTCTGCTTTGCCCGCCTAAGCGGCGTCACACTCCCAAGGATACTGTGTCCTTTCCCTCTGCACTGCGTCTGCCGACGTGCTCTCTGCATCTCGGAGCATAACGGCAAAGGACAACGTTTTGCACGGCAGGGTAGAAATGGCATTGCTAGCAGGAAAGCTAGATGCCTTGGAACTGCCCGCTTACCCCTTGCCACTCACTTCAGGCTCGTACGCTGAGCAGAACAGCCTGTTGTTCCTGAAGCTTCGCTGGCTGTCGTTCGTGCCCAGACGCGATTTCCTTCCCAAGGAGGCGAAGCGCCCTCTACTTCTCGCACCGAGCGCGCTGCTCCTGGCTTTCGCTTCTGCCGCAACGAGCTCGCTACGCGCACTTTTCTTCTCAACCCTGGGTGCCCTTGCCTTCTGCCTTTCTTGTCTCGTGAATGGAGACGGAAAGCTTCTCGGCTAGAACTCGCCTAGAACAACTGCGGCTGCACATTGAGCTGGCCCGGAACGCCCTGCTGAAACTTGCCTTCTGGCACCACATTCACGGGGCAGCCGTCTTTCTTCGGCCACCTGCCAAGCGGCCCCATATCGCCGCGCTCGTTTGCACTCCGCTTGTCAGATTGGCTTCCCGTGGCGCTGATTTCAGCCTGGCCAAATACTAGCGCTCCGGAGAGCTGTCTCGCAGACAATAATGTCCCGGCATAGAAATTTGTCCTGCAATGTTCCCTCCTCTTTTCCCACACTGTGTTGCTCTGATGAATGCCTTGAGCATGGAACGACTTAAGCCAGCAAGTATTCCTCGCCGGCCACCTCTCGCCGTGCAAGAGGTACGCCGTGGACCCTGTGAACGCTGCCAAGCAAAAAGCAGAGCCGTGACCATAAAAGCGAGGAGAGAGCATGCACGAAGCACACTAGTTCTGTCTAGTGCTTTCCGTGCAGAGAGGCGGCAAAGCTGAATGCCGTGTCCGAGCTTGACAACTCGCTGGAGCACAGAAAGCCAAGAATGAAGAGGCGGAACACAGCCTTGGTTTCAGCAGCTTCCGGGACTGCAAAAGTACACCAATAGCTCTGTCAAAGCAGAACTCGGCTGCGAATGCTCTCGCAGCTTGGGAAAGTTAGGCGCAGCTGTTGACCAGCTCTGCCCGTGGCCACAGGCTGCTTCTTCCACCTTTCACTGGGGCAGAGCTTTTGCGGAACAGAGACGGCATTCTTCAAGTGCGTGTTCTCCAAGGAGCTGTGAAACAGAGCCTAGCACGCTGTCTCGCTGATACTGGCTTTCGGCAAGCAAGCGTGCCGCACCGCCTACATTCTGCACTCTGGCAGCCTAGTTGCCAGCTTTCGACAGGTGCTGTCCTAGCAAGGAAGCTCAGGCAGTCAAAGCCGGTGCAGGGCGGCACCTTTCTGCTTTGCCCGCCTAAGCGGCGTCACACTCCCAAGGATACTGTGTCCTTTCCCTCTGCACTGCGTCTGCCGACGTGCTCTCTGCATCTCGGAGCATAACGGCAAAGGACAACGTTTTGCACGGCAGGGTAGAAATGGCATTGCTAGCAGGAAAGCTAGATGCCTTGGAACTGCCCGCTTACCCCTTGCCACTCACTTCAGGCTCGTACGCTGAGCAGAACAGCCTGTTGTTCCTGAAGCTTCGCTGGCTGTCGTTCGTGCCCAGACGCCATTTCCTTCCCAAGGAGGCGAAGCGCCCTCTACTTCTCGCACCGAGCGCGCTGCTCCTGGCTTTCGCTTCTGCCGCAACGAGCTCGCTACGCGCACTTTTCTTCTCAACCCTGGGTGCCCTTGCCTTCTGCCTTTCTTGTCTCGTGAATGGAGACGGAAAGCTTCTCGGCTAGAACTCGCCTAGAACAACTGCGGCTGCACATTGAGCTGGCCCGGAACGCCCTGCTGAAACTTGCCTTCTGGCACCACATTCACGGGGCAGCCGTCTTTCTTCGGCCACCTGCCAAGCGGCCCCATATCGCCGCGCTCGTTTGCACTCCGCTTGTCAGATTGGCTTCCCGTGGCGCTGATTTCAGCCTGGCCAAATACTAGCGCTCCGGAGAGCTGTCTCGCAGACAATAATGTCCCGGCATAGAAATTTGTCCTGCAATGTTCCCTCCTCTTTTCCCACACTGTGTTGCTCTGATGAATGCCTTGAGCATGGAACGACTTAAGCCAGCAAGTATTCCTCGCCGGCCACCTCTCGCCGTGCAAGAGGTACGCCGTGGACCCTGTGAACGCTGCCAAGCAAAAAGCAGAGCCGTGACCATAAAAGCGAGGAGAGAGCATGCACGAAGCACACTAGTTCTGTCTAGTGCTTTCCGTGCAGAGAGGCGGCAAAGCTGAATGCCGTGTCCGAGCTTGACAACTCGCTGGAGCACAGAAAGCCAAGAATGAAGAGGCGGAACACAGCCTTGGTTTCAGCAGCTTCCGGGACTGCAAAAGTTCACCAATAGCTCTGTCAAAGCAGAACTCGGCTGCGAATGCTCTCGCAGCTTGGGAAAGTTAGGCGCAGCTGTTGACCAGCTCTGCCCGTGGCCACAGGCTGCTTCTTCCACCTTTCACTGGGGCAGAGCTTTTGCGGAACAGAGACGGCATTCTTCAAGTGCGTGTTCTCCAAGGAGCTGTGAAACAGAGCCTAGCACGCTGTCTCGCTGATACTGGCTTTCGGCAAGCAAGCGTGCCGCACCGCCTACATTCTGCACTCTGGCAGCCTAGTTGCCAGCTTTCGACAGGTGCTGTCCTAGCAAGGAAGCTCAGGCAGTCAAAGCCGGTGCAGGGCGGCACCTTTCTGCTTTGCCCGCCTAAGCGGCGTCACACTCCCAAGGATACTGTGTCCTTTCCCTCTGCACTGCGTCTGCCGACGTGCTCTCTGCATCTCGGAGCATAACGGCAAAGGACAACGTTTTGCACGGCAGGGTAGAAATGGCATTGCTAGCAGGAAAGCTAGATGCCTTGGAACTGCCCGCTTACCCCTTGCCACTCACTTCAGGCTCGTACGCTGAGCAGAACAGCCTGTTGTTCCTGAAGCTTCGCTGGCTGTCGTTCGTGCCCAGACGCGATTTCCTTCCCAAGGAGGCGAAGCGCCCTCTACTTCTCGCACCGAGCGCGCTGCTCCTGGCTTTCGCTTCTGCCGCAACGAGCTCGCTACGCGCACTTTTCTTCTCAACCCTGGGTGCCCTTGCCTTCTGCCTTTCTTGTCTCGTGAATGGAGACGGAAAGCTTCTCGGCTAGAACTCGCCTAGAACAACTGCGGCTGCACATTGAGCTGGCCCGGAACGCCCTGCTGAAACTTGCCTTCTGGCACCACATTCACGGGGCAGCCGTCTTTCTTCGGCCACCTGCCAAGCGGCCCCATATCGCCGCGCTCGTTTGCACTCCGCTTGTCAGATTGGCTTCCCGTGGCGCTGATTTCAGCCTGGCCAAATACTAGCGCTCCGGAGAGCTGTCTCGCAGACAATAATGTCCCGGCATAGAAATTTGTCCTGCAATGTTCCCTCCTCTTTTCCCACACTGTGTTGCTCTGATGAATGCCTTGAGCATGGAACGACTTAAGCCAGCAAGTATTCCTCGCCGGCCACCTCTCGCCGTGCAAGAGGTACGCCGTGGACCCTGTGAACGCTGCCAAGCAAAAAGCAGAGCCGTGACCATAAAAGCGAGGAGAGAGCATGCACGAAGCACACTAGTTCTGTCTAGTGCTTTCCGTGCAGAGAGGCGGCAAAGCTGAATGCCGTGTCCGAGCTTGACAACTCGCTGGAGCACAGAAAGCCAAGAATGAAGAGGCGGAACACAGCCTTGGTTTCAGCAGCTTCCGGGACCGCAAAAGTTCACCAATAGCTCTGTCAAAGCAGAACTCGGCTGCGAATGCTCTCGCAGCTTGGGAAAGTTAGGCGCAGCTGTTGACCAGCTCTGCCCGTGGCCACAGGCTGCTTCTTCCACCTTTCACTGGGGCAGAGCTTTTGCGGAACAGAGACGGCATTCTTCAAGTGCGTGTTCTCCAAGGAGCTGTGAAACAGAGCCTAGCACGCTGTCTCGCTGATACTGGCTTTCGGCAAGCAAGCGTGCCGCACCGCCTACATTCTGCACTCTGGCAGCCTAGTTGCCAGCTTTCGACAGGTGCTGTCCTAGCAAGGAAGCTCAGGCAGTCAAAGCCGGTGCAGGGCGGCACCTTTCTGCTTTGCCCGCCTAAGCGGCGTCACACTCCCAAGGATACTGTGTCCTTTCCCTCTGCACTGCGTCTGCCGACGTGCTCTCTGCATCTCGGAGCATAACGGCAAAGGACAACGTTTTGCACGGCAGGGTAGAAATGGCATTGCTAGCAGGAAAGCTAGATGCCTTGGAATTGCCCGCTTACCCCTTGCCACTCACTTCAGGCTCGTACGCTGAGCAGAACAGCCTGTTGTTCCTGAAGCTTCGCTGGCTGTCGTTCGTGCCCAGACGCGATTTCCTTCCCAAGGAGGCGAAGCGCCCTCTACTTCTCGCACCGAGCGCGCTGCTCCTGGCTTTCGCCTCTGCCGCAACGAGCTCGCTACGCGCACTTTTCTTCTCAACCCTGGGTGCCCTTGCCTTCTGCCTTTCTTGTCTCGTGAATGGAGACGGAAAGCTTCTCGGCTAGAACTCGCCTAGAACAACTGCGGCTGCACATTGAGCTGGCCCGGAACGCCCTGCTGAAACTTGCCTTCTGGCACCACATTCACGGGGCAGCCGTCTTTCTTCGGCCACCTGCCAAGCGGCCCCATATCGCCGCGCTCGTTTGCACTCCGCTTGTCAGATTGGCTTACCGTGGCGCTGATTTCAGCCTGGCCAAATACTAGCGCTCCGGAGAGCTGTCTCGCAGACAATAATGTCCCGGCATAGAAATTTGTCCTGCAATGTTCCCTCCTCTTTTCCCACACTGTGTTGCTCTGATGAATGCCTTGAGCATGGAACGACTTAAGCCAGCAAGTATTCCTCGCCGGCCACCTCTCGCCGTGCAAGAGGTACGCCGTGGACCCTGTGAACGCTGCCAAGCAAAAAGCAGAGCCGTGACCATAAAAGCGAGGAGAGAGCATGCACGAAGCACACTAGTTCTGTCTAGTGCTTTCCGTGCAGAGAGGCGGCAAAGCTGAATGCCGTGTCCGAGCTTGACAACTCGCTGGAGCACAGAAAGCCAAGAATGAAGAGGCGGAACACAGCCTTGGTTTCAGCAGCTTCCGGGACCGCAAAAGTTCACCAATAGCTCTGTCAAAGCAGAACTCGGCTGCGAATGCTCTCGCAGCTTGGGAAAGTTAGGCGCAGCTGTTGACCAGCTCTGCCCGTGGCCACAGGCTGCTTCTTCCACCTTTCACTGGGGCAGAGCTTTTGCGGAACAGAGACGGCATTCTTCAAGTGCGTGTTCTCCAAGGAGCTGTGAAACAGAGCCTAGCACGCTGTCTCGCTGATACTGGCTTTCGGCAAGCAAGCGTGCCGCACCGCCTACATTCTGCACTCTGGCAGCCTAGTTGCCAGCTTTCGACAGGTGCTGTCCTAGCAAGGAAGCTCAGGCAGTCAAAGCCGGTGCAGGGCGGCACCTTTCTGCTTTGCCCGCCTAAGCGGCGTCACACTCCCAAGGATACTGTGTCCTTTCCCTCTGCACTGCGTCTGCCGACGTGCTCTCTGCATCTCGGAGCATAACGGCAAAGGACAACGTTTTGCACGGCAGGGTAGAAATGGCATTGCTAGCAGGAAAGCTAGATGCCTTGGAACTGCCCACTTACCCCTTGCCACTCACTTCAGGCTCGTACGCTGAGCAGAACAGCCTGTTGTTCCTGAAGCTTCGCTGGCTGTCGTTCGTGCCCAGACGCGATTTCCTTCCCAAGGAGGCGAAGCGCCCTCTACTTCTCGCACCGAGCGCGCTGCTCCTGGCTTTCGCCTCTGCCGCAACGAGCTCGCTACGCGCACTTTTCTTCTCAACCCTGGGTGCCCTTGCCTTCTGCCTTTCTTGTCTCGTGAATGGAGACGGAAAGCTTCTCGGCTAGAACTCGCCTAGAACAACTGCGGCTGCACATTGAGCTGGCCCGGAACGCCCTGCTGAAACTTGCCTTCTGGCACCACATTCACGGGGCAGCCGTCTTTCTTCGGCCACCTGCCAAGCGGCCCCATATCGCCGCGCTCGTTTGCACTCCGCTTGTCAGATTGGCTTCCCGTGGCGCTGATTTCAGCCTGGCCAAATACTAGCGCTCCGGAGAGCTGTCTCGCAGACAATAATGTCCCGGCATAGAAATTTGTCCTGCAATGTTCCCTCCTCTTTTCCCACACTGTGTTGCTCTGATGAATGCCTTGAGCATGGAACGACTTAAGCCAGCAAGTATTCCTCACCGGCCACCTCTCGCCGTGCAAGAGGTACGCCGTGGACCCTGTGAACGCTGCCAAGCAAAAAGCAGAGCCGTGACCATAAAAGCGAGGAGAGAGCATGCACGAAGCACACTAGTTCTGTCTAGTGCTTTCCGTGCAGAGAGGCGGCAAAGCTGAATGCCGTGTCCGAGCTTGACAACTCGCTGGAGCACAGAAAGCCAAGAATGAAGAGGCGGAACACAGCCTTGGTTTCAGCAGCTTCCGGGACCGCAAAAGTTCACCAATAGCTCTGTCAAAGCAGAACTCGGCTGCGAATGCTCTCGCAGCTTGGGAAAGTTAGGCGCAGCTGTTGACCAGCTCTGCCCGTGGCCACAGGCTGCTTCTTCCACCTTTCACTGGGGCAGAGCTTTTGCGGAACAGAGACGGCATTCTTCAAGTGCGTGTTCTCCAAGGAGCTGTGAAACAGAGCCTAGCACGCTGTCTCGCTGATACTGGCTTTCGGCAAGCAAGCGTGCCGCACCGCCTACATTCTGCACTCTGGCAGCCTAGTTGCCAGCTTTCGACAGGTGCTGTCCTAGCAAGGAAGCTCAGGCAGTCAAAGCCGGTGCAGGGCGGCACCTTTCTGCTTTGCCCGCCTAAGCGGCGTCACACTCCCAAGGATACTGTGTCCTTTCCCTCTGCACTGCGTCTGCCGACGTGCTCTCTGCATCTCGGAGCATAACGGCAAAGGACAACGTTTTGCACGGCAGGGTAGAAATGGCATTGCTAGCAGGAAAGCTAGATGCCTTGGAACTGCCCGCTTACCCCTTGCCACTCACTTCAGGCTCGTACGCTGAGCAGAACAGCCTGTTGTTCCTGAAGCTTCGCTGGCTGTCGTTCGTGCCCAGACGCGATTTCCTTCCCAAGGAGGCGAAGCGCCCTCTACTTCTCGCACCGAGCGCGCTGCTCCTGGCTTTCGCCTCTGCCGCAACGAGCTCGCTACGCGCACTTTTCTTCTCAACCCTGGGTGCCCTTGCCTTCTGCCTTTCTTGTCTCGTGAATGGAGACGGAAAGCTTCTCGGCTAGAACTCGCCTAGAACAACTGCGGCTGCACATTGAGCTGGCCCGGAACGCCCTGCTGAAACTTGCCTTCTGGCACCACATTCACGGGGCAGCCGTCTTTCTTCGGCCACCTGCCAAGCGGCCCCATATCGCCGCGCTCGTTTGCACTCCGCTTGTCAGATTGGCTTACCGTGGCGCTGATTTCAGCCTGGCCAAATACTAGCGCTCCGGAGAGCTGTCTCGCAGACAATAATGTCCCGGCATAGAAATTTGTCCTGCAATGTTCCCTCCTCTTTTCCCACACTGTGTTGCTCTGATGAATGCCTTGAGCATGGAACGACTTAAGCCAGCAAGTATTCCTCGCCGGCCACCTCTCGCCGTGCAAGAGGTACGCCGTGGACCCTGTGAACGCTGCCAAGCAAAAAGCAGAGCCGTGACCATAAAAGCGAGGAGAGAGCATGCACGAAGCACACTAGTTCTGTCTAGTGCTTTCCGTGCAGAGAGGCGGCAAAGCTGAATGCCGTGTCCGAGCTTGACAACTCGCTGGAGCACAGAAAGCCAAGAATGAAGAGGCGGAACACAGCCTTGGTTTCAGCAGCTTCCGGGACCGCAAAAGTTCACCAATAGCTCTGTCAAAGCAGAACTCGGCTGCGAATGCTCTCGCAGCTTGGGAAAGTTAGGCGCAGCTGTTGACCAGCTCTGCCCGTGGCCACAGGCTGCTTCTTCCACCTTTCACTGGGGCAGAGCTTTTGCGGAACAGAGACGGCATTCTTCAAGTGCGTGTTCTCCAAGGAGCTGTGAAACAGAGCCTAGCACGCTGTCTCGCTGATACTGGCTTTCGGCAAGCAAGCGTGCCGCACCGCCTACATTCTGCACTCTGGCAGCCTAGTTGCCAGCTTTCGACAGGTGCTGTCCTAGCAAGGAAGCTCAGGCAGTCAAAGCCGGTGCAGGGCGGCACCTTTCTGCTTTGCCCGCCTAAGCGGCGTCACACTCCCAAGGATACTGTGTCCTTTCCCTCTGCACTGCGTCTGCCGACGTGCTCTCTGCATCTCGGAGCATAACGGCAAAGGACAACGTTTTGCACGGCAGGGTAGAAATGGCATTGCTAGCAGGAAAGCTAGATGCCTTGGAACTGCCCACTTACCCCTTGCCACTCACTTCAGGCTCGTACGCTGAGCAGAACAGCCTGTTGTTCCTGAAGCTTCGCTGGCTGTCGTTCGTGCCCAGACGCGATTTCCTTCCCAAGGAGGCGAAGCGCCCTCTACTTCTCGCACCGAGCGCGCTGCTCCTGGCTTTCGCCTCTGCCGCAACGAGCTCGCTACGCGCACTTTTCTTCTCAACCCTGGGTGCCCTTGCCTTCTGCCTTTCTTGTCTCGTGAATGGAGACGGAAAGCTTCTCGGCTAGAACTCGCCTAGAACAACTGCGGCTGCACATTGAGCTGGCCCGGAACGCCCTGCTGAAACTTGCCTTCTGGCACCACATTCACGGGGCAGCCGTCTTTCTTCGGCCACCTGCCAAGCGGCCCCATATCGCCGCGCTCGTTTGCACTCCGCTTGTCAGATTGGCTTCCCGTGGCGCTGATTTCAGCCTGGCCAAATACTAGCGCTCCGGAGAGCTGTCTCGCAGACAATAATGTCCCGGCATAGAAATTTGTCCTGCAATGTTCCCTCCTCTTTTCCCACACTGTGTTGCTCTGATGAATGCCTTGAGCATGGAACGACTTAAGCCAGCAAGTATTCCTCGCCGGCCACCTCTCGCCGTGCAAGAGGTACGCCGTGGACCCTGTGAACGCTGCCAAGCAAAAAGCAGAGCCGTGACCATAAAAGCGAGGAGAGAGCATGCACGAAGCACACTAGTTCTGTCTAGTGCTTTCCGTGCAGAGAGGCGGCAAAGCTGAATGCCGTGTCCGAGCTTGACAACTCGCTGGAGCACAGAAAGCCAAGAATGAAGAGGCGGAACACAGCCTTGGTTTCAGCAGCTTCCGGGACCGCAAAAGTTCACCAATAGCTCTGTCAAAGCAGAACTCGGCTGCGAATGCTCTCGCAGCTTGGGAAAGTTAGGCGCAGCTGTTGACCAGCTCTGCCCGTGGCCACAGGCTGCTTCTTCCACCTTTCACTGGGGCAGAGCTTTTGCGGAACAGAGACGGCATTCTTCAAGTGCGTGTTCTCCAAGGAGCTGTGAAACAGAGCCTAGCACGCTGTCTCGCTGATACTGGCTTTCGGCAAGCAAGCGTGCCGCACCGCCTACATTCTGCACTCTGGCAGCCTAGTTGCCAGCTTTCGACAGGTGCTGTCCTAGCAAGGAAGCTCAGGCAGTCAAAGCCGGTGCAGGGCGGCACCTTTCTGCTTTGCCCGCCTAAGCGGCGTCACACTCCCAAGGATACTGTGTCCTTTCCCTCTGCACTGCGTCTGCCGACGTGCTCTCTGCATCTCGGAGCATAACGGCAAAGGACAACGTTTTGCACGGCAGGGTAGAAATGGCATTGCTAGCAGGAAAGCTAGATGCCTTGGAACTGCCCGCTTACCCCTTGCCACTCACTTCAGGCTCGTACGCTGAGCAGAACAGCCTGTTGTTCCTGAAGCTTCGCTGGCTGTCGTTCGTGCCCAGACGCGATTTCCTTCCCAAGGAGGCGAAGCGCCCTCTACTTCTCGCACCGAGCGCGCTGCTCCTGGCTTTCGCTTCTGCCGCAACGAGCTCGCTACGCGCACTTTTCTTCTCAACCCTGGGTGCCCTTGCCTTCTGCCTTTCTTGTCTCGTGAATGGAGACGGAAAGCTTCTCGGCTAGAACTCGCCTAGAACAACTGCGGCTGCACATTGAGCTGGCCCGGAACGCCCTGCTGAAACTTGCCTTCTGGCACCACATTCACGGGGCAGCCGTCTTTCTTCGGCCACCTGCCAAGCGGCCCCATATCGCCGCGCTCGTTTGCACTCCGCTTGTCAGATTGGCTTCCCGTGGCGCTGATTTCAGCCTGGCCAAATACTAGCGCTCCGGAGAGCTGTCTCGCAGACAATAATGTCCCGGCATAGAAATTTGTCCTGCAATGTTCCCTCCTCTTTTCCCACACTGTGTTGCTCTGATGAATGCCTTGAGCATGGAACGACTTAAGGCAGCAAGTATTCCTCGCCGGCCACCTCTCGCTGTGCAAGAGGTACGCCGTGGACCCTGTGAACGCTGCCAAGCAAAAAGCAGAGCCGTGACCATAAAAGCGAGGAGAGAGCATGCACGAAGCACACTAGTTCTGTCTAGTGCTTTCCGTGCAGAGAGGCGGCAAAGCTGAATGCCGTGTCCGAGCTTGACAACTCGCTGGAGCACAGAAAGCCAAGAATGAAGAGGCGGAACACAGCCTTGGTTTCAGCAGCTTCCGGGACTGCAAAAGTTCACCAATAGCTCTGTCAAAGCAGAACTCGGCTGCGAATGCTCTCGCAGCTTGGGAAAGTTAGGCGCAGCTGTTGACCAGCTCTGCCCGTGGCCACAGGCTGCTTCTTCCACCTTTCACTGGGGCAGAGCTTTTGCGGAACAGAGACGGCATTCTTCAAGTGCGTGTTCTCCAAGGAGCTGTGAAACAGAGCCTAGCACGCTGTCTCGCTGATACTGGCTTTCGGCAAGCAAGCGTGCCGCACCGCCTACATTCTGCACTCTGGCAGCCTAGTTGCCAGCTTTCGACAGGTGCTGTCCTAGCAAGGAAGCTCAGGCAGTCAAAGCCGGTGCAGGGCGGCACCTTTCTGCTTTGCCCGCCTAAGCGGCGTCACACTCCCAAGGATACTGTGTCCTTTCCCTCTGCACTGCGTCTGCCGACGTGCTCTCTGCATCTCGGAGCATAACGGCAAAGGACAACGTTTTGCACGGCAGGGTAGAAATGGCATTGCTAGCAGGAAAGCTAGATGCCTTGGAACTGCCCGCTTACCCCTTGCCACTCACTTCAGGCTCGTACGCTGAGCAGAACAGCCTGTTGTTCCTGAAGCTTCGCTGGCTGTCGTTCGTGCCCAGACGCGATTTCCTTCCCAAGGAGGCGAAGCGCCCTCTACTTCTCGCACCGAGCGCGCTGCTCCTGGCTTTCGCTTCTGCCGCAACGAGCTCGCTACGCGCACTTTTCTTCTCAACCCTGGGTGCCCTTGCCTTCTGCCTTTCTTGTCTCGTGAATGGAGACGGAAAGCTTCTCGGCTAGAACTCGCCTAGAACAACTGCGGCTGCACATTGAGCTGGCCCGGAACGCCCTGCTGAAACTTGCCTTCTGGCACCACATTCACGGGGCAGCCGTCTTTCTTCGGCCACCTGCCAAGCGGCCCCATATCGCCGCGCTCGTTTGCACTCCGCTTGTCAGATTGGCTTCCCGTGGCGCTGATTTCAGCCTGGCCAAATACTAGCGCTCCGGAGAGCTGTCTCGCAGACAATAATGTCCCGGCATAGAAATTTGTCCTGCAATGTTCCCTCCTCTTTTCCCACACTGTGTTGCTCTGATGAATGCCTTGAGCATGGAACGACTTAAGCCAGCAAGTATTCCTCGCCGGCCACCTCTCGCCGTGCAAGAGGTACGCCGTGGACCCTGTGAACGCTGCCAAGCAAAAAGCAGAGCCGTGACCATAAAAGCGAGGAGAGAGCATGCACGAAGCACACTAGTTCTGTCTAGTGCTTTCCGTGCAGAGAGGCGGCAAAGCTGAATGCCGTGTCCGAGCTTGACAACTCGCTGGAGCACAGAAAGCCAAGAATGAAGAGGCGGAACACAGCCTTGGTTTCAGCAGCTTCCGGGACCGCAAAAGTTCACCAATAGCTCTGTCAAAGCAGAACTCGGCTGCGAATGCTCTCGCAGCTTGGGAAAGTTAGGCGCAGCTGTTGACCAGCTCTGCCCGTGGCCACAGGCTGCTTCTTCCACCTTTCACTGGGGCAGAGCTTTTGCGGAACAGAGACGGCATTCTTCAAGTGCGTGTTCTCCAAGGAGCTGTGAAACAGAGCCTAGCACGCTGTCTCGCTGATACTGGCTTTCGGCAAGCAAGCGTGCCGCACCGCCTACATTCTGCACTCTGGCAGCCTAGTTGCCAGCTTTCGACAGGTGCTGTCCTAGCAAGGAAGCTCAGGCAGTCAAAGCCGGTGCAGGGCGGCACCTTTCTGCTTTGCCCGCCTAAGCGGCGTCACACTCCCAAGGATACTGTGTCCTTTCCCTCTGCACTGCGTCTGCCGACGTGCTCTCTGCATCTCGGAGCATAACGGCAAAGGACAACGTTTTGCACGGCAGGGTAGAAATGGCATTGCTAGCAGGAAAGCTAGATGCCTTGGAACTGCCCGCTTACCCCTTGCCACTCACTTCAGGCTCGTACGCTGAGCAGAACAGCCTGTTGTTCCTGAAGCTTCGCTGGCTGTCGTTCGTGCCCAGACGCGATTTCCTTCCCAAGGAGGCGAAGCGCCCTCTACTTCTCGCACCGAGCGCGCTGCTCCTGGCTTTCGCTTCTGCCGCAACGAGCTCGCTACCCGCACTTTTCTTCTCAACCCTGGGTGCCCTTGCCTTCTGCCTTTCTTGTCTCGTGAATGGAGACGGAAAGCTTCTCGGCTAGAACTCGCCTAGAACAACTGCGGCTGCACATTGAGCTGGCCCGGAACGCCCTGCTGAAACTTGCCTTCTGGCACCACATTCACGGGGCAGCCGTCTTTCTTCGGCCACCTGCCAAGCGGCCCCATATCGCCGCGCTCGTTGCACTCCGCTTGTCAGATTGGCTTCCCGTGGCGCTGATTTCAGCCTGGCCAAATACTAGCGCTCCGGAGAGCTATCTCGCAGACAATAATGTCCCGGCATAGAAATTTGTCCTGCAATGTTCCCTCCTCTTTTCCCACACTGTGTTGCTCTGATGAATGCCTTGAGCATGGAACGACTTAAGCCAGCAAGTATTCCTCACCGGCCACCTCTCGCCGTGCAAGAGGTACGCCGTGGACCCTGTGAACGCTGCCAAGCAAAAAGCAGAGCCGTGACCATAAAAGCGAGGAGAGAGCATGCACGAAGCACACTAGTTCTGTCTAGTGCTTTCCGTGCAGAGAGGCGGCAAAGCTGAATGCCGTGTCCGAGCTTGACAACTCGCTGGAGCACAGAAAGCCAAGAATGAAGAGGCGGAACACAGCCTTGGTTTCAGCAGCTTCCGGGACTGCAAAAGTTCACCAATAGCTCTGTCAAAGCAGAACTCGGCTGCGAATGCTCTCGCAGCTTGGGAAAGTTAGGCGCAGCTGTTGACCAGCTCTGCCCGTGGCCACAGGCTGCTTCTTCCACCTTTCACTGGGGCAGAGCTTTTGCGGAACAGAGACGGCATTCTTCAAGTGCGTGTTCTCCAAGGAGCTGTGAAACAGAACCTAGCACGCTGTCTCGCTGATACTGGCTTTCGGCAAGCAAGCGTGCCGCACCGCCTACATTCTGCACTCTGGCAGCCTAGTTGCCAGCTTTCGACAGGTGCTGTCCTAGCAAGGAAGCTCAGGCAGTCAAAGCCGGTGCAGGGCGGCACCTTTCTGCTTTGCCCGCCTAAGCGGCGTCACACTCCCAAGGATACTGTGTCCTTTCCCTCTGCACTGCGTCTGCCGACGTGCTCTCTGCATCTCGGAGCATAACGGCAAAGGACAACGTTTTGCACGGCAGGGTAGAAATGGCATTGCTAGCAGGAAAGCTAGATGCCTTGGAACTGCCCGCTTACCCCTTGCCACTCACTTCAGGCTCGTACGCTGAGCAGAACAGCCTGTTGTTCCTGAAGCTTCGCTGGCTGTCGTTCGTGCCCAGACGCGATTTCCTTCCCAAGGAGGCGAAGCGCCCTCTACTTCTCGCACCGAGCGCGCTGCTCCTGGCTTTCGCCTCTGCCGCAACGAGCTCGCTACGCGCACTTTTCTTCTCAACCCTGGGTGCCCTTGCCTTCTGCCTTTCTTGTCTCGTGAATGGAGACGGAAAGCTTCTCGGCTAGAACTCGCCTAGAACAACTGCGGCTGCACATTGAGCTGGCCCGGAACGCCCTGCTGAAACTTGCCTTCTGGCACCACATTCACGGGGCAGCCGTCTTTCTTCGGCCACCTGCCAAGCGGCCCCATATCGCCGCGCTCGTTTGCACTCCGCTTGTCAGATTGGCTTACCGTGGCGCTGATTTCAGCCTGGCCAAATACTAGCGCTCCGGAGAGCTGTCTCGCAGACAATAATGTCCCGGCATAGAAATTTGTCCTGCAATGTTCCCTCCTCTTTTCCCACACTGTGTTGCTCTGATGAATGCCTTGAGCATGGAACGACTTAAGCCAGCAAGTATTCCTCGCCGGCCACCTCTCGCCGTGCAAGAGGTACGCCGTGGACCCTGTGAACGCTGCCAAGCAAAAAGCAGAGCCGTGACCATAAAAGCGAGGAGAGAGCATGCACGAAGCACACTAGTTCTGTCTAGTGCTTTCCGTGCAGAGAGGCGGCAAAGCTGAATGCCGTGTCCGAGCTTGACAACTCGCTGGAGCACAGAAAGCCAAGAATGAAGAGGCGGAACACAGCCTTGGTTTCAGCAGCTTCCGGGACCGCAAAAGTTCACCAATAGCTCTGTCAAAGCAGAACTCGGCTGCGAATGCTCTCGCAGCTTGGGAAAGTTAGGCGCAGCTGTTGACCAGCTCTGCCCGTGGCCACAGGCTGCTTCTTCCACCTTTCACTGGGGCAGAGCTTTTGCGGAACAGAGACGGCATTCTTCAAGTGCGTGTTCTCCAAGGAGCTGTGAAACAGAGCCTAGCACGCTGTCTCGCTGATACTGGCTTTCGGCAAGCAAGCGTGCCGCACCGCCTACATTCTGCACTCTGGCAGCCTAGTTGCCAGCTTTCGACAGGTGCTGTCCTAGCAAGGAAGCTCAGGCAGTCAAAGCCGGTGCAGGGCGGCACCTTTCTGCTTTGCCCGCCTAAGCGGCGTCACACTCCCAAGGATACTGTGTCCTTTCCCTCTGCACTGCGTCTGCCGACGTGCTCTCTGCATCTCGGAGCATAACGGCAAAGGACAACGTTTTGCACGGCAGGGTAGAAATGGCATTGCTAGCAGGAAAGCTAGATGCCTTGGAACTGCCCACTTACCCCTTGCCACTCACTTCAGGCTCGTACGCTGAGCAGAACAGCCTGTTGTTCCTGAAGCTTCGCTGGCTGTCGTTCGTGCCCAGACGCGATTTCCTTCCCAAGGAGGCGAAGCGCCCTCTACTTCTCGCACCGAGCGCGCTGCTCCTGGCTTTCGCCTCTGCCGCAACGAGCTCGCTACGCGCACTTTTCTTCTCAACCCTGGGTGCCCTTGCCTTCTGCCTTTCTTGTCTCGTGAATGGAGACGGAAAGCTTCTCGGCTAGAACTCGCCTAGAACAACTGCGGCTGCACATTGAGCTGGCCCGGAACGCCCTGCTGAAACTTGCCTTCTGGCACCACATTCACGGGGCAGCCGTCTTTCTTCGGCCACCTGCCAAGCGGCCCCATATCGCCGCGCTCGTTTGCACTCCGCTTGTCAGATTGGCTTCCCGTGGCGCTGATTTCAGCCTGGCCAAATACTAGCGCTCCGGAGAGCTGTCTCGCAGACAATAATGTCCCGGCATAGAAATTTGTCCTGCAATGTTCCCTCCTCTTTTCCCACACTGTGTTGCTCTGATGAATGCCTTGAGCATGGAACGACTTAAGCCAGCAAGTATTCCTCGCCGGCCACCTCTCGCCGTGCAAGAGGTACGCCGTGGACCCTGTGAACGCTGCCAAGCAAAAAGCAGAGCCGTGACCATAAAAGCGAGGAGAGAGCATGCACGAAGCACACTAGTTCTGTCTAGTGCTTTCCGTGCAGAGAGGCGGCAAAGCTGAATGCCGTGTCCGAGCTTGACAACTCGCTGGAGCACAGAAAGCCAAGAATGAAGAGGCGGAACACAGCCTTGGTTTCAGCAGCTTCCGGGACCGCAAAAGTTCACCAATAGCTCTGTCAAAGCAGAACTCGGCTGCGAATGCTCTCGCAGCTTGGGAAAGTTAGGCGCAGCTGTTGACCAGCTCTGCCCGTGGCCACAGGCTGCTTCTTCCACCTTTCACTGGGGCAGAGCTTTTGCGGAACAGAGACGGCATTCTTCAAGTGCGTGTTCTCCAAGGAGCTGTGAAACAGAGCCTAGCACGCTGTCTCGCTGATACTGGCTTTCGGCAAGCAAGCGTGCCGCACCGCCTACATTCTGCACTCTGGCAGCCTAGTTGCCAGCTTTCGACAGGTGCTGTCCTAGCAAGGAAGCTCAGGCAGTCAAAGCCGGTGCAGGGCGGCACCTTTCTGCTTTGCCCGCCTAAGCGGCGTCACACTCCCAAGGATACTGTGTCCTTTCCCTCTGCACTGCGTCTGCCGACGTGCTCTCTGCATCTCGGAGCATAACGGCAAAGGACAACGTTTTGCACGGCAGGGTAGAAATGGCATTGCTAGCAGGAAAGCTAGATGCCTTGGAACTGCCCGCTTACCCCTTGCCACTCACTTCAGGCTCGTACGCTGAGCAGAACAGCCTGTTGTTCCTGAAGCTTCGCTGGCTGTCGTTCGTGCCCAGACGCGATTTCCTTCCCAAGGAGGCGAAGCGCCCTCTACTTCTCGCACCGAGCGCGCTGCTCCTGGCTTTCGCTTCTGCCGCAACGAGCTCGCTACGCGCACTTTTCTTCTCAACCCTGGGTGCCCTTGCCTTCTGCCTTTCTTGTCTCGTGAATGGAGACGGAAAGCTTCTCGGCTAGAACTCGCCTAGAACAACTGCGGCTGCACATTGAGCTGGCCCGGAACGCCCTGCTGAAACTTGCCTTCTGGCACCACATTCACGGGGCAGCCGTCTTTCTTCGGCCACCTGCCAAGCGGCCCCATATCGCCGCGCTCGTTTGCACTCCGCTTGTCAGATTGGCTTCCCGTGGCGCTGATTTCAGCCTGGCCAAATACTAGCGCTCCGGAGAGCTGTCTCGCAGACAATAATGTCCCGGCATAGAAATTTGTCCTGCAATGTTCCCTCCTCTTTTCCCACACTGTGTTGCTCTGATGAATGCCTTGAGCATGGAACGACTTAAGGCAGCAAGTATTCCTCGCCGGCCACCTCTCGCTGTGCAAGAGGTACGCCGTGGACCCTGTGAACGCTGCCAAGCAAAAAGCAGAGCCGTGACCATAAAAGCGAGGAGAGAGCATGCACGAAGCACACTAGTTCTGTCTAGTGCTTTCCGTGCAGAGAGGCGGCAAAGCTGAATGCCGTGTCCGAGCTTGACAACTCGCTGGAGCACAGAAAGCCAAGAATGAAGAGGCGGAACACAGCCTTGGTTTCAGCAGCTTCCGGGACTGCAAAAGTTCACCAATAGCTCTGTCAAAGCAGAACTCGGCTGCGAATGCTCTCGCAGCTTGGGAAAGTTAGGCGCAGCTGTTGACCAGCTCTGCCCGTGGCCACAGGCTGCTTCTTCCACCTTTCACTGGGGCAGAGCTTTTGCGGAACAGAGACGGCATTCTTCAAGTGCGTGTTCTCCAAGGAGCTGTGAAACAGAGCCTAGCACGCTGTCTCGCTGATACTGGCTTTCGGCAAGCAAGCGTGCCGCACCGCCTACATTCTGCACTCTGGCAGCCTAGTTGCCAGCTTTCGACAGGTGCTGTCCTAGCAAGGAAGCTCAGGCAGTCAAAGCCGGTGCAGGGCGGCACCTTTCTGCTTTGCCCGCCTAAGCGGCGTCACACTCCCAAGGATACTGTGTCCTTTCCCTCTGCACTGCGTCTGCCGACGTGCTCTCTGCATCTCGGAGCATAACGGCAAAGGACAACGTTTTGCACGGCAGGGTAGAAATGGCATTGCTAGCAGGAAAGCTAGATGCCTTGGAACTGCCCGCTTACCCCTTGCCACTCACTTCAGGCTCGTACGCTGAGCAGAACAGCCTGTTGTTCCTGAAGCTTCGCTGGCTGTCGTTCGTGCCCAGACGCGATTTCCTTCCCAAGGAGGCGAAGCGCCCTCTACTTCTCGCACCGAGCGCGCTGCTCCTGGCTTTCGCCTCTGCCGCAACGAGCTCGCTACGCGCACTTTTCTTCTCAACCCTGGGTGCCCTTGCCTTCTGCCTTTCTTGTCTCGTGAATGGAGACGGAAAGCTTCTCGGCTAGAACTCGCCTAGAACAACTGCGGCTGCACATTGAGCTGGCCCGGAACGCCCTGCTGAAACTTGCCTTCTGGCACCACATTCACGGGGCAGCCGTCTTTCTTCGGCCACCTGCCAAGCGGCCCCATATCGCCGCGCTCGTTTGCACTCCGCTTGTCAGATTGGCTTACCGTGGCGCTGATTTCAGCCTGGCCAAATACTAGCGCTCCGGAGAGCTGTCTCGCAGACAATAATGTCCCGGCATAGAAATTTGTCCTGCAATGTTCCCTCCTCTTTTCCCACACTGTGTTGCTCTGATGAATGCCTTGAGCATGGAACGACTTAAGCCAGCAAGTATTCCTCGCCGGCCACCTCTCGCCGTGCAAGAGGTACGCCGTGGACCCTGTGAACGCTGCCAAGCAAAAAGCAGAGCCGTGACCATAAAAGCGAGGAGAGAGCATGCACGAAGCACACTAGTTCTGTCTAGTGCTTTCCGTGCAGAGAGGCGGCAAAGCTGAATGCCGTGTCCGAGCTTGACAACTCGCTGGAGCACAGAAAGCCAAGAATGAAGAGGCGGAACACAGCCTTGGTTTCAGCAGCTTCCGGGACCGCAAAAGTTCACCAATAGCTCTGTCAAAGCAGAACTCGGCTGCGAATGCTCTCGCAGCTTGGGAAAGTTAGGCGCAGCTGTTGACCAGCTCTGCCCGTGGCCACAGGCTGCTTCTTCCACCTTTCACTGGGGCAGAGCTTTTGCGGAACAGAGACGGCATTCTTCAAGTGCGTGTTCTCCAAGGAGCTGTGAAACAGAGCCTAGCACGCTGTCTCGCTGATACTGGCTTTCGGCAAGCAAGCGTGCCGCACCGCCTACATTCTGCACTCTGGCAGCCTAGTTGCCAGCTTTCGACAGGTGCTGTCCTAGCAAGGAAGCTCAGGCAGTCAAAGCCGGTGCAGGGCGGCACCTTTCTGCTTTGCCCGCCTAAGCGGCGTCACACTCCCAAGGATACTGTGTCCTTTCCCTCTGCACTGCGTCTGCCGACGTGCTCTCTGCATCTCGGAGCATAACGGCAAAGGACAACGTTTTGCACGGCAGGGTAGAAATGGCATTGCTAGCAGGAAAGCTAGATGCCTTGGAACTGCCCACTTACCCCTTGCCACTCACTTCAGGCTCGTACGCTGAGCAGAACAGCCTGTTGTTCCTGAAGCTTCGCTGGCTGTCGTTCGTGCCCAGACGCGATTTCCTTCCCAAGGAGGCGAAGCGCCCTCTACTTCTCGCACCGAGCGCGCTGCTCCTGGCTTTCGCCTCTGCCGCAACGAGCTCGCTACGCGCACTTTTCTTCTCAACCCTGGGTGCCCTTGCCTTCTGCCTTTCTTGTCTCGTGAATGGAGACGGAAAGCTTCTCGGCTAGAACTCGCCTAGAACAACTGCGGCTGCACATTGAGCTGGCCCGGAACGCCCTGCTGAAACTTGCCTTCTGGCACCACATTCACGGGGCAGCCGTCTTTCTTCGGCCACCTGCCAAGCGGCCCCATATCGCCGCGCTCGTTTGCACTCCGCTTGTCAGATTGGCTTCCCGTGGCGCTGATTTCAGCCTGGCCAAATACTAGCGCTCCGGAGAGCTGTCTCGCAGACAATAATGTCCCGGCATAGAAATTTGTCCTGCAATGTTCCCTCCTCTTTTCCCACACTGTGTTGCTCTGATGAATGCCTTGAGCATGGAACGACTTAAGCCAGCAAGTATTCCTCGCCGGCCACCTCTCGCCGTGCAAGAGGTACGCCGTGGACCCTGTGAACGCTGCCAAGCAAAAAGCAGAGCCGTGACCATAAAAGCGAGGAGAGAGCATGCACGAAGCACACTAGTTCTGTCTAGTGCTTTCCGTGCAGAGAGGCGGCAAAGCTGAATGCCGTGTCCGAGCTTGACAACTCGCTGGAGCACAGAAAGCCAAGAATGAAGAGGCGGAACACAGCCTTGGTTTCAGCAGCTTCCGGGACCGCAAAAGTTCACCAATAGCTCTGTCAAAGCAGAACTCGGCTGCGAATGCTCTCGCAGCTTGGGAAAGTTAGGCGCAGCTGTTGACCAGCTCTGCCCGTGGCCACAGGCTGCTTCTTCCACCTTTCACTGGGGCAGAGCTTTTGCGGAACAGAGACGGCATTCTTCAAGTGCGTGTTCTCCAAGGAGCTGTGAAACAGAGCCTAGCACGCTGTCTCGCTGATACTGGCTTTCGGCAAGCAAGCGTGCCGCACCGCCTACATTCTGCACTCTGGCAGCCTAGTTGCCAGCTTTCGACAGGTGCTGTCCTAGCAAGGAAGCTCAGGCAGTCAAAGCCGGTGCAGGGCGGCACCTTTCTGCTTTGCCCGCCTAAGCGGCGTCACACTCCCAAGGATACTGTGTCCTTTCCCTCTGCACTGCGTCTGCCGACGTGCTCTCTGCATCTCGGAGCATAACGGCAAAGGACAACGTTTTGCACGGCAGGGTAGAAATGGCATTGCTAGCAGGAAAGCTAGATGCCTTGGAACTGCCCGCTTACCCCTTGCCACTCACTTCAGGCTCGTACGCTGAGCAGAACAGCCTGTTGTTCCTGAAGCTTCGCTGGCTGTCGTTCGTGCCCAGACGCGATTTCCTTCCCAAGGAGGCGAAGCGCCCTCTACTTCTCGCACCGAGCGCGCTGCTCCTGGCTTTCGCTTCTGCCGCAACGAGCTCGCTACGCGCACTTTTCTTCTCAACCCTGGGTGCCCTTGCCTTCTGCCTTTCTTGTCTCGTGAATGGAGACGGAAAGCTTCTCGGCTAGAACTCGCCTAGAACAACTGCGGCTGCACATTGAGCTGGCCCGGAACGCCCTGCTGAAACTTGCCTTCTGGCACCACATTCACGGGGCAGCCGTCTTTCTTCGGCCACCTGCCAAGCGGCCCCATATCGCCGCGCTCGTTTGCACTCCGCTTGTCAGATTGGCTTCCCGTGGCGCTGATTTCAGCCTGGCCAAATACTAGCGCTCCGGAGAGCTGTCTCGCAGACAATAATGTCCCGGCATAGAAATTTGTCCTGCAATGTTCCCTCCTCTTTTCCCACACTGTGTTGCTCTGATGAATGCCTTGAGCATGGAACGACTTAAGGCAGCAAGTATTCCTCGCCGGCCACCTCTCGCTGTGCAAGAGGTACGCCGTGGACCCTGTGAACGCTGCCAAGCAAAAAGCAGAGCCGTGACCATAAAAGCGAGGAGAGAGCATGCACGAAGCACACTAGTTCTGTCTAGTGCTTTCCGTGCAGAGAGGCGGCAAAGCTGAATGCCGTGTCCGAGCTTGACAACTCGCTGGAGCACAGAAAGCCAAGAATGAAGAGGCGGAACACAGCCTTGGTTTCAGCAGCTTCCGGGACTGCAAAAGTTCACCAATAGCTCTGTCAAAGCAGAACTCGGCTGCGAATGCTCTCGCAGCTTGGGAAAGTTAGGCGCAGCTGTTGACCAGCTCTGCCCGTGGCCACAGGCTGCTTCTTCCACCTTTCACTGGGGCAGAGCTTTTGCGGAACAGAGACGGCATTCTTCAAGTGCGTGTTCTCCAAGGAGCTGTGAAACAGAGCCTAGCACGCTGTCTCGCTGATACTGGCTTTCGGCAAGCAAGCGTGCCGCACCGCCTACATTCTGCACTCTGGCAGCCTAGTTGCCAGCTTTCGACAGGTGCTGTCCTAGCAAGGAAGCTCAGGCAGTCAAAGCCGGTGCAGGGCGGCACCTTTCTGCTTTGCCCGCCTAAGCGGCGTCACACTCCCAAGGATACTGTGTCCTTTCCCTCTGCACTGCGTCTGCCGACGTGCTCTCTGCATCTCGGAGCATAACGGCAAAGGACAACGTTTTGCACGGCAGGGTAGAAATGGCATTGCTAGCAGGAAAGCTAGATGCCTTGGAACTGCCCGCTTACCCCTTGCCACTCACTTCAGGCTCGTACGCTGAGCAGAACAGCCTGTTGTTCCTGAAGCTTCGCTGGCTGTCGTTCGTGCCCAGACGCGATTTCCTTCCCAAGGAGGCGAAGCGCCCTCTACTTCTCGCACCGAGCGCGCTGCTCCTGGCTTTCGCTTCTGCCGCAACGAGCTCGCTACGCGCACTTTTCTTCTCAACCCTGGGTGCCCTTGCCTTCTGCCTTTCTTGTCTCGTGAATGGAGACGGAAAGCTTCTCGGCTAGAACTCGCCTAGAACAACTGCGGCTGCACATTGAGCTGGCCCGGAACGCCCTGCTGAAACTTGCCTTCTGGCACCACATTCACGGGGCAGCCGTCTTTCTTCGGCCACCTGCCAAGCGGCCCCATATCGCCGCGCTCGTTTGCACTCCGCTTGTCAGATTGGCTTCCCGTGGCGCTGATTTCAGCCTGGCCAAATACTAGCGCTCCGGAGAGCTGTCTCGCAGACAATAATGTCCCGGCATAGAAATTTGTCCTGCAATGTTCCCTCCTCTTTTCCCACACTGTGTTGCTCTGATGAATGCCTTGAGCATGGAACGACTTAAGCCAGCAAGTATTCCTCGCCGGCCACCTCTCGCCGTGCAAGAGGTACGCCGTGGACCCTGTGAACGCTGCCAAGCAAAAAGCAGAGCCGTGACCATAAAAGCGAGGAGAGAGCATGCACGAAGCACACTAGTTCTGTCTAGTGCTTTCCGTGCAGAGAGGCGGCAAAGCTGAATGCCGTGTCCGAGCTTGACAACTCGCTGGAGCACAGAAAGCCAAGAATGAAGAGGCGGAACACAGCCTTGGTTTCAGCAGCTTCCGGGACCGCAAAAGTTCACCAATAGCTCTGTCAAAGCAGAACTCGGCTGCGAATGCTCTCGCAGCTTGGGAAAGTTAGGCGCAGCTGTTGACCAGCTCTGCCCGTGGCCACAGGCTGCTTCTTCCACCTTTCACTGGGGCAGAGCTTTTGCGGAACAGAGACGGCATTCTTCAAGTGCGTGTTCTCCAAGGAGCTGTGAAACAGAGCCTAGCACGCTGTCTCGCTGATACTGGCTTTCGGCAAGCAAGCGTGCCGCACCGCCTACATTCTGCACTCTGGCAGCCTAGTTGCCAGCTTTCGACAGGTGCTGTCCTAGCAAGGAAGCTCAGGCAGTCAAAGCCGGTGCAGGGCGGCACCTTTCTGCTTTGCCCGCCTAAGCGGCGTCACACTCCCAAGGATACTGTGTCCTTTCCCTCTGCACTGCGTCTGCCGACGTGCTCTCTGCATCTCGGAGCATAACGGCAAAGGACAACGTTTTGCACGGCAGGGTAGAAATGGCATTGCTAGCAGGAAAGCTAGATGCCTTGGAACTGCCCGCTTACCCCTTGCCACTCACTTCAGGCTCGTACGCTGAGCAGAACAGCCTGTTGTTCCTGAAGCTTCGCTGGCTGTCGTTCGTGCCCAGACGCGATTTCCTTCCCAAGGAGGCGAAGCGCCCTCTACTTCTCGCACCGAGCGCGCTGCTCCTGGCTTTCGCTTCTGCCGCAACGAGCTCGCTACCCGCACTTTTCTTCTCAACCCTGGGTGCCCTTGCCTTCTGCCTTTCTTGTCTCGTGAATGGAGACGGAAAGCTTCTCGGCTAGAACTCGCCTAGAACAACTGCGGCTGCACATTGAGCTGGCCCGGAACGCCCTGCTGAAACTTGCCTTCTGGCACCACATTCACGGGGCAGCCGTCTTTCTTCGGCCACCTGCCAAGCGGCCCCATATCGCCGCGCTCGTTGCACTCCGCTTGTCAGATTGGCTTCCCGTGGCGCTGATTTCAGCCTGGCCAAATACTAGCGCTCCGGAGAGCTGTCTCGCAGACAATAATGTCCCGGCATAGAAATTTGTCCTGCAATGTTCCCTCCTCTTTTCCCACACTGTGTTGCTCTGATGAATGCCTTGAGCATGGAACGACTTAAGGCAGCAAGTATTCCGCGCCGGCCACCTCTCGCTGTGCAAGAGGTACGCCGTGGACCCTGTGAACGCTGCCAAGCAAAAAGCAGAGCCGTGACCATAAAAGCGAGGAGAGAGCATGCACGAAGCACACTAGTTCTGTCTAGCGCTTTCCGTGCAGAGAGGCGGCAAAGCTGAATGCCGTGTCCGAGCTTGACAACTCGCTGGAGCACAGAAAGCCAAGAATGAAGAGGCGGAACACAGCCTTGGTTTCAGCAGCTTCCGGGACTGCAAAAGTTCACCAATAGCTCTGTCAAAGCAGAACTCGGCTGCGAATGCTCTCGCAGCTTGGGAAAGTTAGGCGCAGCTGTTGACCAGCTCTGCCCGTGGCCACAGGCTGCTTCTTCCACCTTTCACTGGGGCAGAGCTTTTGCGGAACAGAGACGGCATTCTTCCAGTGCGTGTTCTCCAAGGAGCTGTGAAACAGAGCCTAGCACGCTGTCTCGCTGATACTGGCTTTCGGCAAGCAAGCGTGCCGCACCGCCTACATTCTGCACTCTGGCAGCCTAGTTGCCAGCTTTCGACAGGTGCTGTCCTAGCAAGGAAGCTCAGGCAGTCAAAGCCGGTGCAGGGCGGCACCTTTCTGCTTTGCCCGCCTAAGCGGCGTCACACTCCCAAGGATACTGTGTCCTTTCCCTCTGCACTGCGTCTGCCGACGTGCTCTCTGCATCTCGGAGCATAACGGCAAAGGACAACGTTTTGCACGGCAGGGTAGAAATGGCATTGCTAGCAGGAAAGCTAGATGCCTTGGAACTGCCCGCTTACCCCTTGCCACTCACTTCAGGCTCGTACGCTGAGCAGAACAGCCTGTTGTTCCTGAAGCTTCGCTGGCTGTCGTTCGTGCCCAGACGCGATTTCCTTCCCAAGGAGGCGAAGCGCCCTCTACTTCTCGCACCGAGCGCGCTGCTCCTGGCTTTCGCTTCTGCCGCAACGAGCTCGCTACGCGCACTTTTCTTCTCAACCCTGGGTGCCCTTGCCTTCTGCCTTTCTTGTCTCGTGAATGGAGACGGAAAGCTTCTCGGCTAGAACTCGCCTAGAACAACTGCGGCTGCACATTGAGCTGGCCCGGAACGCCCTGCTGAAACTTGCCTTCTGGCACCACATTCACGGGGCAGCCGTCTTTCTTCGGCCACCTGCCAAGCGGCCCCATATCGCCGCGCTCGTTTGCACTCCGCTTGTCAGATTGGCTTCCCGTGGCGCTGATTTCAGCCTGGCCAAATACTAGCGCTCCGGAGAGCTGTCTCGCAGACAATAATGTCCCGGCATAGAAATTTGTCCTGCAATGTTCCCTCCTCTTTTCCCACACTGTGTTGCTCTGATGAATGCCTTGAGCATGGAACGACTTAAGGCAGCAAGTATTCCTCGCCGGCCACCTCTCGCTGTGCAAGAGGTACGCCGTGGACCCTGTGAACGCTGCCAAGCAAAAAGCAGAGCCGTGACCATAAAAGCGAGGAGAGAGCATGCACGAAGCACACTAGTTCTGTCTAGTGCTTTCCGTGCAGAGAGGCGGCAAAGCTGAATGCCGTGTCCGAGCTTGACAACTCGCTGGAGCACAGAAAGCCAAGAATGAAGAGGCGGAACACAGCCTTGGTTTCAGCAGCTTCCGGGACTGCAAAAGTTCACCAATAGCTCTGTCAAAGCAGAACTCGGCTGCGAATGCTCTCGCAGCTTGGGAAAGTTAGGCGCAGCTGTTGACCAGCTCTGCCCGTGGCCACAGGCTGCTTCTTCCACCTTTCACTGGGGCAGAGCTTTTGCGGAACAGAGACGGCATTCTTCCAGTGCGTGTTCTCCAAGGAGCTGTGAAACAGAGCCTAGCACGCTGTCTCGCTGATACTGGCTTTCGGCAAGCAAGCGTGCCGCACCGCCTACATTCTGCACTCTGGCAGCCTAGTTGCCAGCTTTCGACAGGTGCTGTCCTAGCAAGGAAGCTCAGGCAGTCAAAGCCGGTGCAGGGCGGCACCTTTCTGCTTTGCCCGCCTAAGCGGCGTCACACTCCCAAGGATACTGTGTCCTTTCCCTCTGCACTGCGTCTGCCGACGTGCTCTCTGCATCTCGGAGCATAACGGCAAAGGACAACGTTTTGCACGGCAGGGTAGAAATGGCATTGCTAGCAGGAAAGCTAGATGCCTTGGAACTGCCCGCTTACCCCTTGCCACTCACTTCAGGCTCGTACGCTGAGCAGAACAGCCTGTTGTTCCTGAAGCTTCGCTGGCTGTCGTTCGTGCCCAGACGCGATTTCCTTCCCAAGGAGGCGAAGCGCCCTCTACTTCTCGCACCGAGCGCGCTGCTCCTGGCTTTCGCCTCTGCCGCAACGAGCTCGCTACGCGCACTTTTCTTCTCAACCCTGGGTGCCCTTGCCTTCTGCCTTTCTTGTCTCGTGAATGGAGACGGAAAGCTTCTCGGCTAGAACTCGCCTAGAACAACTGCGGCTGCACATTGAGCTGGCCCGGAACGCCCTGCTGAAACTTGCCTTCTGGCACCACATTCACGGGGCAGCCGTCTTTCTTCGGCCACCTGCCAAGCGGCCCCATATCGCCGCGCTCGTTGCACTCCGCTTGTCAGATTGGCTTCCCGTGGCGCTGATTTCAGCCTGGCCAAATACTAGCGCTCCGGAGAGCTGTCTCGCAGACAATAATGTCCCGGCATAGAAATTTGTCCTGCAATGTTCCCTCCTCTTTTCCCACACTGTGTTGCTCTGATGAATGCCTTGAGCATGGAACGACTTAAGGCAGCAAGTATTCCTCGCCGGCCACCTCTCGCTGTGCAAGAGGTACGCCGTGGACCCTGTGAACGCTGCCAAGCAAAAAGCAGAGCCGTGACCATAAAAGCGAGGAGAGAGCATGCACGAAGCACACTAGTTCTGTCTAGTGCTTTCCGTGCAGAGAGGCGGCAAAGCTGAATGCCGTGTCCGAGCTTGACAACTCGCTGGAGCACAGAAAGCCAAGAATGAAGAGGCGGAACACAGCCTTGGTTTCAGCAGCTTCCGGGACTGCAAAAGTTCACCAATAGCTCTGTCAAAGCAGAACTCGGCTGCGAATGCTCTCGCAGCTTGGGAAAGTTAGGCGCAGCTGTTGACCAGCTCTGCCCGTGGCCACAGGCTGCTTCTTCCACCTTTCACTGGGGCAGAGCTTTTGCGGAACAGAGACGGCATTCTTCCAGTGCGTGTTCTCCAAGGAGCTGTGAAACAGAGCCTAGCACGCTGTCTCGCTGATACTGGCTTTCGGCAAGCAAGCGTGCCGCACCGCCTACATTCTGCACTCTGGCAGCCTAGTTGCCAGCTTTCGACAGGTGCTGTCCTAGCAAGGAAGCTCAGGCAGTCAAAGCCGGTGCAGGGCGGCACCTTTCTGCTTTGCCCGCCTAAGCGGCGTCACACTCCCAAGGATACTGTGTCCTTTCCCTCTGCACTGCGTCTGCCGACGTGCTCTCTGCATCTCGGAGCATAACGGCAAAGGACAACGTTTTGCACGGCAGGGTAGAAATGGCATTGCTAGCAGGAAAGCTAGATGCCTTGGAACTGCCCGCTTACCCCTTGCCACTCACTTCAGGCTCGTACGCTGAGCAGAACAGCCTGTTGTTCCTGAAGCTTCGCTGGCTGTCGTTCGTGCCCAGACGTGATTTCCTTCCCAAGGAGGCGAAGCGCCCTCTACTTCTCGCACCGAGCGCGCTGCTCCTGGCTTTCGCCTCTGCCGCAACGAGCTCGCTACGCGCACTTTTCTTCTCAACCCTGGGTGCCCTTGCCTTCTGCCTTTCTTGTCTCGTGAATGGAGACGGAAAGCTTCTCGGCTAGAACTCGCCTAGAACAACTGCGGCTGCACATTGAGCTGGCCCGGAACGCCCTGCTGAAACTTGCCTTCTGGCACCACATTCACGGGGCAGCCGTCTTTCTTCGGCCACCTGCCAAGCGGCCCCATATCGCCGCGCTCGTTGCACTCCGCTTGTCAGATTGGCTTCCCGTGGCGCTGATTTCAGCCTGGCCAAATACTAGCGCTCCGGAGAGCAGTCTCGCAGACAATAATGTCCCGGCATAGAAATTTGTCCTGCAATGTTCCCTCCTCTTTTCCCACACTGTGTTGCTCTGATGAATGCCTTGAGCATGGAACGACTTAAGCCAGCAAGTATTCCTCGCCGGCCACCTCTCGCTGTGCAAGAGGTACGCCGTGGACCCTGTGAACGCTGCCAAGCAAAAAGCAGAGCCGTGACCATAAAAGCGAGGAGAGAGCATGCACGAAGCACACTAGTTCTGTCTAGTGCTTTCCGTGCAGAGAGGCGGCAAAGCTGAATGCCGTGTCCGAGCTTGACAACTCGCTGGAGCACAGAAAGCCAAGAATGAAGAGGCGGAACACAGCCTTGGTTTCAGCAGCTTCCGGGACTGCAAAAGTTCACCAATAGCTCTGTCAAAGCAGAACTCGGCTGAGAATGCTCTCGCAGCTTGGGAAAGTTAGGCGCAGCTGTTGACCAGCTCTGCCCGTGGCCACAGGCTGCTTCTTCCACCTTTCACTGGGGCAGAGCTTTTGCGGAACAGAGACGGCATTCTTCAAGTGCGTGTTCTCCAAGGAGCTGTGAAACAGAGCCTAGCACGCTGTCTCGCTGATACTGGCTTTCGGCAAGCAAGCGTGCCGCACCGCCTACATTCTGCACTCTGGCAGCCTAGTTGCCAGCTTTCGACAGGTGCTGTCCTAGCAAGGAAGCTCAGGCAGTCAAAGCCGGTGCAGGGCGGCACCTTTCTGCTTTGCCCGCCTAAGCGGCGTCACACTCCCAAGGATACTGTGTCCTTTCCCTCTGCACTGCGTCTGCCGACGTGCTCTCTGCATCTCGGAGCATAACGGCAAAGGACAACGTTTTGCACGGCAGGGTAGAAATGGCATTGCTAGCAGGAAAGCTAGATGCCTTGGAACTGCCCGCTTACCCCTTGCCACTCACTTCAGGCTCGTACGCTGAGCAGAACAGCCTGTTGTTCCTGAAGCTTCGCTGGCTGTCGTTCGTGCCCAGACGCGATTTCCTTCCCAAGGAGGCGAAGCGCCCTCTACTTCTCGCACCGAGCGCGCTGCTCCTGGCTTTCGCTTCTGCCGCAACGAGCTCGCTACGCGCACTTTTCTTCTCAACCCTGGGTGCCCTTGCCTTCTGCCTTTCTTGTCTCGTGAATGGAGACGGAAAGCTTCTCGGCTAGAACTCGCCTAGAACAACTGCGGCTGCACATTGAGCTGGCCCGGAACGCCCTGCTGAAACTTGCCTTCTGGCACCACATTCACGGGGCAGCCGTCTTTCTTCGGCCACCTGCCAAGCGGCCCCATATCGCCGCGCTCGTTGCACTCTGCTTGTCAGATTGGCTTCCCGTGGCGCTGATTTCAGCCTGGCCAAATACTAGCGCTCCGGAGAGCAGTCTCGCAGACAATAATGTCCCGGCATAGAAATTTGTCCTGCAATGTTCCCTCCTCTTTTCCCACACTGTGTTGCTCTGATGAATGCCTTGAGCATGGAACGACTTAAGGCAGCAAGTATTCCTCGCCGGCCACCTCTCGCTGTGCAAGAGGTACGCCGTGGACCCTGTGAACGCTGCCAAGCAAAAAGCAGAGCCGTGACCATAAAAGCGAGGAGAGAGCATGCACGAAGCACACTAGTTCTGTCTAGTGCTTTCCGTGCAGAGAGGCGGCAAAGCTGAATGCCGTGTCCGAGCTTGACAACTCGCTGGAGCACAGAAAGCCAAGAATGAAGAGGCGGAACACAGCCTTGGTTTCAGCAGCTTCCGGGACTGCAAAAGTTCACCAATAGCTCTGTCAAAGCAGAACTCGGCTGCGAATGCTCTCGCAGCTTGGGAAAGTTAGGCGCAGCTGTTGACCAGCTCTGCCCGTGGCCACAGGCTGCTTCTTCCACCTTTCACTGGGGCAGAGCTTTTGCGGAACAGAGACGGCATTCTTCAAGTGCGTGTTCTCCAAGGAGCTGTGAAACAGAGCCTAGCACGCTGTCTCGCTGATACTGGCTTTCGGCAAGCAAGCGTGCCGCACCGCCTACATTCTGCACTCTGGCAGCCTAGTTGCCAGCTTTCGACAGGTGCTGTCCTAGCAAGGAAGCTCAGGCAGTCAAAGCCGGTGCAGGGCGGCACCTTTCTGCTTTGCCCGCCTAAGCGGCGTCACACTCCCAAGGATACTGTGTCCTTTCCCTCTGCACTGCGTCTGCCGACGTGCTCTCTGCATCTCGGAGCATAACGGCAAAGGACAACGTTTTGCACGGCAGGGTAGAAATGGCATTGCTAGCAGGAAAGCTAGATGCCTTGGAACTGCCCGCTTACCCCTTGCCACTCACTTCAGGCTCGTACGCTGAGCAGAACAGCCTGTTGTTCCTGAAGCTTCGCTGGCTGTCGTTCGTGCCCAGACGCGATTTCCTTCCCAAGGAGGCGAAGCGCCCTCTACTTCTCGCACCGAGCGCGCTGCTCCTGGCTTTCGCCTCTGCCGCAACGAGCTCGCTACGCGCACTTTTCTTCTCAACCCTGGGTGCCCTTGCCTTCTGCCTTTCTTGTCTCGTGAATGGAGACGGAAAGCTTCTCGGCTAGAACTCGCCTAGAACAACTGCGGCTGCACATTGAGCTGGCCCGGAACGCCCTGCTGAAACTTGCCTTCTGGCACCACATTCACGGGGCAGCCGTCTTTCTTCGGCCACCTGCCAAGCGGCCCCATATCGCCGCGCTCGTTGCACTCCGCTTGTCAGATTGGCTTCCCGTGGCGCTGATTTCAGCCTGGCCAAATACTAGCGCTCCGGAGAGCAGTCTCGCAGACAATAATGTCCCGGCATAGAAATTTGTCCTGCAATGTTCCCTCCTCTTTTCCCACACTGTGTTGCTCTGATGAATGCCTTGAGCATGGAACGACTTAAGGCAGCAAGTATTCCTCGCCGGCCACCTCTCGCTGTGCAAGAGGTACGCCGTGGACCCTGTGAACGCTGCCAAGCAAAAAGCAGAGCCGTGACCATAAAAGCGAGGAGAGAGCATGCACGAAGCACACTAGTTCTGTCTAGTGCTTTCCGTGCAGAGAGGCGGCAAAGCTGAATGCCGTGTCCGAGCTTGACAACTCGCTGGAGCACAGAAAGCCAAGAATGAAGAGGCGGAACACAGCCTTGGTTTCAGCAGCTTCCGGGACTGCAAAAGTTCACCAATAGCTCTGTCAAAGCAGAACTCGGCTGCGAATGCTCTCGCAGCTTGGGAAAGTTAGGCGCAGCTGTTGACCAGCTCTGCCCGTGGCCACAGGCTGCTTCTTCCACCTTTCACTGGGGCAGAGCTTTTGCGGAACAGAGACGGCATTCTTCCAGTGCGTGTTCTCCAAGGAGCTGTGAAACAGAGCCTAGCACGCTGTCTCGCTGATACTGGCTTTCGGCAAGCAAGCGTGCCGCACCGCCTACATTCTGCACTCTGGCAGCCTAGTTGCCAGCTTTCGACAGGTGCTGTCCTAGCAAGGAAGCTCAGGCAGTCAAAGCCGGTGCAGGGCGGCACCTTTCTGCTTTGCCCGCCTAAGCGGCGTCACACTCCCAAGGATACTGTGTCCTTTCCCTCTGCACTGCGTCTGCCGACGTGCTCTCTGCATCTCGGAGCATAACGGCAAAGGACAACGTTTTGCACGGCAGGGTAGAAATGGCATTGCTAGCAGGAAAGCTAGATGCCTTGGAACTGCCCGCTTACCCCTTGCCACTCACTTCAGGCTCGTACGCTGAGCAGAACAGCCTGTTGTTCCTGAAGCTTCGCTGGCTGTCGTTCGTGCCCAGACGCGATTTCCTTCCCAAGGAGGCGAAGCGCCCTCTACTTCTCGCACCGAGCGCGCTGCTCCTGGCTTTCGCTTCTGCCGCAACGAGCTCGCTACGCGCACTTTTCTTCTCAACCCTGGGTGCCCTTGCCTTCTGCCTTTCTTGTCTCGTGAATGGAGACGGAAAGCTTCTCGGCTAGAACTCGCCTAGAACAACTGCGGCTGCACATTGAGCTGGCCCGGAACGCCCTGCTGAAACTTGCCTTCTGGCACCACATTCACGGGGCAGCCGTCTTTCTTCGGCCACCTGCCAAGCGGCCCCATATCGCCGCGCTCGTTGCACTCCGCTTGTCAGATTGGCTTCCCGTGGCGCTGATTTCAGCCTGGCCAAATACTAGCGCTCCGGAGAGCAGTCTCGCAGACAATAATGTCCCGGCATAGAAATTTGTCCTGCAATGTTCCCTCCTCTTTTCCCACACTGTGTTGCTCTGATGAATGCCTTGAGCATGGAACGACTTAAGGCAGCAAGTATTCCTCGCCGGCCACCTCTCGCTGTGCAAGAGGTACGCCGTGGACCCTGTGAACGCTGCCAAGCAAAAAGCAGAGCCGTGACCATAAAAGCGAGGAGAGAGCATGCACGAAGCACACTAGTTCTGTCTAGTGCTTTCCGTGCAGAGAGGCGGCAAAGCTGAATGCCGTGTCCGAGCTTGACAACTCGCTGGAGCACAGAAAGCCAAGAATGAAGAGGCGGAACACAGCCTTGGTTTCAGCAGCTTCCGGGACTGCAAAAGTTCACCAATAGCTCTGTCAAAGCAGAACTCGGCTGCGAATGCTCTCGCAGCTTGGGAAAGTTAGGCGCAGCTGTTGACCAGCTCTGCCCGTGGCCACAGGCTGCTTCTTCCACCTTTCACTGGGGCAGAGCTTTTGCGGAACAGAGACGGCATTCTTCCAGTGCGTGTTCTCCAAGGAGCTGTGAAACAGAGCCTAGCACGCTGTCTCGCTGATACTGGCTTTCGGCAAGCAAGCGTGCCGCACCGCCTACATTCTGCACTCTGGCAGCCTAGTTGCCAGCTTTCGACAGGTGCTGTCCTAGCAAGGAAGCTCAGGCAGTCAAAGCCGGTGCAGGGCGGCACCTTTCTGCTTTGCCCGCCTAAGCGGCGTCACACTCCCAAGGATACTGTGTCCTTTCCCTCTGCACTGCGTCTGCCGACGTGCTCTCTGCATCTCGGAGCATAACGGCAAAGGACAACGTTTTGCACGGCAGGGTAGAAATGGCATTGCTAGCAGGAAAGCTAGATGCCTTGGAAATGCCCGCTTACCCCTTGCCACTCACTTCAGGCTCGTACGCTGAGCAGAACAGCCTGTTGTTCCTGAAGCTTCGCTGGCTGTCGTTCGTGCCCAGACGCGATTTCCTTCCCAAGGAGGCGAAGCGCCCTCTACTTCTCGCACCGAGCGCGCTGCTCCTGGCTTTCGCCTCTGCCGCAACGAGCTCGCTACGCGCACTTTTCTTCTCAACCCTGGGTGCCCTTGCCTTCTGCCTTTCTTGTCTCGTGAATGGAGACGGAAAGCTTCTCGGCTAGAACTCGCCTAGAACAACTGCGGCTGCACATTGAGCTGGCCCGGAACGCCCTGCTGAAACTTGCCTTCTGGCACCACATTCACGGGGCAGCCGTCTTTCTTCAGCCACCTGCCAAGCGGCCCCATATCGCCGCGCTCGTTGCACTCCGCTTGTCAGATTGGCTTCCCGTGGCGCTGATTTCAGTCTGGCCAAATACTAGCGCTCCGGAGAGCTGTCTCGCAGACAATAATGTCCCGGCATAGAAATTTGTCCTGCAATGTTCCCTCCTCTTTTCCCACACTGTGTTGCTCTGATGAATGCCTTGAGCATGGAACGACTTAAGGCAGCAAGTATTCCTCGCCGGCCACCTCTCGCCGTGCAAGAGGTACGCCGTGGACCCTGTGAACGCTGCCAAGCAAAAAGCAGAGCCGTGACCATAAAAGCGAGGAGAGAGCATGCACGAAGCACACTAGTTCTGTCTAGTGCTTTCCGTGCAGAGAGGCGGCAAAGCTGAATGCCGTGTCCGAGCTTGACAACTCGCTGGAGCACAGAAAGCCAAGAATGAAGAGGCGGAACACAGCCTTGGTTTCAGCAGCTTCCGGGACTGCAAAAGTTCACCAATAGCTCTGTCAAAGCAGAACTCGGCTGCGAATGCTCTCGCAGCTTGGGAAAGTTAGGCGCAGCTGTTGACCAGCTCTGCCCGTGGCCACAGGCTGCTTCTTCCACCTTTCACTGGGGCAGAGCTTTTGCGGAACAGAGACGGCATTCTTCCAGTGCGTGTTCTCCAAGGAGCTGTGAAACAGAGCCTAGCACGCTGTCTCGCTGATACTGGCTTTCGGCAAGCAAGCGTGCCGCACCGCCTACATTCTGCACTCTGGCAGCCTAGTTGCCAGCTTTCGACAGGTGCTGTCCTAGCAAGGAAGCTCAGGCAGTCAAAGCCGGTGCAGGGCGGCACCTTTCTGCTTTGCCCGCCTAAGCGGCGTCACACTCCCAAGGATACTGTGTCCTTTCCCTCTGCACTGCGTCTGCCGACGTGCTCTCTGCATCTCGGAGCATAACGGCAAAGGACAACGTTTTGCACGGCAGGGTAGAAATGGCATTGCTAGCAGGAAAGCTAGATGCCTTGGAACTGCCCGCTTACCCCTTGCCACTCACTTCAGGCTCGTACGCTGAGCAGAACAGCCTGTTGTTCCTGAAGCTTCGCTGGCTGTCGTTCGTGCCCAGACGCGATTTCCTTCCCAAGGAGGCGAAGCGCCCTCTACTTCTCGCACCGAGCGCGCTGCTCCTGGCTTTCGCCTCTGCCGCAACGAGCTCGCTACGCGCACTTTTCTTCTCAACCCTGGGTGCCCTTGCCTTCTGCCTTTCTTGTCTCGTGAATGGAGACGGAAAGCTTCTCGGCTAGAACTCGCCTAGAACAACTGCGGCTGCACATTGAGCTGGCCCGGAACGCCCTGCTGAAACTTGCCTTCTGGCACCACATTCACGGGGCAGCCGTCTTTCTTCGGCCACCTGCCAAGCGGCCCCATATCGCCGCGCTCGTTGCACTCCGCTTGTCAGATTGGCTTCCCGTGGCGCTGATTTCAGCCTGGCCAAATACTAGCGCTCCGGAGAGCAGTCTCGCAGACAATAATGTCCCGGCATAGAAATTTGTCCTGCAATGTTCCCTCCTCTTTTCCCACACTGTGTTGCTCTGATGAATGCCTTGAGCATGGAACGACTTAAGGCAGCAAGTATTCCTCGCCGGCCACCTCTCGCTGTGCAAGAGGTACGCCGTGGACCCTGTGAACGCTGCCAAGCAAAAAGCAGAGCCGTGACCATAAAAGCGAGGAGAGAGCATGCACGAAGCACACTAGTTCTGTCTAGTGCTTTCCGTGCAGAGAGGCGGCAAAGCTGAATGCCGTGTCCGAGCTTGACAACTCGCTGGAGCACAGAAAGCCAAGAATGAAGAGGCGGAACACAGCCTTGGTTTCAGCAGCTTCCGGGACTGCAAAAGTTCACCAATAGCTCTGTCAAAGCAGAACTCGGCTGCGAATGCTCTCGCAGCTTGGGAAAGTTAGGCGCAGCTGTTGACCAGCTCTGCCCGTGGCCACAGGCTGCTTCTTCCACCTTTCACTGGGGCAGAGCTTTTGCGGAACAGAGACGGCATTCTTCCAGTGCGTGTTCTCCAAGGAGCTGTGAAACAGAGCCTAGCACGCTGTCTCGCTGATACTGGCTTTCGGCAAGCAAGCGTGCCGCACCGCCTACATTCTGCACTCTGGCAGCCTAGTTGCCAGCTTTCGACAGGTGCTGTCCTAGCAAGGAAGCTCAGGCAGTCAAAGCCGGTGCAGGGCGGCACCTTTCTGCTTTGCCCGCCTAAGCGGCGTCACACTCCCAAGGATACTGTGTCCTTTCCCTCTGCACTGCGTCTGCCGACGTGCTCTCTGCATCTCGGAGCATAACGGCAAAGGACAACGTTTTGCACGGCAGGGTAGAAATGGCATTGCTAGCAGGAAAGCTAGATGCCTTGGAAATGCCCGCTTACCCCTTGCCACTCACTTCAGGCTCGTACGCTGAGCAGAACAGCCTGTTGTTCCTGAAGCTTCGCTGGCTGTCGTTCGTGCCCAGACGCGATTTCCTTCCCAAGGAGGCGAAGCGCCCTCTACTTCTCGCACCGAGCGCGCTGCTCCTGGCTTTCGCCTCTGCCGCAACGAGCTCGCTACGCGCACTTTTCTTCTCAACCCTGGGTGCCCTTGCCTTCTGCCTTTCTTGTCTCGTGAATGGAGACGGAAAGCTTCTCGGCTAGAACTCGCCTAGAACAACTGCGGCTGCACATTGAGCTGGCCCGGAACGCCCTGCTGAAACTTGCCTTCTGGCACCACATTCACGGGGCAGCCGTCTTTCTTCAGCCACCTGCCAAGCGGCCCCATATCGCCGCGCTCGTTGCACTCCGCTTGTCAGATTGGCTTCCCGTGGCGCTGATTTCAGCCTGGCCAAATACTAGCGCTCCGGAGAGCTGTCTCGCAGACAATAATGTCCCGGCATAGAAATTTGTCCTGCAATGTTCCCTCCTCTTTTCCCACACTGTGTTGCTCTGATGAATGCCTTGAGCATGGAACGACTTAAGGCAGCAAGTATTCCTCGCCGGCCACCTCTCGCCGTGCAAGAGGTACGCCGTGGACCCTGTGAACGCTGCCAAGCAAAAAGCAGAGCCGTGACCATAAAAGCGAGGAGAGAGCATGCACGAAGCACACTAGTTCTGTCTAGTGCTTTCCGTGCAGAGAGGCGGCAAAGCTGAATGCCGTGTCCGAGCTTGACAACTCGCTGGAGCACAGAAAGCCAAGAATGAAGAGGCGGAACACAGCCTTGGTTTCAGCAGCTTCCGGGACTGCAAAAGTTCACCAATAGCTCTGTCAAAGCAGAACTCGGCTGCGAATGCTCTCGCAGCTTGGGAAAGTTAGGCGCAGCTGTTGACCAGCTCTGCCCGTGGCCACAGGCTGCTTCTTCCACCTTTCACTGGGGCAGAGCTTTTGCGGAACAGAGACGGCATTCTTCCAGTGCGTGTTCTCCAAGGAGCTGTGAAACAGAGCCTAGCACGCTGTCTCGCTGATACTGGCTTTCGGCAAGCAAGCGTGCCGCACCGCCTACATTCTGCACTCTGGCAGCCTAGTTGCCAGCTTTCGACAGGTGCTGTCCTAGCAAGGAAGCTCAGGCAGTCAAAGCCGGTGCAGGGCGGCACCTTTCTGCTTTGCCCGCCTAAGCGGCGTCACACTCCCAAGGATACTGTGTCCTTTCCCTCTGCACTGCGTCTGCCGACGTGCTCTCTGCATCTCGGAGCATAACGGCAAAGGACAACGTTTTGCACGGCAGGGTAGAAATGGCATTGCTAGCAGGAAAGCTAGATGCCTTGGAACTGCCCGCTTACCCCTTGCCACTCACTTCAGGCTCGTACGCTGAGCAGAACAGCCTGTTGTTCCTGAAGCTTCGCTGGCTGTCGTTCGTGCCCAGACGCGATTTCCTTCCCAAGGAGGCGAAGCGCCCTCTACTTCTCGCACCGAGCGCGCTGCTCCTGGCTTTCGCCTCTGCCGCAACGAGCTCGCTACGCGCACTTTTCTTCTCAACCCTGGGTGCCCTTGCCTTCTGCCTTTCTTGTCTCGTGAATGGAGACGGAAAGCTTCTCGGCTAGAACTCGCCTAGAACAACTGCGGCTGCACATTGAGCTGGCCCGGAACGCCCTGCTGAAACTTGCCTTCTGGCACCACATTCACGGGGCAGCCGTCTTTCTTCGGCCACCTGCCAAGCGGCCCCATATCGCCGCGCTCGTTGCACTCCGCTTGTCAGATTGGCTTCCCGTGGCACTGATTTCAGCCTGGCCAAATACTAGCGCTCCGGAGAGCTGTCTCGCAGACAATAATGTCCCGGCATAGAAATTTGTCCTGCAATGTTCCCTCCTCTTTTCCCACACTGTGTTGCTCTGATGAATGCCTTGAGCATGGAACGACTTAAGGCAGCAAGTATTCCTCGCCGGCCACCTCTCGCTGTGCAAGAGGTACGCCGTGGACCCTGTGAACGCTGCCAAGCAAAAAGCAGAGCCGTGACCATAAAAGCGAGGAGAGAGCATGCACGAAGCACACTAGTTCTGTCTAGTGCTTTCCGTGCAGAGAGGCGGCAAAGCTGAATGCCGTGTCCGAGCTTGACAACTCGCTGGAGCACAGAAAGCCAAGAATGAAGAGGCGGAACACAGCCTTGGTTTCAGCAGCTTCCGGGACTGCAAAAGTTCACCAATAGCTCTGTCAAAGCAGAACTCGGCTGCGAATGCTCTCGCAGCTTGGGAAAGTTAGGCACAGCTGTTGACCAGCTCTGCCCGTGGCCACAGGCTGCTTCTTCCACCTTTCACTGGGGCAGAGCTTTTGCGGAACAGAGACGGCATTCTTCCAGTGCGTGTTCTCCAAGGAGCTGTGAAACAGAGCCTAGCACGCTGTCTCGCTGATACTGGCTTTCGGCAAGCAAGCGTGCCGCACCGCCTACATTCTGCACTCTGGCAGCCTAGTTGCCAGCTTTCGACAGGTGCTGTCCTAGCAAGGAAGCTCAGGCAGTCAAAGCCGGTGCAGGGCGGCACCTTTCTGCTTTGCCCGCCTAAGCGGCGTCACACTCCCAAGGATACTGTGTCCTTTCCCTCTGCACTGCGTCTGCCGACGTGCTCTCTGCATCTCGGAGCATAACGGCAAAGGACAACGTTTTGCACGGCAGGGTAGAAATGGCATTGCTAGCAGGAAAGCTAGATGCCTTGGAACTGCCCGCTTACCCCTTGCCACTCACTTCAGGCTCGTACGCTGAGCAGAACAGCCTGTTGTTCCTGAAGCTTCGCTGGCTGTCGTTCGTGCCCAGACGCGATTTCCTTCCCAAGGAGGCGAAGCGCCCTCTACTTCTCGCACCGAGCGCGCTGCTCCTGGCTTTCGCCTCTGCCGCAACGAGCTCGCTACGCGCACTTTTCTTCTCAACCCTGGGTGCCCTTGCCTTCTGCCTTTCTTGTCTCGTGAATGGAGACGGAAAGCTTCTCGGCTAGAACTCGCCTAGAACAACTGCGGCTGCACATTGAGCTGGCCCGGAACGCCCTGCTGAAACTTGCCTTCTGGCACCACATTCACGGGGCAGCCGTCTTTCTTCGGCCACCTGCCAAGCGGCCCCATATCGCCGCGCTCGTTGCACTCCGCTTGTCAGATTGGCTTCCCGTGGCGCTGATTTCAGCCTGGCCAAATACTAGCGCTCCGGAGAGCAGTCTCGCAGACAATAATGTCCCGGCATAGAAATTTGTCCTGCAATGTTCCCTCCTCTTTTCCCACACTGTGTTGCTCTGATGAATGCCTTGAGCATGGAACGACTTAAGGCAGCATGTATTCCTCGCCGGCCACCTCTCGCTGTGCAAGAGGTACGCCGTGGACCCTGTGAACGCTGCCAAGCAAAAAGCAGAGCCGTGACCATAAAAGCGAGGAGAGAGCATGCACGAAGCACACTAGTTCTGTCTAGTGCTTTCCGTGCAGAGAGGCGGCAAAGCTGAATGCCGTGTCCGAGCTTGACAACTCGCTGGAGCACAGAAAGCCAAGAATGAAGAGGCGGAACACAGCCTTGGTTTCAGCAGCTTCCGGGACTGCAAAAGTTCACCAATAGCTCTGTCAAAGCAGAACTCGGCTGCGAATGCTCTCGCAGCTTGGGAAAGTTAGGCGCAGCTGTTGACCAGCTCTGCCCGTGGCCACAGGCTGCTTCTTCCACCTTTCACTGGGGCAGAGCTTTTGCGGAACAGAGACGGCATTCTTCAAGTGCGTGTTCTCCAAGGAGCTGTGAAACAGAGCCTAGCACGCTGTCTCGCTGATACTGGCTTTCGGCAAGCAAGCGTGCCGCACCGCCTACATTCTGCACTCTGGCAGCCTAGTTGCCAGCTTTCGACAGGTGCTGTCCTAGCAAGGAAGCTCAGGCAGTCAAAGCCGGTGCAGGGCGGCACCTTTCTGCTTTGCCCGCCTAAGCGGCGTCACACTCCCAAGGATACTGTGTCCTTTCCCTCTGCACTGCGTCTGCCGACGTGCTCTCTGCATCTCGGAGCATAATGGCAAAGGACAACGTTTTGCACGGCAGGGTAGAAATGGCATTGCTAGCAGGAAAGCTAGATGCCTTGGAACTGCCCGCTTACCCCTTGCCACTCACTTCAGGCTCGTACGCTGAGCAGAACAGCCTGTTGTTCCTGAAGCTTCGCTGGCTGTTGTTCGTGCCCAGACGCGATTTCCTTCCCAAGGAGGCGAAGCGCCCTCTACTTCTCGCACCGAGCGCGCTGCTCCTGGCTTTCGCTTCTGCCGCAACGAGCTCGCTACGCGCACTTTTCTTCTCAACCCTGGGTGCCCTTGCCTTCTGCCTTTCTTGTCTCGTGAATGGAGACGGAAAGCTTCTCGGCTAGAACTCGCCTAGAACAACTGCGGCTGCACATTGAGCTGGCCCGGAACGCCCTGCTGAAACTTGCCTTCTGGCACCACATTCACGGGGCAGCCGTCTTTCTTCGGCCACCTGCCAAGCGGCCCCATATCGCCGCGCTCGTTGCACTCCGCTTGTCAGATTGGCTTCCCGTGGCGCTGATTTCAGCCTGGCCAAATACTAGCGCTCCGGAGAGCTGTCTCGCAGACAATAATGTCCCGGCATAGAAATTTGTCCTGCAATGTTCCCTCCTCTTTTCCCACACTGTGTTGCTCTGATGAATGCCTTGAGCATGGAACGACTTAAGGCAGCAAGTATTCCTCGCCGGCCACCTCTCGCTGTGCAAGAGGTACGCCGTGGACCCTGTGAACGCTGCCAAGCAAAAAGCAGAGCCGTGACCATAAAAGCGAGGAGAGAGCATGCACGAAGCACACTAGTTCTGTCTAGTGCTTTCCGTGCAGAGAGGCGGCAAAGCTGAATGCCGTGTCCGAGCTTGACAACTCGCTGGAGCACAGAAAGCCAAGAATGAAGAGGCGGAACACAGCCTTGGTTTCAGCAGCTTCCGGGACTGCAAAAGTTCACCAATAGCTCTGTCAAAGCAGAACTCGGCTGCGAATGCTCTCGCAGCTTGGGAAAGTTAGGCGCAGCTGTTGACCAGCTCTGCCCGTGGCCACAGGCTGCTTCTTCCACCTTTCACTGGGGCAGAGCTTTTGCGGAACAGAGACGGCATTCTTCCAGTGCGTGTTCTCCAAGGAGCTGTGAAACAGAGCCTAGCACGCTGTCTCGCTGATACTGGCTTTCGGCAAGCAAGCGTGCCGCACCGCCTACATTCTGCACTCTGGCAGCCTAGTTGCCAGCTTTCGACAGGTGCTGTCCTAGCAAGGAAGCTCAGGCAGTCAAAGCCGGTGCAGGGCGGCACCTTTCTGCTTTGCCCGCCTAAGCGGCGTCACACTCCCAAGGATACTGTATCCTTTCCCTCTGCACTGCGTCTGCCGACGTGCTCTCTGCATCTCGGAGCATAACGGCAAAGGACAACGTTTTGCACGGCAGGGTAGAAATGGCATTGCTAGCAGGAAAGCTAGATGCCTTGGAACTGCCCGCTTACCCCTTGCCACTCACTTCAGGCTCGTACGCTGAGCAGAACAGCCTGTTGTTCCTGAAGCTTCGCTGGCTGTCGTTCGTGCCCAGACGCGATTTCCTTCCCAAGGAGGCGAAGCGCCCTCTACTTCTCGCACCGAGCGCGCTGCTCCTGGCTTTCGCTTCTGCCGCAACGAGCTCGCTACGCGCACTTTTCTTCTCAACCCTGGGTGCCCTTGCCTTCTGCCTTTCTTGTCTCGTGAATGGAGACGGAAAGCTTCTCGGCTAGAACTCGCCTAGAACAACTGCGGCTGCACATTGAGCTGGCCCGGAACGCCCTGCTGAAACTTGCCTTCTGGCACCACATTCACGGGGCAGCCGTCTTTCTTCGGCCACCTGCCAAGCGGCCCCATATCGCCGCGCTCGTTGCACTCCGCTTGTCAGATTGGCTTCCCGTGGCGCTGATTTCAGCCTGGCCAAATACTAGCGCTCCGGAGAGCAGTCTCGCAGACAATAATGTCCCGGCATAGAAATTTGTCCTGCAATGTTCCCTCCTCTTTTCCCACACTGTGTTGCTCTGATGAATGCCTTGAGCATGGAACGACTTAAGGCAGCAAGTATTCCTCGCCGGCCACCTCTCGCTGTGCAAGAGGTACGCCGTGGACCCTGTGAACGCTGCCAAGCAAAAAGCAGAGCCGTGACCATAAAAGCGAGGAGAGAGCATGCACGAAGCACACTAGTTCTGTCTAGTGCTTTCCGTGCAGAGAGGCGGCAAAGCTGAATGCCGTGTCCGAGCTTGACAACTCGCTGGAGCACAGAAAGCCAAGAATGAAGAGGCGGAACACAGCCTTGGTTTCAGCAGCTTCCGGGACTGCAAAAGTTCACCAATAGCTCTGTCAAAGCAGAACTCGGCTGCGAATGCTCTCGCAGCTTGGGAAAGTTAGGCGCAGCTGTTGACCAGCTCTGCCCGTGGCCACAGGCTGCTTCTTCCACCTTTCACTGGGGCAGAGCTTTTGCGGAACAGAGACGGCATTCTTCAAGTGCGTGTTCTCCAAGGAGCTGTGAAACAGAGCCTAGCACGCTGTCTCGCTGATACTGGCTTTCGGCAAGCAAGCGTGCCGCACCGCCTACATTCTGCACTCTGGCAGCCTAGTTGCCAGCTTTCGACAGGTGCTGTCCTAGCAAGGAAGCTCAGGCAGTCAAAGCCGGTGCAGGGCGGCACCTTTCTGCTTTGCCCGCCTAAGCGGCGTCACACTCCCAAGGATACTGTGTCCTTTCCCTCTGCACTGCGTCTGCCGACATGCTCTCTGCATCTCGGAGCATAACGGCAAAGGACAACGTTTTGCACGGCAGGGTAGAAATGGCATTGCTAGCAGGAAAGCTAGATGCCTTGGAACTGCCCGCTTACCCCTTGCCACTCACTTCAGGCTCGTACGCTGAGCAGAACAGCCTGTTGTTCCTGAAGCTTCGCTGGCTGTCGTTCGTGCCCAGACGCGATTTCCTTCCCAAGGAGGCGAAGCGCCCTCTACTTCTCGCACCGAGCGCGCTGCTCCTGGCTTTCGCCTCTGCCGCAACGAGCTCGCTACGCGCACTTTTCTTCTCAACCCTGGGTGCCCTTGCCTTCTGCCTTTCTTGTCTCGTGAATGGAGACGGAAAGCTTCTCGGCTAGAACTCGCCTAGAACAACTGCGGCTGCACATTGAGCTGGCCCGGAACGCCCTGCTGAAACTTGCCTTCTGGCACCACATTCACGGGGCAGCCGTCTTTCTTCAGCCACCTGCCAAGCGGCCCCATATCGCCGCGCTCGTTGCACTCCGCTTGTCAGATTGGCTTCCCGTGGCGCTGATTTCAGCCTGGCCAAATACTAGCGCTCCGGAGAGCTGTCTCGCAGACAATAATGTCCCGGCATAGAAATTTGTCCTGCAATGTTCCCTCCTCTTTTCCCACACTGTGTTGCTCTGATGAATGCCTTGAGCATGGAACGACTTAAGCCAGCAAGTATTCCTCGCCGGCCACCTCTCGCCGTGCAAGAGGTACGCCGTGGACCCTGTGAACGCTGCCAAGCAAAAAGCAGAGCCGTGACCATAAAAGCGAGGAGAGAGCATGCACGAAGCACACTAGTTCTGTCTAGTGCTTTCCGTGCAGAGAGGCGGCAAAGCTGAATGCCGTGTCCGAGCTTGACAACTCGCTGGAGCACAGAAAGCCAAGAATGAAGAGGCGGAACACAGCCTTGGTTTCAGCAGCTTCCGGGACTGCAAAAGTTCACCAATAGCTCTGTCAAAGCAGAACTCGGCTGCGAATGCTCTCGCAGCTTGGGAAAGTTAGGCGCAGCTGTTGACCAGCTCTGCCCGTGGCCACAGGCTGCTTCTTCCACCTTTCACTGGGGCAGAGCTTTTGCGGAACAGAGACGGCATTCTTCCAGTGCGTGTTCTCCAAGGAGCTGTGAAACAGAGCCTAGCACGCTGTCTCGCTGATACTGGCTTTCGGCAAGCAAGCGTGCCGCACCGCCTACATTCTGCACTCTGGCAGCCTAGTTGCCAGCTTTCGACAGGTGCTGTCCTAGCAAGGAAGCTCAGGCAGTCAAAGCCGGTGCAGGGCGGCACCTTTCTGCTTTGCCCGCCTAAGCGGCGTCACACTCCCAAGGATACTGTGTCCTTTCCCTCTGCACTGCGTCTGCCGACGTGCTCTCTGCATCTCGGAGCATAACGGCAAAGGACAACGTTTTGCACGGCAGGGTAGAAATGGCATTGCTAGCAGGAAAGCTAGATGCCTTGGAACTGCCCGCTTACCCCTTGCCACTCACTTCAGGCTCGTACGCTGAGCAGAACAGCCTGTTGTTCCTGAAGCTTCGCTGGCTGTCGTTCGTGCCCAGACGCGATTTCCTTCCCAAGGAGGCGAAGCGCCCTCTACTTCTCGCACCGAGCGCGCTGCTCCTGGCTTTCGCTTCTGCCGCAACGAGCTCGCTACGCGCACTTTTCTTCTCAACCCTGGGTGCCCTTGCCTTCTGCCTTTCTTGTCTCGTGAATGGAGACGGAAAGCTTCTCGGCTAGAACTCGCCTAGAACAACTGCGGCTGCACATTGAGCTGGCCCGGAACGCCCTGCTGAAACTTGCCTTCTGGCACCACATTCACGGGGCAGCCGTCTTTCTTCGGCCACCTGCCAAGCGGCCCCATATCGCCGCGCTCGTTTGCACTCCGCTTGTCAGATTGGCTTCCCGTGGCGCTGATTTCAGCCTGGCCAAATACTAGCGCTCCGGAGAGCTGTCTCACAGACAATAATGTCCCGGCATAGAAATTTGTCCTGCAATGTTCCCTCCTCTTTTCCCACACTGTGTTGCTCTGATGAATGCCTTGAGCATGGAACGACTTAAGCCAGCAAGTATTCCTCGCCGGCCACCTCTCGCTGTGCAAGAGGTACGCCGTGGACCCTGTGAACGCTGCCAAGCAAAAAGCAGAGCCGTGACCATAAAAGCGAGGAGAGAGCATGCACGAAGCACACTAGTTCTGTCTAGTGCTTTCCGTGCAGAGAGGCGGCAAAGCTGAATGCCGTGTCCGAGCTTGACAACTCGCTGGAGCACAGAAAGCCAAGAATGAAGAGGCGGAACACAGCCTTGGTTTCAGCAGCTTCCGGGACCGCAAAAGTTCACCAATAGCTCTGTCAAAGCAGAACTCGGCTGCGAATGCTCTCGCAGCTTGGGAAAGTTAGGCGCAGCTGTTGACCAGCTCTGCCCGTGGCCACAGGCTGCTTCTTCCACCTTTCACTGGGGCAGAGCTTTTGCGGAACAGAGACGGCATTCTTCAAGTGCGTGTTCTCCAAGGAGCTGTGAAACAGAGCCTAGCACGCTGTCTCGCTGATACTGGCTTTCGGCAAGCAAGCGTGCCGCACCGCCTACATTCTGCACTCTGGCAGCCTAGTTGCCAGCTTTCGACAGGTGCTGTCCTAGCAAGGAAGCTCAGGCAGTCAAAGCCGGTGCAGGGCGGCACCTTTCTGCTTTGCCCGCCTAAGCGGCGTCACACTCCCAAGGATACTGTGTCCTTTCCCTCTGCACTGCGTCTGCCGACGTGCTCTCTGCATCTCGGAGCATAACGGCAAAGGACAACGTTTTGCACGGCAGGGTAGAAATGGCATTGCTAGCAGGAAAGCTAGATGCCTTGGAACTGCCCGCTTACCCCTTGCCACTCACTTCAGGCTCGTACGCTGAGCAGAACAGCCTGTTGTTCCTGAAGCTTCGCTGGCTGTCGTTCGTGCCCAGACGCGATTTCCTTCCCAAGGAGGCGAAGCGCCCTCTACTTCTCGCACCGAGCGCGCTGCTCCTGGCTTTCGCCTCTGCCGCAACGAGCTCGCTACGCGCACTTTTCTTCTCAACCCTGGGTGCCCTTGCCTTCTGCCTTTCTTGTCTCGTGAATGGAGACGGAAAGCTTCTCGGCTAGAACTCGCCTAGAACAACTGCGGCTGCACATTGAGCTGGCCCGGAACGCCCTGCTGAAACTTGCCTTCTGGCACCACATTCACGGGGCAGCCGTCTTTCTTCGGCCACCTGCCAAGCGGCCCCATATCGCCGCGCTCGTTTGCACTCCGCTTGTCAGATTGGCTTACCGTGGCGCTGATTTCAGCCTGGCCAAATACTAGCGCTCCGGAGAGCTGTCTCGCAGACAATAATGTCCCGGCATAGAAATTTGTCCTGCAATGTTCCCTCCTCTTTTCCCACACTGTGTTGCTCTGATGAATGCCTTGAGCATGGAACGACTTAAGCCAGCAAGTATTCCTCGCCGGCCACCTCTCGCCGTGCAAGAGGTACGCCGTGGACCCTGTGAACGCTGCCAAGCAAAAAGCAGAGCCGTGACCATAAAAGCGAGGAGAGAGCATGCACGAAGCACACTAGTTCTGTCTAGTGCTTTCCGTGCAGAGAGGCGGCAAAGCTGAATGCCGTGTCCGAGCTTGACAACTCGCTGGAGCACAGAAAGCCAAGAATGAAGAGGCGGAACACAGCCTTGGTTTCAGCAGCTTCCGGGACTGCAAAAGTTCACCAATAGCTCTGTCAAAGCAGAACTCGGCTGCGAATGCTCTCGCAGCTTGGGAAAGTTAGGCGCAGCTGTTGACCAGCTCTGCCCGTGGCCACAGGCTGCTTCTTCCACCTTTCACTGGGGCAGAGCTTTTGCGGAACAGAGACGGCATTCTTCCAGTGCGTGTTCTCCAAGGAGCTGTGAAACAGAGCCTAGCACGCTGTCTCGCTGATACTGGCTTTCGGCAAGCAAGCGTGCCGCACCGCCTACATTCTGCACTCTGGCAGCCTAGTTGCCAGCTTTCGACAGGTGCTGTCCTAGCAAGGAAGCTCAGGCAGTCAAAGCCGGTGCAGGGCGGCACCTTTCTGCTTTGCCCGCCTAAGCGGCGTCACACTCCCAAGGATACTGTGTCCTTTCCCTCTGCACTGCGTCTGCCGACGTGCTCTCTGCATCTCGGAGCATAACGGCAAAGGACAACGTTTTGCACGGCAGGGTAGAAATGGCATTGCTAGCAGGAAAGCTAGATGCCTTGGAACTGCCCGCTTACCCCTTGCCACTCACTTCAGGCTCGTACGCTGAGCAGAACAGCCTGTTGTTCCTGAAGCTTCGCTGGCTGTCGTTCGTGCCCAGACGCGATTTCCTTCCCAAGGAGGCGAAGCGCCCTCTACTTCTCGCACCGAGCGCGCTGCTCCTGGCTTTCGCCTCTGCCGCAACGAGCTCGCTACGCGCACTTTTCTTCTCAACCCTGGGTGCCCTTGCCTTCTGCCTTTCTTGTCTCGTGAATGGAGACGGAAAGCTTCTCGGCTAGAACTCGCCTAGAACAACTGCGGCTGCACATTGAGCTGGCCCGGAACGCCCTGCTGAAACTTGCCTTCTGGCACCACATTCACGGGGCAGCCGTCTTTCTTCAGCCACCTGCCAAGCGGCCCCATATCGCCGCGCTCGTTGCACTCCGCTTGTCAGATTGGCTTCCCGTGGCGCTGATTTCAGCCTGGCCAAATACTAGCGCTCCGGAGAGCTGTCTCGCAGACAATAATGTCCCGGCATAGAAATTTGTCCTGCAATGTTCCCTCCTCTTTTCCCACACTGTGTTGCTCTGATGAATGCCTTGAGCATGGAACGACTTAAGGCAGCAAGTATTCCTCGCCGGCCACCTCTCGCTGTGCAAGAGGTACGCCGTGGACCCTGTGAACGCTGCCAAGCAAAAAGCAGAGCCGTGACCATAAAAGCGAGGAGAGAGCATGCACGAAGCACACTAGTTCTGTCTAGTGCTTTCCGTGCAGAGAGGCGGCAAAGCTGAATGCCGTGTCCGAGCTTGACAACTCGCTGGAGCACAGAAAGCCAAGAATGAAGAGGCGGAACACAGCCTTGGTTTCAGCAGCTTCCGGGACTGCAAAAGTTCACCAATAGCTCTGTCAAAGCAGAACTCGGCTGCGAATGCTCTCGCAGCTTGGGAAAGTTAGGCGCAGCTGTTGACCAGCTCTGCCCGTGGCCACAGGCTGCTTCTTCCACCTTTCACTGGGGCAGAGCTTTTGCGGAACAGAGACGGCATTCTTCCAGTGCGTGTTCTCCAAGGAGCTGTGAAACAGAGCCTAGCACGCTGTCTCGCTGATACTGGCTTTCGGCAAGCAAGCGTGCCGCACCGCCTACATTCTGCACTCTGGCAGCCTAGTTGCCAGCTTTCGACAGGTGCTGTCCTAGCAAGGAAGCTCAGGCAGTCAAAGCCGGTGCAGGGCGGCACCTTTCTGCTTTGCCCGCCTAAGCGGCGTCACACTCCCAAGGATACTGTGTCCTTTCCCTCTGCACTGCGTCTGCCGACGTGCTCTCTGCATCTCGGAGCATAACGGCAAAGGACAACGTTTTGCACGGCAGGGTAGAAATGGCATTGCTAGCAGGAAAGCTAGATGCCTTGGAACTGCCCGCTTACCCCTTGCCACTCACTTCAGGCTCGTACGCTGAGCAGAACAGCCTGTTGTTCCTGAAGCTTCGCTGGCTGTCGTTCGTGCCCAGACGCGATTTCCTTCCCAAGGAGGCGAAGCGCCCTCTACTTCTCGCACCGAGCGCGCTGCTCCTGGCTTTCGCCTCTGCCGCAACGAGCTCGCTACGCGCACTTTTCTTCTCAACCCTGGGTGCCCTTGCCTTCTGCCTTTCTTGTCTCGTGAATGGAGACGGAAAGCTTCTCGGCTAGAACTCGCCTAGAACAACTGCGGCTGCACATTGAGCTGGCCCGGAACGCCCTGCTGAAACTTGCCTTCTGGCACCACATTCACGGGGCAGCCGTCTTTCTTCGGCCACCTGCCAAGCGGCCCCATATCGCCGCGCTCGTTGCACTCCGCTTGTCAGATTGGCTTCCCGTGGCGCTGATTTCAGCCTGGCCAAATACTAGCGCTCCGGAGAGCTGTCTCGCAGACAATAATGTCCCGGCATAGAAATTTGTCCTGCAATGTTCCCTCCTCTTTTCCCACACTGTGTTGCTCTGATGAATGCCTTGAGCATGGAACGACTTAAGGCAGCAAGTATTCCTCGCCGGCCACCTCTCGCTGTGCAAGAGGTACGCCGTGGACCCTGTGAACGCTGCCAAGCAAAAAGCAGAGCCGTGACCATAAAAGCGAGGAGAGAGCATGCACGAAGCACACTAGTTCTGTCTAGTGCTTTCCGTGCAGAGAGGCGGCAAAGCTGAATGCCGTGTCCGAGCTTGACAACTCGCTGGAGCACAGAAAGCCAAGAATGAAGAGGCGGAACACAGCCTTGGTTTCAGCAGCTTCCGGGACTGCAAAAGTTCACCAATAGCTCTGTCAAAGCAGAACTCGGCTGCGAATGCTCTCGCAGCTTGGGAAAGTTAGGCGCAGCTGTTGACCAGCTCTGCCCGTGGCCACAGGCTGCTTCTTCCACCTTTCACTGGGGCAGAGCTTTTGCGGAACAGAGACGGCATTCTTCAAGTGCGTGTTCTCCAAGGAGCTGTGAAACAGAGCCTAGCACGCTGTCTCGCTGATACTGGCTTTCGGCAAGCAAGCGTGCCGCACCGCCTACATTCTGCACTCTGGCAGCCTAGTTGCCAGCTTTCGACAGGTGCTGTCCTAGCAAGGAAGCTCAGGCAGTCAAAGCCGGTGCAGGGCGGCACCTTTCTGCTTTGCCCGCCTAAGCGGCGTCACACTCCCAAGGATACTGTGTCCTTTCCCTCTGCACTGCGTCTGCCGACGTGCTCTCTGCATCTCGGAGCATAATGGCAAAGGACAACGTTTTGCACGGCAGGGTAGAAATGGCATTGCTAGCAGGAAAGCTAGATGCCTTGGAACTGCCCGCTTACCCCTTGCCACTCACTTCAGGCTCGTACGCTGAGCAGAACAGCCTGTTGTTCCTGAAGCTTCGCTGGCTGTTGTTCGTGCCCAGACGCGATTTCCTTCCCAAGGAGGCGAAGCGCCCTCTACTTCTCGCACCGAGCGCGCTGCTCCTGGCTTTCGCTTCTGCCGCAACGAGCTCGCTACGCGCACTTTTCTTCTCAACCCTGGGTGCCCTTGCCTTCTGCCTTTCTTGTCTCGTGAATGGAGACGGAAAGCTTCTCGGCTAGAACTCGCCTAGAACAACTGCGGCTGCACATTGAGCTGGCCCGGAACGCCCTGCTGAAACTTGCCTTCTGGCACCACATTCACGGGGCAGCCGTCTTTCTTCGGCCACCTGCCAAGCGGCCCCATATCGCCGCGCTCGTTGCACTCCGCTTGTCAGATTGGCTTCCCGTGGCGCTGATTTCAGCCTGGCCAAATACTAGCGCTCCGGAGAGCTGTCTCGCAGACAATAATGTCCCGGCATAGAAATTTGTCCTGCAATGTTCCCTCCTCTTTTCCCACACTGTGTTGCTCTGATGAATGCCTTGAGCATGGAACGACTTAAGGCAGCAAGTATTCCTCGCCGGCCACCTCTCGCTGTGCAAGAGGTACGCCGTGGACCCTGTGAACGCTGCCAAGCAAAAAGCAGAGCCGTGACCATAAAAGCGAGGAGAGAGCATGCACGAAGCACACTAGTTCTGTCTAGTGCTTTCCGTGCAGAGAGGCGGCAAAGCTGAATGCCGTGTCCGAGCTTGACAACTCGCTGGAGCACAGAAAGCCAAGAATGAAGAGGCGGAACACAGCCTTGGTTTCAGCAGCTTCCGGGACTGCAAAAGTTCACCAATAGCTCTGTCAAAGCAGAACTCGGCTGCGAATGCTCTCGCAGCTTGGGAAAGTTAGGCGCAGCTGTTGACCAGCTCTGCCCGTGGCCACAGGCTGCTTCTTCCACCTTTCACTGGGGCAGAGCTTTTGCGGAACAGAGACGGCATTCTTCAAGTGCGTGTTCTCCAAGGAGCTGTGAAACAGAGCCTAGCACGCTGTCTCGCTGATACTGGCTTTCGGCAAGCAAGCGTGCCGCACCGCCTACATTCTGCACTCTGGCAGCCTAGTTGCCAGCTTTCGACAGGTGCTGTCCTAGCAAGGAAGCTCAGGCAGTCAAAGCCGGTGCAGGGCGGCACCTTTCTGCTTTGCCCGCCTAAGCGGCGTCACACTCCCAAGGATACTGTATCCTTTCCCTCTGCACTGCGTCTGCCGACGTGCTCTCTGCATCTCGGAGCATAACGGCAAAGGACAACGTTTTGCACGGCAGGGTAGAAATGGCATTGCTAGCAGGAAAGCTAGATGCCTTGGAACTGCCCGCTTACCCCTTGCCACTCACTTCAGGCTCGTACGCTGAGCAGAACAGCCTGTTGTTCCTGAAGCTTCGCTGGCTGTCGTTCGTGCCCAGACGCGATTTCCTTCCCAAGGAGGCGAAGCGCCCTCTACTTCTCGCACCGAGCGCGCTGCTCCTGGCTTTCGCTTCTGCCGCAACGAGCTCGCTACGCGCACTTTTCTTCTCAACCCTGGGTGCCCTTGCCTTCTGCCTTTCTTGTCTCGTGAATGGAGACGGAAAGCTTCTCGGCTAGAACTCGCCTAGAACAACTGCGGCTGCACATTGAGCTGGCCCGGAACGCCCTGCTGAAACTTGCCTTCTGGCACCACATTCACGGGGCAGCCGTCTTTCTTCGGCCACCTGCCAAGCGGCCCCATATCGCCGCGCTCGTTGCACTCCGCTTGTCAGATTGGCTTCCCGTGGCGCTGATTTCAGCCTGGCCAAATACTAGCGCTCCGGAGAGCAGTCTCGCAGACAATAATGTCCCGGCATAGAAATTTGTCCTGCAATGTTCCCTCCTCTTTTCCCACACTGTGTTGCTCTGATGAATGCCTTGAGCATGGAACGACTTAAGCCAGCAAGTATTCCTCGCCGGCCACCTCTCGCTGTGCAAGAGGTACGCCGTGGACCCTGTGAACGCTGCCAAGCAAAAAGCAGAGCCGTGACCATAAAAGCGAGGAGAGAGCATGCACGAAGCACACTAGTTCTGTCTAGTGCTTTCCGTGCAGAGAGGCGGCAAAGCTGAATGCCGTGTCCGAGCTTGACAACTCGCTGGAGCACAGAAAGCCAAGAATGAAGAGGCGGAACACAGCCTTGGTTTCAGCAGCTTCCGGGACTGCAAAAGTTCACCAATAGCTCTGTCAAAGCAGAACTCGGCTGCGAATGCTCTCGCAGCTTGGGAAAGTTAGGCGCAGCTGTTGACCAGCTCTGCCCGTGGCCACAGGCTGCTTCTTCCACCTTTCACTGGGGCAGAGCTTTTGCGGAACAGAGACGGCATTCTTCAAGTGCGTGTTCTCCAAGGAGCTGTGAAACAGAGCCTAGCACGCTGTCTCGCTGATACTGGCTTTCGGCAAGCAAGCGTGCCGCACCGCCTACATTCTGCACTCTGGCAGCCTAGTTGCCAGCTTTCGACAGGTGCTGTCCTAGCAAGGAAGCTCAGGCAGTCAAAGCCGGTGCAGGGCGGCACCTTTCTGCTTTGCCCGCCTAAGCGGCGTCACACTCCCAAGGATACTGTGTCCTTTCCCTCTGCACTGCGTCTGCCGACATGCTCTCTGCATCTCGGAGCATAACGGCAAAGGACAACGTTTTGCACGGCAGGGTAGAAATGGCATTGCTAGCAGGAAAGCTAGATGCCTTGGAACTGCCCGCTTACCCCTTGCCACTCACTTCAGGCTCGTACGCTGAGCAGAACAGCCTGTTGTTCCTGAAGCTTCGCTGGCTGTCGTTCGTGCCCAGACGCGATTTCCTTCCCAAGGAGGCGAAGCGCCCTCTACTTCTCGCACCGAGCGCGCTGCTCCTGGCTTTCGCCTCTGCCGCAACGAGCTCGCTACGCGCACTTTTCTTCTCAACCCTGGGTGCCCTTGCCTTCTGCCTTTCTTGTCTCGTGAATGGAGACGGAAAGCTTCTCGGCTAGAACTCGCCTAGAACAACTGCGGCTGCACATTGAGCTGGCCCGGAACGCCCTGCTGAAACTTGCCTTCTGGCACCACATTCACGGGGCAGCCGTCTTTCTTCAGCCACCTGCCAAGCGGCCCCATATCGCCGCGCTCGTTGCACTCCGCTTGTCAGATTGGCTTCCCGTGGCGCTGATTTCAGCCTGGCCAAATACTAGCGCTCCGGAGAGCTGTCTCGCAGACAATAATGTCCCGGCATAGAAATTTGTCCTGCAATGTTCCCTCCTCTTTTCCCACACTGTGTTGCTCTGATGAATGCCTTGAGCATGGAACGACTTAAGCCAGCAAGTATTCCTCGCCGGCCACCTCTCGCCGTGCAAGAGGTACGCCGTGGACCCTGTGAACGCTGCCAAGCAAAAAGCAGAGCCGTGACCATAAAAGCGAGGAGAGAGCATGCACGAAGCACACTAGTTCTGTCTAGTGCTTTCCGTGCAGAGAGGCGGCAAAGCTGAATGCCGTGTCCGAGCTTGACAACTCGCTGGAGCACAGAAAGCCAAGAATGAAGAGGCGGAACACAGCCTTGGTTTCAGCAGCTTCCGGGACTGCAAAAGTTCACCAATAGCTCTGTCAAAGCAGAACTCGGCTGCGAATGCTCTCGCAGCTTGGGAAAGTTAGGCGCAGCTGTTGACCAGCTCTGCCCGTGGCCACAGGCTGCTTCTTCCACCTTTCACTGGGGCAGAGCTTTTGCGGAACAGAGACGGCATTCTTCCAGTGCGTGTTCTCCAAGGAGCTGTGAAACAGAGCCTAGCACGCTGTCTCGCTGATACTGGCTTTCGGCAAGCAAGCGTGCCGCACCGCCTACATTCTGCACTCTGGCAGCCTAGTTGCCAGCTTTCGACAGGTGCTGTCCTAGCAAGGAAGCTCAGGCAGTCAAAGCCGGTGCAGGGCGGCACCTTTCTGCTTTGCCCGCCTAAGCGGCGTCACACTCCCAAGGATACTGTGTCCTTTCCCTCTGCACTGCGTCTGCCGACGTGCTCTCTGCATCTCGGAGCATAACGGCAAAGGACAACGTTTTGCACGGCAGGGTAGAAATGGCATTGCTAGCAGGAAAGCTAGATGCCTTGGAACTGCCCGCTTACCCCTTGCCACTCACTTCAGGCTCGTACGCTGAGCAGAACAGCCTGTTGTTCCTGAAGCTTCGCTGGCTGTCGTTCGTGCCCAGACGCGATTTCCTTCCCAAGGAGGCGAAGCGCCCTCTACTTCTCGCACCGAGCGCGCTGCTCCTGGCTTTCGCTTCTGCCGCAACGAGCTCGCTACGCGCACTTTTCTTCTCAACCCTGGGTGCCCTTGCCTTCTGCCTTTCTTGTCTCGTGAATGGAGACGGAAAGCTTCTCGGCTAGAACTCGCCTAGAACAACTGCGGCTGCACATTGAGCTGGCCCGGAACGCCCTGCTGAAACTTGCCTTCTGGCACCACATTCACGGGGCAGCCGTCTTTCTTCGGCCACCTGCCAAGCGGCCCCATATCGCCGCGCTCGTTTGCACTCCGCTTGTCAGATTGGCTTCCCGTGGCGCTGATTTCAGCCTGGCCAAATACTAGCGCTCCGGAGAGCTGTCTCGCAGACAATAATGTCCCGGCATAGAAATTTGTCCTGCAATGTTCCCTCCTCTTTTCCCACACTGTGTTGCTCTGATGAATGCCTTGAGCATGGAACGACTTAAGCCAGCAAGTATTCCTCGCCGGCCACCTCTCGCTGTGCAAGAGGTACGCCGTGGACCCTGTGAACGCTGCCAAGCAAAAAGCAGAGCCGTGACCATAAAAGCGAGGAGAGAGCATGCACGAAGCACACTAGTTCTGTCTAGTGCTTTCCGTGCAGAGAGGCGGCAAAGCTGAATGCCGTGTCCGAGCTTGACAACTCGCTGGAGCACAGAAAGCCAAGAATGAAGAGGCGGAACACAGCCTTGGTTTCAGCAGCTTCCGGGACCGCAAAAGTTCACCAATAGCTCTGTCAAAGCAGAACTCGGCTGCGAATGCTCTCGCAGCTTGGGAAAGTTAGGCGCAGCTGTTGACCAGCTCTGCCCGTGGCCACAGGCTGCTTCTTCCACCTTTCACTGGGGCAGAGCTTTTGCGGAACAGAGACGGCATTCTTCAAGTGCGTGTTCTCCAAGGAGCTGTGAAACAGAGCCTAGCACGCTGTCTCGCTGATACTGGCTTTCGGCAAGCAAGCGTGCCGCACCGCCTACATTCTGCACTCTGGCAGCCTAGTTGCCAGCTTTCGACAGGTGCTGTCCTAGCAAGGAAGCTCAGGCAGTCAAAGCCGGTGCAGGGCGGCACCTTTCTGCTTTGCCCGCCTAAGCGGCGTCACACTCCCAAGGATACTGTGTCCTTTCCCTCTGCACTGCGTCTGCCGACGTGCTCTCTGCATCTCGGAGCATAACGGCAAAGGACAACGTTTTGCACGGCAGGGTAGAAATGGCATTGCTAGCAGGAAAGCTAGATGCCTTGGAACTGCCCGCTTACCCCTTGCCACTCACTTCAGGCTCGTACGCTGAGCAGAACAGCCTGTTGTTCCTGAAGCTTCGCTGGCTGTCGTTCGTGCCCAGACGCGATTTCCTTCCCAAGGAGGCGAAGCGCCCTCTACTTCTCGCACCGAGCGCGCTGCTCCTGGCTTTCGCCTCTGCCGCAACGAGCTCGCTACGCGCACTTTTCTTCTCAACCCTGGGTGCCCTTGCCTTCTGCCTTTCTTGTCTCGTGAATGGAGACGGAAAGCTTCTCGGCTAGAACTCGCCTAGAACAACTGCGGCTGCACATTGAGCTGGCCCGGAACGCCCTGCTGAAACTTGCCTTCTGGCACCACATTCACGGGGCAGCCGTCTTTCTTCGGCCACCTGCCAAGCGGCCCCATATCGCCGCGCTCGTTTGCACTCCGCTTGTCAGATTGGCTTACCGTGGCGCTGATTTCAGCCTGGCCAAATACTAGCGCTCCGGAGAGCAGTCTCGCAGACAATAATGTCCCGGCATAGAAATTTGTCCTGCAATGTTCCCTCCTCTTTTCCCACACTGTGTTGCTCTGATGAATGCCTTGAGCATGGAACGACTTAAGCCAGCAAGTATTCCTCGCCGGCCACCTCTCGCCGTGCAAGAGGTACGCCGTGGACCCTGTGAACGCTGCCAAGCAAAAAGCAGAGCCGTGACCATAAAAGCGAGGAGAGAGCATGCACGAAGCACACTAGTTCTGTCTAGTGCTTTCCGTGCAGAGAGGCGGCAAAGCTGAATGCCGTGTCCGAGCTTGACAACTCGCTGGAGCACAGAAAGCCAAGAATGAAGAGGCGGAACACAGCCTTGGTTTCAGCAGCTTCCGGGACTGCAAAAGTTCACCAATAGCTCTGTCAAAGCAGAACTCGGCTGCGAATGCTCTCGCAGCTTGGGAAAGTTAGGCGCAGCTGTTGACCAGCTCTGCCCGTGGCCACAGGCTGCTTCTTCCACCTTTCACTGGGGCAGAGCTTTTGCGGAACAGAGACGGCATTCTTCAAGTGCGTGTTCTCCAAGGAGCTGTGAAACAGAGCCTAGCACGCTGTCTCGCTGATACTGGCTTTCGGCAAGCAAGCGTGCCGCACCGCCTACATTCTGCACTCTGGCAGCCTAGTTGCCAGCTTTCGACAGGTGCTGTCCTAGCAAGGAAGCTCAGGCAGTCAAAGCCGGTGCAGGGCGGCACCTTTCTGCTTTGCCCGCCTAAGCGGCGTCACACTCCCAAGGATACTGTGTCCTTTCCCTCTGCACTGCGTCTGCCGACGTGCTCTCTGCATCTCGGAGCATAACGGCAAAGGACAACGTTTTGCACGGCAGGGTAGAAATGGCATTGCTAGCAGGAAAGCTAGATGCCTTGGAACTGCCCGCTTACCCCTTGCCACTCACTTCAGGCTCGTACGCTGAGCAGAACAGCCTGTTGTTCCTGAAGCTTCGCTGGCTGTCGTTCGTGCCCAGACGCGATTTCCTTCCCAAGGAGGCGAAGCGCCCTCTACTTCTCGCACCGAGCGCGCTGCTCCTGGCTTTCGCCTCTGCCGCAACGAGCTCGCTACGCGCACTTTTCTTCTCAACCCTGGGTGCCCTTGCCTTCTGCCTTTCTTGTCTCGTGAATGGAGACGGAAAGCTTCTCGGCTAGAACTCGCCTAGAACAACTGCGGCTGCACATTGAGCTGGCCCGGAACGCCCTGCTGAAACTTGCCTTCTGGCACCACATTCACGGGGCAGCCGTCTTTCTTCAGCCACCTGCCAAGCGGCCCCATATCGCCGCGCTCGTTGCACTCCGCTTGTCAGATTGGCTTCCCGTGGCGCTGATTTCAGCCTGGCCAAATACTAGCGCTCCGGAGAGCTGTCTCGCAGACAATAATGTCCCGGCATAGAAATTTGTCCTGCAATGTTCCCTCCTCTTTTCCCACACTGTGTTGCTCTGATGAATGCCTTGAGCATGGAACGACTTAAGCCAGCAAGTATTCCTCGCCGGCCACCTCTCGCCGTGCAAGAGGTACGCCGTGGACCCTGTGAACGCTGCCAAGCAAAAAGCAGAGCCGTGACCATAAAAGCGAGGAGAGAGCATGCACGAAGCACACTAGTTCTGTCTAGTGCTTTCCGTGCAGAGAGGCGGCAAAGCTGAATGCCGTGTCCGAGCTTGACAACTCGCTGGAGCACAGAAAGCCAAGAATGAAGAGGCGGAACACAGCCTTGGTTTCAGCAGCTTCCGGGGCTGCAAAAGTTCACCAATAGCTCTGTCAAAGCAGAACTCGGCTGCGAATGCTCTCGCAGCTTGGGAAAGTTAGGCGCAGCTGTTGACCAGCTCTGCCCGTGGCCACAGGCTGCTTCTTCCACCTTTCACTGGGGCAGAGCTTTTGCGGAACAGAGACGGCATTCTTCAAGTGCGTGTTCTCCAAGGAGCTGTGAAACAGAGCCTAGCACGCTGTCTCGCTGATACTGGCTTTCGGCAAGCAAGCGTGCCGCACCGCCTACATTCTGCACTCTGGCAGCCTAGTTGCCAGCTTTCGACAGGTGCTGTCCTAGCAAGGAAGCTCAGGCAGTCAAAGCCGGTGCAGGGCGGCACCTTTCTGCTTTGCCCGCCTAAGCGGCGTCACACTCCCAAGGATACTGTGTCCTTTCCCTCTGCACTGCGTCTGCCGACGTGCTCTCTGCATCTCGGAGCATAACGGCAAAGGACAACGTTTTGCACGGCAGGGTAGAAATGGCATTGCTAGCAGGAAAGCTAGATGCCTTGGAACTGCCCGCTTACCCCTTGCCACTCACTTCAGGCTCGTACGCTGAGCAGAACAGCCTGTTGTTCCTGAAGCTTCGCTGGCTGTCGTTCGTGCCCAGACGCGATTTCCTTCCCAAGGAGGCGAAGCGCCCTCTACTTCTCGCACCGAGCGCGCTGCTCCTGGCTTTCGCCTCTGCCGCAACGAGCTCGCTACGCGCACTTTTCTTCTCAACCCTGGGTGCCCTTGCCTTCTGCCTTTCTTGTCTCGTGAATGGAGACGGAAAGCTTCTCGGCTAGAACTCGCCTAGAACAACTGCGGCTGCACATTGAGCTGGCCCGGAACGCCCTGCTGAAACTTGCCTTCTGGCACCACATTCACGGGGCAGCCGTCTTTCTTCGGCCACCTGCCAAGCGGCCCCATATCGCCGCGCTCGTTTGCACTCCGCTTGTCAGATTGGCTTCCCGTGGCGCTGATTTCAGCCTGGCCAAATACTAGCGCTCCGGAGAGCTGTCTCGCAGACAATAATGTCCCGGCATAGAAATTTGTCCTGCAATGTTCCCTCCTCTTTTCCCACACTGTGTTGCTCTGATGAATGCCTTGAGCATGGAACGACTTAAGCCAGCAAGTATTCCTCGCCGGCCACCTCTCGCCGTGCAAGAGGTACGCCGTGGACCCTGTGAACGCTGCCAAGCAAAAAGCAGAGCCGTGACCATAAAAGCGAGGAGAGAGCATGCACGAAGCACACTAGTTCTGTCTAGTGCTTTCCGTGCAGAGAGGCGGCAAAGCTGAATGCCGTGTCCGAGCTTGACAACTCGCTGGAGCACAGAAAGCCAAGAATGAAGAGGCGGAACACAGCCTTGGTTTCAGCAGCTTCCGGGACCGCAAAAGTTCACCAATAGCTCTGTCAAAGCAGAACTCGGCTGCGAATGCTCTCGCAGCTTGGGAAAGTTAGGCGCAGCTGTTGACCAGCTCTGCCCGTGGCCACAGGCTGCTTCTTCCACCTTTCACTGGGGCAGAGCTTTTGCGGAACAGAGACGGCATTCTTCAAGTGCGTGTTCTCCAAGGAGCTGTGAAACAGAGCCTAGCACGCTGTCTCGCTGATACTGGCTTTAGGCAAGCAAGCGTGCCGCACCGCCTACATTCTGCACTCTGGCAGCCTAGTTGCCAGCTTTCGACAGGTGCTGTCCTAGCAAGGAAGCTCAGGCAGTCAAAGCCGGTGCAGGGCGGCACCTTTCTGCTTTGCCCGCCTAAGCGGCGTCACACTCCCAAGGATACTGTGTCCTTTCCCTCTGCACTGCGTCTGCCGACGTGCTCTCTGCATCTCGGAGCATAACGGCAAAGGACAACGTTTTGCACGGCAGGGTAGAAATGGCATTGCTAGCAGGAAAGCTAGATGCCTTGGAACTGCCCGCTTACCCCTTGCCACTCACTTCAGGCTCGTACGCTGAGCAGAACAGCCTGTTGTTCCTGAAGCTTCGCTGGCTGTCGTTCGTGCCCAGACGCCATTTCCTTCCCAAGGAGGCGAAGCGCCCTCTACTTCTCGCACCGAGCGCGCTGCTCCTGGCTTTCGCTTCTGCCGCAACGAGCTCGCTACGCGCACTTTTCTTCTCAACCCTGGGTGCCCTTGCCTTCTGCCTTTCTTGTCTCGTGAATGGAGACGGAAAGCTTCTCGGCTAGAACTCGCCTAGAACAACTGCGGCTGCACATTGAGCTGGCCCGGAACGCCCTGCTGAAACTTGCCTTCTGGCACCACATTCACGGGGCAGCCGTCTTTCTTCGGCCACCTGCCAAGCGGCCCCATATCGCCGCGCTCGTTTGCACTCCGCTTGTCAGATTGGCTTCCCGTGGCGCTGATTTCAGCCTGGCCAAATACTAGCGCTCCGGAGAGCTGTCTCGCAGACAATAATGTCCCGGCATAGAAATTTGTCCTGCAATGTTCCCTCCTCTTTTCCCACACTGTGTTGCTCTGATGAATGCCTTGAGCATGGAACGACTTAAGCCAGCAAGTATTCCTCGCCGGCCACCTCTCGCCGTGCAAGAGGTACGCCGTGGACCCTGTGAACGCTGCCAAGCAAAAAGCAGAGCCGTGACCATAAAAGCGAGGAGAGAGCATGCACGAAGCACACTAGTTCTGTCTAGTGCTTTCCGTGCAGAGAGGCGGCAAAGCTGAATGCCGTGTCCGAGCTTGACAACTCGCTGGAGCACAGAAAGCCAAGAATGAAGAGGCGGAACACAGCCTTGGTTTCAGCAGCTTCCGGGACTGCAAAAGTTCACCAATAGCTCTGTCAAAGCAGAACTCGGCTGCGAATGCTCTCGCAGCTTGGGAAAGTTAGGCGCAGCTGTTGACCAGCTCTGCCCGTGGCCACAGGCTGCTTCTTCCACCTTTCACTGGGGCAGAGCTTTTGCGGAACAGAGACGGCATTCTTCAAGTGCGTGTTCTCCAAGGAGCTGTGAAACAGAGCCTAGCACGCTGTCTCGCTGATACTGGCTTTCGGCAAGCAAGCGTGCCGCACCGCCTACATTCTGCACTCTGGCAGCCTAGTTGCCAGCTTTCGACAGGTGCTGTCCTAGCAAGGAAGCTCAGGCAGTCAAAGCCGGTGCAGGGCGGCACCTTTCTGCTTTGCCCGCCTAAGCGGCGTCACACTCCCAAGGATACTGTGTCCTTTCCCTCTGCACTGCGTCTGCCGACGTGCTCTCTGCATCTCGGAGCATAACGGCAAAGGACAACGTTTTGCACGGCAGGGTAGAAATGGCATTGCTAGCAGGAAAGCTAGATGCCTTGGAACTGCCCGCTTACCCCTTGCCACTCACTTCAGGCTCGTACGCTGAGCAGAACAGCCTGTTGTTCCTGAAGCTTCGCTGGCTGTCGTTCGTGCCCAGACGCGATTTCCTTCCCAAGGAGGCGAAGCGCCCTCTACTTCTCGCACCGAGCGCGCTGCTCCTGGCTTTCGCCTCTGCCGCAACGAGCTCGCTACGCGCACTTTTCTTCTCAACCCTGGGTGCCCTTGCCTTCTGCCTTTCTTGTCTCGTGAATGGAGACGGAAAGCTTCTCGGCTAGAACTCGCCTAGAACAACTGCGGCTGCACATTGAGCTGGCCCGGAACGCCCTGCTGAAACTTGCCTTCTGGCACCACATTCACGGGGCAGCCGTCTTTCTTCGGCCACCTGCCAAGCGGCCCCATATCGCCGCGCTCGTTTGCACTCCGCTTGTCAGATTGGCTTCCCGTGGCGCTGATTTCAGCCTGGCCAAATACTAGCGCTCCGGAGAGCTGTCTCGCAGACAATAATGTCCCGGCATAGAAATTTGTCCTGCAATGTTCCCTCCTCTTTTCCCACACTGTGTTGCTCTGATGAATGCCTTGAGCATGGAACGACTTAAGGCAGCAAGTATTCCTCGCCGGCCACCTCTCGCTGTGCAAGAGGTACGCCGTGGACCCTGTGAACGCTGCCAAGCAAAAAGCAGAGCCGTGACCATAAAAGCGAGGAGAGAGCATGCACGAAGCACACTAGTTCTGTCTAGTGCTTTCCGTGCAGAGAGGCGGCAAAGCTGAATGCCGTGTCCAAGCTTGACAACTCGCTGGAGCACAGAAAGCCAAGAATGAAGAGGCGGAACACAGCCTTGGTTTCAGCAGCTTCCGGGACTGCAAAAGTTCACCAATAGCTCTGTCAAAGCAGAACTCGGCTGCGAATGCTCTCGCAGCTTGGGAAAGTTAGGCGCAGCTGTTGACCAGCTCTGCCCGTGGCCACAGGCTGCTTCTTCCACCTTTCACTGGGGCAGAGCTTTTGCGGAACAGAGACGGCATTCTTCCAGTGCGTGTTCTCCAAGGAGCTGTGAAACAGAGCCTAGCACGCTGTCTCGCTGATACTGGCTTTCGGCAAGCAAGCGTGCCGCACCGCCTACATTCTGCACTCTGGCAGCCTAGTTGCCAGCTTTCGACAGGTGCTGTCCTAGCAAGGAAGCTCAGGCAGTCAAAGCCGGTGCAGGGCGGCACCTTTCTGCTTTGCCCGCCTAAGCGGCGTCACACTCCCAAGGATACTGTGTCCTTTCCCTCTGCACTGCGTCTGCCGACGTGCTCTCTGCATCTCGGAGCATAACGGCAAAGGACAACGTTTTGCACGGCAGGGTAGAAATGGCATTGCTAGCAGGAAAGCTAGATGCCTTGGAACTGCCCGCTTACCCCTTGCCACTCACTTCAGGCTCGTACGCTGAGCAGAACAGCCTGTTGTTCCTGAAGCTTCGCTGGCTGTCGTTCGTGCCCAGACGCGATTTCCTTCCCAAGGAGGCGAAGCGCCCTCTACTTCTCGCACCGAGCGCGCTGCTCCTGGCTTTCGCTTCTGCCGCAACGAGCTCGCTACGCGCACTTTTCTTCTCAACCCTGGGTGCCCTTGCCTTCTGCCTTTCTTGTCTCGTGAATGGAGACGGAAAGCTTCTCGGCTAGAACTCGCCTAGAACAACTGCGGCTGCACATTGAGCTGGCCCGGAACGCCCTGCTGAAACTTGCCTTCTGGCACCACATTCACGGGGCAGCCGTCTTTCTTCGGCCACCTGCCAAGCGGCCCCATATCGCCGCGCTCGTTGCACTCCGCTTGTCAGATTGGCTTCCCGTGGCGCTGATTTCAGCCTGGCCAAATACTAGCGCTCCGGAGAGCTGTCTCGCAGACAATAATGTCCCGGCATAGAAATTTGTCCTGCAATGTTCCCTCCTCTTTTCCCACACTGTGTTGCTCTGATGAATGCCTTGAGCATGGAACGACTTAAGCCAGCAAGTATTCCTCGCCGGCCACCTCTCGCCGTGCAAGAGGTACGCCGTGGACCCTGTGAACGCTGCCAAGCAAAAAGCAGAGCCGTGACCATAAAAGCGAGGAGAGAGCATGCACGAAGCACACTAGTTCTGTCTAGTGCTTTCCGTGCAGAGAGGCGGCAAAGCTGAATGCCGTGTCCGAGCTTGACAACTCGCTGGAGCACAGAAAGCCAAGAATGAAGAGGCGGAACACAGCCTTGGTTTCAGCAGCTTCCGGGACTGCAAAAGTTCACCAATAGCTCTGTCAAAGCAGAACTCGGCTGCGAATGCTCTCGCAGCTTGGGAAAGTTAGGCGCAGCTGTTGACCAGCTCTGCCCGTGGCCACAGGCTGCTTCTTCCACCTTTCACTGGGGCAGAGCTTTTGCGGAACAGAGACGGCATTCTTCCAGTGCGTGTTCTCCAAGGAGCTGTGAAACAGAGCCTAGCACGCTGTCTCGCTGATACTGGCTTTCGGCAAGCAAGCGTGCCGCACCGCCTACATTCTGCACTCTGGCAGCCTAGTTGCCAGCTTTCGACAGGTGCTGTCCTAGCAAGGAAGCTCAGGCAGTCAAAGCCGGTGCAGGGCGGCACCTTTCTGCTTTGCCCGCCTAAGCGGCGTCACACTCCCAAGGATACTGTGTCCTTTCCCTCTGCACTGCGTCTGCCGACGTGCTCTCTGCATCTCGGAGCATAACGGCAAAGGACAACGCTTTGCACGGCAGGGTAGAAATGGCATTGCTAGCAGGAAAGCTAGATGCCTTGGAACTGCCCGCTTACCCCTTGCCACTCACTTCAGGCTCGTACGCTGAGCAGAACAGCCTGTTGTTCCTGAAGCTTCGCTGGCTGTCGTTCGTGCCCAGACGCGATTTCCTTCCCAAGGAGGCGAAGCGCCCTCTACTTCTCGCACCGAGCGCGCTGCTCCTGGCTTTCGCCTCTGCCGCAACGAGCTCGCTACGCGCACTTTTCTTCTCAACCCTGGGTGCCCTTGCCTTCTGCCTTTCTTGTCTCGTGAATGGAGACGGAAAGCTTCTCGGCTAGAACTCGCCTAGAACAACTGCGGCTGCACATTGAGCTGGCCCGGAACGCCCTGCTGAAACTTGCCTTCTGGCACCACATTCACGGGGCAGCCGTCTTTCTTCGGCCACCTGCCAAGCGGCCCCATATCGCCGCGCTCGTTTGCACTCCGCTTGTCAGATTGGCTTCCCGTGGCGCTGATTTCAGCCTGGCCAAATACTAGCGCTCCGGAGAGCTGTCTCGCAGACAATAATGTCCCGGCATAGAAATTTGTCCTGCAATGTTCCCTCCTCTTTTCCCACACTGTGTTGCTCTGATGAATGCCTTGAGCATGGAACGACTTAAGCCAGCAAGTATTCCTCGCCGGCCACCTCTCGCCGTGCAAGAGGTACGCCGTGGACCCTGTGAACGCTGCCAAGCAAAAAGCAGAGCCGTGACCATAAAAGCGAGGAGAGAGCATGCACGAAGCACACTAGTTCTGTCTAGTGCTTTCCGTGCAGAGAGGCGGCAAAGCTGAATGCCGTGTCCGAGCTTGACAACTCGCTGGAGCACAGAAAGCCAAGAATGAAGAGGCGGAACACAGCCTTGGTTTCAGCAGCTTCCGGGACTGCAAAAGTTCACCAATAGCTCTGTCAAAGCAGAACTCGGCTGCGAATGCTCTCGCAGCTTGGGAAAGTTAGGCGCAGCTGTTGACCAGCTCTGCCCGTGGCCACAGGCTGCTTCTTCCACCTTTCACTGGGGCAGAGCTTTTGCGGAACAGAGAGGGCATTCTTCAAGTGCGTGTTCTACAAGGAGCTGTGAAACAGAGCCTAGCACGCTGTCTCGCTGATACTGGCCTTCGGCAAGCAAGCGTGCCGCACCGCCTACATTCTGCACTCTGGCAGCCTAGTTGCCAGCTTTCGACAGGTGCTGTCCTAGCAAGGAAGCTCAGGCAGTCAAAGCCGGTGCAGGGCGGCACCTTTCTGCTTTGCCCGCCTAAGCGGCGTCACACTCCCAAGGATACTGTGTCCTTTCCCTCTGCACTGCGTCTGCCGACGTGCTCTCTGCATCTCGGAGCATAACGGCAAAGGACAACGTTTTGCACGGCAGGGTAGAAATGGCATTGCTAGCAGGAAAGCTAGATGCCTTGGAACTGCCCGCTTACCCCTTGCCACTCACTTCAGGCTCGTACGCTGAGCAGAACAGCCTGTTGTTCCTGAAGCTTCGCTGGCTGTCGTTCGTGCCCAGACGCGATTTCCTTCCCAAGGAGGCGAAGCGCCCTCTACTTCTCGCACCGAGCGCGCTGCTCCTGGCTTTCGCTTCTGCCGCAACGAGCTCGCTACGCGCACTTTTCTTCTCAACCCTGGGTGCCCTTGCCTTCTGCCTTTCTTGTCTCGTGAATGGAGACGGAAAGCTTCTCGGCTAGAACTCGCCTAGAACAACTGCGGCTGCACATTGAGCTGGCCCGGAACGCCCTGCTGAAACTTGCCTTCTGGCACCACATTCACGGGGCAGCCGTCTTTCTTCGGCCACCTGCCAAGCGGCCCCATATCGCCGCGCTCGTTTGCACTCCGCTTGTCAGATTGGCTTCCCGTGGCGCTGATTTCAGCCTGGCCAAATACTAGCGCTCCGGAGAGCTGTCTCGCAGACAATAATGTCCCGGCATAGAAATTTGTCCTGCAATGTTCCCTCCTCTTTTCCCACACTGTGTTGCTCTGATGAATGCCTTGAGCATGGAACGACTTAAGCCAGCAAGTATTCCTCGCCGGCCACCTCTCGCCGTGCAAGAGGTACGCCGTGGACCCTGTGAACGCTGCCAAGCAAAAAGCAGAGCCGTGACCATAAAAGCGAGGAGAGAGCATGCACGAAGCACACTAGTTCTGTCTAGTGCTTTCCGTGCAGAGAGGCGGCAAAGCTGAATGCCGTGTCCGAGCTTGACAACTCGCTGGAGCACAGAAAGCCAAGAATGAAGAGGCGGAACACAGCCTTGGTTTCAGCAGCTTCCGGGACTGCAAAAGTTCACCAATAGCTCTGTCAAAGCAGAACTCGGCTGCGAATGCTCTCGCAGCTTGGGAAAGTTAGGCGCAGCTGTTGACCAGCTCTGCCCGTGGCCACAGGCTGCTTCTTCCACCTTTCACTGGGGCAGAGCTTTTGCGGAACAGAGACGGCATTCTTCAAGTGCGTGTTCTCCAAGGAGCTGTGAAACAGAGCCTAGCACGCTGTCTCGCTGATACTGGCTTTCGGCAAGCAAGCGTGCCGCACCGCCTACATTCTGCACTCTGGCAGCCTAGTTGCCAGCTTTCGACAGGTGCTGTCCTAGCAAGGAAGCTCAGGCAGTCAAAGCCGGTGCAGGGCGGCACCTTTCTGCTTTGCCCGCCTAAGCGGCGTCACACTCCCAAGGATACTGTGTCCTTTCCCTCTGCACTGCGTCTGCCGACGTGCTCTCTGCATCTCGGAGCATAACGGCAAAGGACAACGTTTTGCACGGCAGGGTAGAAATGGCATTGCTAGCAGGAAAGCTAGATGCCTTGGAACTGCCCGCTTACCCCTTGCCACTCACTTCAGGCTCGTACGCTGAGCAGAACAGCCTGTTGTTCCTGAAGCTTCGCTGGCTGTCGTTCGTGCCCAGACGCGATTTCCTTCCCAAGGAGGCGAAGCGCCCTCTACTTCTCGCACCGAGCGCGCTGCTCCTGGCTTTCGCTTCTGCCGCAACGAGCTCGCTACGCGCACTTTTCTTCTCAACCCTGGGTGCCCTTGCCTTCTGCCTTTCTTGTCTCGTGAATGGAGACGGAAAGCTTCTCGGCTAGAACTCGCCTAGAACAACTGCGGCTGCACATTGAGCTGGCCCGGAACGCCCTGCTGAAACTTGCCTTCTGGCACCACATTCACGGGGCAGCCGTCTTTCTTCGGCCACCTGCCAAGCGGCCCCATATCGCCGCGCTCGTTTGCACTCCGCTTGTCAGATTGGCTTCCCGTGGCGCTGATTTCAGCCTGGCCAAATACTAGCGCTCCGGAGAGCTGTCTCGCAGACAATAATGTCCCGGCATAGAAATTTGTCCTGCAATGTTCCCTCCTCTTTTCCCACACTGTGTTGCTCTGATGAATGCCTTGAGCATGGAACGACTTAAGCCAGCAAGTATTCCTCGCCGGCCACCTCTCGCCGTGCAAGAGGTACGCCGTGGACCCTGTGAACGCTGCCAAGCAAAAAGCAGAGCCGTGACCATAAAAGCGAGGAGAGAGCATGCACGAAGCACACTAGTTCTGTCTAGTGCTTTCCGTGCAGAGAGGCGGCAAAGCTGAATGCCGTGTCCGAGCTTGACAACTCGCTGGAGCACAGAAAGCCAAGAATGAAGAGGCGGAACACAGCCTTGGTTTCAGCAGCTTCCGGGACTGCAAAAGTTCACCAATAGCTCTGTCAAAGCAGAACTCGGCTGCGAATGCTCTCGCAGCTTGGGAAAGTTAGGCGCAGCTGTTGACCAGCTCTGCCCGTGGCCACAGGCTGCTTCTTCCACCTTTCACTGGGGCAGAGCTTTTGCGGAACAGAGACGGCATTCTTCAAGTGCGTGTTCTCCAAGGAGCTGTGAAACAGAGCCTAGCACGCTGTCTCGCTGATACTGGCTTTCGGCAAGCAAGCGTGCCGCACCGCCTACATTCTGCACTCTGGCAGCCTAGTTGCCAGCTTTCGACAGGTGCTGTCCTAGCAAGGAAGCTCAGGCAGTCAAAGCCGGTGCAGGGCGGCACCTTTCTGCTTTGCCCGCCTAAGCGGCGTCACACTCCCAAGGATACTGTGTCCTTTCCCTCTGCACTGCGTCTGCCGACGTGCTCTCTGCATCTCGGAGCATAACGGCAAAGGACAACGTTTTGCACGGCAGGGTAGAAATGGCATTGCTAGCAGGAAAGCTAGATGCCTTGGAACTGCCCGCTTACCCCTTGCCACTCACTTCAGGCTCGTACGCTGAGCAGAACAGCCTGTTGTTCCTGAAGCTTCGCTGGCTGTCGTTCGTGCCCAGACGCGATTTCCTTCCCAAGGAGGCGAAGCGCCCTCTACTTCTCGCACCGAGCGCGCTGCTCCTGGCTTTCGCTTCTGCCGCAACGAGCTCGCTACGCGCACTTTTCTTCTCAACCCTGGGTGCCCTTGCCTTCTGCCTTTCTTGTCTCGTGAATGGAGACGGAAAGCTTCTCGGCTAGAACTCGCCTAGAACAACTGCGGCTGCACATTGAGCTGGCCCGGAACGCCCTGCTGAAACTTGCCTTCTGGCACCACATTCACGGGGCAGCCGTCTTTCTTCGGCCACCTGCCAAGCGGCCCCATATCGCCGCGCTCGTTTGCACTCCGCTTGTCAGATTGGCTTACCGTGGCGCTGATTTCAGCCTGGCCAAATACTAGCGCTCCGGAGAGCTGTCTCGCAGACAATAATGTCCCGGCATAGAAATTTGTCCTGCAATGTTCCCTCCTCTTTTCCCACACTGTGTTGCTCTGATGAATGCCTTGAGCATGGAACGACTTAAGCCAGCAAGTATTCCTCGCCGGCCACCTCTCGCCGTGCAAGAGGTACGCCGTGGACCCTGTGAACGCTGCCAAGCAAAAAGCAGAGCCGTGACCATAAAAGCGAGGAGAGAGCATGCACGAAGCACACTAGTTCTGTCTAGTGCTTTCCGTGCAGAGAGGCGGCAAAGCTGAATGCCGTGTCCGAGCTTGACAACTCGCTGGAGCACAGAAAGCCAAGAATGAAGAGGCGGAACACAGCCTTGGTTTCAGCAGCTTCCGGGACTGCAAAAGTTCACCAATAGCTCTGTCAAAGCAGAACTCGGCTGCGAATGCTCTCGCAGCTTGGGAAAGTTAGGCGCAGCTGTTGACCAGCTCTGCCCGTGGCCACAGGCTGCTTCTTCCACCTTTCACTGGGGCAGAGCTTTTGCGGAACAGAGACGGCATTCTTCCAGTGCGTGTTCTCCAAGGAGCTGTGAAACAGAGCCTAGCACGCTGTCTCGCTGATACTGGCTTTCGGCAAGCAAGCGTGCCGCACCGCCTACATTCTGCACTCTGGCAGCCTAGTTGCCAGCTTTCGACAGGTGCTGTCCTAGCAAGGAAGCTCAGGCAGTCAAAGCCGGTGCAGGGCGGCACCTTTCTGCTTTGCCCGCCTAAGCGGCGTCACACTCCCAAGGATACTGTGTCCTTTCCCTCTGCACTGCGTCTGCCGACGTGCTCTCTGCATCTCGGAGCATAACGGCAAAGGACAACGTTTTGCACGGCAGGGTAGAAATGGCATTGCTAGCAGGAAAGCTAGATGCCTTGGAACTGCCCGCTTACCCCTTGCCACTCACTTCAGGCTCGTACGCTGAGCAGAACAGCCTGTTGTTCCTGAAGCTTCGCTGGCTGTCGTTCGTGCCCAGACGCGATTTCCTTCCCAAGGAGGCGAAGCGCCCTCTACTTCTCTCACCGAGCGCGCTGCTCCTGGCTTTCGCTTCTGCCGCAACGAGCTCGCTACGCGCACTTTTCTTCTCAACCCTGGGTGCCCTTGCCTTCTGCCTTTCTTGTCTCGTGAATGGAGACGGAAAGCTTCTCGGCTAGAACTCGCCTAGAACAACTGCGGCTGCACATTGAGCTGGCCCGGAACGCCCTGCTGAAACTTGCCTTCTGGCACCACATTCACGGGGCAGCCGTCTTTCTTCGGCCACCTGCCAAGCGGCCCCATATCGCCGCGCTCGTTTGCACTCCGCTTGTCAGATTGGCTTCCCGTGGCACTGATTTCAGCCTGGCCAAATACTAGCGCTCCGGAGAGCTGTCTCGCAGACAATAATGTCCCGGCATAGAAATTTGTCCTGCAATGTTCCCTCCTCTTTTCCCACACTGTGTTGCTCTGATGAATGCCTTGAGCATGGAACGACTTAAGCCAGCAAGTATTCCTCGCCGGCCACCTCTCGCTGTGCAAGAGGTACGCCGTGGACCCTGTGAACGCTGCCAAGCAAAAAGCAGAGCCGTGACCATAAAAGCGAGGAGAGAGCATGCACGAAGCACACTAGTTCTGTCTAGTGCTTTCCGTGCAGAGAGGCGGCAAAGCTGAATGCCGTGTCCGAGCTTGACAACTCGCTGGAGCACAGAAAGCCAAGAATGAAGAGGCGGAACACAGCCTTGGTTTCAGCAGCTTCCGGGACTGCAAAAGTTCACCAATAGCTCTGTCAAAGCAGAACTCGGCTGCGAATGCTCTCGCAGCTTGGGAAAGTTAGGCGCAGCTGTTGACCAGCTCTGCCCGTGGCCACAGGCTGCTTCTTCCACCTTTCACTGGGGCAGAGCTTTTGCGGAACAGAGACGGCATTCTTCCAGTGCGTGTTCTCCAAGGAGCTGTGAAACAGAGCCTAGCACGCTGTCTCGCTGATACTGGCTTTCGGCAAGCAAGCGTGCCGCACCGCCTACATTCTGCACTCTGGCAGCCTAGTTGCCAGCTTTCGACAGGTGCTGTCCTAGCAAGGAAGCTCAGGCAGTCAAAGCCGGTGCAGGGCGGCACCTTTCTGCTTTGCCCGCCTAAGCGGCGTCACACTCCCAAGGATACTGTGTCCTTTCCCTCTGCACTGCGTCTGCCGACGTGCTCTCTGCATCTCGGAGCATAACGGCAAAGGACAACGTTTTGCACGGCAGGGTAGAAATGGCATTGCTAGCAGGAAAGCTAGATGCCTTGGAACTGCCCGCTTACCCCTTGCCACTCACTTCAGGCTCGTACGCTGAGCAGAACAGCCTGTTGTTCCTGAAGCTTCGCTGGCTGTCGTTCGTGCCCAGACGCGATTTCCTTCCCAAGGAGGCGAAGCGCCCTCTACTTCTCGCACCGAGCGCGCTGCTCCTGGCTTTCGCCTCTGCCGCAACGAGCTCGCTACGCGCACTTTTCTTCTCAACCCTGGGTGCCCTTGCCTTCTGCCTTTCTTGTCTCGTGAATGGAGACGGAAAGCTTCTCGGCTAGAACTCGCCTAGAACAACTGCGGCTGCACATTGAGCTGGCCCGGAACGCCCTGCTGAAACTTGCCTTCTGGCACCACATTCACGGGGCAGCCGTCTTTCTTCGGCCACCTGCCAAGCGGCCCCATATCGCCGCGCTCGTTGCACTCCGCTTGTCAGATTGGCTTCCCGTGGCACTGATTTCAGCCTGGCCAAATACTAGCGCTCCGGAGAGCTGTCTCGCAGACAATAATGTCCCGGCATAGAAATTTGTCCTGCAATGTTCCCTCCTCTTTTCCCACACTGTGTTGCTCTGATGAATGCCTTGAGCATGGAACGACTTAAGCCAGCAAGTATTCCTCGCCGGCCACCTCTCGCTGTGCAAGAGGTACGCCGTGGACCCTGTGAACGCTGCCAAGCAAAAAGCAGAGCCGTGACCATAAAAGCGAGGAGAGAGCATGCACGAAGCACACTAGTTCTGTCTAGTGCTTTCCGTGCAGAGAGGCGGCAAAGCTGAATGCCGTGTCCGAGCTTGACAACTCGCTGGAGCACAGAAAGCCAAGAATGAAGAGGCGGAACACAGCCTTGGTTTCAGCAGCTTCCGGGACTGCAAAAGTTCACCAATAGCTCTGTCAAAGCAGAACTCGGCTGCGAATGCTCTCGCAGCTTGGGAAAGTTAGGCGCAGCTGTTGACCAGCTCTGCCCGTGGCCACAGGCTGCTTCTTCCACCTTTCACTGGGGCAGAGCTTTTGCGGAACAGAGACGGCATTCTTCCAGTGCGTGTTCTCCAAGGAGCTGTGAAACAGAGCCTAGCACGCTGTCTCGCTGATACTGGCTTTCGGCAAGCAAGCGTGCCGCACCGCCTACATTCTGCACTCTGGCAGCCTAGTTGCCAGCTTTCGACAGGTGCTGTCCTAGCAAGGAAGCTCAGGCAGTCAAAGCCGGTGCAGGGCGGCACCTTTCTGCTTTGCCCGCCTAAGCGGCGTCACACTCCCAAGGATACTGTGTCCTTTCCCTCTGCACTGCGTCTGCCGACATGCTCTCTGCATCTCGGAGCATAACGGCAAAGGACAACGTTTTGCACGGCAGGGTAGAAATGGCATTGCTAGCAGGAAAGCTAGATGCCTTGGAACTGCCCGCTTACCCCTTGCCACTCACTTCAGGCTCGTACGCTGAGCAGAACAGCCTGTTGTTCCTGAAGCTTCGCTGGCTGTCGTTCGTGCCCAGACGCGATTTCCTTCCCAAGGAGGCGAAGCGCCCTCTACTTCTCGCACCGAGCGCGCTGCTCCTGGCTTTCGCTTCTGCCGCAACGAGCTCGCTACGCGCACTTTTCTTCTCAACCCTGGGTGCCCTTGCCTTCTGCCTTTCTTGTCTCGTGAATGGAGACGGAAAGCTTCTCGGCTAGAACTCGCCTAGAACAACTGCGGCTGCACATTGAGCTGGCCCGGAACGCCCTGCTGAAACTTGCCTTCTGGCACCACATTCACGGGGCAGCCGTCTTTCTTCGGCCACCTGCCAAGCGGCCCCATATCGCCGCGCTCGTTGCACTCCGCTTGTCAGATTGGCTTACCGTGGCGCTGATTTCAGCCTGGCCAAATACTAGCGCTCCGGAGAGCTGTCTCGCAGACAATAATGTTCCGACATAGAAATTTGTCCTGCAATGTTCCCTCCTCTTTTCCCACACTGTGTTGCTCTGATGAATGCCTTGAGCAGGGAACGACTTAAGCCAGCAAGTATTCCTCGCCGGCCACCTCTCGCTGTGCAAGAGGTACGCCGTGGACCCTGTGAACGCTGCCAAGCAAAAAGCAGAGCCGTGACCATAAAAGCGAGGAGAGAGCATGCACGAAGCACACTAGTTCTGTCTAGTGCTTTCCGTGCAGAGAGGCGGCAAAGCTGAATGCCGTGTCCGAGCTTGACAACTCGCTGGAGCACAGAAAGCCAAGAATGAAGAGGCGGAACACAGCCTTGGTTTCAGCAGCTTCCGGGACTGCAAAAGTTCACCAATAGCTCTGTCAAAGCAGAACTCGGCTGCGAATGCTCTCGCAGCTTGGGAAAGTTAGGCGCAGCTGTTGACCAGCTCTGCCCGTGGCCACAGGCTGCTTCTTCCACCTTTCACTGGGGCAGAGCTTTTGCGGAACAGAGACGGCATTCTTCAAGTGCGTGTTCTCCAAGGAGCTGTGAAACAGAGCCTAGCACGCTGTCTCGCTGATACTGGCTTTCGGCAAGCAAGCGTGCCGCACCGCCTACATTCTGCACTCTGGCAGCCTAGTTGCCAGCTTTCGACAGGTGCTGTCCTAGCAAGGAAGCTCAGGCAGTCAAAGCCGGTGCAGGGCGGCACCTTTCTGCTTTGCCCGCCTAAGCGGCGTCACACTCCCAAGGATACTGTGTCCTTTCCCTCTGCACTGCGTCTGCCGACGTGCTCTCTGCATCTCGGAGCATAACGGCAAAGGACAACGTTTTGCACGGCAGGGTAGAAATGGCATTGCTAGCAGGAAAGCTAGATGCCTTGGAACTGCCCGCTTACCCCTTGCCACTCACTTCAGGCTCGTACGCTGAGCAGAACAGCCTGTTGTTCCTGAAGCTTCGCTGGCTGTCGTTCGTGCCCAGACGCGATTTCCTTCCCAAGGAGGCGAAGCGCCCTCTACTTCTCGCACCGAGCGCGCTGCTCCTGGCTTTCGCTTCTGCCGCAACGAGCTCGCTACGCGCACTTTTCTTCTCAACCCTGGGTGCCCTTGCCTTCTGCCTTTCTTGTCTCGTGAATGGAGACGGAAAGCTTCTCGGCTAGAACTCGCCTAGAACAACTGCGGCTGCACATTGAGCTGGCCCGGAACGCCCTGCTGAAACTTGCCTTCTGGCACCACATTCACGGGGCAGCCGTCTTTCTTCGGCCACCTGCCAAGCGGCCCCATATCGCCGCGCTCGTTGCACTCCGCTTGTCAGATTGGCTTACCGTGGCGCTGATTTCAGCCTGGCCAAATACTAGCGCTCCGGAGAGCTGTCTCGCAGACAATAATGTTCCGGCATAGAAATTTGTCCTGCAATGTTCCCTCCTCTTTTCCCACACTGTGTTGCTCTGATGAATGCCTTGAGCATGGAAGGACTTAAGCCAGCAAGTATTCCTCGCCGGCCACCTCTCGCTGTGCAAGAGGTACGCCGTGGACCCTGTGAACGCTGCCAAGCAAAAAGCAGAGCCGTGACCATAAAAGCGAGGAGAGAGCATGCACGAAGCACACTAGTTCTGTCTAGTGCTTTCCGTGCAGAGAGGCGGCAAAGCTGAATGCCGTGTCCGAGCTTGACAACTCGCTGGAGCACAGAAAGCCAAGAATGAAGAGGCGGAACACAGCCTTGGTTTCAGCAGCTTCCGGAACCGCAAAAGTTCACCAATAGCTCTGTCAAAGCAGAACTCGGCTGAGAATGCTCTCGCAGCTTGGGAAAGTTAGGCGCAGCTGTTGACCAGCTCTGCCCGTGGCCACAGGCTGCTTCTTCCACCTTTCACTGGGGCAGAGCTTTTGCGGAACAGAGACGGCATTCTTCAAGTGCGTGTTCTCCAAGGAGCTGTGAAACAGAGCCTAGCACGTTGTCTCGCTGATACTGGCTTTCGGCAAGCAAGCGTGCCGCACCGCCTACATTCTGCACTCTGGCAGCCTAGTTGCCAGCTTTCGACAGGTGCTGTCCTAGCAAGGAAGCTCAGGCAGTCAAAGCCGGTGCAGGGCGGCACCTTTCTGCTTTGCCCGCCTAAGCGGCGTCACACTCCCAAGGATACTGTGTCCTTTCCCTCTGCACTGCGTCTGCCGACGTGCTCTCTGCATCTCGGAGCATAACGGCAAAGGACAACGTTTTGCACTGCAGGGTAGAAATGGCATTGCTAGCAGGAAAGCTAGATGCCTTGGAACTGCCCGCTTACCCCTTGCCACTCACTTCAGGCTCGTACGCTGAGCAGAACAGCCTGTTGTTCCTGAAGCTTCGCTGGCTGTCGTTCGTGCCCAGATGCCATTTCCTTCCCAAGGAGGCGAAGCGCCCTCTACTTCTCGCGCCGAGCGCGCTGCTCCTGGCTTTCGCTTCTGCCGCAACGAGCTCGCTACGCGCACTTTTCTTCTCAACCTTGTGTGCCCTCGCCTTCTGCCTTTCTTGTCTCGTGAATGGAGACAGAAAGCTTCTCGGCTAGAACTCGCCTAGAACAACTGCGGCTGCACATTAAGCTGGCCCGGAACGCCCTGCTGAAACTTGCCTTCTGGCACCACATTCACGGGGCAGCCGTCTTTCTTCGGCCACCTGCCAAGGGGACCCATATCGCCGCGCTCGTTGCACTCCGCTTGTCAGATTGGCTTACCGTGGCGCTGATTTCAGCCTGGCCAAATACTAGCGCTCCGGAGAGCTGTCTCGCAGACAATAATGTTCCAGCATAGAAATTTGTCCTGCAATGTTCCCTCCTCTTTTCCCACACTGTGTTGCTCTGATGAATGCCTTGAGCATGGAACGACTTAAGCCAGCAAGTATTCCTCGCCGGCCACCTCTCGCTGTGCAAGATGTACGCCGTGGACCCTGTGAACGCTGCCAAGCAAAAAGCAGAGCCGTGACCATAAAAGCGAGGAGAGAGCATGCACGAAGCACACTAGTTCTGTCTAGTGCTTTCCGTGCAGAGAGGCGGCAAAGCTGAATGCCGTGTCCGAGCTTGACAACTCGCTGGAGCACAGAAAGCCAAGAATGAAGAGGCGGAACACAGCCTTGGTTTCAGCAGCTTCCAGGACCGCAAAAGTTCACCAATAGCTCTGTCAAAGCAGAACTCGGCTGAGAATGCTCTCGCAGCTTGGGAAAGTTAGGCGCAGCTGTTGACCAGCTCTGCCCGTGGCCACAGGCTGCTTCTTCCACCTTCACTGGGGCAGAGCTTTTGCGGAACAGAGACGGCATTCTTCAAGTGCGTGTTCTCCAAGGAGCTGTGAAACAGAGCCTAGCACGCTGTCTCGCTGATACTGGCTTTCGGCAAGCAAGCGTGCCGCACCGCCTACATTCTGCACTCTGGCAGCCTAGTTGCCAGCTTTCGACAGGTGCTGTCCTAGCAAGGAAGCTCAGGCAGTCAAAGCCGGTGCAGGGCGGCACCTTTCTGCTTTGCCCGCCTAAGCGGCGTCACACTCCCAAGGATACTGTGTCCTTTCCCTCTGCACTGCGTCTGCCGACGTGCTCTCTGCATCTCGGAGCATAACGGCAAAGGACAACGTTTTGCACGGCAGGGTAGAAATGGCATTGCTAGCAGGAAAGCTAGATGCCTTGGAACTGCCCGCTTACCCCTTGCCACTCACTTCAGGCTCGTACGCTGAGCAGAACAGCCTGTTGTTCCTGAAGCTTCGCTGGCTGTCGTTCGTGCCCAGACGCCATTTCCTTCCCAAGGAGGCGAAGCGCCCTCTACTTCTCGCACCGAGCGCGCTGCTCCTGGCTTTCGCTTCTGCCGCAACGAGCTCGCTACGCGCACTTTTCTTCTCAACCCTGGGTGCCCTTGCCTTCTGCCTTTCTTGTCTCGTGAATGGAGACGGAAAGCTTCTCGGCTAGAACTCGCCTAGAACAACTGCGGCTGCACATTGAGCTGGCCCGGAACGCCCTGCTGAAACTTGCCTTCTGGCACCACATTCACGGGGCAGCCGTCTTTCTTCGGCCACCTGCCAAGCGGCCCCATATCGCCGCGCTCGTTGCACTCCGCTTGTCAGATTGGCTTCCCGTGGCGCTGATTTCAGCCTGGCCAAATACTATCGCTCCGGAGAGCAGTCTCGCAGACAATAATGTTCCAGCATAGAAATTTGTCCTGCAATGTTCCCTCCTCTTTTCCCACACTGTGTTGCTCTGATGAATGCCTTGAGCATGGAACGACTTAAGGCAGCAAGTATTCCTCGCCGGCCACCTCTCGCTGTGCAAGAGGTACGCCGTGGACCCTGTGAACGCTGCCAAGCAAAAAGCAGAGCCGTGACCATAAAAGCGAGGAGAGAGCATGCACGAAGCACACTAGTTCTGTCTAGTGCTTTCCGTGCAGAGAGGCGGCAAAGCTGAATGCCGTGTCCGAGCTTGACAACTCGCTGGAGCACAGAAAGCCAAGAATGAAGAGGCGGAACACAGCCTTGGTTTCAGCAGCTTCCGGAACCGCAAAAGTTCACCAATAGCTCTGTCAAAGCAGAACTCGGCTGAGAATGCTCTCGCAGCTTGGGAAAGTTAGGCGCAGCTGTTGACCAGCTCTGCCCGTGGCCACAGGCTGCTTCTTCCACCTTTCACTGGGGCAGAGCTTTTGCGGAACAGAGACGGCATTCTTCAAGTGCGTGTTCTCCAAGGAGCTGTGAAACAGAGCCTAGCACGTTGTCTCGCTGATACTGGCTTTCGGCAAGCAAGCGTGCCGCACCGCCTACATTCTGCACTCTGGCAGCCTAGTTGCCAGCTTTCGACAGGTGCTGTCCTAGCAAGGAAGCTCAGGCAGTCAAAGCCGGTGCAGGGCGGCACCTTTCTGCTTTGCCCGCCTAAGCGGCGTCACACTCCCAAGGATACTGTGTCCTTTCCCTCTGCACTGCGTCTGCCGACGTGCTCTCTGCATCTCGGAGCATAACGGCAAAGGACAACGTTTTGCACTGCAGGGTAGAAATGGCATTGCTAGCAGGAAAGCTAGATGCCTTGGAACTGCCCGCTTACCCCTTGCCACTCACTTCAGGCTCGTACGCTGAGCAGAACAGCCTGTTGTTCCTGAAGCTTCGCTGGCTGTCGTTCGTGCCCAGATGCCATTTCCTTCCCAAGGAGGCGAAGCGCCCTCTACTTCTCGCGCCGAGCGCGCTGCTCCTGGCTTTCGCTTCTGCCGCAACGAGCTCGCTACGCGCACTTTTCTTCTCAACCTTGTGTGCCCTCGCCTTCTGCCTTTCTTGTCTCGTGAATGGAGACAGAAAGCTTCTCGGCTAGAACTCGCCTAGAACAACTGCGGCTGCACATTAAGCTGGCCCGGAACGCCCTGCTGAAACTTGCCTTCTGGCACCACATTCACGGGGCAGCCGTCTTTCTTCGGCCACCTGCCAAGGGGACCCATATCGCCGCGCTCGTTGCACTCCGCTTGTCAGATTGGCTTACCGTGGCGCTGATTTCAGCCTGGCCAAATACTAGCGCTCCGGAGAGCTGTCTCGCAGACAATAATGTTCCAGCATAGAAATTTGTCCTGCAATGTTCCCTCCTCTTTTCCCACACTGTGTTGCTCTGATGAATGCCTTGAGCATGGAACGACTTAAGCCAGCAAGTATTCCTCGCCGGCCACCTCTCGCTGTGCAAGATGTACGCCGTGGACCCTGTGAACGCTGCCAAGCAAAAAGCAGAGCCGTGACCATAAAAGCGAGGAGAGAGCATGCACGAAGCACACTAGTTCTGTCTAGTGCTTTCCGTGCAGAGAGGCGGCAAAGCTGAATGCCGTGTCCGAGCTTGACAACTCGCTGGAGCACAGAAAGCCAAGAATGAAGAGGCGGAACACAGCCTTGGTTTCAGCAGCTTCCAGGACCGCAAAAGTTCACCAATAGCTCTGTCAAAGCAGAACTCGGCTGAGAATGCTCTCGCAGCTTGGGAAAGTTAGGCGCAGCTGTTGACCAGCTCTGCCCGTGGCCACAGGCTGCTTCTTCCACCTTCACTGGGGCAGAGCTTTTGCGGAACAGAGACGGCATTCTTCAAGTGCGTGTTCTCCAAGGAGCTGTGAAACAGAGCCTAGCACGCTGTCTCGCTGATACTGGCTTTCGGCAAGCAAGCGTGCCGCACCGCCTACATTCTGCACTCTGGCAGCCTAGTTGCCAGCTTTCGACAGGTGCTGTCCTAGCAAGGAAGCTCAGGCAGTCAAAGCCGGTGCAGGGCGGCACCTTTCTGCTTTGCCCGCCTAAGCGGCGTCACACTCCCAAGGATACTGTGTCCTTTCCCTCTGCACTGCGTCTGCCGACGTGCTCTCTGCATCTCGGAGCATAACGGCAAAGGACAACGTTTTGCACGGCAGGGTAGAAATGGCATTGCTAGCAGGAAAGCTAGATGCCTTGGAACTGCCCGCTTACCCCTTGCCACTCACTTCAGGCTCGTACGCTGAGCAGAACAGCCTGTTGTTCCTGAAGCTTCGCTGGCTGTCGTTCGTGCCCAGACGCCATTTCCTTCCCAAGGAGGCGAAGCGCCCTCTACTTCTCGCACCGAGCGCGCTGCTCCTGGCTTTCGCTTCTGCCGCAACGAGCTCGCTACGCGCACTTTTCTTCTCAACCCTGGGTGCCCTTGCCTTCTGCCTTTCTTGTCTCGTGAATGGAGACGGAAAGCTTCTCGGCTAGAACTCGCCTAGAACAACTGCGGCTGCACATTGAGCTGGCCCGGAACGCCCTGCTGAAACTTGCCTTCTGGCACCACATTCACGGGGCAGCCGTCTTTCTTCGGCCACCTGCCAAGCGGCCCCATATCGCCGCGCTCGTTGCACTCCGCTTGTCAGATTGGCTTCCCGTGGCGCTGATTTCAGCCTGGCCAAATACTATCGCTCCGGAGAGCAGTCTCGCAGACAATAATGTTCCAGCATAGAAATTTGTCCTGCAATGTTCCCTCCTCTTTTCCCACACTGTGTTGCTCTGATGAATGCCTTGAGCATGGAACGACTTAAGGCAGCAAGTATTCCTCGCCGGCCACCTCTCGCTGTGCAAGAGGTACGCCGTGGACCCTGTGAACGCTGCCAAGCAAAAAGCAGAGCCGTGACCATAAAAGCGAGGAGAGAGCATGCACGAAGCACACTAGTTCTGTCTAGTGCTTTCCGTGCAGAGAGGCGGCAAAGCTGAATGCCGTGTCCGAGCTTGACAACTCGCTGGAGCACAGAAAGCCAAGAATGAAGAGGCGGAACACAGCCTTGGTTTCAGCAGCTTCCGGGACCGCAAAAGTTCACCAATAGCTCTGTCAAAGCAGAACTCGGCTGAGAATGCTCTCGCAGCTTGGGAAAGTTAGGCGCAGCTGTTGACCAGCTCTGCTCGTGGCCACAGGCTGCTTCTTCCACCTTCACTGGGGCAGAGCTTTTGCGGAACAGAGACGGCATTCTTCAAGTGCGTGTTCTCCAAGGAGCTGTGAAACAGAGCCTAGCACGCTGTCTCGCTGATACTGGCTTTCGGCAAGCAAGCGTGCCGCACCGCCTACATTCTGCACTCTGGCAGCCTAGTTGCCAGCTTTCGACAGGTGCTGTCCTAGCAAGGAAGCTCAGGCAGTCAAAGCCGGTGCAGGGCGGCACCTTTCTGCTTTGCCCGCCTAAGCGGCGTCACACTCCCAAGGATACTGTGTCCTTTCCCTCTGCACTGCGTCTGCCGACGTGCTCTCTGCATCTCGGAGCATAACGGCAAAGGACAACGCTTTGCACAGCAGGGTAGAAATGGCATTGCTAGCAGGAAAGCTAGATGCCTTGGAACTGCCCGCTTACCCCTTGCCACTCACTTCAGGCTCGTACGCTGAGCAGAACAGCCTGTTGTTCCTGAAGCTTCGCTGGCTGTCGTTCGTGCCCAGACGCGATTTCCTTCCCAAGGAGGCGAAGCGCCCTCTACTTCTCGCACCGAGCGCGCTGCTCCTGGCTTTCGCTTCTGCCGCAACGAGCTCGCTACGCGCACTTTTCTTCTCAACCCTGGGTGCCCTTGCCTTCTGCCTTTCTTGTCTCGTGAATGGAGACGGAAAGCTTCTCGGCTAGAACTCGCCTAGAACAACTGCGGCTGCACATTAAGCTGGCCCGGAACGCCCTGCTGAAACTTGCCTTCTGGCACCACATTCACGGGGCAGCCGTCTTTCTTCGGCAACCTGCCAAGTGGCACCCTGTCGCCGCGATCGTTGCACACCGCTTGTCAGATTGGCTTACCATGGCGCTGATTTCAGCCTGGCCAAATACTAGCGCTCCGGAGAGCTGTCTCGCAGACAATAATGTTCCAGCATAGAAATTTGCCCTGCAATGTTCCCTCCTCTTTTCCCACATTGTGTTGCTCTGATGAATGTCTTGAGCATGGAAGGACTTAAGCCAGCAAATATTCTGCGCCGGCCACCTCTTGCTGTGCAAGATGTACGCCGTGGACCCTGTGAACGCTGCCAAGCAAAAAGCAGAGCAGTGACCCTAAAAGCGAGGAGAGAGCATGCACGAAGCACACTAGTTCTGTCTAGTGCTTTCCGTGCAGAGAGGCGGCAAAGCTGAATGCCGTGTCCGAGCTTGACAACTCGCTGGAGCACAGAAAGCCAAGAATGAAGAGGCAGAACACAACCTTGGTTTCAGCAGCTTCCGGGACTGCAAAAGTTCACCAATAGCTCTGTCAAAGCAGAACTTGGATGAGAATGCTCTCGCAGCTTGGGAAATCTAGGCGCAACTGTTGACCAGCTCTGCCCGTGGCCACAGGCTGCTTCTTCCACCTTCACTGTGGCAGAGCTTTTGCGGAACAGAGAGGGCATTCTTCAAGTGCGTGTTCTACAAGGAGCTGTGAAACAGAGCCTAGCACGCTGTCTCGCTGATACTGGCTTTCGGCAAGCAAGCGTGCAGCACCGTCTACATTCTGCACTCTGGCAGCCTAGTTGCCAGCTTTCGGCAGGTGCTGTCCTAGCAAGGAAGCTCAGGCAGTCAAAGCCAGTGCAGGGCGGCACCTTTCTGCATTGCCCGCCTAAGCGGCGTCACACTCCCAAGGATACTGTGTCCCTTCCCTCTGCACTGCGTCTGCTGACGTGCTCTCTGCATCTCGGAGCATAACGGCAAAGGACAATGTTTTCCACAGCAGGGTAGAAATGGCATTGCTAGCAGGAAAGCTAGATGCCTTGGAACTGCCCGCTTACCCCTTGCCACTCACTTCAGGCTCGTACGCTGAGCAGAACAGCCTGTTGTTCCTGAAGCTTCGCTGGCTGTCGTTCGTGCCCAGACGCGATTTCCTTCCCAAGGAGGCGAAGCGCCCTCTACTTCTCGCACCGAGCGCGCTGCTCCTGGCTTTCGCTTCTGCCGCAACGAGCTCGCTACGCGCACTTTTCTTCTCAACCCTGGGTGCCCTTGCCTTCTGCCTTTCTTGTCTCGTGAATGGAGACGGAAAGCTTCTCGGCTAGAACTCGCCTAGAACAACTGCGGCTGCACATTGAGCTGGCCCGGAACGCCCTGCTGAAACTTGCCTTCTGGCACCACATTCACGGGGCAGCCGTCTTTCTTCGGCCACCTGCCAAGCGGCCCCATATCGCCGCGCTCGTTGCACTCCGCTTGTCAGATTGGCTTCCCGTGGCGCTGATTTCAGCCTGGCCAAATACTAGCGCTCCGGAGAGCAGTCTCGCAGACAATAATGTTCCATCATAGAAATTTGTCCTGCAATGTTCCCTCCTCTTTTCCCACACTGTGTTGCTCTGATGAATGCCTTGAGCATGGAACGACTTAAGGCAGCAAGTATTCCTCGCCGGCCACCTCTCGCTGTGCAAGAGGTACGCCGTGGACCCTGTGAACGCTGCCAAGCAAAAAGCAGAGCCGTGACCATAAAAGCGAGGAGAGAGCATGCACGAAGCACACTAGTTCTGTCTAGTGCTTTCCGTGCAGAGAGGCGGCAAAGCTGAATGCCGTGTCCGAGCTTGACAACTCGCTGGAGCACAGAAAGCCAAGAATGAAGAGGCGGAACACAGCCTTGGTTTCAGCAGCTTCCGGGACCGCAAAAGTTCACCAATAGCTCTGTCAAAGCAGAACTCGGCTGAGAATGCTCTCGCAGCTTGGGAAAGTTAGGCGCAGCTGTTGACCAGCTCTGCTCGTGGCCACAGGCTGCTTCTTCCACCTTCACTGGGGCAGAGCTTTTGCGGAACAGAGACGGCATTCTTCAAGTGCGTGTTCTCCAAGGAGCTGTGAAACAGAGCCTAGCACGCTGTCTCGCTGATACTGGCTTTCGGCAAGCAAGCGTGCCGCACCGCCTACATTCTGCACTCTGGCAGCCTAGTTGCCAGCTTTCGACAGGTGCTGTCCTAGCAAGGAAGCTCAGGCAGTCAAAGCCGGTGCAGGGCGGCACCTTTCTGCTTTGCCCGCCTAAGCGGCGTCACACTCCCAAGGATACTGTGTCCTTTCCCTCTGCACTGCGTCTGCCGACGTGCTCTCTGCATCTCGGAGCATAACGGCAAAGGACAACGCTTTGCACAGCAGGGTAGAAATGGCATTGCTAGCAGGAAAGCTAGATGCCTTGGAACTGCCCGCTTACCCCTTGCCACTCACTTCAGGCTCGTACGCTGAGCAGAACAGCCTGTTGTTCCTGAAGCTTCGCTGGCTGTCGTTCGTGCCCAGACGCGATTTCCTTCCCAAGGAGGCGAAGCGCCCTCTACTTCTCGCACCGAGCGCGCTGCTCCTGGCTTTCGCTTCTGCCGCAACGAGCTCGCTACGCGCACTTTTCTTCTCAACCCTGGGTGCCCTTGCCTTCTGCCTTTCTTGTCTCGTGAATGGAGACGGAAAGCTTCTCGGCTAGAACTCGCCTAGAACAACTGCGGCTGCACATTAAGCTGGCCCGGAACGCCCTGCTGAAACTTGCCTTCTGGCACCACATTCACGGGGCAGCCGTCTTTCTTCGGCCACCTGCCAAGTGGCACCCTGTCGCCGCGATCGTTGCACACCGCTTGTCAGATTGGCTTACCATGGCGCTGATTTCAGCCTGGCCAAATACTAGCGCTCCGGAGAGCTGTCTCGCAGACAATAATGTTCCAGCATAGAAATTTGCCCTGCAATGTTCCCTCCTCTTTTCCCACATTGTGTTGCTCTGATGAATGCCTTGAGCATGGAAGGACTTAAGCCAGCAAATATTCTGCGCCGGCCACCTCTTGCTGTGCAAGATGTACGCCGTGGACCCTGTGAACGCTGCCAAGCAAAAAGCAGAGCAGTGACCCTAAAAGCGAGGAGAGAGCATGCACGAAGCACACTAGTTCTGTCTAGTGCTTTCCGTGCAGAGAGGCGGCAAAGCTGAATGCCGTGTCCGAGCTTGACAACTCGCTGGAGCACAGAAAGCCAAGAATGAAGAGGCAGAACACAACCTTGGTTTCAGCAGCTTCCGGGACTGCAAAAGTTCACCAATAGCTCTGTCAAAGCAGAACTTGGATGAGAATGCTCTCGCAGCTTGGGAAATCTAGGCGCAACTGTTGACCAGCTCTGCCCGTGGCCACAGGCTGCTTCTTCCACCTTCACTGTGGCAGAGCTTTTGCGGAACAGAGAGGGCATTCTTCAAGTGCGTGTTCTACAAGGAGCTGTGAAACAGAGCCTAGCACGCTGTCTCACTGATACTGGCCTTCGGCAAGCAAGCGTGCAGCACCGTCTACATTCTGCACTCTGGCAGCCTAGTTGCCAGCTTTCGGCAGGTGCTGTCCTAGCAAGGAAGCTCAGGCAGTCAAAGCCAGTGCAGAGCGGCACCTTTCTGCATTGCCCGCCTAAGCGGCGTCACACTCCCACGGATACTGTGTCCCTTCCCTCTGCACTGCGTCTGCTGACGTGCTCTCTGCATCTCGGAGCATAACGGCAAAGGACAATGTTTTCCACAGCAGGGTAGAAATGGCATTGCTAGCAGGAAAGCTAGATGCCTTGGAACTGCCCGCTTACCCCTTGCCACTCACTTCAGGCTCGTACGCTGAGCAGAACAGCCTGTTGTTCCTGAAGCTTCGCTGGCTGTCGTTCGTGCCCAGACGCCATTTCCTTCCCAAGGAGGCGAAGCGCCCTCTACTTCTCGCACCGAGCGCGCTGCTCCTGGCTTTCGCTTCTGCCGCAATGAGCTCGCTACGCGCACTTTTCTTCTCAACCCTGGGTGCCCTTGCCTTCTGCCTTTCTTGTCTCGTGAATGGAGACGGAAAGCTTCTCGGCTAGAACTCGCCTAGAACAACTGCGGCTGCACATTGAGCTGGCCCGGAACGCCCTGCTGAAACTTGCCTTCTGGCACCACATTCACGGGGCAGCCGTCTTTCTTCGGCCACCTGCCAAGCGGCCCCATATCGCCGCGCTCGTTGCACTCCGCTTGTCAGATTGGCTTCCCGTGGCGCTGATTTCAGCCTGGCCAAATACTAGCGCTCCGGAGAGCAGTCTCGCAGACAATAATGTTCCATCATAGAAATTTGTCCTGCAATGTTCCCTCCTCTTTTCCCACACTGTGTTGCTCTGATGAATGCCTTGAGCATGGAACGACTTAAGGCAGCAAGTATTCCTCGCCGGCCACCTCTCGCTGTGCAAGAGGTACGCCGTGGACCCTGTGAACGCTGCCAAGCAAAAAGCAGAGCCGTGACCATAAAAGCGAGGAGAGAGCATGCACGAAGCACACTAGTTCTGTCTAGTGCTTTCCGTGCAGAGAGGCGGCAAAGCTGAATGCCGTGTCCGAGCTTGACAACTCGCTGGAGCACAGAAAGCCAAGAATGAAGAGGCGGAACACAGCCTTGGTTTCAGCAGCTTCCGGGACCGCAAAAGTTCACCAATAGCTCTGTCAAAGCAGAACTCGGCTGAGAATGCTCTCGCAGCTTGGGAAAGTTAGGCGCAGCTGTTGACCAGCTCTGCTCGTGGCCACAGGCTGCTTCTTCCACCTTCACTGGGGCAGAGCTTTTGCGGAACAGAGACGGCATTCTTCAAGTGCGTGTTCTCCAAGGAGCTGTGAAACAGAGCCTAGCACGCTGTCTCGCTGATACTGGCTTTCGGCAAGCAAGCGTGCCGCACCGCCTACATTCTGCACTCTGGCAGCCTAGTTGCCAGCTTTCGACAGGTGCTGTCCTAGCAAGGAAGCTCAGGCAGTCAAAGCCGGTGCAGGGCGGCACCTTTCTGCTTTGCCCGCCTAAGCGGCGTCACACTCCCAAGGATACTGTGTCCTTTCCCTCTGCACTGCGTCTGCCGACGTGCTCTCTGCATCTCGGAGCATAACGGCAAAGGACAACGCTTTGCACAGCAGGGTAGAAATGGCATTGCTAGCAGGAAAGCTAGATGCCTTGGAACTGCCCGCTTACCCCTTGCCACTCACTTCAGGCTCGTACGCTGAGCAGAACAGCCTGTTGTTCCTGAAGCTTCGCTGGCTGTCGTTCGTGCCCAGACGCGATTTCCTTCCCAAGGAGGCGAAGCGCCCTCTACTTCTCGCACCGAGCGCGCTGCTCCTGGCTTTCGCTTCTGCCGCAACGAGCTCGCTACGCGCACTTTTCTTCTCAACCCTGGGTGCCCTTGCCTTCTGCCTTTCTTGTCTCGTGAATGGAGACGGAAAGCTTCTCGGCTAGAACTCGCCTAGAACAACTGCGGCTGCACATTAAGCTGGCCCGGAACGCCCTGCTGAAACTTGCCTTCTGGCACCACATTCACGGGGCAGCCGTCTTTCTTCGGCCACCTGCCAAGTGGCACCCTGTCGCCGCGATCGTTGCACACCGCTTGTCAGATTGGCTTACCATGGCGCTGATTTCAGCCTGGCCAAATACTAGCGCTCCGGAGAGCTGTCTCGCAGACAATAATGTTCCAGCATAGAAATTTGCCCTGCAATGTTCCCTCCTCTTTTCCCACATTGTGTTGCTCTGATGAATGCCTTGAGCATGGAAGGACTTAAGCCAGCAAATATTCTGCGCCGGCCACCTCTTGCTATGCAAGATGTACGCCGTGGACCCTGTGAACGCTGCCAAGCAAAAAGCAGAGCAGTGACCCTAAAAGCGAGGAGAGAGCATGCACGAAGCACACTAGTTCTGTCTAGTGCTTTCCGTGCAGAGAGGCGGCAAAGCTGAATGCCGTGTCCGAGCTTGACAACTCGCTGGAGCACAGAAAGCCAAGAATGAAGAGGCAGAACACAACCTTGGTTTCAGCAGCTTCCGGGACTGCAAAAGTTCACCAATAGCTCTGTCAAAGCAGAACTTGGATGAGAATGCTCTCGCAGCTTGGGAAATCTAGGCGCAACTGTTGACCAGCTCTGCCCGTGGCCACAGGCTGCTTCTTCCACCTTCACTGTGGCAGAGCTTTTGCGGAAAAGAGAGGGCATTCTTCAAGTGCGTGTTCTACAAGGAGCTGTGAAACAGAGCCTAGCACGCTGTCTCGCTGATACTGGCCTTCGGCAAGCAAGCGTGCAGCACCGTCTACATTCTGCACTCTGGCAGCCTAGTTGCCAGCTTTCGGCAGGTGCTGTCCTAGCAAGGAAGCTCAGGCAGTCAAAGCCAGTGCAGGGCGGCACCTTTCTGCATTGCCCGCCTAAGCGGCGTCACACTCCCACGGATACTGTGTCCCTTCCCTCTGCACTGCGTCTGCTGACGTGCTCTCTGCATCTCGGAGCATAACGGCAAAGGACAATGTTTTCCACAGCAGGGTAGAAATGGCATTGCTAGCAGGAAAGGTAGATGCCTTGGAACTGCCCGCTTACCCCTTGCCACTCACTTCAGGCTCGTACGCTGAGCAGAACAGCCTGTTGTTCCTGAAGCTTTGCTGTCTGTCGTTCGTGCCCAGACGCCATTTCCTTCCCAAGGAGGCGAAGCGCCCTCTACTTCTCGCACCGAGCACTCTGCTCCTGGCTTTCGCTTCTGCCGCAACGAGCTCGCTACGCGCACTTTTCTTCTCAACCCTGGGTGCCCTTGCCTTCTGCCTTTCTTGTCTCGTGAATGGAGACGGAAAGCTTCTCGGCTACAAGTCGCCTAGAACAACTGCGGCTGCACATTAAGCTGGCCCGGGACGCCCTGCTGAAACTTGCCTTCTGGCACCACATTCACGGGGCAGCCGTCTTTCTTCGGCCACCTGCCAAGCGGCCCCATATCGCCGCGCTCGTTGCACTCCGCTTGTCAGATTGGCTTACCATGGCGCTGATTTCAGCCTGGCCAAATACTATCGCTGCGGAGAGCTGTCTCGCAGACAATAATGTTCCAGCATAGAAATTTGTCCTGCAATGTTCCCTCCTCTTTTCCCACATTGTGTTGCTCTGATGAATGCCTTGAGCATGGAACGACTTAAGCCAGCAAATATTCCTGGCCGGCCACCTCTCGCTGTGCAAGATGTATGCCGTGGACCCTGTGAACGCTGCCAAGCAAAAAGCAGAGCCGTGACCATAAAAGCGAGGAGAGAGCATGCACGAAGCACACTAGTTCTGTCTAGGGCTTTCCGTGCAGAGAGGCGGCAAAGCTGAATGCCGTGTCTGAGCTTCACTTCTCGCTGGAGCACAGAAAGCCAAGAATGAAGAGGCGGAACACAGCCTTGGTTTCAGCAGCTTCCGGGACTGCAAAAGTTCACCAATAGCTCTGTCAAAGCAGAACTCGGCTGAGAATGCTCTCGCAGCTTGGGAAAGTTAGGCGCAACTGTTGACCAGCTCTGCCCGTGGCCACAGGCTGCTTCTTCCACCTTCACTGGGGCAGAGCTTTTGCGGAACAGAGAGGGCATTCTTCAAGTGCGTGTTCTACAGGGAGCTGTGAAACAGAGCCTAGCACGCTGTCTCGCTGATACTGGCCTTCGGCAAGCAAGCGTGCCGCACCGCCTACATTCTGCACTCTGGCAGCCTAGTTGCCAGCTTTCGACAGGTGCTGTCCTAGCAAGGAAGCTCAGGAAGTCAAAGCCGGTGCAGGGCGGCACCTTTCTGCTTTGCCCGCCTAAGCGGCGTTACACTCCCACGGATACTGTGTCCCTTCCCTCTGCACTGCGTCTGCCGACGTGCTCTCTGCATCTCGGAGCATAACGGCAAAGGACAACGTTTTCCACAGCAGGGTAGAAATGGCATTGCTAGCAGGAAAGCTAGATGCCTTGGAATTGGCCGCTTACCCCTTGCCACTCACTTCAGGCTCGTACGCTGAGCGGAACAGCCTGTTGTTCTGAAGCTTCGCTGGCTGTCGTTCGTGCCCAGACGCCATTTCCTTCCCAAGGAGGTGAAGCGCCCTCTACATCTCGCACCGTGCGCGCTGCTCCTGGCTTTCGCTCCTGCCGCAACGAGCTCGCTACGCACACTTTTCTTCTCAACCCTGGGTGCCCTTGCCTTCTGCCTTTCTTGTCTCGTGAATGGAGACGGAAAGCTTCTCGGCTAGAACTCGCCTAGAACAACTGCGGCTGCACATTAAGCTGGCCCGGAACGCCCTGCTGAAACTTGCCTTCTGGCACCACATTCACGGGGCAGCCGTCTTTCTTCGGCCACCTGCCAAGCGGCCCCATATCGCCGCGCTCGTTGCACTCCGCTTGTCAGATTGGCTTACCATGGCGCTGATTTCAGCCTGGCCAAATACTATCGCTGCGGAGAGCTGTCTCGCAGACAATAATGTTCCAGCATAGAAATTTGTCCTGCAATGTTCCCTCCTCTTTTCCCACATTGTGTTGCTCTGATGAATGCCTTGAGCATGGAACGACTTAAGCCTGCAAATATTCTGCGCCGGCCACCTCTCGCTGTGCAAGATGTACGCCGTGGACCCTGTGAACGCTGCCAAGCAAAAAGCAGAGCAGTGACCATAAAAGCGAGGAGAGAGCATGCACGAAGCACACTAGTTCTGTCTAGTGCTTTCCGTGCAGAGAGGCGGCAAAGCTGAATGCCGTGTCTGAGCTTGACAACTCGCTGGAGCACAGAAAGCCAAGAATGAAGAGGCAGAACACAGCCTTGGTTTCAGCAGCTTCCGGGACTGCAAAAGTTCACCAATAGCTCTGTCAAAGCAGATCTTGGATGAGAATGCTCTCGCAGCTTGGGAAAGTTAGGCGCAGCTGTTGACCAGCTCTGCTCGTGGCCACAGGCTGCTTCTTCCACCTTCACTGGGGCAGAGCTTTTGCAGAACAGAGACGGCATTCTTCAAGTGCGTGTTCTCCAAGGAGCTGTGAAACAGAGCCTAGCACGCTGTCTCGCTGATACTGGCTTTCGGCAAGCAAGCGTGCCGCACCGCCTACATTCTGCACTCTGGCAGCCTAGTTGCCAGCTTTCGACAGGTGCTGTCCTAGCAAGGAAGCTCAGGCAGTCAAAGCCGGTGCAGGGCGGCACCTTTCTGCTTTGCCCGCCTAAGCGGCGTCACACTCCCAAGGATACTGTGTCCTTTCCCTCTGCACTGCGTCTGCCGACGTGCTCTCTGCATCTCGGAGCATAACGGCAAAGGACAACGTTTTGCACAGCAGGGTAGAAATGGCATTGCTAGCAGGAAAGCTAGATGCCTTGGAACTGCCCGCTTACCCCTTGCCACTCACTTCAGGCTCGTACGCTGAGCAGAACAGCCTGTTGTTCCTGAAGCTTCGCTGGCTGTCGTTCGTGCCCAGACGCGATTTCCTTCCCAAGGAGGCGAAGCGCCCTCTACTTCTCGCACCGAGCGCGCTGCTCCTGGCTTTCGCTTCTGCCGCAACGAGCTCGCTACGCGCACTTTTCTTCTCAACCCTGGGTGCCCTTGCCTTCTGCCTTTCTTGTCTCGTGAATGGAGACGGAAAGCTTCTCGGCTAGAACTCGCCTAGAACAACTGCGGCTGCACATTAAGCTGGCCCGGAACGCCCTGCTGAAACTTGCCTTCTGGCACCACATTCACGGGGCAGCCGTCTTTCTTCGGCCACCTGCCAAGTGGCACCCTGTCGCCGCGATCGTTGCACACCGCTTGTCAGATTGGCTTACCATGGCGCTGATTTCAGCCTGGCCAAATACTAGCGCTCCGGAGAGCTGTCTCGCAGACAATAATGTTCCAGCATAGAAATTTGCCCTGCAATGTTCCCTCCTCTTTTCCCACATTGTGTTGCTCTGATGAATGCCTTGAGCATGGAAGGACTTAAGCCAGCAAATATTCTGCGCCGGCCACCTCTCGCTGTGCAAGATGTACGCCGTGGACCCTGTGAACGCTGCCAAGCAAAAAGCAGAGCCGTGACCATAAAAGCGAGGAGAGAGCATGCACGAAGCACACTAGTTCTGTCTAGTGCTTTCCGTGCAGAGAGGCGGCAAAGCTGAATGCCGTTGTCTGAGCTTCACTTCTCGCTGGAGCACAGAAAGCCAAGAATGAAGAGGCGGAACACAGCCTTGGTTTCAGCAGCTTCCGGGACTGCAAAAGTTCACCAATAGCTCTGTCAAAGCAGAACTCGGCTGCGAATGCTCTCGCAGCTTGGGAAAGTTAGGCGCAACTGTTGACCAGCTCTGCCCGTGGCCACAGGCTGCTTCTTCCACCTTTCACTGGGGCAGAGCTTTTGCGGAACAGAGAGGGCATTCTTCAAGTGCGTGTTCTACAGGGAGCTGTGAAACAGAGCCTAGCACGCTGTCTCGCTGATACTGGCCTTCGGCAAGCAAGCGTGCCGCACCGCCTACATTCTGCACTCTGGCAGCCTAGTTGCCAGCTTTCGACAGGTGCTGTCCTAGCAAGGAAGCTCAGGAAGTCAAAGCCGGTGCAGAGCGGCACCTTTCTGCTTTGCCCGCCTAAGCGGCGTCACACTCCCAAGGATACTGTGTCCCTTCCCTCTGCACTGCGTCTGCCGACGTGCTCTCTGCATCTCGGAGCATAACGGCAAAGGACAACGTTTTCCACAGCAGGGTAGAAATGGCATTGCTAGCAGGAAAGCTAGATGCCTTGGAACTGCCCGCTTACCCCTTGCCACTCACTTCAGGCTCGTACGCTGAGCGGAACAGCCTGTTGTTCTGAAGCTTCGCTGGCTGTCGTTCGTGCCCAGACGCCATTTCCTTCCCAAGGAGGTGAAGCGCCCTCTATATCTCGCACCGTGCGCGCTGCTCCTGGCTTTCGCTCCTGCCGCAACGAGCTCGCTACGCACACTTTTCTTCTCAACCCTGGGTGCCCTTGCCTTCTGCCTTTCTTGTCTCGTGAATGGAGACGGAAAGCTTCTCGGCTAGAACTCGCCTAGAACAACTGCGGCTGCACATTAAGCTGGCCCGGAACGCCCTGCTGAAACTTGCCTTCTGGCACCACATTCACGGGGCAGCCGTCTTTCTTCGGCCACCTGCCAAGGGGCCCCATATCGCCGCGCTCGTTGCACTCCGCTTGTCAGATTGGCTTACCATGGCGCTGATTTCAGTCTGGACAAATACTAGCGCTCCGGAGAGCTGTCTCGCAGACAATAATGTTCCAGCATAGAAATTTGTCCTGCAATGTTCCCTCCTCTTTTCCCACATTGTGTTGCTCTGATGAATGCCTTGAGCATGGAACGACTTAAGCCAGCAAATATTCCGCGCCGGCCACCTCTCGCTGTGCAAGATGTACGCCGTGGACCCTGTGAACGCTGCCAAGCAAAAAGCAGACCAGTGACCATAAAAGCGAGGAGAGAGCATGCACGAAGCACACTAGTTCTGTCTAGTGCTTTCCGTGCAGAGAGGCGGCAAAGCTGAATGCCGTGTCTGAGCTTGACAACTCGCTGGAGCACAGAAAGCCAAGAATGAAGAGGCAGAACACAGCCTTGGTTTCAGCAGCTTCCGGGACTGCAAAAGTTCACCAATAGCTGTGTCAAAGCAGATCTTGGATGAGAATGCTCTCGCAGCTTGGGAAAGTTAGGCGCAACTGTTGACCAGCTCTGCCCGTGGCCACAGGCTGCTTCTTCCACCTTCACTGGGGCAGAGCTTTTGCGGAACAGAGACAGCATCCTTCAAGTGCGTGTTCTACAGGGAGCTGTGAAACAGAGCCTAGCACGCTGTCTCGCTGATACTGGCTTTCGGCAAGAAAGCATGCCGCACCGCCTACATTCTGCACTCTGGCAGCCTAGTTGCCAGCTTTCGGCAGGTGCTGTCCTAGCAAGGAAGCTCAGGCAGTCAAAGCCAGTGCAGGGCGGCACCTCTCTGCTTTGCCCGCCTAAGCGGCGTCACACTCCCACAGATACTGTGTCCTTTCCCTCTGCACTGCGTCTGCCGACGTGCTCTCTGCATCTCGGAGCATAACGGCAAAGGACAATGTTTTCCACAGCAGGGTAGAAATGGCATTGCTAGCAGGAAAGCTAGATGCCTTGGAACTGCCCGCTTACCCCTTGCCACTCACTTCAGGCTCGTACGCTGAGCGGAACAGCCTGTTGTTCTGAAGCTTCGCTGGCTGTCGTTCGTGCCCAGACGCCATTTCCTTCCCAAGGAGGCGAAGCGTCGTCTACTTCTCGCACCGAGCACGCTGCTCCTGGTATTCGCTCCTGCCGCAGCGAGCTCGCTACTGGCACTTTTCTTCTCAACCCTGTGTGCCCTCGCCTTCTGCCTTTCTTGTCTCGTGAATGGAGACAGAAAGATTCTCGGCTAGAACTCGCCTAGAACAACTGCGGCTGCACATTAAGCTGGCCCGGAACGCCCTGCTGAAACTTGCCTTCTGGCACCACATTCACGGGGCAGCCGTCTTTCTTCGGCCACCTGCCAAGGGGACCCATATCGCCGCGCTCGTTGCACTCCGCTTGTCAGATTGGCTTACCGTGGCGCTGATTTCAGCCTGGCCAAATAGTAGCGCTCCGGAGAGCTGTCTCGCAGACAATAATGTTCCAGCATAGAAATTTGTCCTGCAATGTTCCCTCCTCTTTTCCCACACTGTGTTGCTCTGATGAATGCCTTGAGCATGGAAGGACTTAAGCCAGCAAGTATTCCTCGCCGGCCACCTCTCGCTGTGCAAGATGTACGCCGTGGACCCTGTGAACGCTGCCAAGCAAAAAGCAGAGCCGTGACCATAAAAGCGAGGAGAGAGCATGCACGAAGCACACTAGTTCTGTCTAGTGCTTTCCGTGCAGAGAGGCGGCAAAGCTGAATGCCGTGTCCGAGCTTGACAACTCGCTGGAGCACAGAAAGCCAAGAATGAAGAGGCGGAACACAGCCTTGGTTTCAGCAGCTTCCGGGACTGCAAAAGTTCACCAATAGCTCTGTCAAAGCAGAACTCGGCTGAGAATGCTCTCGCAGCTTGGGAAAGTTAGGCGCAGCTGTTGACCAGCTCTGCCCGTGGCCACAGGCTGCTTCTTCCACCTTCACTGGGGCAGAGCTTTTGCGGAACAGAGACGGCATTCTTCAAGTGCGTGTTCTCCAAGGAGCTGTGAAACAGAGCCTAGCACGCTGTCTCGCTGATACTGGCTTTCGGCAAGCAAGCGTGCCGCACCGCCTACATTCTGCACTCTGGCAGCCTAGTTGCCAGCTTTCGACAGGTGCTGTCCTAGCAAGGAAGCTCAGGAAGTCAAAGCCGGTGCAGGGCGGCACCTTTCTGCTTTGCCAGCCTAAGCGGCGTCACACTCCCACGGATACTGTGTCCCTTCCCTCTGCACTGCGTCTGCCGACGTGCTCTCTGCATCTCGGAGCATAACGGCAAAGGACAACGTTTTGTACAGCAGGGTAGAAATGGCATTGCTAGCAGGAAAGCTAGATGCCTTGGAACTGCCCGCTTACCCCTTGCCACTCACTTCAGGCTCGTACGCTGAGCAGAACAGCCTGTTGTTCCTGAAGCTTCGCTGGCTGTCGTTCGTGCCCAGACGCCATTTCCTTCCCAAGGAGGCGAAGCGCCCTCTACTTCTCGCACCGAGCACGCTGCTCCTGGCTTTCGCTTCTGCCACAACGAGCTCGCTACGCGCACTTTTCTTCTCAACCCTGGGTGCCCTTGCCTTCTGCCTTTCTTGTCTCGTGAATGGAGACGGAAAGCTTCTCGGCTAGAACTCGCCTAGAACAACTGCGGCTGCACATTAAGCTGGCCCGGAACGCCCTGCTGAAACTTGCCTTCTGGCACCACATTCACGGGGCAGCCGTCTTTCTTCGGCCACCTGCCAAGCGGCCCCATATCGCCGCGCTCGTTGCACTCCGCTTGTCAGATTGGCTTCCCGTGGCGCTGATTTCAGCCTGGCCAAATACTAGCGCTCCGGAGAGCAGTCTCGCAGACAATAATGTTCCAGCATAGAAATTTCTCCTGCAATGTTCCCTCCTCTTTTCCCACACTGTGTTGCTCTGATGAATGCCTTGAGCATGGAACGACTTAAGCCAGCAAGTATTCCTCGCCGGCCACCTCTCGCTGTGCAAGATGTACGCTGTGGACCCTGTGAACGCTGCCAAGCAAAAAGCAGAGCCGTGACCATAAAAGCGAGGAGAGAGCATGCACGAAGCACACTAGTTCTGTCTAGTGCTTTCCGTGCAGAGAGGCGGCAAAGCTGAATGCCGTGTCCGAGCTTGACAACTCGCTGGAGCACAGAAAGCCAAGAATGAAGAGGCGGAACACAGCCTTGGTTTCAGCAGCTTCCGGGACCGCAAAAGTTCACCAATAGCTCTGTCAAAGCAGAACTCGGCTGAGAATGCTCTCGCAGCTTGGGAAAGTTAGGCGCAACTGTTGACCAGCTCTGCCCGTGGCCACAGGCTGCTTCTTCCACCTTCACTGGGGCAGAGCTTTTGCGGAACAGAGACAGCATTCTTCAAGTGCGTGTTCTACAGGGAGCTGTGAAACAGAGCCTAGCACGCTGTCTCGCTGATACTGGCCTTCGGCAAGCAAGCGTGTCGCACCGCCTGCATTCTGCACTCTGGCAGCCTAGTTGCCAGCTTTCGGCAGGTGCTGTCCTAGCAAGGAAGCTCAGGAAGTCAAAGCCAGTGCAGGGCGGCACCTTTCTGCTTTGCCCGCCTAAGCGGCGTCACACTCCCACGGATACTGTGTCCCTTCCCTCTGCACTGCGTCTGCCGACGTGCTCTCTGCATCTCGGAGCATAACGGCAAAGGACAATGTTTTCCACAGCAGGGTAGAAATGGCATTGCTAGCAGGAAAGCTAGATGCCTTGGAACTGCCCGCTTACCCCTTGCCACTCACTTCAGGCTCGTACGCTGAGCGGAACAGCCTGTTGTTCTGAAGCTTCGCTGGCTGTCGTTCGTGCCCAGACGCCATTTCCTTCCCAAGGAGGCGAAGCGCCCTCTACTTCTCGCACAACAGTGCACGTTACTCCTGGCTTTCGCTCCTGCCGCAACGAGCTCGCTACGCGCACTTTTCTTCTCAACCCTGGGTGCCCTTGCCTTCTGCCTTTCTTGTCTCATGAATGGGGACGGTAAACTTCTCGGCTAGAACTCGCCTAGAACAACTGCGGCTGCACATTAAGCTGGCCCGGAACGCCCTGCTGAAACTTGCCTTCTGGCACCACATTCACGGGGCAGCCGTCTTTCTTCGGCCACCTGCCAAGTGGCACCCTGTCGCCGCGATCGTTGCACACCGCTTGTCAGATTGGCTTACCATGGCGCTGATTTCAGCCTGGCCAAATACTAGCGCTCCGGAGAGCTGTCTCGCAGACAATAATGTTCCAGCATAGAAATTTGCCCTGCAATGTTCCCTCCTCTTTTCCCACATTGTGTTGCTCTGATGAATGCCTTGAGCATGGAAGGACTTAAGCCAGCAAATATTCTGCGCCGGCCACCTCTCGCTGTGCAAGATGTACGCTGTGGACCCTGTGAACGCTGCCAAGCAAAAAGCAGAGCCGTGACCCTAAAAGCGAGGAGAGAGCATGCACGAAGCACACTAGTTCTGTCTAGTGCTTTCCGTGCAGAGAGGCGGCAAAGCTGAATGCCGTGTCCGAGCTTGACAACTCGCTGGAGCACAGAAAGCCAAGAATGAAGAGGCAGAACACAACCTTGGTTTCAGCAGCTTCCAGGACTGCAAAAGTTCACCAATAGCTCTGTCAAAGCAGAACTTGGATGAGAATGCTCTCGCAGCTTGGGAAATCTAGGCGCAACTGTTGACCAGCTCTGCCCGTGGCCACAGGCTGCTTCTTCCACCTTCACTGTGGCAGAGCTTTTGCGGAACAGAGAGGGCATTCTTCAAGTGCGTGTTCTACAAGGAGCTGTGAAACAGAGCCTAGCACGCTGTCTCGCTGATACTGGCCTTCGGCAAGCAAGCGTGCAGCACCGCCTACATTCTGCACTCTGGCAGCCTAGTTGCCAGCTTTCGGCAGGTGCTGTCCTAGCAAGGAAGCTCAGGCAGTCAAAGCCAGTGCAGGGCGGCACCTTTCTGCATTGCCCGCCTAAGCGGCGTCACACTCCCACGGATACTGTGTCCCTTCCCTCTGCACTGCGTCTGCTGACGTGCTCTCTGCATCTCGGAGCATAACGGCAAAGGACAATGTTTTCCACAGCAGGGTAGAAATGGCATTGCTAGCAGGAAAGGTAGATGCCTTGGAACTGCCCGCTTACCCCTTGCCACTCACTTCAGGCTCGTACGCTGAGCAGAACAGCCTGTTGTTCCTGAAGCTTTGCTGTCTGTCGTTCGTGCTCAGACGCCATTTCCTTCCCAAGGAGGCGAAGCGCCCTCTACTTCTCGCACCGAGCACTCTGCTCCTGGCTTTCGCTTCTGCCGCAACGAGCTCGCTACGCGCACTTTTCTTCTCAACCCTGGGTGCCCTTGCCTTCTGCCTTTCTTGTCTCGTGAATGGAGACGGAAAGCTTCTCGGCTAGAACTCGCCTAGAACAACTGCGGCTGCACATTAAGCTGGCCCGGAACGCCCTGCTGAAACTTGCCTTCTGGCACCACATTCACGGGGCAGCCGTCTTTCTTCGGCCACCTGCCAAGCGGCCCCATATCGCCGCGCTCGTTGCACTCCGCTTGTCAGATTGGCTTACCATGGCGCTGATTTCAGCCTGGCCAAATACTAGCGCTCCGGAGAGCTGTCTCGCAGACAATAATGTTCCAGCATAGAAATTTGTCCTGCAATGTTCCCTCCTCTTTTCCCACATTGTGTTGCTCTGATGAATGCCTTGAGCATGGAACGACTTAAGCCAGCAAGTATTCCTGGCCGGCCACCTCTCGCTGTGCAAGATGTATGCCGTGGACCCTGTGAACGCTGCCAAGCAAAAAGCAGAGCCGTGACCATAAAAGCGAGGAGAGAGCATGCACGAAGCACACTAGTTCTGTCTAGTGCTTTCCGTGCAGAGAGGCGGCAAAGCTGAATGCCGTGTCTGAGCTTCACTACTCGCTGGAGCACAGAAAGCCAAGAATGAAGAGGCGGAACACAGCCTTGGTTTCAGCAGCTTCCGGGACTGCAAAAGTTCACCAATAGCTCTGTCAAAGCAGAACTCGGCTGCGAATGCTCTCGCAGCTTGGGAAAGTTAGGCGCAACTGTTGACCAGCTCTGCCCGTGGCCACAGGCTGCTTCTTCCACCTTCACTGGGGCAGAGCTTTTGCGGAACAGAGACAGCATCCTTCAAGTGCGTGTTCTACAGGGAGCTGTGAAACAGAGCCTAGCACGCTGTCTCGCTGATACTGGCCTTCGGCAAGCAAGCGTGCCGCACCGCCTACATTCTGCACTCTGGCAGCCTAGTTGCCAGCTTTCGACAGGTGCTGTCCTAGCAAGGAAGCTCAGGAAGTCAAAGCCGGTGCAGGGCGGCACCTTTCTGCTTTGCCCGCCTAAGCGGCGTTACACTCCTACGGATACTGTGTCCCTTCCCTCTGCACTGCGTCTGCCGACGTGCTCTCTGCATCTCGGAGCATAACGGCAAAGGACAACGTTTTCCACAGCAGGGTAGAAATGGCATTGCTAGCAGGAAAGCTAGATGCCTTGGAATTGGCCGCTTACCCCTTGCCACTCACTTCAGGCTCGTACGCTGAGCGGAACAGCCTGTTGTTCTGAAGCTTCGCTGGCTGTCGTTCGTGCCCAGACGCCATTTCCTTCCCAAGGAGGTGAAGCGCCCTCTACATCTCGCACCGTGCGCGCTGCTCCTGGCTTTCGCTCCTGCCGCAACGAGCTCGCTACGCACACTTTTCTTCTCAACCCTGGGTGCCCTTGCCTTCTGCCTTTCTTGTCTCGTGAATGGAGACGGAAAGCTTCTCGGCTAGAACTCGCCTAGAACAACTGCGGCTGCACATTAAGCTGGCCCGGAACGCCCTGCTGAAACTTGCCTTCTGGCACCACATTCACGGGGCAGCCGTCTTTCTTCGGCCACCTGCCAAGGGGCCCCATATCGCCGCGCTCGTTGCACTCCGCTTGTCAGATTGGCTTACCATGGCGCTGATTTCAGTCTGGACAAATACTAGCGCTCCGGAGAGCTGTCTCGCAGACAATAATGTTCCAGCATAGAAATTTGTCCTGCAATGTTCCCTCCTCTTTTCCCACATTGTGTTGCTCTGATGAATGCCTTGAGCATGGAACGACTTAAGCCTGCAAATATTCCGCGCCGGCCACGTCTCGCTGTGCAAGATGTACGCCGTGGACCCTGTGAACGCTGCCAAGCAAAAAGCAGAGCAGTGACCCTAAAAGCGAGGAGAGAGCATGCACGAAGCACACTAGTTCTGTCTAGTGCTTTCCGTGCAGAGAGGCGGCAAAGCTGAATGCCGTGTCTGAGCTTGACAACTCACTGGAGCACAGAAAGCCAAGAATGAAGAGGCGGAACACAGCCTTGGTTTCAGCAGCTTCCGGGACTGCAAAAGTTCACAAATAGCTGTGTCAAAGCAGATCTTGGATGAGAATGCTCTCGCAGCTTGGGAAAGTTAGGCGCAACTGTTGACCAGCTCTGCCCGTGGCCACAGGCTGCTTCTTCCACCTTCACTGGGGCAGAGCTTTTGCGGAACAGAGACAGCATTCTTCAAGTGCGTGTTCTACAGGGAGCTGTGAAACAGAGCCTAGCACGCTGTCTCGCTGATACTGGCTTTCGGCAAGAAAGCATGCCGCACCGCCTACATTCTGAACTCTGGCAGCCTAGTTGCCAGCTTTCGGCAGGTGCTGTCCTAGCAAGGAAGCTCAGGAAGTCAAAGCCAGTGCAGGGCGGCACCTCTCTGCTTTGCCCGCCTAAGCGGCGTCACACTCCCACAGATACTGTGTCCTTTCCCTCTGCACTGCGTCTGCCGACGTGCTCTCTGCATCTCGGAGCATAACGGCAAAGGACAATGTTTTCCACAGCAGGGTAGAAATGGCATTGCTAGCAGGAAAGCTAGATGCCTTGGAACTGCCCGCTTACCCCTTGCCACTCACTTCAGGCTCGTACGCTGAGCGGAACAGCCTGTTGTTCTGAAGCTTCGCTGGCTGTCGTTCGTGCCCAGACGCCATTTCCTTCCCAAGGAGGCGAAGCGTCGTCTACTTCTCGCACCGAGCACGCTGCTCCTGGTATTCGCTCCTGCCGCAGCGAGCTCGCTACTGGCACTTTTCTTCTCAACCCTGTGTGCCCTCGCCTTCTGCCTTTCTTGTCTCGTGAATGGAGACAGAAAGCTTCTCGGCTAGAACTCGCCTAGAACAACTGCGGCTGCACATTAAGCTGGCCCGGAACGCCCTGCTGAAACTTGCCTTCTGGCACCACATTCACGGGGCAGCCGTCTTTCTTCGGCCACCTGCCAAGGGGACCCATATCGCCGCGCTCGTTGCACTCCGCTTGTCAGATTGGCTTACCGTGGCGCTGATTTCAGCCTGGCCAAATACTAGCGCTCCGGAGAGCTGTCTCGCAGACAATAATGTTCCAGCATAGAAATTTGTCCTGCAATGTTCCCTCCTCTTTTCCCACACTGTGTTGCTCTGATGAATGCCTTGAGCATGGAACGACTTAAGCCAGCAAGTATTCCTCGCCGGCCACCTCTCGCTGTGCAAGATGTACGCCGTGGACCCTGTGAACGCTGCCAAGCAAAAAGCAGAGCCGTGACCATAAAAGCGAGGAGAGAGCATGCACGAAGCACACTAGTTCTGTCTAGTGCTTTCCGTGCAGAGAGGCGGCAAAGCTGAATGCCGTGTCCGAGCTTGACAACTCGCTGGAGCACAGAAAGCCAAGAATGAAGAGGCAGAACACAACCTTGGTTTCAGCAGCTTCCAGGACTGCAAAAGTTCACCAATAGCTCTGTCAAAGCAGAACTTGGATGAGAATGCTCTCGCAGCTTGGGAAATCTAGGCGCAACTGTTGACCAGCTCTGCCCGTGGCCACAGGCTGCTTCTTCCACCTTCACTGTGGCAGAGCTTTTGCGGAACAGAGAGGGCATTCTTCAAGTGCGTGTTCTACAAGGAGCTGTGAAACAGAGCCTAGCACGCTGTCTCGCTGATACTGGCCTTCGGCAAGCAAGCGTGCAGCACCGCCTACATTCTGCACTCTGGCAGCCTAGTTGCCAGCTTTCGGCAGGTGCTGTCCTAGCAAGGAAGCTCAGGCAGTCAAAGCCAGTGCAGGGCGGCACCTTTCTGCATTGCCCGCCTAAGCGGCGTCACACTCCCACGGATACTGTGTCCCTTCCCTCTGCACTGCGTCTGCTGACGTGCTCTCTGCATCTCGGAGCATAACGGCAAAGGACAATGTTTTCCACAGCAGGGTAGAAATGGCATTGCTAGCAGGAAAGCTAGATGCCTTGGAACTGCCCGCTTACCCCTTGCCACTCACTTCAGGCTCGTACGCTGAGCAGAACAGCCTGTTGTTCCTGAAGCTTTGCTGTCTGTCGTTCGTGCTCAGACGCCATTTCCTTCCCAAGGAGGCGAAGCGCCCTCTACTTCTCGCACCGAGCACTCTGCTCCTGGCTTTCGCTTCTGCCGCAACGAGCTCGCTACGCGCACTTTTCTTCTCAACCCTGGGTGCCCTTGCCTTCTGCCTTTCTTGTCTCGTGAATGGAGACGGAAAGCTTCTCGGCTAGAACTCGCCTAGAACAACTGCGGCTGCACATTAAGCTGGCCCGGAACGCCCTGCTGAAACTTGCCTTCTGGCACCACATTCACGGGGCAGCCGTCTTTCTTCGGCCACCTGCCAAGGGGCCCCATATCGCCGCGCTCGTTGCACTCCGCTTGTCAGATTGGCTTACCATGGCGCTGATTTCAGTCTGGCCAAATACTAGCGCTCCGGAGAGCTGTCTCGCAGACAATAATGTTCCAGCATAGAAATTTGTCCTGCAATGTTCCCTCCTCTTTTCCCACATTGTGTTGCTCTGATGAATGCCTTGAGCATGGAACGACTTAAGCCAGCAAATATTCCGCGCCGGCCACGACTCGCTGTGCAAGATGTACGCCGTGGACCCTGTGAACGCTGCCAAGCAAAAAGCAGAGCAGTGACCATAAAAGCGAGGAGAGAGCATGCACGAAGCACACTAGTTCTGTCTAGTGCTTTCCGTGCAGAGAGGCGGCAAAGCTGAATGCCGTGTCTGAGCTTGACAACTCGCTGGAGCACAGAAAGCCAAGAATGAAGAGGCAGAACACAGCCTTGGTTTCAGCAGCTTCCGGGACTGCAAAAGTTCACCAATAGCTGTGTCAAAGCAGATCTTGGATGAGAATGCTCTCGCAGCTTGGGAAAGTTAGGCGCAACTGTTGACCAGCTCTGCCCGTGGCCACAGGCTGCTTCTTCCACCTTCACTGGGGCAGAGCTTTTGCGGAACAGAGACAGCATCCTTCAAGTGCGTGTTCTACAGGGAGCTGTGAAACAGAGCCTAGCACGCTGTCTCGCTGATACTGGCCTTCGGCAAGAAAGCATGCCGCACCGCCTACATTCTGCACTCTGGCAGCCTAGTTGCCAGCTTTCGGCAGGTGCTGTCCTAGCAAGGAAGCTCAGGAAGTCAAAGCCAGTGCAGGGCGGCACCTCTCTGCTTTGCCCGCCTAAGCGGCGTCACACTCCCACAGATACTGTGTCCTTTCCCTCTGCACTGCGTCTGCCGACGTGCTCTCTGCATCTCGGAGCATAACGGCAAAGGACAATGTTTTCCACAGCAGGGTAGAAATGGCATTGCTAGCAGGAAAGCTAGATGCCTTGGAACTGCCCGCTTACCCCTTGCCACTCACTTCAGGCTCGTACGCTGAGCGGAACAGCCTGTTGTTCTGAAGCTTCGCTGGCTGTCGTTCGTGCCCAGACGCCATTTCCTTCCCAAGGAGGCGAAGCGTCGTCTACTTCTCGCACCGAGCACGCTGCTCCTGGTATTCGCTCCTGCCGCAGCGAGCTCGCTACTGGCACTTTTCTTCTCAACCCTGTGTGCCCTCGCCTTCTGCCTTTCTTGTCTCGTGAATGGAGACAGAAAGCTTCTCGGCTACAAGTTGCCTAGAACAACTGCGGCTGCACATTGAGCTGGCCCGGAACGCCCTGCTGAAACTTGCCTTCTGGCACCACATTCACGGGGCAGCCGTCTTTCTTCGGCCACCTGCCAAGGGGACCCATATCGCCGCGCTCGTTGCACTCCGCTTGTCAGATTGGCTTACCGTGGCGCTGATTTCAGCCTGGCCAAATACTAGCGCTCCGGAGAGCTGTCTCGCAGACAATAATGTTCCAGCATAGAAATTTGTCCTGCAATGTTCCCTCCTCTTTTCCCACACTGTGTTGCTCTGATGAATGCCTTGAGCATGGAACGACTTAAGGCAGCAAGTATTCCTCGCCGGCCACCTCTCGCTGTGCAAGAGGTACGCCGTGGACCCTGTGAACGCTGCCAAGCAAAAAGCAGAGCCGTGACCATAAAAGCGAGGAGAGAGCATGCACGAAGCACACTAGTTCTGTCTAGTGCTTTCCGTGCAGAGAGGCGGCAAAGCTGAATGCCGTGTCCGAGCTTGACAACTCGCTGGAGCACAGAAAGCCAAGAATGAAGAGGCGGAACACAGCCTTGGTTTCAGCAGCTTCCGGGACCGCAAAAGTTCACCAATAGCTCTGTCAAAGCAGAACTCGGCTGAGAATGCTCTCGCAGCTTGGGAAAGTTAGGCGCAGCTGTTGACCAGCTCTGCCCGTGGCCACAGGCTGCTTCTTCCACCTTCACTGGGGCAGAGCTTTTGCGGAACAGAGACGGCATTCTTCAAGTGCGTGTTCTACAGGGAGCTGTGAAACAGAGCCTAGCACGCTGTCTCGCTGATACTGGCCTTCGGCAAGCAAGCGTGCCGCACCGCCTACATTCTGCACTCTGGCAGCCTAGTTGCCAGCTTTCGACAGGTGCTGTCCTAGCAAGGAAGCTCAGGAAGTCAAAGCCGGTGCAGGGCGGCACCTTTCTGCTTCGCCCGCCTAAGCGGCGTTACACTCCCACGGATACTGTGTCCCTTCCCTCTGCACTGCGTCTGCCGACGTGCTCTCTGCATCTCGGAGCATAACGGCAAAGGACAACGTTTTCCACAGCAGGGTAGAAATGGCATTGCTAGCAGGAAAGCTAGATGCCTTGGAATTGGCCGCTTACCCCTTGCCACTCACTTCAGGCTCGTACGCTGAGCGGAACAGCCTGTTGTTCTGAAGCTTCGCTGGCTGTCGTTCGTGCCCAGACGCCATTTCCTTCCCAAGGAGGCGAAGCGTCGTCTACTTCTCGCACCGAGCACGCTGCTCCTGGTATTCGCTCCTGCCGCAGCGAGCTCGCTACTGGCACTTTTCTTCTCAACCCTGTGTGCCCTCTCCTTCTGCCTTTCTTGTCTCGTGAATGGAGACAGAAAGCTTCTCGGCTAGAACTCGCCTAGAACAACTGCGGCTGCACATTAAGCTGGCCCGGAACGCCCTGCTGAAACTTGCCTTCTGGCACCACATTCACGGGGCAGCCGTCTTTCTTCGGCCACCTGCCAAGGGGACCCATATCGCCGCGCTCGTTGCACTCCGCTTGTCAGATTGGCTTACCGTGGCGCTGATTTCAGCCTGGCCAAATACTAGCGCTCCGGAGAGCTGTCTCGCAGACAATAATGTTCCAGCATAGAAATTTGTCCTGCAATGTTCCCTCCTCTTTTCCCACACTGTGTTGCTCTGATGAATGCCTTGAGCATGGAACGACTTAAGGCAGCAAGTATTCCTCGCCGGCCACCTCTCGCTGTGCAAGATATACGCTGTGGACCCTGTGAACGCTGCCAAGCAAAAAGCAGAGCCGTGACCATAAAAGCGAGGAGAGAGCATGCACGAAGCACACTAGTTCTGTCTAGTGCTTTCCGTGCAGAGAGGCGGCAAAGCTGAATGCCGTGTCCGAGCTTGACAACTCGCTGGAGCACAGAAAGCCAAGAATGAAGAGGCGGAACACAGCCTTGGTTTCAGCAGCTTCCGGGACCGCAAAAGTTCACCAATAGCTCTGTCAAAGCAGAACTCGGCTGAGAATGCTCTCGCAGCTTGGGAAAGTTAGGCGCAGCTGTTGACCAGCTCTGCCCGTGGCCACAGGCTGCTTCTTCCACCTTCACTGGGGCAGAGATTTTGCGGAACAGAGACGGCATTCTTCAAGTGCGTGTTCTCCAAGGAGCTGTGAAACAGAGCCTAGCACGCTGTCTCGCTGATACTGGCTTTCGGCAAGCAAGCGTGCCGCACCGCCTACATTCTGCACTCTGGCAGCCTAGTTGCCAGCTTTCGGCAGGTGCTGTCCTAGCAAGGAAGCTCAGGCAGTCAAAGCCGGTGCAGGGCGGCACCTTTCTGCTTTGCCCGCCTAAGTGGCGTCACACTCCCACGGATACTGTGTCCCTTCCCTCTGCACTGCGTCTGCCGACGTGCTCTCTGCATCTCGGAGCATAACGGCAAAGGACCATGTTTTCCACAGCAGGGTAGAAATGGCATTGCTAGCAGGAAAGCTAGATGCCTTGGAACTGCCCGCTTACCCCTTGCCACTCACTTCAGGCTCGTACGCTGAGCAGAACAGCCTGTTGTTCCTGAAGCTTCGCTGGCTGTCGTTCGTGCCCAGACGCGATTTCCTTCCCAAGGAGGCGAAGCGCCCTCTACTTCTCGCACCGAGCACGCTGCTCCTGGCTTTCGCTTCTGCCGCAACGAGCTCGCTACGCGCACTTTTCTTCTTAACCCTGGGTGCCCTTGCCTTCTGCCTTTCTTGTCTCGTGAATGGAGACGGAAAGCTTCTCGGCTACAAGTTGCCTAGAACAACTGCGGCTGCACATTAAGCTGGCCCGGAACGCCCTGCTGAAACTTGCCTTCTGGCACCACATTCACGGGGCAGCCGTCTTTCTTCGGCCACCTGCCAAGCGGCCCCATATCGCCGCGCTCGTTGCACTCCGCTTGTCAGATTGGCTTACCGTGGCGCTGATTTCAGCCTGGCCAAATACTAGCGCTCCGGAGAGCTGTCTCGCAGACAATAATGTTCCAGCATAGAAATTTGTCCTGCAATGTTCCCTCCTCTTTTCCCACACTGTGTTGCTCTGATGAATGCCTTGAGCATGGAACGACTTAAGCCAGCAAGTATTCCTCGCCGGCCACCTCTCGCTGTGCAAGATGTACGCCGTGGACCCTGTGAACGCTGCCAAGCAAAAAGCAGAGCCGTGACCATAAAAGCGAGGAGAGAGCATGCACGAAGCACACTAGTTCTGTCTAGTGCTTTCCGTGCAGAGAGGCGGCAAAGCTGAATGCCGTGTCCGAGCTTGACAACTCGCTGGAGCACAGAAAGCCAAGAATGAAGAGGCGGAACACAGCCTTGGTTTCAGCAGCTTCCGGGACCGCAAAAGTTCACCAATAGCTCTGTCAAAGCAGAACTCGGCTGAGAATGCTCTCGCAGCTTGGGAAAGTTAGGCGCAGCTGTTGACCAGCTCTGCCCGTGGCCACAGGCTGCTTCTTCCACCTTCACTGGGGCAGAGATTTTGCGGAACAGAGACGGCATTCTTCAAGTGCGTGTTCTCCAAGGAGCTGTGAAACAGAGCCTAGCACGCTGTCTCGCTGATACTGGCTTTCGGCAAGCATGCGTGCCGCACCGCCTACATTCTGCACTCTGGCAGCCTAGTTGCCAGCTTTCGGCAGGTGCTGTCCTAGCAAGGAAGCTCAGGCAGTCAAAGCCGGTGCAGGGCGGCACCTTTCTGCTTTGCCCGCCTAAGTGGCGTCACACTCCCACGGATACTGTGTCCCTTCCCTCTGCACTGCGTCTGCCGACGTGCTCTCTGCATCTCGGAGCATAACGGCAAAGGACCATGTTTTCCACAGCAGGGTAGAAATGGCATTGCTAGCAGGAAAGCTAGATGCCTTGGAACTGCCCGCTTACCCCTTGCCACTCACTTCAGGCTCGTACGCTGAGCAGAACAGCCTGTTGTTCCTGAAGCTTCGCTGGCTGTCGTTCGTGCCCAGACGCGATTTCCTTCCCAAGGAGGCGAAGCGCCCTCTACTTCTCGCACCGAGCACGCTGCTCCTGGCTTTCGCTTCTGCCGCAACGAGCTCGCTACGCGCACTTTTCTTCTTAACCCTGGGTGCCCTTGCCTTCTGCCTTTCTTGTCTCGTGAATGGAGACGGAAAGCTTCTCGGCTAGAACTCGCCTAGAACAACTGCGGCTGCACATTAAGCTGGCCCGGAACGCCCTGCTGAAACTTGCCTTCTGGCACCACATTCACGGGGCAGCCGTCTTTCTTCGGCCACCTGCCAAGCGGCCCCATATCGCCGCGCTCGTTGCACTCCGCTTGTCAGATTGGCTTACCGTGGCGCTGATTTCAGCCTGGCCAAATACTAGCGCTCCGGAGAGCTGTCTCGCAGACAATAATGTTCCAGCATAGAAATTTGTCCTGCAATGTTCCCTCCTCTTTTCCCACACTGTGTTGCTCTGATGAATGCCTTGAGCATGGAACGACTTAAGCCAGCAAGTATTCCTCGCCGGCCACCTCTCGCTGTGCAAGATGTACGCCGTGGACCCTGTGAACGCTGCCAAGCAAAAAGCAGAGCCGTGACCATAAAAGCGAGGAGAGAGCATGCACGAAGCACACTAGTTCTGTCTAGTGCTTTCCGTGCAGAGAGGCGGCAAAGCTGAATGCCATGTCCGAGCTTCACTTCTCGCTGGAGCACAGAAAGCCAAGAATGAAGAGGCAGAACACAGCCTTGGTGTCAGCAGCTTCCGGGACCGCAAAAGTTCAGCAATAGCTCTGTCAATGCAGAACTAGGCTGAGAATGCTCTCGCAGCTAGGGAAAGTTAGGTGCAACTGTTGACCAGCTCTGCCCCTGGCCACAGGCTGCTTCTTCCACCTTCACTGGGGCAGAGCTTTTGCGGAACAGAGAGGGCATTCTTCAAGTGCTTGTTCTACAGGGAGCTGTGAAACAGAGCCTAGCACGCTGTCTCGCTGATACTGGCCTTCGGCAAGCAAGCGTGCCGCACCGCCTACATTCTGCACTCTGGCAGCCTAGTTGCCAGCTTTCGGCAGGTGCTGTCCTAGCAAGGAAGCTCAGGAAGTCAAAGCCGGTGCAGGGCGGCACCTTTCTGCTTCGCCCGCCTAAGCGGCGTCACACTCCCAAGGATACTGTGTCCTTTCCCTCTGCACTGCGTCTGCCGACGTGCTCTCTGCATCTCGGAGCATAACGGCAAAGGACAACGTTTTGCACAGCAGGGTAGAAATGGCATTGCTAGCAGGAAAGCTAGATGCCTTGGAACTGCCCGCTTACCCCTTGCCACTCACTTCAGGCTCGTACGCTGAGCAGAACAGCCTGTTGTTCTGAAGCTTCGCTGGCTGTCGTTCGTGCCCAGACGCCATTTCCTTCCCAAGGAGGCGAAGCGCCCTCTACTTCTCGCACAACAGTGCGCGCTGCTCCTGGCTTTCGCTTCTGCCGCAACGAGCTCGCTACGCACACTTTTCTTCTCAACCCTGGGTGCCCTTGCCTTCTGCCTTTCTTGTCTCGTGAATGGAGACGGAAAGCTTCTCGGCTAGAACTCGCCTAGAACAACTGCGGCTGCACATTAAGCTGGCCCGGAACGCCCTGCTGAATCTTGCCTTCTGGCACCACATTCACGGGGCAGCCGTCTTTCTTCGGCCACCTGCCAAGTGGCCCCATATCGCCGCGCTCGTTGCACTCCGCTTGTCAGATTGGCTTACCGTGGCGCTGATTTCAGCCTGGCCAAATACTAGCGCTCCGGAGAGCAGTCTCGCAGACAATAATGTTCCAGCATAGAAATTTGTCCTGCAATGTTCCCTCCTCTTTTCCCACACTGTGTTGCTCTGATGAATGCCTTGAGCATGGAACGACTTAAGGCAGCAAGTATTCCTCGCCGGCCACCTCTCGCTGTGCAAGAGGTACGCCGTGGACCCTGTGAACGCTGCCAAGCAAAAAGCAGAGCCGTGACCATAAAAGCGAGGAGAGAGCATGCACGAAGCACACTAGTTCTGTCTAGTGCTTTCCGTGCAGAGAGGCGGCAAAGCTGAATGCCGTGTCCGAGCTTCACTTCTCGCTGGAGCACAGAAAGCCAAGAATGAAGAGGCAGAACACAGCCTTGGTTTCAGCAGCTTCCGGGACTGCAAAAGTTCACCAATAGCTCTGTCAAAGCAGAACTCGGCTGCGAATGCTCTCGCAGCTTGGGAAAGTTAGGCGCAGCTGTTGACCAGCTCTGCCCGTGGCCACAGGCTGCTTCTTCCACCTTTCACTGGGGCAGAGCTTTTGCGGAACAGAGACGGCATTCTTCCAGTGCGTGTTCTCCAAGGAGCTGTGAAACAGAGCCTAGCACGCTGTCTCGCTGATACTGGCTTTCGGCAAGCAAGCGTGCCGCACCGCCTACATTCTGCACTCTGGCAGCCTAGTTGCCAGCTTTCGACAGGTGCTGTCCTAGCAAGGAAGCTCAGGCAGTCAAAGCCGGCGCAGGGCGGCACCTTTCTGCTTTGCCCGCCTAAGCGGCGTCACACTCCCAAGGATACTGTGTCCTTTCCCTCTGCACTGCGTCTGCCGACGTGCTCTCTGCATCTCGGAGCATAACGGCAAAGGACAACGTTTTGCACGGCAGGGTAGAAATGGCATTGCTAGCAGGAAAGCTAGATGCCTTGGAACTGCCCGCTTACCCCTTGCCACTCACTTCAGGCTCGTACGCTGAGCAGAATAGCCTGTTGTTCCTGAAGCTTCGCTGGCTGTCGTTCGTGCCCAGACGCGATTTCCTTCCCAAGGAGGCGAAGCGCCCTCTACTTCTCGCACCGAGCGCGCTGCTCCTGGCTTTCGCTTCTGCCGCAACGAGCTCGCTACGCGCACTTTTCTTCTCAACCCTGGGTGCCCTTGCCTTCTGCCTTTCTTGTCTCGTGAATGGAGACGGAAAGCTTCTCGGCTAGAACTCGCCTAGAACAACTGCGGCTGCACATTGAGCTGGCCCGGAACGCCCTGCTGAAACTTGCCTTCTGGCACCACATTCACGGGGCAGCCGTCTTTCTTCGGCCACCTGCCAAGCGGCCCCATATCGCCGCGCTCGTTGCACTCCGCTTGTCAGATTGGCTTCCCGTGGCGCTGATTTCAGCCTGGCCAAATACTAGCGCTCCGGAGAGCTGTCTCGCAGACAATAATGTCCCGGCATAGAAATTTGTCCTGCAATGTTCCCTCCTCTTTTCCCACACTGTGTTGCTCTGATGAATGCCTTGAGCATGGAACGACTTAAGGCAGCAAGTATTCCTCGCCGGCCACCTCTCGCTGTGCAAGAGGTACGCCGTGGACCCTGTGAACGCTGCCAAGCAAAAAGCAGAGCCGTGACCATAAAAGCGAGGAGAGAGCATGCACGAAGCACACTAGTTCTGTCTAGTGCTTTCCGTGCAGAGAGGCGGCAAAGCTGAATGCCGTGTCCGAGCTTGACAACTCGCTGGAGCACAGAAAGCCAAGAATGAAGAGGCGGAACACAGCCTTGGTTTCAGCAGCTTCCGGGACTGCAAAAGTTCACCAATAGCTCTGTCAAAGCAGAACTCGGCTGCGAATGCTCTCGCAGCTTGGGAAAGTTAGGCGCAGCTGTTGACCAGCTCTGCCCGTGGCCACAGGCTGCTTCTTCCACCTTTCACTGGGGCAGAGCTTTTGCGGAGCAGAGACGGCATTCTTCCAGTGCGTGTTCTCCAAGGAGCTGTGAAACAGAGCCTAGCACGCTGTCTCGCTGATACTGGCTTTCGGCAAGCAAGCGTGCCGCACCGCCTACATTCTGCACTCTGGCAGCCTAGTTGCCAGCTTTCGACAGGTGCTGTCCTAGCAAGGAAGCTCAGGCAGTCAAAGCCGGCGCAGGGCGGCACCTTTCTGCTTTGCCCGCCTAAGCGGCGTCACACTCCCAAGGATACTGTGTCCTTTCCCTCTGCACTGCGTCTGCCGACGTGCTCTCTGCATCTCGGAGCATAACGGCAAAGGACAACGTTTTGCACGGCAGGGTAGAAATGGCATTGCTAGCAGGAAAGCTAGATGCCTTGGAACTGCCCGCTTACCCCTTGCCACTCACTTCAGGCTCGTACGCTGAGCAGAACAGCCTGTTGTTCCTGAAGCTTCGCTGGCTGTCGTTCGTGCCCAGACGCGATTTCCTTCCCAAGGAGGCGAAGCGCCCTCTACTTCTCGCACCGAGCGCGCTGCTCCTGGCTTTCGCTTCTGCCGCAACGAGCTCGCTACGCGCACTTTTCTTCTCAACCCTGGGTGCCCTTGCCTTCTGCCTTTCTTGTCTCGTGAATGGAGACGGAAAGCTTCTCGGCTAGAACTCGCCTAGAACAACTGCGGCTGCACATTGAGCTGGCCCGGAACGCCCTGCTGAAACTTGCCTTCTGGCACCACATTCACGGGGCAGCCGTCTTTCTTCGGCCACCTGCCAAGCGGCCCCATATCGCCGCGCTCGTTGCACTCCGCTTGTCAGATTGGCTTCCCGTGGCGCTGATTTCAGCCTGGCCAAATACTAGCGCTCCGGAGAGCTGTCTCGCAGACAATAATGTCCCGGCATAGAAATTTGTCCTGCAATGTTCCCTCCTCTTTTCCCACACTGTGTTGCTCTGATGAATGCCTTGAGCATGGAACGACTTAAGGCAGCAAGTATTCCTCGCCGGCCACCTCTCGCTGTGCAAGAGGTACGCCGTGGACCCTGTGAACGCTGCCAAGCAAAAAGCAGAGCCGTGACCATAAAAGCGAGGAGAGAGCATGCACGAAGCACACTAGTTCTGTCTAGTGCTTTCCGTGCAGAGAGGCGGCAAAGCTGAATGCCGTGTCCGAGCTTGACAACTCGCTGGAGCACAGAAAGCCAAGAATGAAGAGGCGGAACACAGCCTTGGTTTCAGCAGCTTCCGGGACTGCAAAAGTTCACCAATAGCTCTGTCAAAGCAGAACTCGGCTGCGAATGCTCTCGCAGCTTGGGAAAGTTAGGCGCAGCTGTTGACCAGCTCTGCCCGTGGCCACAGGCTGCTTCTTCCACCTTTCACTGGGGCAGAGCTTTTGCGGAACAGAGACGGCATTCTTCCAGTGCGTGTTCTCCAAGGAGCTGTGAAACAGAGCCTAGCACGCTGTCTCGCTGATACTGGCTTTCGGCAAGCAAGCGTGCCGCACCGCCTACATTCTGCACTCTGGCAGCCTAGTTGCCAGCTTTCGACAGGTGCTGTCCTAGCAAGGAAGCTCAGGCAGTCAAAGCCGGCGCAGGGCGGCACCTTTCTGCTTTGCCCGCCTAAGCGGCGTCACACTCCCAAGGATACTGTGTCCTTTCCCTCTGCACTGCGTCTGCCGACGTGCTCTCTGCATCTCGGAGCATAACGGCAAAGGACAACGTTTTGCACGGCAGGGTAGAAATGGCATTGCTAGCAGGAAAGCTAGATGCCTTGGAACTGCCCGCTTACCCCTTGCCACTCACTTCAGGCTCGTACGCTGAGCAGAATAGCCTGTTGTTCCTGAAGCTTCGCTGGCTGTCGTTCGTGCCCAGACGCGATTTCCTTCCCAAGGAGGCGAAGCGCCCTCTACTTCTCGCACCGAGCGCGCTGCTCCTGGCTTTCGCTTCTGCCGCAACGAGCTCGCTACGCGCACTTTTCTTCTCAACCCTGGGTGCCCTTGCCTTCTGCCTTTCTTGTCTCGTGAATGGAGACGGAAAGCTTCTCGGCTAGAACTCGCCTAGAACAACTGCGGCTGCACATTGAGCTGGCCCGGAACGCCCTGCTGAAACTTGCCTTCTGGCACCACATTCACGGGGCAGCCGTCTTTCTTCGGCCACCTGCCAAGCGGCCCCATATCGCCGCGCTCGTTGCACTCCGCTTGTCAGATTGGCTTCCCGTGGCGCTGATTTCAGCCTGGCCAAATACTAGCGCTCCGGAGAGCTGTCTCGCAGACAATAATGTCCCGGCATAGAAATTTGTCCTGCAATGTTCCCTCCTCTTTTCCCACACTGTGTTGCTCTGATGAATGCCTTGAGCATGGAACGACTTAAGGCAGCAAGTATTCCTCGCCGGCCACCTCTCGCTGTGCAAGAGGTACGCCGTGGACCCTGTGAACGCTGCCAAGCAAAAAGCAGAGCCGTGACCATAAAAGCGAGGAGAGAGCATGCACGAAGCACACTAGTTCTGTCTAGTGCTTTCCGTGCAGAGAGGCGGCAAAGCTGAATGCCGTGTCCGAGCTTGACAACTCGCTGGAGCACAGAAAGCCAAGAATGAAGAGGCGGAACACAGCCTTGGTTTCAGCAGCTTCCGGGACTGCAAAAGTTCACCAATAGCTCTGTCAAAGCAGAACTCGGCTGCGAATGCTCTCGCAGCTTGGGAAAGTTAGGCGCAGCTGTTGACCAGCTCTGCCCGTGGCCACAGGCTGCTTCTTCCACCTTTCACTGGGGCAGAGCTTTTGCGGAGCAGAGACGGCATTCTTCCAGTGCGTGTTCTCCAAGGAGCTGTGAAACAGAGCCTAGCACGCTGTCTCGCTGATACTGGCTTTCGGCAAGCAAGCGTGCCGCACCGCCTACATTCTGCACTCTGGCAGCCTAGTTGCCAGCTTTCGACAGGTGCTGTCCTAGCAAGGAAGCTCAGGCAGTCAAAGCCGGCGCAGGGCGGCACCTTTCTGCTTTGCCCGCCTAAGCGGCGTCACACTCCCAAGGATACTGTGTCCTTTCCCTCTGCACTGCGTCTGCCGACGTGCTCTCTGCATCTCGGAGCATAACGGCAAAGGACAACGTTTTGCACGGCAGGGTAGAAATGGCATTGCTAGCAGGAAAGCTAGACGCCTTGGAACTGCCCGCTTACCCCTTGCCACTCACTTCAGGCTCGTACGCTGAGCAGAACAGCCTGTTGTTCCTGAAGCTTCGCTGGCTGTCGTTCGTGCCCAGACGCGATTTCCTTCCCAAGGAGGCGAAGCGCCCTCTACTTCTCGCACCGAGCGCGCTGCTCCTGGCTTTCGCTTCTGCCGCAACGAGCTCGCTACGCGCACTTTTCTTCTCAACCCTGGGTGCCCTTGCCTTCTGCCTTTCTTGTCTCGTGAATGGAGACGGAAAGCTTCTCGGCTAGAACTCGCCTAGAACAACTGCGGCTGCACATTGAGCTGGCCCGGAACGCCCTGCTGAAACTTGCCTTCTGGCACCACATTCACGGGGCAGCCGTCTTTCTTCGGCCACCTGCCAAGCGGCCCCATATCGCCGCGCTCGTTGCACTCCGCTTGTCAGATTGGCTTCCCGTGGCGCTGATTTCAGCCTGGCCAAATACTAGCGCTCCGGAGAGCTGTCTCGCAGACAATAATGTCCCGGCATAGAAATTTGTCCTGCAATGTTCCCTCCTCTTTTCCCACACTGTGTTGCTCTGATGAATGCCTTGAGCATGGAACGACTTAAGGCAGCAAGTATTCCTCGCCGGCCACCTCTCGCTGTGCAAGAGGTACGCCGTGGACCCTGTGAACGCTGCCAAGCAAAAAGCAGAGCCGTGACCATAAAAGCGAGGAGAGAGCATGCACGAAGCACACTAGTTCTGTCTAGTGCTTTCCGTGCAGAGAGGCGGCAAAGCTGAATGCCGTGTCCGAGCTTGACAAATCGCTGGAGCACAGAAAGCCAAGAATGAAGAGGCGGAACACAGCCTTGGTTTCAGCAGCTTCCGGGACTGCAAAAGTTCACCAATAGCTCTGTCAAAGCAGAACTCGGCTGCGAATGCTCTCGCAGCTTGGGAAAGTTAGGCGCAGCTGTTGACCAGCTCTGCCCGTGGCCACAGGCTGCTTCTTCCACCTTTCACTGGGGCAGAGCTTTTGCGGAACAGAGACGGCATTCTTCCAGTGCGTGTTCTCCAAGGAGCTGTGAAACAGAGCCTAGCACGCTGTCTCGCTGATACTGGCTTTCGGCAAGCAAGCGTGCCGCACCGCCTACATTCTGCACTCTGGCAGCCTAGTTGCCAGCTTTCGACAGGTGCTGTCCTAGCAAGGAAGCTCAGGCAGTCAAAGCCGGCGCAGGGCGGCACCTTTCTGCTTTGCCCGCCTAAGCGGCGTCACACTCCCAAGGATACTGTGTCCTTTCCCTCTGCACTGCGTCTGCCGACGTGCTCTCTGCATCTCGGAGCATAACGGCAAAGGACAACGTTTTGCACGGCAGGGTAGAAATGGCATTGCTAGCAGGAAAGCTAGATGCCTTGGAACTGCCCGCTTACCCCTTGCCACTCACTTCAGGCTCGTACGCTGAGCAGAATAGCCTGTTGTTCCTGAAGCTTCGCTGGCTGTCGTTCGTGCCCAGACGCGATTTCCTTCCCAAGGAGGCGAAGCGCCCTCTACTTCTCGCACCGAGCGCGCTGCTCCTGGCTTTCGCTTCTGCCGCAACGAGCTCGCTACGCGCACTTTTCTTCTCAACCCTGGGTGCCCTTGCCTTCTGCCTTTCTTGTCTCGTGAATGGAGACGGAAAGCTTCTCGGCTAGAACTCGCCTAGAACAACTGCGGCTGCACATTGAGCTGGCCCGGAACGCCCTGCTGAAACTTGCCTTCTGGCACCACATTCACGGGGCAGCCGTCTTTCTTCGGCCACCTGCCAAGCGGCCCCATATCGCCGCGCTCGTTGCACTCCGCTTGTCAGATTGGCTTCCCGTGGCGCTGATTTCAGCCTGGCCAAATACTAGCGCTCCGGAGAGCTGTCTCGCAGACAATAATGTCCCGGCATAGAAATTTGTCCTGCAATGTTCCCTCCTCTTTTCCCACACTGTGTTGCTCTGATGAATGCCTTGAGCATGGAACGACTTAAGCCAGCAAGTATTCCTCGCCGGCCACCTCTCGCTGTGCAAGAGGTACGCCGTGGACCCTGTGAACGCTGCCAAGCAAAAAGCAGAGCCGTGACCATAAAAGCGAGGAGAGAGCATGCACGAAGCACACTAGTTCTGTCTAGTGCTTTCCGTGCAGAGAGGCGGCAAAGCTGAATGCCGTGTCCGAGCTTGACAACTCGCTGGAGCACAGAAAGCCAAGAATGAAGAGGCGGAACACAGCCTTGGTTTCAGCAGCTTCCGGGACTGCAAAAGTTCACCAATAGCTCTGTCAAAGCAGAACTCGGCTGCGAATGCTCTCGCAGCTTGGGAAAGTTAGGCGCAGCTGTTGACCAGCTCTGCCCGTGGCCACAGGCTGCTTCTTCCACCTTTCACTGGGGCAGAGCTTTTGCGGAACAGAGACGGCATTCTTCCAGTGCGTGTTCTCCAAGGAGCTGTGAAACAGAGCCTAGCACGCTGTCTCGCTGATACTGGCTTTCGGCAAGCAAGCGTGCCGCACCGCCTACATTCTGCACTCTGGCAGCCTAGTTGCCAGCTTTCGACAGGTGCTGTCCTAGCAAGGAAGCTCAGGCAGTCAAAGCCGGCGCAGGGCGGCACCTTTCTGCTTTGCCCGCCTAAGCGGCGTCACACTCCCAAGGATACTGTGTCCTTTCCCTCTGCACTGCGTCTGCCGACGTGCTCTCTGCATCTCGGAGCATAACGGCAAAGGACAACGTTTTGCACGGCAGGGTAGAAATGGCATTGCTAGCAGGAAAGCTAGATGCCTTGGAACTGCCCGCTTACCCCTTGCCACTCACTTCAGGCTCGTACGCTGAGCAGAACAGCCTGTTGTTCCTGAAGCTTCGCTGGCTGTCGTTCGTGCCCAGACGCGATTTCCTTCCCAAGGAGGCGAAGCGCCCTCTACTTCTCGCACCGAGCGCGCTGCTCCTGGCTTTCGCTTCTGCCGCAACGAGCTCGCTACGCGCACTTTTCTTCTCAACCCTGGGTGCCCTTGCCTTCTGCCTTTCTTGTCTCGTGAATGGAGACGGAAAGCTTCTCGGCTAGAACTCGCCTAGAACAACTGCGGCTGCACATTGAGCTGGCCCGGAACGCCCTGCTGAAACTTGCCTTCTGGCACCACATTCACGGGGCAGCCGTCTTTCTTCGGCCACCTGCCAAGCGGCCCCATATCGCCGCGCTCGTTGCACTCCGCTTGTCAGATTGGCTTCCCGTGGCGCTGATTTCAGCCTGGCCAAATACTAGCGCTGCGGAGAGCTGTCTCGCAGACAATAATGTCCCGGCATAGAAATTTGTCCTGCAATGTTCCCTCCTCTTTTCCCACACTGTGTTGCTCTGATGAATGCCTTGAGCATGGAACGACTTAAGCCAGCAAGTATTCCTCGCCGGCCACCTCTCGCTGTGCAAGAGGTACGCCGTGGACCCTGTGAACGCTGCCAAGCAAAAAGCAGAGCCGTGACCATAAAAGCGAGGAGAGAGCATGCACGAAGCACACTAGTTCTGTCTAGTGCTTTCCGTGCAGAGAGGCGGCAAAGCTGAATGCCGTGTCCGAGCTTGACAACTCGCTGGAGCACAGAAAGCCAAGAATGAAGAGGCGGAACACAGCCTTGGTTTCAGCAGCTTCCGGGACTGCAAAAGTTCACCAATAGCTCTGTCAAAGCAGAACTCGGCTGCGAATGCTCTCGCAGCTTGGGAAAGTTAGGCGCAGCTGTTGACCAGCTCTGCCCGTGGCCACAGGCTGCTTCTTCCACCTTTCACTGGGGCAGAGCTTTTGCGGAACAGAGACGGCATTCTTCCAGTGCGTGTTCTCCAAGGAGCTGTGAAACAGAGCCTAGCACGCTGTCTCGCTGATACTGGCTTTCGGCAAGCAAGCGTGCCGCACCGCCTACATTCTGCACTCTGGCAGCCTAGTTGCCAGCTTTCGACAGGTGCTGTCCTAGCAAGGAAGCTCAGGCAGTCAAAGCCGGCGCAGGGCGGCACCTTTCTGCTTTGCCCGCCTAAGCGGCGTCACACTCCCAAGGATACTGTGTCCTTTCCCTCTGCACTGCGTCTGCCGACGTGCTCTCTGCATCTCGGAGCATAACGGCAAAGGACAACGTTTTGCACGGCAGGGTAGAAATGGCATTGCTAGCAGGAAAGCTAGATGCCTTGGAACTGCCCGCTTACCCCTTGCCACTCACTTCAGGCTCGTACGCTGAGCAGAACAGCCTGTTGTTCCTGAAGCTTCGCTGGCTGTCGTTCGTGCCCAGACGCGATTTCCTTCCCAAGGAGGCGAAGCGCCCTCTACTTCTCGCACCGAGCGCGCTGCTCCTGGCTTTCGCTTCTGCCGCAACGAGCTCGCTACGCGCACTTTTCTTCTCAACCCTGGGTGCCCTTGCCTTCTGCCTTTCTTGTCTCGTGAATGGAGACGGAAAGCTTCTCGGCTAGAACTCGCCTAGAACAACTGCGGCTGCACATTGAGCTGGCCCGGAACGCCCTGCTGAAACTTGCCTTCTGGCACCACATTCACGGGGCAGCCGTCTTTCTTCGGCCACCTGCCAAGCGGCCCCATATCGCCGCGCTCGTTGCACTCCGCTTGTCAGATTGGCTTCCCGTGGCGCTGATTTCAGCCTGGCCAAATACTAGCGCTGCGGAGAGCTGTCTCGCAGACAATAATGTCCCGGCATAGAAATTTGTCCTGCAATGTTCCCTCCTCTTTTCCCACACTGTGTTGCTCTGATGAATGCCTTGAGCATGGAACGACTTAAGGCAGCAAGTATTCCTCGCCGGCCACCTCTCGCTGTGCAAGAGGTACGCCGTGGACCCTGTGAACGCTGCCAAGCAAAAAGCAGAGCCGTGACCATAAAAGCGAGGAGAGAGCATGCACGAAGCACACTAGTTCTGTCTAGTGCTTTCCGTGCAGAGAGGCGGCAAAGCTGAATGCCGTGTCCGAGCTTGACAACTCGCTGGAGCACAGAAAGCCAAGAATGAAGAGGCGGAACACAGCCTTGGTTTCAGCAGCTTCCGGGACTGCAAAAGTTCACCAATAGCTCTGTCAAAGCAGAACTCGGCTGCGAATGCTCTCGCAGCTTGGGAAAGTTAGGCGCAGCTGTTGACCAGCTCTGCCCGTGGCCACAGGCTGCTTCTTCCACCTTTCACTGGGGCAGAGCTTTTGCGGAGCAGAGACGGCATTCTTCCAGTGCGTGTTCTCCAAGGAGCTGTGAAACAGAGCCTAGCACGCTGTCTCGCTGATACTGGCTTTCGGCAAGCAAGCGTGCCGCACCGCCTACATTCTGCACTCTGGCAGCCTAGTTGCCAGCTTTCGACAGGTGCTGTCCTAGCAAGGAAGCTCAGGCAGTCAAAGCTGGCGCAGGGCGGCACCTTTCTGCTTTGCCCGCCTAAGCGGCGTCACACTCCCAAGGATACTGTGTCCTTTCCCTCTGCACTGCGTCTGCCGACGTGCTCTCTGCATCTCGGAGCATAACGGCAAAGGACAACGTTTTGCACGGCAGGGTAGAAATGGCATTGCTAGCAGGAAAGCTAGATGCCTTGGAACTGCCCGCTTACCCCTTGCCACTCACTTCAGGCTCGTACGCTGAGCAGAACAGCCTGTTGTTCCTGAAGCTTCGCTGGCTGTCGTTCGTGCCCAGACGCGATTTCCTTCCCAAGGAGGCGAAGCGCCCTCTACTTCTTGCACCGAGCGCGCTGCTCCTGGCTTTCGCTTCTGCCGCAACGAGCTCGCTACGCGCACTTTTCTTCTCAACCCTGGGTGCCCTTGCCTTCTGCCTTTCTTGTCTCGTGAATGGAGACGGAAAGCTTCTCGGCTAGAACTCGCCTAGAACAACTGCGGCTGCACATTGAGCTGGCCCGGAACGCCCTGCTGAAACTTGCCTTCTGGCACCACATTCACGGGGCAGCCGTCTTTCTTCGGCCACCTGCCAAGCGGCCCCATATCGCCGCGCTCGTTGCACTCCGCTTGTCAGATTGGCTTCCCGTGGCGCTGATTTCAGCCTGGCCAAATACTAGCGCTCCGGAGAGCTGTCTCGCAGACAATAATGTCCCGGCATAGAAATTTGTCCTGCAATGTTCCCTCCTCTTTTCCCACACTGTGTTGCTCTGATGAATGCCTTGAGCATGGAACGACTTAAGGCAGCAAGTATTCCTCGCCGGCCACCTCTCGCTGTGCAAGAGGTACGCCGTGGACCCTGTGAACGCTGCCAAGCAAAAAGCAGAGCCGTGACCATAAAAGCGAGGAGAGAGCATGCACGAAGCACACTAGTTCTGTCTAGTGCTTTCCGTGCAGAGAGGCGGCAAAGCTGAATGCCGTGTCCGAGCTTGACAACTCGCTGGAGCACAGAAAGCCAAGAATGAAGAGGCGGAACACAGCCTTGGTTTCAGCAGCTTCCGGGACTGCAAAAGTTCACCAATAGCTCTGTCAAAGCAGAACTCGGCTGCGAATGCTCTCGCAGCTTGGGAAAGTTAGGCGCAGCTGTTGACCAGCTCTGCCCGTGGCCACAGGCTGCTTCTTCCACCTTTCACTGGGGCAGAGCTTTTGCGGAACAGAGACGGCATTCTTCCAGTGCGTGTTCTCCAAGGAGCTGTGAAACAGAGCCTAGCACGCTGTCTCGCTGATACTGGCTTTCGGCAAGCAAGCGTGCCGCACCGCCTACATTCTGCACTCTGGCAGCCTAGTTGCCAGCTTTCGACAGGTGCTGTCCTAGCAAGGAAGCTCAGGCAGTCAAAGCCGGCGCAGGGCGGCACCTTTCTGCTTTGCCCGCCTAAGCGGCGTCACACTCCCAAGGATACTGTGTCCTTTCCCTCTGCACTGCGTCTGCCGACGTGCTCTCTGCATCTCGGAGCATAACGGCAAAGGACAACGTTTTGCACGGCAGGGTAGAAATGGCATTGCTAGCAGGAAAGCTAGATGCCTTGGAACTGCCCGCTTACCCCTTGCCACTCACTTCAGGCTCGTACGCTGAGCAGAACAGCCTGTTGTTCCTGAAGCTTCGCTGGCTGTCGTTCGTGCCCAGACGCGATTTCCTTCCCAAGGAGGCGAAGCGCCCTCTACTTCTCGCACCGAGCGCGCTGCTCCTGGCTTTCGCTTCTGCCGCAACGAGCTCGCTACGCGCACTTTTCTTCTCAACCCTGGGTGCCCTTGCCTTCTGCCTTTCTTGTCTCGTGAATGGAGACGGAAAGCTTCTCGGCTAGAACTCGCCTAGAACAACTGCGGCTGCACATTGAGCTGGCCCGGAACGCCCTGCTGAAACTTGCCTTCTGGCACCACATTCACGGGGCAGCCGTCTTTCTTCGGCCACCTGCCAAGCGGCCCCATATCGCCGCGCTCGTTGCACTCCGCTTGTCAGATTGGCTTCCCGTGGCGCTGATTTCAGCCTGGCCAAATACTAGCGCTCCGGAGAGCTGTCTCGCAGACAATAATGTCCCGGCATAGAAATTTGTCCTGCAATGTTCCCTCCTCTTTTCCCACACTGTGTTGCTCTGATGAATGCCTTGAGCATGGAACGACTTAAGGCAGCAAGTATTCCTCGCCGGCCACCTCTCGCTGTGCAAGAGGTACGCCGTGGACCCTGTGAACGCTGCCAAGCAAAAAGCAGAGCCGTGACCATAAAAGCGAGGAGAGAGCATGCACGAAGCACACTAGTTCTGTCTAGTGCTTTCCGTGCAGAGAGGCGGCAAAGCTGAATGCCGTGTCCGAGCTTGACAACTCGCTGGAGCACAGAAAGCCAAGAATGAAGAGGCGGAACACAGCCTTGGTTTCAGCAGCTTCCGGGACTGCAAAAGTTCACCAATAGCTCTGTCAAAGCAGAACTCGGCTGCGAATGCTCTCGCAGCTTGGGAAAGTTAGGCGCAGCTGTTGACCAGCTCTGCCCGTGGCCACAGGCTGCTTCTTCCACCTTTCACTGGGGCAGAGCTTTTGCGGAACAGAGACGGCATTCTTCCAGTGCGTGTTCTCCAAGGAGCTGTGAAACAGAGCCTAGCACGCTGTCTCGCTGATACTGGCTTTCGGCAAGCAAGCGTGCCGCACCGCCTACATTCTGCACTCTGGCAGCCTAGTTGCCAGCTTTCGACAGGTGCTGTCCTAGCAAGGAAGCTCAGGCAGTCAAAGCCGGTGGCAGGGCGGCACCTTTCTGCTTTGCCCGCCTAAGCGGTGTCACACTCCCAAGGATACTGTGTCCTTTCCCTCTGCACTGCGTCTGCCGACGTGCTCTCTGCATCTCGGAGCATAACGGCAAAGGACAACGTTTTGCACGGCAGGGTAGAAATGGCATTGCTAGCAGGAAAGCTAGATGCCTTGGAACTGCCCGCTTACCCCTTGCCACTCACTTCAGGCTCGTACGCTGAGCAGAACAGCCTGTTGTTCCTGAAGCTTCGCTGGCTGTCGTTCGTGCCCAGACGCGATTTCCTTCCCAAGGAGGCGAAGCGCCCTCTACTTCTCGCACCGAGCGCGCTGCTCCTGGCTTTCGCCTCTGCCGCAACGAGCTCGCTACGCGCACTTTTCTTCTCAACCCTGGGTGCCCTTGCCTTCTGCCTTTCTTGTCTCGTGAATGGAGACGGAAAGCTTCTCGGCTAGAACTCGCCTAGAACAACTGCGGCTGCACATTGAGCTGGCCCGGAACGCCCTGCTGAAACTTGCCTTCTGGCACCACATTCACGGGGCAGCCGTCTTTCTTCGGCCACCTGCCAAGCGGCCCCATATCGCCGCGCTCGTTGCACTCCGCTTGTCAGATTGGCTTCCCGTGGCGCTGATTTCAGCCTGGCCAAATACTAGCGCTCCGGAGAGCTGTCTCGCAGACAATAATGTCCCGGCATAGAAATTTGTCCTGCAATGTTCCCTCCTCTTTTCCCACACTGTGTTGCTCTGATGAATGCCTTGAGCATGGAACGACTTAAGGCAGCAAGTATTCCTCGCCGGCCACCTCTCGCTGTGCAAGAGGTACGCCGTGGACCCTGTGAACGCTGCCAAGCAAAAAGCAGAGCCGTGACCATAAAAGCGAGGAGAGAGCATGCACGAAGCACACTAGTTCTGTCTAGTGCTTTCCGTGCAGAGAGGCGGCAAAGCTGAATGCCGTGTCCGAGCTTGACAACTCGCTGGAGCACAGAAAGCCAAGAATGAAGAGGCGGAACACAGCCTTGGTTTCAGCAGCTTCCGGGACTGCAAAAGTTCACCAATAGCTCTGTCAAAGCAGAACTCGGCTGCGAATGCTCTCGCAGCTTGGGAAAGTTAGGCGCAGCTGTTGACCAGCTCTGCCCGTGGCCACAGGCTGCTTCTTCCACCTTTCACTGGGGCAGAGCTTTTGCGGAACAGAGACGGCATTCTTCCAGTGCGTGTTCTCCAAGGAGCTGTGAAACAGAGCCTAGCACGCTGTCTCGCTGATACTGGCTTTCGGCAAGCAAGCGTGCCGCACCGCCTACATTCTGCACTCTGGCAGCCTAGTTGCCAGCTTTCGACAGGTGCTGTCCTAGCAAGGAAGCTCAGGCGGTCAAAGCCGGTGCAGGGCGGCACCTTTCTGCTTTGCCCGCCTAAGCGGCGTCACACTCCCAAGGATACTGTGTCCTTTCCCTCTGCACTGCGTCTGCCGACGTGCTCTCTGCATCTCGGAGCATAACGGCAAAGGACAACGTTTTGCACGGCAGGGTAGAAATGGCATTGCTAGCAGGAAAGCTAGATGCCTTGGAACTGCCCGCTTACCCCTTGCCACTCACTTCAGGCTCGTACGCTGAGCAGAACAGCCTGTTGTTCCTGAAGCTTCGCTGGCTGTCGTTCGTGCCCAGACGCGATTTCCTTCCCAAGGAGGCGAAGCGCCCTCTACTTCTCGCACCGAGCGCGCTGCTCCTGGCTTTCGCTTCTGCCGCAACGAGCTCGCTACGCGCACTTTTCTTCTCAACCCTGGGTGCCCTTGCCTTCTGCCTTTCTTGTCTCGTGAATGGAGACGGAAAGCTTCTCGGCTAGAACTCGCCTAGAACAACTGCGGCTGCACATTGAGCTGGCCCGGAACGCCCTGCTGAAACTTGCCTTCTGGCACCACATTCACGGGGCAGCCGTCTTTCTTCGGCCACCTGCCAAGCGGCCCCATATCGCCGCGCTCGTTGCACTCCGCTTGTCAGATTGGCTTCCCGTGGCGCTGATTTCAGCCTGGCCAAATACTAGCGCTGCGGAGAGCTGTCTCGCAGACAATAATGTCCCGGCATAGAAATTTGTCCTGCAATGTTCCCTCCTCTTTTCCCACACTGTGTTGCTCTGATGAATGCCTTGAGCATGGAACGACTTAAGGCAGCAAGTATTCCTCGCCGGCCACCTCTCGCTGTGCAAGAGGTACGCCGTGGACCCTGTGAACGCTGCCAAGCAAAAAGCAGAGCCGTGACCATAAAAGCGAGGAGAGAGCATGCACGAAGCACACTAGTTCTGTCTAGTGCTTTCCGTGCAGAGAGGCGGCAAAGCTGAATGCCGTGTCCGAGCTTCACTTCTCGCTGGAGCACAGAAAGCCAAGAATGAAGAGGCGGAACACAGCCTTGGTTTCAGCAGCTTCCGGGACTGCAAAAGTTCACCAATAGCTCTGTCAAAGCAGAACTCGGCTGCGAATGCTCTCGCAGCTTGGGAAAGTTAGGCGCAGCTGTTGACCAGCTCTGCCCGTGGCCACAGGCTGCTTCTTCCACCTTTCACTGGGGCAGAGCTTTTGCGGAACAGAGACGGCATTCTTCCAGTGCGTGTTCTCCAAGGAGCTGTGAAACAGAGCCTAGCACGCTGTCTCGCTGATACTGGCTTTCGGCAAGCAAGCGTGCCGCACCGCCTACATTCTGCACTCTGGCAGCCTAGTTGCCAGCTTTCGACAGGTGCTGTCCTAGCAAGGAAGCTCAGGCAGTCAAAGCCGGCGCAGGGCGGCACCTTTCTGCTTTGCCCGCCTAAGCGGCGTCACACTCCCAAGGATACTGTGTCCTTTCCCTCTGCACTGCGTCTGCCGACGTGCTCTCTGCATCTCGGAGCATAACGGCAAAGGACAACGTTTTGCACGGCAGGGTAGAAATGGCATTGCTAGCAGGAAAGCTAGATGCCTTGGAACTGCCCGCTTACCCCTTGCCACTCACTTCAGGCTCGTACGCTGAGCAGAACAGCCTGTTGTTCCTGAAGCTTCGCTGGCTGTCGTTCGTGCCCAGACGCGATTTCCTTCCCAAGGAGGCGAAGCGCCCTCTACTTCTCGCACCGAGCGCGCTGCTCCTGGCTTTCGCTTCTGCCGCAACGAGCTCGCTACGCGCACTTTTCTTCTCAACCCTGGGTGCCCTTGCCTTCTGCCTTTCTTGTCTCGTGAATGGAGACGGAAAGCTTCTCGGCTAGAACTCGCCTAGAACAACTGCGGCTGCACATTGAGCTGGCCCGGAACGCCCTGCTGAAACTTGCCTTCTGGCACCACATTCACGGGGCAGCCGTCTTTCTTCGGCCACCTGCCAAGCGGCCCCATATCGCCGCGCTCGTTGCACTCCGCTTGTCAGATTGGCTTCCCGTGGCGCTGATTTCAGCCTGGCCAAATACTAGCGCTCCGGAGAGCTGTCTCGCAGACAATAATGTCCCGGCATAGAAATTTGTCCTGCAATGTTCCCTCCTCTTTTCCCACACTGTGTTGCTCTGATGAATGCCTTGAGCATGGAACGACTTAAGCCAGCAAGTATTCCTCGCCGGCCACCTCTCGCTGTGCAAGAGGTACGCCGTGGACCCTGTGAACGCTGCCAAGCAAAAAGCAGAGCCGTGACCATAAAAGCGAGGAGAGAGCATGCACGAAGCACACTAGTTCTGTCTAGTGCTTTCCGTGCAGAGAGGCGGCAAAGCTGAATGCCGTGTCCGAGCTTGACAACTCGCTGGAGCACAGAAAGCCAAGAATGAAGAGGCGGAACACAGCCTTGGTTTCAGCAGCTTCCGGGACTGCAAAAGTTCACCAATAGCTCTGTCAAAGCAGAACTCGGCTGCGAATGCTCTCGCAGCTTGGGAAAGTTAGGCGCAGCTGTTGACCAGCTCTGCCCGTGGCCACAGGCTGCTTCTTCCACCTTTCACTGGGGCAGAGCTTTTGCGGAACAGAGACGGCATTCTTCCAGTGCGTGTTCTCCAAGGAGCTGTGAAACAGAGCCTAGCACGCTGTCTCGCTGATACTGGCTTTCGGCAAGCAAGCGTGCCGCACCGCCTACATTCTGCACTCTGGCAGCCTAGTTGCCAGCTTTCGACAGGTGCTGTCCTAGCAAGGAAGCTCAGGCAGTCAAAGCCGGTGCAGGGCGGCACCTTTCTGCTTTGCCCGCCTAAGCGGCGTCACACTCCCAAGGATACTGTGTCCTTTCCCTCTGCACTGCGTCTGCCGACGTGCTCTCTGCATCTCGGAGCATAACGGCAAAGGACAACGTTTTGCACGGCAGGGTAGAAATGGCATTGCTAGCAGGAAAGCTAGATGCCTTGGAACTGCCCGCTTACCCCTTGCCACTCACTTCAGGCTCGTACGCTGAGCAGAACAGCCTGTTGTTCCTGAAGCTTCGCTGGCTGTCGTTCGTGCCCAGACGCGATTTCCTTCCCAAGGAGGCGAAGCGCCCTCTACTTCTCGCACCGAGCGCGCTGCTCCTGGCTTTCGCTTCTGCCGCAACGAGCTCGCTACGCGCACTTTTCTTCTCAACCCTGGGTGCCCTTGCCTTCTGCCTTTCTTGTCTCGTGAATGGAGACGGAAAGCTTCTCGGCTAGAACTCGCCTAGAACAACTGCGGCTGCACATTGAGCTGGCCCGGAACGCCCTGCTGAAACTTGCCTTCTGGCACCACATTCACGGGGCAGCCGTCTTTCTTCGGCCACCTGCCAAGCGGCCCCATATCGCCGCGCTCGTTGCACTCCGCTTGTCAGATTGGCTTCCCGTGGCGCTGATTTCAGCCTGGCCAAATACTAGCGCTCCGGAGAGCTGTCTCGCAGACAATAATGTCCCGGCATAGAAATTTGTCCTGCAATGTTCCCTCCTCTTTTCCCACACTGTGTTGCTCTGATGAATGCCTTGAGCATGGAACGACTTAAGCCAGCAAGTATTCCTCGCCGGCCACCTCTCGCTGTGCAAGAGGTACGCCGTGGACCCTGTGAACGCTGCCAAGCAAAAAGCAGAGCCGTGACCATAAAAGCGAGGAGAGAGCATGCACGAAGCACACTAGTTCTGTCTAGTGCTTTCCGTGCAGAGAGGCGGCAAAGCTGAATGCCGTGTCCGAGCTTGACAACTCGCTGGAGCACAGAAAGCCAAGAATGAAGAGGCGGAACACAGCCTTGGTTTCAGCAGCTTCCGGGACTGCAAAAGTTCACCAATAGCTCTGTCAAAGCAGAACTCGGCTGCGAATGCTCTCGCAGCTTGGGAAAGTTAGGCGCAGCTGTTGACCAGCTCTGCCCGTGGCCACAGGCTGCTTCTTCCACCTTTCACTGGGGCAGAGCTTTTGCGGAACAGAGACGGCATTCTTCCAGTGCGTGTTCTCCAAGGAGCTGTGAAACAGAGCCTAGCACGCTGTCTCGCTGATACTGGCTTTCGGCAAGCAAGCGTGCCGCACCGCCTACATTCTGCACTCTGGCAGCCTAGTTGCCAGCTTTCGACAGGTGCTGTCCTAGCAAGGAAGCTCAGGCAGTCAAAGCCGGCGCAGGGCGGCACCTTTCTGCTTTGCCCGCCTAAGCGGCGTCACACTCCCAAGGATACTGTGTCCTTTCCCTCTGCACTGCGTCTGCCGACGTGCTCTCTGCATCTCGGAGCATAACGGCAAAGGACAACGTTTTGCACGGCAGGGTAGAAATGGCATTGCTAGCAGGAAAGCTAGATGCCTTGGAACTGCCCGCTTACCCCTTGCCACTCACTTCAGGCTCGTACGCTGAGCAGAACAGCCTGTTGTTCCTGAAGCTTCGCTGGCTGTCGTTCGTGCCCAGACGCGATTTCCTTCCCAAGGAGGCGAAGCGCCCTCTACTTCTCGCACCGAGCGCGCTGCTCCTGGCTTTCGCTTCTGCCGCAACGAGCTCGCTACGCGCACTTTTCTTCTCAACCCTGGGTGCCCTTGCCTTCTGCCTTTCTTGTCTCGTGAATGGAGACGGAAAGCTTCTCGGCTAGAACTCGCCTAGAACAACTGCGGCTGCACATTGAGCTGGCCCGGAACGCCCTGCTGAAACTTGCCTTCTGGCACCACATTCACGGGGCAGCCGTCTTTCTTCGGCCACCTGCCAAGCGGCCCCATATCGCCGCGCTCGTTGCACTCCGCTTGTCAGATTGGCTTCCCGTGGCGCTGATTTCAGCCTGGCCAAATACTAGCGCTCCGGAGAGCTGTCTCGCAGACAATAATGTCCCGGCATAGAAATTTGTCCTGCAATGTTCCCTCCTCTTTTCCCACACTGTGTTGCTCTGATGAATGCCTTGAGCATGGAACGACTTAAGGCAGCAAGTATTCCTCGCCGGCCACCTCTCGCTGTGCAAGAGGTACGCCGTGGACCCTGTGAACGCTGCCAAGCAAAAAGCAGAGCCGTGACCATAAAAGCGAGGAGAGAGCATGCACGAAGCACACTAGTTCTGTCTAGTGCTTTCCGTGCAGAGAGGCGGCAAAGCTGAATGCCGTGTCCGAGCTTGACAACTCGCTGGAGCACAGAAAGCCAAGAATGAAGAGGCGGAACACAGCCTTGGTTTCAGCAGCTTCCGGGACTGCAAAAGTTCACCAATAGCTCTGTCAAAGCAGAACTCGGCTGCGAATGCTCTCGCAGCTTGGGAAAGTTAGGCGCAGCTGTTGACCAGCTCTGCCCGTGGCCACAGGCTGCTTCTTCCACCTTTCACTGGGGCAGAGCTTTTGCGGAACAGAGACGGCATTCTTCCAGTGCGTGTTCTCCAAGGAGCTGTGAAACAGAGCCTAGCACGCTGTCTCGCTGATACTGGCTTTCGGCAAGCAAGCGTGCCGCACCGCCTACATTCTGCACTCTGGCAGCCTAGTTGCCAGCTTTCGACAGGTGCTGTCCTAGCAAGGAAGCTCAGGCAGTCAAAGCCGGTGCAGGGCGGCACCTTTCTGCTTTGCCCGCCTAAGCGGCGTCACACTCCCAAGGATACTGTGTCCTTTCCCTCTGCACTGCGTCTGCCGACGTGCTCTCTGCATCTCGGAGCATAACGGCAAAGGACAACGTTTTGCACGGCAGGGTAGAAATGGCATTGCTAGCAGGAAAGCTAGATGCCTTGGAACTGCCCGCTTACCCCTTGCCACTCACTTCAGGCTCGTACGCTGAGCAGAACAGCCTGTTGTTCCTGAAGCTTCGCTGGCTGTCGTTCGTGCCCAGACGCGATTTCCTTCCCAAGGAGGCGAAGCGCCCTCTACTTCTCGCACCGAGCGCGCTGCTCCTGGCTTTCACTTCTGCCGCAACGAGCTCGCTACGCGCACTTTTCTTCTCAACCCTGGGTGCCCTTGCCTTCTGCCTTTCTTGTCTCGTGAATGGAGACGGAAAGCTTCTCGGCTAGAACTCGCCTAGAACAACTGCGGCTGCACATTGAGCTGGCCCGGAACGCCCTGCTGAAACTTGCCTTCTGGCACCACATTCACGGGGCAGCCGTCTTTCTTCGGCCACCTGCCAAGCGGCCCCATATCGCCGCGCTCGTTGCACTCCGCTTGTCAGATTGGCTTCCCGTGGCGCTGATTTCAGCCTGGCCAAATACTAGCGCTCCGGAGAGCTGTCTCGCAGACAATAATGTCCCGGCATAGAAATTTGTCCTGCAATGTTCCCTCCTCTTTTCCCACACTGTGTTGCTCTGATGAATGCCTTGAGCATGGAACGACTTAAGGCAGCAAGTATTCCTCGCCGGCCACCTCTCGCTGTGCAAGAGGTACGCCGTGGACCCTGTGAACGCTGCCAAGCAAAAAGCAGAGCCGTGACCATAAAAGCGAGGAGAGAGCATGCACGAAGCACACTAGTTCTGTCTAGTGCTTTCCGTGCAGAGAGGCGGCAAAGCTGAATGCCGTGTCCGAGCTTGACAACTCGCTGGAGCACAGAAAGCCAAGAATGAAGAGGCGGAACACAGCCTTGGTTTCAGCAGCTTCCGGGACTGCAAAAGTTCACCAATAGCTCTGTCAAAGCAGAACTCGGCTGCGAATGCTCTCGCAGCTTGGGAAAGTTAGGCGCAGCTGTTGACCAGCTCTGCCCGTGGCCACAGGCTGCTTCTTCCACCTTTCACTGGGGCAGAGCTTTTGCGGAACAGAGACGGCATTCTTCCAGTGCGTGTTCTCCAAGGAGCTGTGAAACAGAGCCTAGCACGCTGTCTCGCTGATACTGGCTTTCGGCAAGCAAGCGTGCCGCACCGCCTACATTCTGCACTCTGGCAGCCTAGTTGCCAGCTTTCGACAGGTGCTGTCCTAGCAAGGAAGCTCAGGCAGTCAAAGCCGGCGCAGGGCGGCACCTTTCTGCTTTGCCCGCCTAAGCGGCGTCACACTCCCAAGGATACTGTGTCCTTTCCCTCTGCACTGCGTCTGCCGACGTGCTCTCTGCATCTCGGAGCATAACGGCAAAGGACAACGTTTTGCACGGCAGGGTAGAAATGGCATTGCTAGCAGGAAAGCTAGATGCCTTGGAACTGCCCGCTTACCCCTTGCCACTCACTTCAGGCTCGTACGCTGAGCAGAACAGCCTGTTGTTCCTGAAGCTTCGCTGGCTGTCGTTCGTGCCCAGACGCGATTTCCTTCCCAAGGAGGCGAAGCGCCCTCTACTTCTCGCACCGAGCGCGCTGCTCCTGGCTTTCGCTTCTGCCGCAACGAGCTCGCTACGCGCACTTTTCTTCTCAACCCTGGGTGCCCTTGCCTTCTGCCTTTCTTGTCTCGTGAATGGAGACGGAAAGCTTCTCGGCTAGAACTCGCCTAGAACAACTGCGGCTGCACATTGAGCTGGCCCGGAACGCCCTGCTGAAACTTGCCTTCTGGCACCACATTCACGGGGCAGCCGTCTTTCTTCGGCCACCTGCCAAGCGGCCCCATATCGCCGCGCTCGTTGCACTCCGCTTGTCAGATTGGCTTCCCGTGGCGCTGATTTCAGCCTGGCCAAATACTAGCGCTCCGGAGAGCTGTCTCGCAGACAATAATGTCCCGGCATAGAAATTTGTCCTGCAATGTTCCCTCCTCTTTTCCCACACTGTGTTGCTCTGATGAATGCCTTGAGCATGGAACGACTTAAGGCAGCAAGTATTCCTCGCCGGCCACCTCTCGCTGTGCAAGAGGTACGCCGTGGACCCTGTGAACGCTGCCAAGCAAAAAGCAGAGCCGTGACCATAAAAGCGAGGAGAGAGCATGCACGAAGCACACTAGTTCTGTCTAGTGCTTTCCGTGCAGAGAGGCGGCAAAGCTGAATGCCGTGTCCGAGCTTGACAACTCGCTGGAGCACAGAAAGCCAAGAATGAAGAGGCGGAACACAGCCTTGGTTTCAGCAGCTTCCGGGACTGCAAAAGTTCACCAATAGCTCTGTCAAAGCAGAACTCGGCTGCGAATGCTCTCGCAGCTTGGGAAAGTTAGGCGCAGCTGTTGACCAGCTCTGCCCGTGGCCACAGGCTGCTTCTTCCACCTTTCACTGGGGCAGAGCTTTTGCGGAACAGAGACGGCATTCTTCCAGTGCGTGTTCTCCAAGGAGCTGTGAAACAGAGCCTAGCACGCTGTCTCGCTGATACTGGCTTTCGGCAAGCAAGCGTGCCGCACCGCCTACATTCTGCACTCTGGCAGCCTAGTTGCCAGCTTTCGACAGGTGCTGTCCTAGCAAGGAAGCTCAGGCAGTCAAAGCCGGTGCAGGGCGGCACCTTTCTGCTTTGCCCGCCTAAGCGGCGTCACACTCCCAAGGATACTGTGTCCTTTCCCTCTGCACTGCGTCTGCCGACGTGCTCTCTGCATCTCGGAGCATAACGGCAAAGGACAACGTTTTGCACGGCAGGGTAGAAATGGCATTGCTAGCAGGAAAGCTAGATGCCTTGGAACTGCCCGCTTACCCCTTGCCACTCACTTCAGGCTCGTACGCTGAGCAGAACAGCCTGTTGTTCCTGAAGCTTCGCTGGCTGTCGTTCGTGCCCAGACGCGATTTCCTTCCCAAGGAGGCGAAGCGCCCTCTACTTCTCGCACCGAGCGCGCTGCTCCTGGCTTTCGCTTCTGCCGCAACGAGCTCGCTACGCGCACTTTTCTTCTCAACCCTGGGTGCCCTTGCCTTCTGCCTTTCTTGTCTCGTGAATGGAGACGGAAAGCTTCTCGGCTAGAACTCGCCTAGAACAACTGCGGCTGCACATTGAGCTGGCCCGGAACGCCCTGCTGAAACTTGCCTTCTGGCACCACATTCACGGGGCAGCCGTCTTTCTTCGGCCACCTGCCAAGCGGCCCCATATCGCCGCGCTCGTTGCACTCCGCTTGTCAGATTGGCTTCCCGTGGCGCTGATTTCAGCCTGGCCAAATACTAGCGCTCCGGAGAGCTGTCTCGCAGACAATAATGTCCCGGCATAGAAATTTGTCCTGCAATGTTCCCTCCTCTTTTCCCACACTGTGTTGCTCTGATGAATGCCTTGAGCATGGAACGACTTAAGCCAGCAAGTATTCCTCGCCGGCCACCTCTCGCTGTGCAAGAGGTACGCCGTGGACCCTGTGAACGCTGCCAAGCAAAAAGCAGAGCCGTGACCATAAAAGCGAGGAGAGAGCATGCACGAAGCACACTAGTTCTGTCTAGTGCTTTCCGTGCAGAGAGGCGGCAAAGCTGAATGCCGTGTCCGAGCTTGACAACTCGCTGGAGCACAGAAAGCCAAGAATGAAGAGGCGGAACACAGCCTTGGTTTCAGCAGCTTCCGGGACTGCAAAAGTTCACCAATAGCTCTGTCAAAGCAGAACTCGGCTGCGAATGCTCTCGCAGCTTGGGAAAGTTAGGCGCAGCTGTTGACCAGCTCTGCCCGTGGCCACAGGCTGCTTCTTCCACCTTTCACTGGGGCAGAGCTTTTGCGGAACAGAGACGGCATTCTTCCAGTGCGTGTTCTCCAAGGAGCTGTGAAACAGAGCCTAGCACGCTGTCTCGCTGATACTGGCTTTCGGCAAGCAAGCGTGCCGCACCGCCTACATTCTGCACTCTGGCAGCCTAGTTGCCAGCTTTCGACAGGTGCTGTCCTAGCAAGGAAGCTCAGGCAGTCAAAGCCGGCGCAGGGCGGCACCTTTCTGCTTTGCCCGCCTAAGCGGCGTCACACTCCCAAGGATACTGTGTCCTTTCCCTCTGCACTGCGTCTGCCGACGTGCTCTCTGCATCTCGGAGCATAACGGCAAAGGACAACGTTTTGCACGGCAGGGTAGAAATGGCATTGCTAGCAGGAAAGCTAGATGCCTTGGAACTGCCCGCTTACCCCTTGCCACTCACTTCAGGCTCGTACGCTGAGCAGAACAGCCTGTTGTTCCTGAAGCTTCGCTGGCTGTCGTTCGTGCCCAGACGCGATTTCCTTCCCAAGGAGGCGAAGCGCCCTCTACTTCTCGCACCGAGCGCGCTGCTCCTGGCTTTCGCTTCTGCCGCAACGAGCTCGCTACGCGCACTTTTCTTCTCAACCCTGGGTGCCCTTGCCTTCTGCCTTTCTTGTCTCGTGAATGGAGACGGAAAGCTTCTCGGCTAGAACTCGCCTAGAACAACTGCGGCTGCACATTGAGCTGGCCCGGAACGCCCTGCTGAAACTTGCCTTCTGGCACCACATTCACGGGGCAGCCGTCTTTCTTCGGCCACCTGCCAAGCGGCCCCATATCGCCGCGCTCGTTGCACTCCGCTTGTCAGATTGGCTTCCCGTGGCGCTGATTTCAGCCTGGCCAAATACTAGCGCTCCGGAGAGCTGTCTCGCAGACAATAATGTCCCGGCATAGAAATTTGTCCTGCAATGTTCCCTCCTCTTTTCCCACACTGTGCTGCTCTGATGAATGCCTTGAGCATGGAACGACTTAAGCCAGCAAGTATTCCTCGCCGGCCACCTCTCGCTGTGCAAGAGGTACGCCGTGGACCCTGTGAACCCTGCCAAGCAAAAAGCAGAGCCGTGACCATAAAAGCGAGGAGAGAGCATGCACGAAGCACACTAGTTCTGTCTAGTGCTTTCCGTGCAGAGAGGCGGCAAAGCTGAATGCCGTGTCCGAGCTTGACAACTCGCTGGAGCACAGAAAGCCAAGAATGAAGAGGCGGAACACAGCCTTGGTTTCAGCAGCTTCCGGGACTGCAAAAGTTCACCAATAGCTCTGTCAAAGCAGAACTCGGCTGCGAATGCTCTCGCAGCTTGGGAAAGTTAGGCGCAGCTGTTGACCAGCTCTGCCCGTGGCCACAGGCTGCTTCTTCCACCTTTCACTGGGGCAGAGCTTTTGCGGAGCAGAGACGGCATTCTTCCAGTGCGTGTTCTCCAAGGAGCTGTGAAACAGAGCCTAGCACGCTGTCTCGCTGATACTGGCTTTCGGCAAGCAAGCGTGCCGCACCGCCTACATTCTGCACTCTGGCAGCCTAGTTGCCAGCTTTCGACAGGTGCTGTCCTAGCAAGGAAGCTCAGGCAGTCAAAGCCGGCGCAGGGCGGCACCTTTCTGCTTTGCCCGCCTAAGCGGCGTCACACTCCCAAGGATACTGTGTCCTTTCCCTCTGCACTGCGTCTGCCGACGTGCTCTCTGCATCTCGGAGCATAACGGCAAAGGACAACGTTTTGCACGGCAGGGTAGAAATGGCATTGCTAGCAGGAAAGCTAGATGCCTTGGAACTGCCCGCTTACCCCTTGCCACTCACTTCAGGCTCGTACGCTGAGCAGAACAGCCTGTTGTTCCTGAAGCTTCGCTGGCTGTCGTTCGTGCCCAGACGCGATTTCCTTCCCAAGGAGGCGAAGCGCCCTCTACTTCTCGCACCGAGCGCGCTGCTCCTGGCTTTCGCTTCTGCCGCAACGAGCTCGCTACGCGCACTTTTCTTCTCAACCCTGGGTGCCCTTGCCTTCTGCCTTTCTTGTCTCGTGAATGGAGACGGAAAGCTTCTCGGCTAGAACTCGCCTAGAACAACTGCGGCTGCACATTGAGCTGGCCCGGAACGCCCTGCTGAAACTTGCCTTCTGGCACCACATTCACGGGGCAGCCGTCTTTCTTCGGCCACCTGCCAAGCGGCCCCATATCGCCGCGCTCGTTGCACTCCGCTTGTCAGATTGGCTTCCCGTGGCGCTGATTTCAGCCTGGCCAAATACTAGCGCTCCGGAGAGCTGTCTCGCAGACAATAATGTCCCGGCATAGAAATTTGTCCTGCAATGTTCCCTCCTCTTTTCCCACACTGTGCTGCTCTGATGAATGCCTTGAGCATGGAACGACTTAAGCCAGCAAGTATTCCTCGCCGGCCACCTCTCGCTGTGCAAGAGGTACGCCGTGGACCCTGTGAACCCTGCCAAGCAAAAAGCAGAGCCGTGACCATAAAAGCGAGGAGAGAGCATGCACGAAGCACACTAGTTCTGTCTAGTGCTTTCCGTGCAGAGAGGCGGCAAAGCTGAATGCCGTGTCCGAGCTTGACAACTCGCTGGAGCACAGAAAGCCAAGAATGAAGAGGCGGAACACAGCCTTGGTTTCAGCAGCTTCCGGGACTGCAAAAGTTCACCAATAGCTCTGTCAAAGCAGAACTCGGCTGCGAATGCTCTCGCAGCTTGGGAAAGTTAGGCGCAGCTGTTGACCAGCTCTGCCCGTGGCCACAGGCTGCTTCTTCCACCTTTCACTGGGGCAGAGCTTTTGCGGAGCAGAGACGGCATTCTTCCAGTGCGTGTTCTCCAAGGAGCTGTGAAACAGAGCCTAGCACGCTGTCTCGCTGATACTGGCTTTCGGCAAGCAAGCGTGCCGCACCGCCTACATTCTGCACTCTGGCAGCCTAGTTGCCAGCTTTCGACAGGTGCTGTCCTAGCAAGGAAGCTCAGGCAGTCAAAGCCGGCGCAGGGCGGCACCTTTCTGCTTTGCCCGCCTAAGCGGCGTCACACTCCCAAGGATACTGTGTCCTTTCCCTCTGCACTGCGTCTGCCGACGTGCTCTCTGCATCTCGGAGCATAACGGCAAAGGACAACGTTTTGCACGGCAGGGTAGAAATGGCATTGCTAGCAGGAAAGCTAGATGCCTTGGAACTGCCCGCTTACCCCTTGCCACTCACTTCAGGCTCGTACGCTGAGCAGAACAGCCTGTTGTTCCTGAAGCTTCGCTGGCTGTCGTTCGTGCCCAGACGCGATTTCCTTCCCAAGGAGGCGAAGCGCCCTCTACTTCTCGCACCGAGCGCGCTGCTCCTGGCTTTCGCTTCTGCCGCAACGAGCTCGCTACGCGCACTTTTCTTCTCAACCCTGGGTGCCCTTGCCTTCTGCCTTTCTTGTCTCGTGAATGGAGACGGAAAGCTTCTCGGCTAGAACTCGCCTAGAACAACTGCGGCTGCACATTGAGCTGGCCCGGAACGCCCTGCTGAAACTTGCCTTCTGGCACCACATTCACGGGGCAGCCGTCTTTCTTCGGCCACCTGCCAAGCGGCCCCATATCGCCGCGCTCGTTGCACTCCGCTTGTCAGATTGGCTTCCCGTGGCGCTGATTTCAGCCTGGCCAAATACTAGCGCTCCGGAGAGCTGTCTCGCAGACAATAATGTCCCGGCATAGAAATTTGTCCTGCAATGTTCCCTCCTCTTTTCCCACACTGTGCTGCTCTGATGAATGCCTTGAGCATGGAACGACTTAAGCCAGCAAGTATTCCTCGCCGGCCACCTCTCGCTGTGCAAGAGGTACGCCGTGGACCCTGTGAACCCTGCCAAGCAAAAAGCAGAGCCGTGACCATAAAAGCGAGGAGAGAGCATGCACGAAGCACACTAGTTCTGTCTAGTGCTTTCCGTGCAGAGAGGCGGCAAAGCTGAATGCCGTGTCCGAGCTTGACAACTCGCTGGAGCACAGAAAGCCAAGAATGAAGAGGCGGAACACAGCCTTGGTTTCAGCAGCTTCCGGGACTGCAAAAGTTCACCAATAGCTCTGTCAAAGCAGAACTCGGCTGCGAATGCTCTCGCAGCTTGGGAAAGTTAGGCGCAGCTGTTGACCAGCTCTGCCCGTGGCCACAGGCTGCTTCTTCCACCTTTCACTGGGGCAGAGCTTTTGCGGAGCAGAGACGGCATTCTTCCAGTGCGTGTTCTCCAAGGAGCTGTGAAACAGAGCCTAGCACGCTGTCTCGCTGATACTGGCTTTCGGCAAGCAAGCGTGCCGCACCGCCTACATTCTGCACTCTGGCAGCCTAGTTGCCAGCTTTCGACAGGTGCTGTCCTAGCAAGGAAGCTCAGGCAGTCAAAGCCGGCGCAGGGCGGCACCTTTCTGCTTTGCCCGCCTAAGCGGCGTCACACTCCCAAGGATACTGTGTCCTTTCCCTCTGCACTGCGTCTGCCGACGTGCTCTCTGCATCTCGGAGCATAACGGCAAAGGACAACGTTTTGCACGGCAGGGTAGAAATGGCATTGCTAGCAGGAAAGCTAGATGCCTTGGAACTGCCCGCTTACCCCTTGCCACTCACTTCAGGCTCGTACGCTGAGCAGAACAGCCTGTTGTTCCTGAAGCTTCGCTGGCTGTCGTTCGTGCCCAGACGCGATTTCCTTCCCAAGGAGGCGAAGCGCCCTCTACTTCTCGCACCGAGCGCGCTGCTCCTGGCTTTCGCTTCTGCCGCAACGAGCTCGCTACGCGCACTTTTCTTCTCAACCCTGGGTGCCCTTGCCTTCTGCCTTTCTTGTCTCGTGAATGGAGACGGAAAGCTTCTCGGCTAGAACTCGCCTAGAACAACTGCGGCTGCACATTGAGCTGGCCCGGAACGCCCTGCTGAAACTTGCCTTCTGGCACCACATTCACGGGGCAGCCGTCTTTCTTCGGCCACCTGCCAAGCGGCCCCATATCGCCGCGCTCGTTGCACTCCGCTTGTCAGATTGGCTTCCCGTGGCGCTGATTTCAGCCTGGCCAAATACTAGCGCTCCGGAGAGCTGTCTCGCAGACAATAATGTCCCGGCATAGAAATTTGTCCTGCAATGTTCCCTCCTCTTTTCCCACACTGTGTTGCTCTGATGAATGCCTTGAGCATGGAACGACTTAAGGCAGCAAGTATTCCTCGCCGGCCACCTCTCGCTGTGCAAGAGGTACGCCGTGGACCCTGTGAACGCTGCCAAGCAAAAAGCAGAGCCGTGACCATAAAAGCGAGGAGAGAGCATGCACGAAGCACACTAGTTCTGTCTAGTGCTTTCCGTGCAGAGAGGCGGCAAAGCTGAATGCCGTGTCCGAGCTTGACAACTCGCTGGAGCACAGAAAGCCAAGAATGAAGAGGCGGAACACAGCCTTGGTTTCAGCAGCTTCCGGGACTGCAAAAGTTCACCAATAGCTCTGTCAAAGCAGAACTCGGCTGCGAATGCTCTCGCAGCTTGGGAAAGTTAGGCGCAGCTGTTGACCAGCTCTGCCCGTGGCCACAGGCTGCTTCTTCCACCTTTCACTGGGGCAGAGCTTTTGCGGAACAGAGACGGCATTCTTCCAGTGCGTGTTCTCCAAGGAGCTGTGAAACAGAGCCTAGCACGCTGTCTCGCTGATACTGGCTTTCGGCAAGCAAGCGTGCCGCACCGCCTACATTCTGCACTCTGGCAGCCTAGTTGCCAGCTTTCGACAGGTGCTGTCCTAGCAAGGAAGCTCAGGCAGTCAAAGCCGGCGCAGGGCGGCACCTTTCTGCTTTGCCCGCCTAAGCGGCGTCACACTCCCAAGGATACTGTGTCCTTTCCCTCTGCACTGCGTCTGCCGACGTGCTCTCTGCATCTCGGAGCATAACGGCAAAGGACAACGTTTTGCACGGCAGGGTAGAAATGGCATTGCTAGCAGGAAAGCTAGATGCCTTGGAACTGCCCGCTTACCCCTTGCCACTCACTTCAGGCTCGTACGCTGAGCAGAACAGCCTGTTGTTCCTGAAGCTTCGCTGGCTGTCGTTCGTGCCCAGACGCGATTTCCTTCCCAAGGAGGCGAAGCGCCCTCTACTTCTCGCACCGAGCGCGCTGCTCCTGGCTTTCGCTTCTGCCGCAACGAGCTCGCTACGCGCACTTTTCTTCTCAACCCTGGGTGCCCTTGCCTTCTGCCTTTCTTGTCTCGTGAATGGAGACGGAAAGCTTCTCGGCTAGAACTCGCCTAGAACAACTGCAGCTGCACATTGAGCTGGCCCGGAACGCCCTGCTGAAACTTGCCTTCTGGCACCACATTCACGGGGCAGCCGTCTTTCTTCGGCCACCTGCCAAGCGGCCCCATATCGCCGCGCTCGTTGCACTCCGCTTGTCAGATTGGCTTCCCGTGGCGCTGATTTCAGCCTGGCCAAATACTAGCGCTGCGGAGAGCTGTCTCGCAGACAATAATGTCCCGGCATAGAAATTTGTCCTGCAATGTTCCCTCCTCTTTTCCCACACTGTGTTGCTCTGATGAATGCCTTGAGCATGGAACGACTTAAGCCAGCAAGTATTCCTCGCCGGCCACCTCTCGCTGTGCAAGAGGTACGCCGTGGACCCTGTGAACGCTGCCAAGCAAAAAGCAGAGCCGTGACCATAAAAGCGAGGAGAGAGCATGCACGAAGCACACTAGTTCTGTCTAGTGCTTTCCGTGCAGAGAGGCGGCAAAGCTGAATGCCGTGTCCGAGCTTGACAACTCGCTGGAGCACAGAAAGCCAAGAATGAAGAGGCGGAACACAGCCTTGGTTTCAGCAGCTTCCGGGACTGCAAAAGTTCACCAATAGCTCTGTCAAAGCAGAACTCGGCTGCGAATGCTCTCGCAGCTTGGGAAAGTTAGGCGCAGCTGTTGACCAGCTCTGCCCGTGGCCACAGGCTGCTTCTTCCACCTTTCACTGGGGCAGAGCTTTTGCGGAACAGAGACGGCATTCTTCCAGTGCGTGTTCTCCAAGGAGCTGTGAAACAGAGCCTAGCACGCTGTCTCGCTGATACTGGCTTTCGGCAAGCAAGCGTGCCGCACCGCCTACATTCTGCACTCTGGCAGCCTAGTTGCCAGCTTTCGACAGGTGCTGTCCTAGCAAGGAAGCTCAGGCAGTCAAAGCCGGCGCAGGGCGGCACCTTTCTGCTTTGCCCGCCTAAGCGGCGTCACACTCCCAAGGATACTGTGTCCTTTCCCTCTGCACTGCGTCTGCCGACGTGCTCTCTGCATCTCGGAGCATAACGGCAAAGGACAACGTTTTGCACGGCAGGGTAGAAATGGCATTGCTAGCAGGAAAGCTAGATGCCTTGGAACTGCCCGCTTACCCCTTGCCACTCACTTCAGGCTCGTACGCTGAGCAGAACAGCCTGTTGTTCCTGAAGCTTCGCTGGCTGTCGTTCGTGCCCAGACGCGATTTCCTTCCCAAGGAGGCGAAGCGCCCTCTACTTCTCGCACCGAGCGCGCTGCTCCTGGCTTTCGCTTCTGCCGCAACGAGCTCGCTACGCGCACTTTTCTTCTCAACCCTGGGTGCCCTTGCCTTCTGCCTTTCTTGTCTCGTGAATGGAGACGGAAAGCTTCTCGGCTAGAACTCGCCTAGAACAACTGCGGCTGCACATTGAGCTGGCCCGGAACGCCCTGCTGAAACTTGCCTTCTGGCACCACATTCACGGGGCAGCCGTCTTTCTTCGGCCACCTGCCAAGCGGCCCCATATCGCCGCGCTCGTTGCACTCCGCTTGTCAGATTGGCTTCCCGTGGCGCTGATTTCAGCCTGGCCAAATACTAGCGCTCCGGAGAGCTGTCTCGCAGACAATAATGTCCCGGCATAGAAATTTGTCCTGCAATGTTCCCTCCTCTTTTCCCACACTGTGTTGCTCTGATGAATGCCTTGAGCATGGAACGACTTAAGGCAGCAAGTATTCCTCGCCGGCCACCTCTCGCTGTGCAAGAGGTACGCCGTGGACCCTGTGAACGCTGCCAAGCAAAAAGCAGAGCCGTGACCATAAAAGCGAGGAGAGAGCATGCACGAAGCACACTAGTTCTGTCTAGTGCTTTCCGTGCAGAGAGGCGGCAAAGCTGAATGCCGTGTCCGAGCTTGACAACTCGCTGGAGCACAGAAAGCCAAGAATGAAGAGGCGGAACACAGCCTTGGTTTCAGCAGCTTCCGGGACTGCAAAAGTTCACCAATAGCTCTGTCAAAGCAGAACTCGGCTGCGAATGCTCTCGCAGCTTGGGAAAGTTAGGCGCAGCTGTTGACCAGCTCTGCCCGTGGCCACAGGCTGCTTCTTCCACCTTTCACTGGGGCAGAGCTTTTGCGGAACAGAGACGGCATTCTTCCAGTGCGTGTTCTCCAAGGAGCTGTGAAACAGAGCCTAGCACGCTGTCTCGCTGATACTGGCTTTCGGCAAGCAAGCGTGCCGCACCGCCTACATTCTGCACTCTGGCAGCCTAGTTGCCAGCTTTCGACAGGTGCTGTCCTAGCAAGGAAGCTCAGGCAGTCAAAGCCGGCGCAGGGCGGCACCTTTCTGCTTTGCCCGCCTAAGCGGCGTCACACTCCCAAGGATACTGTGTCCTTTCCCTCTGCACTGCGTCTGCCGACGTGCTCTCTGCATCTCGGAGCATAACGGCAAAGGACAACGTTTTGCACGGCAGGGTAGAAATGGCATTGCTAGCAGGAAAGCTAGATGCCTTGGAACTGCCCGCTTACCCCTTGCCACTCACTTCAGGCTCGTACGCTGAGCAGAACAGCCTGTTGTTCCTGAAGCTTCGCTGGCTGTCGTTCGTGCCCAGACGCGATTTCCTTCCCAAGGAGGCGAAGCGCCCTCTACTTCTCGCACCGAGCGCGCTGCTCCTGGCTTTCGCTTCTGCCGCAACGAGCTCGCTACGCGCACTTTTCTTCTCAACCCTGGGTGCCCTTGCCTTCTGCCTTTCTTGTCTCGTGAATGGAGACGGAAAGCTTCTCGGCTAGAACTCGCCTAGAACAACTGCGGCTGCACATTGAGCTGGCCCGGAACGCCCTGCTGAAACTTGCCTTCTGGCACCACATTCACGGGGCAGCCGTCTTTCTTCGGCCACCTGCCAAGCGGCCCCATATCGCCGCGCTCGTTGCACTCCGCTTGTCAGATTGGCTTCCCGTGGCGCTGATTTCAGCCTGGCCAAATACTAGCGCTCCGGAGAGCTGTCTCGCAGACAATAATGTCCCGGCATAGAAATTTGTCCTGCAATGTTCCCTCCTCTTTTCCCACACTGTGCTGCTCTGATGAATGCCTTGAGCATGGAACGACTTAAGCCAGCAAGTATTCCTCGCCGGCCACCTCTCGCTGTGCAAGAGGTACGCCGTGGACCCTGTGAACCCTGCCAAGCAAAAAGCAGAGCCGTGACCATAAAAGCGAGGAGAGAGCATGCACGAAGCACACTAGTTCTGTCTAGTGCTTTCCGTGCAGAGAGGCGGCAAAGCTGAATGCCGTGTCCGAGCTTGACAACTCGCTGGAGCACAGAAAGCCAAGAATGAAGAGGCGGAACACAGCCTTGGTTTCAGCAGCTTCCGGGACTGCAAAAGTTCACCAATAGCTCTGTCAAAGCAGAACTCGGCTGCGAATGCTCTCGCAGCTTGGGAAAGTTAGGCGCAGCTGTTGACCAGCTCTGCCCGTGGCCACAGGCTGCTTCTTCCACCTTTCACTGGGGCAGAGCTTTTGCGGAGCAGAGACGGCATTCTTCCAGTGCGTGTTCTCCAAGGAGCTGTGAAACAGAGCCTAGCACGCTGTCTCGCTGATACTGGCTTTCGGCAAGCAAGCGTGCCGCACCGCCTACATTCTGCACTCTGGCAGCCTAGTTGCCAGCTTTCGACAGGTGCTGTCCTAGCAAGGAAGCTCAGGCAGTCAAAGCCGGCGCAGGGCGGCACCTTTCTGCTTTGCCCGCCTAAGCGGCGTCACACTCCCAAGGATACTGTGTCCTTTCCCTCTGCACTGCGTCTGCCGACGTGCTCTCTGCATCTCGGAGCATAACGGCAAAGGACAACGTTTTGCACGGCAGGGTAGAAATGGCATTGCTAGCAGGAAAGCTAGATGCCTTGGAACTGCCCGCTTACCCCTTGCCACTCACTTCAGGCTCGTACGCTGAGCAGAACAGCCTGTTGTTCCTGAAGCTTCGCTGGCTGTCGTTCGTGCCCAGACGCGATTTCCTTCCCAAGGAGGCGAAGCGCCCTCTACTTCTCGCACCGAGCGCGCTGCTCCTGGCTTTCGCTTCTGCCGCAACGAGCTCGCTACGCGCACTTTTCTTCTCAACCCTGGGTGCCCTTGCCTTCTGCCTTTCTTGTCTCGTGAATGGAGACGGAAAGCTTCTCGGCTAGAACTCGCCTAGAACAACTGCGGCTGCACATTGAGCTGGCCCGGAACGCCCTGCTGAAACTTGCCTTCTGGCACCACATTCACGGGGCAGCCGTCTTTCTTCGGCCACCTGCCAAGCGGCCCCATATCGCCGCGCTCGTTGCACTCCGCTTGTCAGATTGGCTTCCCGTGGCGCTGATTTCAGCCTGGCCAAATACTAGCGCTGCGGAGAGCTGTCTCGCAGACAATAATGTCCCGGCATAGAAATTTGTCCTGCAATGTTCCCTCCTCTTTTCCCACACTGTGTTGCTCTGATGAATGCCTTGAGCATGGAACGACTTAAGGCAGCAAGTATTCCTCGCCGGCCACCTCTCGCTGTGCAAGAGGTACGCCGTGGACCCTGTGAACGCTGCCAAGCAAAAAGCAGAGCCGTGACCATAAAAGCGAGGAGAGAGCATGCACGAAGCACACTAGTTCTGTCTAGTGCTTTCCGTGCAGAGAGGCGGCAAAGCTGAATGCCGTGTCCGAGCTTGACAACTCGCTGGAGCACAGAAAGCCAAGAATGAAGAGGCGGAACACAGCCTTGGTTTCAGCAGCTTCCGGGACTGCAAAAGTTCACCAATAGCTCTGTCAAAGCAGAACTCGGCTGCGAATGCTCTCGCAGCTTGGGAAAGTTAGGCGCAGCTGTTGACCAGCTCTGCCCGTGGCCACAGGCTGCTTCTTCCACCTTTCACTGGGGCAGAGCTTTTGCGGAACAGAGACGGCATTCTTCCAGTGCGTGTTCTCCAAGGAGCTGTGAAACAGAGCCTAGCACGCTGTCTCGCTGATACTGGCTTTCGGCAAGCAAGCGTGCCGCACCGCCTACATTCTGCACTCTGGCAGCCTAGTTGCCAGCTTTCGACAGGTGCTGTCCTAGCAAGGAAGCTCAGGCAGTCAAAGCCGGCGCAGGGCGGCACCTTTCTGCTTTGCCCGCCTAAGCGGCGTCACACTCCCAAGGATACTGTGTCCTTTCCCTCTGCACTGCGTCTGCCGACGTGCTCTCTGCATCTCGGAGCATAACGGCAAAGGACAACGTTTTGCACGGCAGGGTAGAAATGGCATTGCTAGCAGGAAAGCTAGATGCCTTGGAACTGCCCGCTTACCCCTTGCCACTCACTTCAGGCTCGTACGCTGAGCAGAACAGCCTGTTGTTCCTGAAGCTTCGCTGGCTGTCGTTCGTGCCCAGACGCGATTTCCTTCCCAAGGAGGCGAAGCGCCCTCTACTTCTCGCACCGAGCGCGCTGCTCCTGGCTTTCGCTTCTGCCGCAACGAGCTCGCTACGCGCACTTTTCTTCTCAACCCTGGGTGCCCTTGCCTTCTGCCTTTCTTGTCTCGTGAATGGAGACGGAAAGCTTCTCGGCTAGAACTCGCCTAGAACAACTGCGGCTGCACATTGAGCTGGCCCGGAACGCCCTGCTGAAACTTGCCTTCTGGCACCACATTCACGGGGCAGCCGTCTTTCTTCGGCCACCTGCCAAGCGGCCCCATATCGCCGCGCTCGTTGCACTCCGCTTGTCAGATTGGCTTCCCGTGGCGCTGATTTCAGCCTGGCCAAATACTAGCGCTCCGGAGAGCTGTCTCGCAGACAATAATGTCCCGGCATAGAAATTTGTCCTGCAATGTTCCCTCCTCTTTTCCCACACTGTGTTGCTCTGATGAATGCCTTGAGCATGGAACGACTTAAGCCAGCAAGTATTCCTCGCCGGCCACCTCTCGCTGTGCAAGAGGTACGCCGTGGACCCTGTGAACGCTGCCAAGCAAAAAGCAGAGCCGTGACCATAAAAGCGAGGAGAGAGCATGCACGAAGCACACTAGTTCTGTCTAGTGCTTTCCGTGCAGAGAGGCGGCAAAGCTGAATGCCGTGTCCGAGCTTGACAACTCGCTGGAGCACAGAAAGCCAAGAATGAAGAGGCGGAACACAGCCTTGGTTTCAGCAGCTTCCGGGACTGCAAAAGTTCACCAATAGCTCTGTCAAAGCAGAACTCGGCTGCGAATGCTCTCGCAGCTTGGGAAAGTTAGGCGCAGCTGTTGACCAGCTCTGCCCGTGGCCACAGGCTGCTTCTTCCACCTTTCACTGGGGCAGAGCTTTTGCGGAACAGAGACGGCATTCTTCCAGTGCGTGTTCTCCAAGGAGCTGTGAAACAGAGCCTAGCACGCTGTCTCGCTGATACTGGCTTTCGGCAAGCAAGCGTGCCGCACCGCCTACATTCTGCACTCTGGCAGCCTAGTTGCCAGCTTTCGACAGGTGCTGTCCTAGCAAGGAAGCTCAGGCAGTCAAAGCCGGCGCAGGGCGGCACCTTTCTGCTTTGCCCGCCTAAGCGGCGTCACACTCCCAAGGATACTGTGTCCTTTCCCTCTGCACTGCGTCTGCCGACGTGCTCTCTGCATCTCGGAGCATAACGGCAAAGGACAACGTTTTGCACGGCAGGGTAGAAATGGCATTGCTAGCAGGAAAGCTAGATGCCTTGGAACTGCCCGCTTACCCCTTGCCACTCACTTCAGGCTCGTACGCTGAGCAGAACAGCCTGTTGTTCCTGAAGCTTCGCTGGCTGTCGTTCGTGCCCAGACGCGATTTCCTTCCCAAGGAGGCGAAGCGCCCTCTACTTCTCGCACCGAGCGCGCTGCTCCTGGCTTTCGCTTCTGCCGCAACGAGCTCGCTACGCGCACTTTTCTTCTCAACCCTGGGTGCCCTTGCCTTCTGCCTTTCTTGTCTCGTGAATGGAGACGGAAAGCTTCTCGGCTAGAACTCGCCTAGAACAACTGCGGCTGCACATTGAGCTGGCCCGGAACGCCCTGCTGAAACTTGCCTTCTGGCACCACATTCACGGGGCAGCCGTCTTTCTTCGGCCACCTGCCAAGCGGCCCCATATCGCCGCGCTCGTTGCACTCCGCTTGTCAGATTGGCTTCCCGTGGTGCTGATTTCAGCCTGGCCAAATACTAGCGCTCCGGAGAGCTGTCTCGCAGACAATAATGTCCCGGCATAGAAATTTGTCCTGCAATGTTCCCTCCTCTTTTCCCACACTGTGTTGCTCTGATGAATGCCTTGAGCATGGAACGACTTAAGCCAGCAAGTATTCCTCGCCGGCCACCTCTCGCTGTGCAAGAGGTACGCCGTGGACCCTGTGAACACTGCCAAGCAAAAAGCAGAGCCGTGACCATAAAAGCGAGGAGAGAGCATGCACGAAGCACACTAGTTCTGTCTAGTGCTTTCCGTGCAGAGAGGCGGCAAAGCTGAATGCCGTGTCCGAGCTTGACAACTCGCTGGAGCACAGAAAGCCAAGAATGAAGAGGCGGAACACAGCCTTGGTTTCAGCAGCTTCCGGGACTGCAAAAGTTCACCAATAGCTCTGTCAAAGCAGAACTCGGCTGCGAATGCTCTCGCAGCTTGGGAAAGTTAGGCGCAGCTGTTGACCAGCTCTGCCCGTGGCCACAGGCTGCTTCTTCCACCTTTCACTGGGGCAGAGCTTTTGCGGAACAGAGACGGCATTCTTCCAGTGCGTGTTCTCCAAGGAGCTGTGAAACAGAGCCTAGCACGCTGTCTCGCTGATACTGGCTTTCGGCAAGCAAGCGTGCCGCACCGCCTACATTCTGCACTCTGGCAGCCTAGTTGCCAGCTTTCGACAGGTGCTGTCCTAGCAAGGAAGCTCAGGCAGTCAAAGCCGGTGGCAGGGCGGCACCTTTCTGCTTTGCCCGCCTAAGCGGCGTCACACTCCCAAGGATACTGTGTCCTTTCCCTCTGCACTGCGTCTGCCGACGTGCTCTCTGCATCTCGGAGCATAACGGCAAAGGACAACGTTTTGCACGGCAGGGTAGAAATGGCATTGCTAGCAGGAAAGCTAGATGCCTTGGAACTGCCCGCTTACCCCTTGCCACTCACTTCAGGCTCGTACGCTGAGCAGAACAGCCTGTTGTTCCTGAAGCTTCGCTGGCTGTCGTTCGTGCCCAGACGCGATTTCCTTCCCAAGGAGGCGAAGCGCCCTCTACTTCTCGCACCGAGCGCGCTGCTCCTGGCTTTCGCCTCTGCCGCAACGAGCTCGCTACGCGCACTTTTCTTCTCAACCCTGGGTGCCCTTGCCTTCTGCCTTTCTTGTCTCGTGAATGGAGACGGAAAGCTTCTCGGCTAGAACTCGCCTAGAACAACTGCGGCTGCACATTGAGCTGGCCCGGAACGCCCTGCTGAAACTTGCCTTCTGGCACCACATTCACGGGGCAGCCGTCTTTCTTCGGCCACCTGCCAAGCGGCCCCATATCGCCGCGCTCGTTGCACTCCGCTTGTCAGATTGGCTTCCCGTGGCGCTGATTTCAGCCTGGCCAAATACTAGCGCTCCGGAGAGCTGTCTCGCAGACAATAATGTCCCGGCATAGAAATTTGTCCTGCAATGTTCCCTCCTCTTTTCCCACACTGTGTTGCTCTGATGAATGCCTTGAGCATGGAACGACTTAAGGCAGCAAGTATTCCTCGCCGGCCACCTCTCGCTGTGCAAGAGGTACGCCGTGGACCCTGTGAACGCTGCCAAGCAAAAAGCAGAGCCGTGACCATAAAAGCGAGGAGAGAGCATGCACGAAGCACACTAGTTCTGTCTAGTGCTTTCCGTGCAGAGAGGCGGCAAAGCTGAATGCCGTGTCCGAGCTTGACAACTCGCTGGAGCACAGAAAGCCAAGAATGAAGAGGCGGAACACAGCCTTGGTTTCAGCAGCTTCCGGGACTGCAAAAGTTCACCAATAGCTCTGTCAAAGCAGAACTCGGCTGCGAATGCTCTCGCAGCTTGGGAAAGTTAGGCGCAGCTGTTGACCAGCTCTGCCCGTGGCCACAGGCTGCTTCTTCCACCTTTCACTGGGGCAGAGCTTTTGCGGAACAGAGACGGCATTCTTCCAGTGCGTGTTCTCCAAGGAGCTGTGAAACAGAGCCTAGCACGCTGTCTCGCTGATACTGGCTTTCGGCAAGCAAGCGTGCCGCACCGCCTACATTCTGCACTCTGGCAGCCTAGTTGCCAGCTTTCGACAGGTGCTGTCCTAGCAAGGAAGCTCAGGCAGTCAAAGCCGGTGCAGGGCGGCACCTTTCTGCTTTGCCCGCCTAAGCGGCGTCACACTCCCAAGGATACTGTGTCCTTTCCCTCTGCACTGCGTCTGCCGACGTGCTCTCTGCATCTCGGAGCATAACGGCAAAGGACAACGTTTTGCACGGCAGGGTAGAAATGGCATTGCTAGCAGGAAAGCTAGATGCCTTGGAACTGCCCGCTTACCCCTTGCCACTCACTTCAGGCTCGTACGCTGAGCAGAACAGCCTGTTGTTCCTGAAGCTTCGCTGGCTGTCGTTCGTGCCCAGACGCGATTTCCTTCCCAAGGAGGCGAAGCGCCCTCTACTTCTCGCACCGAGCGCGCTGCTCCTGGCTTTCGCTTCTGCCGCAACGAGCTCGCTACGCGCACTTTTCTTCTCAACCCTGGGTGCCCTTGCCTTCTGCCTTTCTTGTCTCGTGAATGGAGACGGAAAGCTTCTCGGCTAGAACTCGCCTAGAACAACTGCGGCTGCACATTGAGCTGGCCCGGAACGCCCTGCTGAAACTTGCCTTCTGGCACCACATTCACGGGGCAGCCGTCTTTCTTCGGCCACCTGCCAAGCGGCCCCATATCGCCGCGCTCGTTGCACTCCGCTTGTCAGATTGGCTTCCCGTGGCGCTGATTTCAGCCTGGCCAAATACTAGCGCTCCGGAGAGCTGTCTCGCAGACAATAATGTCCCGGCATAGAAATTTGTCCTGCAATGTTCCCTCCTCTTTTCCCACACTGTGTTGCTCTGATGAATGCCTTGAGCATGGAACGACTTAAGCCAGCAAGTATTCCTCGCCGGCCACCTCTCGCTGTGCAAGAGGTACGCCGTGGACCCTGTGAACGCTGCCAAGCAAAAAGCAGAGCCGTGACCATAAAAGCGAGGAGAGAGCATGCACGAAGCACACTAGTTCTGTCTAGTGCTTTCCGTGCAGAGAGGCGGCAAAGCTGAATGCCGTGTCCGAGCTTGACAACTCGCTGGAGCACAGAAAGCCAAGAATGAAGAGGCGGAACACAGCCTTGGTTTCAGCAGCTTCCGGGACTGCAAAAGTTCACCAATAGCTCTGTCAAAGCAGAACTCGGCTGCGAATGCTCTCGCAGCTTGGGAAAGTTAGGCGCAGCTGTTGACCAGCTCTGCCCGTGGCCACAGGCTGCTTCTTCCACCTTTCACTGGGGCAGAGCTTTTGCGGAACAGAGACGGCATTCTTCCAGTGCGTGTTCTCCAAGGAGCTGTGAAACAGAGCCTAGCACGCTGTCTCGCTGATACTGGCTTTCGGCAAGCAAGCGTGCCGCACCGCCTACATTCTGCACTCTGGCAGCCTAGTTGCCAGCTTTCGACAGGTGCTGTCCTAGCAAGGAAGCTCAGGCAGTCAAAGCCGGCGCAGGGCGGCACCTTTCTGCTTTGCCCGCCTAAGCGGCGTCACACTCCCAAGGATACTGTGTCCTTTCCCTCTGCACTGCGTCTGCCGACGTGCTCTCTGCATCTCGGAGCATAACGGCAAAGGACAACGTTTTGCACGGCAGGGTAGAAATGGCATTGCTAGCAGGAAAGCTAGATGCCTTGGAACTGCCCGCTTACCCCTTGCCACTCACTTCAGGCTCGTACGCTGAGCAGAACAGCCTGTTGTTCCTGAAGCTTCGCTGGCTGTCGTTCGTGCCCAGACGCGATTTCCTTCCCAAGGAGGCGAAGCGCCCTCTACTTCTCGCACCGAGCGCGCTGCTCCTGGCTTTCGCTTCTGCCGCAACGAGCTCGCTACGCGCACTTTTCTTCTCAACCCTGGGTGCCCTTGCCTTCTGCCTTTCTTGTCTCGTGAATGGAGACGGAAAGCTTCTCGGCTAGAACTCGCCTAGAACAACTGCGGCTGCACATTGAGCTGGCCCGGAACGCCCTGCTGAAACTTGCCTTCTGGCACCACATTCACGGGGCAGCCGTCTTTCTTCGGCCACCTGCCAAGCGGCCCCATATCGCCGCGCTCGTTGCACTCCGCTTGTCAGATTGGCTTCCCGTGGCGCTGATTTCAGCCTGGCCAAATACTAGCGCTCCGGAGAGCTGTCTCGCAGACAATAATGTCCCGGCATAGAAATTTGTCCTGCAATGTTCCCTCCTCTTTTCCCACACTGTGTTGCTCTGATGAATGCCTTGAGCATGGAACGACTTAAGGCAGCAAGTATTCCTCGCCGGCCACCTCTCGCTGTGCAAGAGGTACGCCGTGGACCCTGTGAACGCTGCCAAGCAAAAAGCAGAGCCGTGACCATAAAAGCGAGGAGAGAGCATGCACGAAGCACACTAGTTCTGTCTAGTGCTTTCCGTGCAGAGAGGCGGCAAAGCTGAATGCCGTGTCCGAGCTTGACAACTCGCTGGAGCACAGAAAGCCAAGAATGAAGAGGCGGAACACAGCCTTGGTTTCAGCAGCTTCCGGGACTGCAAAAGTTCACCAATAGCTCTGTCAAAGCAGAACTCGGCTGCGAATGCTCTCGCAGCTTGGGAAAGTTAGGCGCAGCTGTTGACCAGCTCTGCCCGTGGCCACAGGCTGCTTCTTCCACCTTTCACTGGGGCAGAGCTTTTGCGGAGCAGAGACGGCATTCTTCCAGTGCGTGTTCTCCAAGGAGCTGTGAAACAGAGCCTAGCACGCTGTCTCGCTGATACTGGCTTTCGGCAAGCAAGCGTGCCGCACCGCCTACATTCTGCACTCTGGCAGCCTAGTTGCCAGCTTTCGACAGGTGCTGTCCTAGCAAGGAAGCTCAGGCAGTCAAAGCCGGTGCAGGGCGGCACCTTTCTGCTTTGCCCGCCTAAGCGGCGTCACACTCCCAAGGATACTGTGTCCTTTCCCTCTGCACTGCGTCTGCCGACGTGCTCTCTGCATCTCGGAGCATAACGGCAAAGGACAACGTTTTGCACGGCAGGGTAGAAATGGCATTGCTAGCAGGAAAGCTAGATGCCTTGGAACTGCCCGCTTACCCCTTGCCACTCACTTCAGGCTCGTACGCTGAGCAGAACAGCCTGTTGTTCCTGAAGCTTCGCTGGCTGTCGTTCGTGCCCAGACGCGATTTCCTTCCCAAGGAGGCGAAGCGCCCTCTACTTCTCGCACCGAGCGCGCTGCTCCTGGCTTTCGCTTCTGCCGCAACGAGCTCGCTACGCGCACTTTTCTTCTCAACCCTGGGTGCCCTTGCCTTCTGCCTTTCTTGTCTCGTGAATGGAGACGGAAAGCTTCTCGGCTAGAACTCGCCTAGAACAACTGCGGCTGCACATTGAGCTGGCCCGGAACGCCCTGCTGAAACTTGCCTTCTGGCACCACATTCACGGGGCAGCCGTCTTTCTTCGGCCACCTGCCAAGCGGCCCCATATCGCCGCGCTCGTTGCACTCCGCTTGTCAGATTGGCTTCCCGTGGCGCTGATTTCAGCCTGGCCAAATACTAGCGCTCCGGAGAGCTGTCTCGCAGACAATAATGTCCCGGCATAGAAATTTGTCCTGCAATGTTCCCTCCTCTTTTCCCACACTGTGTTGCTCTGATGAATGCCTTGAGCATGGAACGACTTAAGCCAGCAAGTATTCCTCGCCGGCCACCTCTCGCTGTGCAAGAGGTACGCCGTGGACCCTGTGAACGCTGCCAAGCAAAAAGCAGAGCCGTGACCATAAAAGCGAGGAGAGAGCATGCACGAAGCACACTAGTTCTGTCTAGTGCTTTCCGTGCAGAGAGGCGGCAAAGCTGAATGCCGTGTCCGAGCTTGACAACTCGCTGGAGCACAGAAAGCCAAGAATGAAGAGGCGGAACACAGCCTTGGTTTCAGCAGCTTCCGGGACTGCAAAAGTTCACCAATAGCTCTGTCAAAGCAGAACTCGGCTGCGAATGCTCTCGCAGCTTGGGAAAGTTAGGCGCAGCTGTTGACCAGCTCTGCCCGTGGCCACAGGCTGCTTCTTCCACCTTTCACTGGGGCAGAGCTTTTGCGGAACAGAGACGGCATTCTTCCAGTGCGTGTTCTCCAAGGAGCTGTGAAACAGAGCCTAGCACGCTGTCTCGCTGATACTGGCTTTCGGCAAGCAAGCGTGCCGCACCGCCTACATTCTGCACTCTGGCAGCCTAGTTGCCAGCTTTCGACAGGTGCTGTCCTAGCAAGGAAGCTCAGGCAGTCAAAGCCGGTGGCAGGGCGGCACCTTTCTGCTTTGCCCGCCTAAGCGGTGTCACACTCCCAAGGATACTGTGTCCTTTCCCTCTGCACTGCGTCTGCCGACGTGCTCTCTGCATCTCGGAGCATAACGGCAAAGGACAACGTTTTGCACGGCAGGGTAGAAATGGCATTGCTAGCAGGAAAGCTAGATGCCTTGGAACTGCCCGCTTACCCCTTGCCACTCACTTCAGGCTCGTACGCTGAGCAGAACAGCCTGTTGTTCCTGAAGCTTCGCTGGCTGTCGTTCGTGCCCAGACGCGATTTCCTTCCCAAGGAGGCGAAGCGCCCTCTACTTCTCGCACCGAGCGCGCTGCTCCTGGCTTTCGCCTCTGCCGCAACGAGCTCGCTACGCGCACTTTTCTTCTCAACCCTGGGTGCCCTTGCCTTCTGCCTTTCTTGTCTCGTGAATGGAGACGGAAAGCTTCTCGGCTAGAACTCGCCTAGAACAACTGCGGCTGCACATTGAGCTGGCCCGGAACGCCCTGCTGAAACTTGCCTTCTGGCACCACATTCACGGGGCAGCTGTCTTTCTTCGGCCACCTGCCAAGCGGCCCCATATCGCCGCGCTCGTTGCACTCCGCTTGTCAGATTGGCTTCCCGTGGCGCTGATTTCAGCCTGGCCAAATACTAGCGCTCCGGAGAGCTGTCTCGCAGACAATAATGTCCCGGCATAGAAATTTGTCCTGCAATGTTCCCTCCTCTTTTCCCACACTGTGTTGCTCTGATGAATGCCTTGAGCATGGAACGACTTAAGGCAGCAAGTATTCCTCGCCGGCCACCTCTCGCTGTGCAAGAGGTACGCCGTGGACCCTGTGAACGCTGCCAAGCAAAAAGCAGAGCCGTGACCATAAAAGCGAGGAGAGAGCATGCACGAAGCACACTAGTTCTGTCTAGTGCTTTCCGTGCAGAGAGGCGGCAAAGCTGAATGCCGTGTCCGAGCTTGACAACTCGCTGGAGCACAGAAAGCCAAGAATGAAGAGGCGGAACACAGCCTTGGTTTCAGCAGCTTCCGGGACTGCAAAAGTTCACCAATAGCTCTGTCAAAGCAGAACTCGGCTGCGAATGCTCTCGCAGCTTGGGAAAGTTAGGCGCAGCTGTTGACCAGCTCTGCCCGTGGCCACAGGCTGCTTCTTCCACCTTTCACTGGGGCAGAGCTTTTGCGGAACAGAGACGGCATTCTTCCAGTGCGTGTTCTCCAAGGAGCTGTGAAACAGAGCCTAGCACGCTGTCTCGCTGATACTGGCTTTCGGCAAGCAAGCGTGCCGCACCGCCTACATTCTGCACTCTGGCAGCCTAGTTGCCAGCTTTCGACAGGTGCTGTCCTAGCAAGGAAGCTCAGGCAGTCAAAGCCGGTGCAGGGCGGCACCTTTCTGCTTTGCCCGCCTAAGCGGCGTCACACTCCCAAGGATACTGTGTCCTTTCCCTCTGCACTGCGTCTGCCGACGTGCTCTCTGCATCTCGGAGCATAACGGCAAAGGACAACGTTTTGCACGGCAGGGTAGAAATGGCATTGCTAGCAGGAAAGCTAGATGCCTTGGAACTGCCCGCTTACCCCTTGCCACTCACTTCAGGCTCGTACGCTGAGCAGAACAGCCTGTTGTTCCTGAAGCTTCGCTGGCTGTCGTTCGTGCCCAGACGCGATTTCCTTCCCAAGGAGGCGAAGCGCCCTCTACTTCTCGCACCGAGCGCGCTGCTCCTGGCTTTCGCTTCTGCCGCAACGAGCTCGCTACGCGCACTTTTCTTCTCAACCCTGGGTGCCCTTGCCTTCTGCCTTTCTTGTCTCGTGAATGGAGACGGAAAGCTTCTCGGCTAGAACTCGCCTAGAACAACTGCGGCTGCACATTGAGCTGGCCCGGAACGCCCTGCTGAAACTTGCCTTCTGGCACCACATTCACGGGGCAGCCGTCTTTCTTCGGCCACCTGCCAAGCGGCCCCATATCGCCGCGCTCGTTGCACTCCGCTTGTCAGATTGGCTTCCCGTGGCGCTGATTTCAGCCTGGCCAAATACTAGCGCTCCGGAGAGCTGTCTCGCAGACAATAATGTCCCGGCATAGAAATTTGTCCTGCAATGTTCCCTCCTCTTTTCCCACACTGTGTTGCTCTGATGAATGCCTTGAGCATGGAACGACTTAAGGCAGCAAGTATTCCTCGCCGGCCACCTCTCGCTGTGCAAGAGGTACGCCGTGGACCCTGTGAACGCTGCCAAGCAAAAAGCAGAGCCGTGACCATAAAAGCGAGGAGAGAGCATGCACGAAGCACACTAGTTCTGTCTAGTGCTTTCCGTGCAGAGAGGCGGCAAAGCTGAATGCCGTGTCCGAGCTTGACAACTCGCTGGAGCACAGAAAGCCAAGAATGAAGAGGCGGAACACAGCCTTGGTTTCAGCAGCTTCCGGGACTGCAAAAGTTCACCAATAGCTCTGTCAAAGCAGAACTCGGCTGCGAATGCTCTCGCAGCTTGGGAAAGTTAGGCGCAGCTGTTGACCAGCTCTGCCCGTGGCCACAGGCTGCTTCTTCCACCTTTCACTGGGGCAGAGCTTTTGCGGAACAGAGACGGCATTCTTCCAGTGCGTGTTCTCCAAGGAGCTGTGAAACAGAGCCTAGCACGCTGTCTCGCTGATACTGGCTTTCGGCAAGCAAGCGTGCCGCACCGCCTACATTCTGCACTCTGGCAGCCTAGTTGCCAGCTTTCGACAGGTGCTGTCCTAGCAAGGAAGCTCAGGCAGTCAAAGCCGGTGGCAGGGCGGCACCTTTCTGCTTTGCCCGCCTAAGCGGTGTCACACTCCCAAGGATACTGTGTCCTTTCCCTCTGCACTGCGTCTGCCGACGTGCTCTCTGCATCTCGGAGCATAACGGCAAAGGACAACGTTTTGCACGGCAGGGTAGAAATGGCATTGCTAGCAGGAAAGCTAGATGCCTTGGAACTGCCCGCTTACCCCTTGCCACTCACTTCAGGCTCGTACGCTGAGCAGAACAGCCTGTTGTTCCTGAAGCTTCGCTGGCTGTCGTTCGTGCCCAGACGCGATTTCCTTCCCAAGGAGGCGAAGCGCCCTCTACTTCTCGCACCGAGCGCGCTGCTCCTGGCTTTCGCCTCTGCCGCAACGAGCTCGCTACGCGCACTTTTCTTCTCAACCCTGGGTGCCCTTGCCTTCTGCCTTTCTTGTCTCGTGAATGGAGACGGAAAGCTTCTCGGCTAGAACTCGCCTAGAACAACTGCGGCTGCACATTGAGCTGGCCCGGAACGCCCTGCTGAAACTTGCCTTCTGGCACCACATTCACGGGGCAGCCGTCTTTCTTCGGCCACCTGCCAAGCGGCCCCATATCGCCGCGCTCGTTGCACTCCGCTTGTCAGATTGGCTTCCCGTGGCGCTGATTTCAGCCTGGCCAAATACTAGCGCTCCGGAGAGCTGTCTCGCAGACAATAATGTCCCGGCATAGAAATTTGTCCTGCAATGTTCCCTCCTCTTTTCCCACACTGTGTTGCTCTGATGAATGCCTTGAGCATGGAACGACTTAAGGCAGCAAGTATTCCTCGCCGGCCACCTCTCGCTGTGCAAGAGGTACGCCGTGGACCCTGTGAACGCTGCCAAGCAAAAAGCAGAGCCGTGACCATAAAAGCGAGGAGAGAGCATGCACGAAGCACACTAGTTCTGTCTAGTGCTTTCCGTGCAGAGAGGCGGCAAAGCTGAATGCCGTGTCCGAGCTTGACAACTCGCTGGAGCACAGAAAGCCAAGAATGAAGAGGCGGAACACAGCCTTGGTTTCAGCAGCTTCCGGGACTGCAAAAGTTCACCAATAGCTCTGTCAAAGCAGAACTCGGCTGCGAATGCTCTCGCAGCTTGGGAAAGTTAGGCGCAGCTGTTGACCAGCTCTGCCCGTGGCCACAGGCTGCTTCTTCCACCTTTCACTGGGGCAGAGCTTTTGCGGAACAGAGACGGCATTCTTCCAGTGCGTGTTCTCCAAGGAGCTGTGAAACAGAGCCTAGCACGCTGTCTCGCTGATACTGGCTTTCGGCAAGCAAGCGTGCCGCACCGCCTACATTCTGCACTCTGGCAGCCTAGTTGCCAGCTTTCGACAGGTGCTGTCCTAGCAAGGAAGCTCAGGCAGTCAAAGCCGGTGCAGGGCGGCACCTTTCTGCTTTGCCCGCCTAAGCGGCGTCACACTCCCAAGGATACTGTGTCCTTTCCCTCTGCACTGCGTCTGCCGACGTGCTCTCTGCATCTCGGAGCATAACGGCAAAGGACAACGTTTTGCACGGCAGGGTAGAAATGGCATTGCTAGCAGGAAAGCTAGATGCCTTGGAACTGCCCGCTTACCCCTTGCCACTCACTTCAGGCTCGTACGCTGAGCAGAACAGCCTGTTGTTCCTGAAGCTTCGCTGGCTGTCGTTCGTGCCCAGACGCGATTTCCTTCCCAAGGAGGCGAAGCGCCCTCTACTTCTCGCACCGAGCGCGCTGCTCCTGGCTTTCGCCTCTGCCGCAACGAGCTCGCTACGCGCACTTTTCTTCTCAACCCTGGGTGCCCTTGCCTTCTGCCTTTCTTGTCTCGTGAATGGAGACGGAAAGCTTCTCGGCTAGAACTCGCCTAGAACAACTGCGGCTGCACATTGAGCTGGCCCGGAACGCCCTGCTGAAACTTGCCTTCTGGCACCACATTCACGGGGCAGCCGTCTTTCTTCGGCCACCTGCCAAGCGGCCCCATATCGCCGCGCTCGTTGCACTCCGCTTGTCAGATTGGCTTCCCGTGGCGCTGATTTCAGCCTGGCCAAATACTAGCGCTCCGGAGAGCTGTCTCGCAGACAATAATGTCCCGGCATAGAAATTTGTCCTGCAATGTTCCCTCCTCTTTTCCCACACTGTGTTGCTCTGATGAATGCCTTGAGCATGGAACGACTTAAGCCAGCAAGTATTCCTCGCCGGCCACCTCTCGCTGTGCAAGAGGTACGCCGTGGACCCTGTGAACGCTGCCAAGCAAAAAGCAGAGCCGTGACCATAAAAGCGAGGAGAGAGCATGCACGAAGCACACTAGTTCTGTCTAGTGCTTTCCGTGCAGAGAGGCGGCAAAGCTGAATGCCGTGTCCGAGCTTGACAACTCGCTGGAGCACAGAAAGCCAAGAATGAAGAGGCGGAACACAGCCTTGGTTTCAGCAGCTTCCGGGACTGCAAAAGTTCACCAATAGCTCTGTCAAAGCAGAACTCGGCTGCGAATGCTCTCGCAGCTTGGGAAAGTTAGGCGCAGCTGTTGACCAGCTCTGCCCGTGGCCACAGGCTGCTTCTTCCACCTTTCACTGGGGCAGAGCTTTTGCGGAACAGAGACGGCATTCTTCCAGTGCGTGTTCTCCAAGGAGCTGTGAAACAGAGCCTAGCACGCTGTCTCGCTGATACTGGCTTTCGGCAAGCAAGCGTGCCGCACCGCCTACATTCTGCACTCTGGCAGCCTAGTTGCCAGCTTTCGACAGGTGCTGTCCTAGCAAGGAAGCTCAGGCAGTCAAAGCCGGTGGCAGGGCGGCACCTTTCTGCTTTGCCCGCCTAAGCGGTGTCACACTCCCAAGGATACTGTGTCCTTTCCCTCTGCACTGCGTCTGCCGACGTGCTCTCTGCATCTCGGAGCATAACGGCAAAGGACAACGTTTTGCACGGCAGGGTAGAAATGGCATTGCTAGCAGGAAAGCTAGATGCCTTGGAACTGCCCGCTTACCCCTTGCCACTCACTTCAGGCTCGTACGCTGAGCAGAACAGCCTGTTGTTCCTGAAGCTTCGCTGGCTGTCGTTCGTGCCCAGACGCGATTTCCTTCCCAAGGAGGCGAAGCGCCCTCTACTTCTCGCACCGAGCGCGCTGCTCCTGGCTTTCGCCTCTGCCGCAACGAGCTCGCTACGCGCACTTTTCTTCTCAACCCTGGGTGCCCTTGCCTTCTGCCTTTCTTGTCTCGTGAATGGAGACGGAAAGCTTCTCGGCTAGAACTCGCCTAGAACAACTGCGGCTGCACATTGAGCTGGCCCGGAACGCCCTGCTGAAACTTGCCTTCTGGCACCACATTCACGGGGCAGCTGTCTTTCTTCGGCCACCTGCCAAGCGGCCCCATATCGCCGCGCTCGTTGCACTCCGCTTGTCAGATTGGCTTCCCGTGGCGCTGATTTCAGCCTGGCCAAATACTAGCGCTCCGGAGAGCTGTCTCGCAGACAATAATGTCCCGGCATAGAAATTTGTCCTGCAATGTTCCCTCCTCTTTTCCCACACTGTGTTGCTCTGATGAATGCCTTGAGCATGGAACGACTTAAGGCAGCAAGTATTCCTCGCCGGCCACCTCTCGCTGTGCAAGAGGTACGCCGTGGACCCTGTGAACGCTGCCAAGCAAAAAGCAGAGCCGTGACCATAAAAGCGAGGAGAGAGCATGCACGAAGCACACTAGTTCTGTCTAGTGCTTTCCGTGCAGAGAGGCGGCAAAGCTGAATGCCGTGTCCGAGCTTGACAACTCGCTGGAGCACAGAAAGCCAAGAATGAAGAGGCGGAACACAGCCTTGGTTTCAGCAGCTTCCGGGACTGCAAAAGTTCACCAATAGCTCTGTCAAAGCAGAACTCGGCTGCGAATGCTCTCGCAGCTTGGGAAAGTTAGGCGCAGCTGTTGACCAGCTCTGCCCGTGGCCACAGGCTGCTTCTTCCACCTTTCACTGGGGCAGAGCTTTTGCGGAACAGAGACGGCATTCTTCCAGTGCGTGTTCTCCAAGGAGCTGTGAAACAGAGCCTAGCACGCTGTCTCGCTGATACTGGCTTTCGGCAAGCAAGCGTGCCGCACCGCCTACATTCTGCACTCTGGCAGCCTAGTTGCCAGCTTTCGACAGGTGCTGTCCTAGCAAGGAAGCTCAGGCAGTCAAAGCCGGTGCAGGGCGGCACCTTTCTGCTTTGCCCGCCTAAGCGGCGTCACACTCCCAAGGATACTGTGTCCTTTCCCTCTGCACTGCGTCTGCCGACGTGCTCTCTGCATCTCGGAGCATAACGGCAAAGGACAACGTTTTGCACGGCAGGGTAGAAATGGCATTGCTAGCAGGAAAGCTAGATGCCTTGGAACTGCCCGCTTACCCCTTGCCACTCACTTCAGGCTCGTACGCTGAGCAGAACAGCCTGTTGTTCCTGAAGCTTCGCTGGCTGTCGTTCGTGCCCAGACGCGATTTCCTTCCCAAGGAGGCGAAGCGCCCTCTACTTCTCGCACCGAGCGCGCTGCTCCTGGCTTTCGCTTCTGCCGCAACGAGCTCGCTACGCGCACTTTTCTTCTCAACCCTGGGTGCCCTTGCCTTCTGCCTTTCTTGTCTCGTGAATGGAGACGGAAAGCTTCTCGGCTAGAACTCGCCTAGAACAACTGCGGCTGCACATTGAGCTGGCCCGGAACGCCCTGCTGAAACTTGCCTTCTGGCACCACATTCACGGGGCAGCCGTCTTTCTTCGGCCACCTGCCAAGTGGCCCCATATCGCCGCGCTCGTTGCACTCCGCTTGTCAGATTGGCTTCCCGTGGCGCTGATTTCAGCCTGGCCAAATACTAGCGCTCCGGAGAGCTGTCTCGCAGACAATAATGTCCCGGCATAGAAATTTGTCCTGCAATGTTCCCTCCTCTTTTCCCACACTGTGTTGCTCTGATGAATGCCTTGAGCATGGAACGACTTAAGGCAGCAAGTATTCCTCGCCGGCCACCTCTCGCTGTGCAAGAGGTACGCCGTGGACCCTGTGAACGCTGCCAAGCAAAAAGCAGAGCCGTGACCATAAAAGCGAGGAGAGAGCATGCACGAAGCACACTAGTTCTGTCTAGTGCTTTCCGTGCAGAGAGGCGGCAAAGCTGAATGCCGTGTCCGAGCTTGACAACTCGCTGGAGCACAGAAAGCCAAGAATGAAGAGGCGGAACACAGCCTTGGTTTCAGCAGCTTCCGGGACTGCAAAAGTTCACCAATAGCTCTGTCAAAGCAGAACTCGGCTGCGAATGCTCTCGCAGCTTGGGAAAGTTAGGCGCAGCTGTTGACCAGCTCTGCCCGTGGCCACAGGCTGCTTCTTCCACCTTTCACTGGGGCAGAGCTTTTGCGGAACAGAGACGGCATTCTTCCAGTGCGTGTTCTCCAAGGAGCTGTGAAACAGAGCCTAGCACGCTGTCTCGCTGATACTGGCTTTCGGCAAGCAAGCGTGCCGCACCGCCTACATTCTGCACTCTGGCAGCCTAGTTGCCAGCTTTCGACAGGTGCTGTCCTAGCAAGGAAGCTCAGGCAGTCAAAGCCGGTGGCAGGGCGGCACCTTTCTGCTTTGCCCGCCTAAGCGGTGTCACACTCCCAAGGATACTGTGTCCTTTCCCTCTGCACTGCGTCTGCCGACGTGCTCTCTGCATCTCGGAGCATAACGGCAAAGGACAACGTTTTGCACGGCAGGGTAGAAATGGCATTGCTAGCAGGAAAGCTAGATGCCTTGGAACTGCCCGCTTACCCCTTGCCACTCACTTCAGGCTCGTACGCTGAGCAGAACAGCCTGTTGTTCCTGAAGCTTCGCTGGCTGTCGTTCGTGCCCAGACGCGATTTCCTTCCCAAGGAGGCGAAGCGCCCTCTACTTCTCGCACCGAGCGCGCTGCTCCTGGCTTTCGCCTCTGCCGCAACGAGCTCGCTACGCGCACTTTTCTTCTCAACCCTGGGTGCCCTTGCCTTCTGCCTTTCTTGTCTCGTGAATGGAGACGGAAAGCTTCTCGGCTAGAACTCGCCTAGAACAACTGCGGCTGCACATTGAGCTGGCCCGGAACGCCCTGCTGAAACTTGCCTTCTGGCACCACATTCACGGGGCAGCCGTCTTTCTTCGGCCACCTGCCAAGCGGCCCCATATCGCCGCGCTCGTTGCACTCCGCTTGTCAGATTGGCTTCCCGTGGCGCTGATTTCAGCCTGGCCAAATACTAGCGCTCCGGAGAGCTGTCTCGCAGACAATAATGTCCCGGCATAGAAATTTGTCCTGCAATGTTCCCTCCTCTTTTCCCACACTGTGTTGCTCTGATGAATGCCTTGAGCATGGAACGACTTAAGGCAGCAAGTATTCCTCGCCGGCCACCTCTCGCTGTGCAAGAGGTACGCCGTGGACCCTGTGAACGCTGCCAAGCAAAAAGCAGAGCCGTGACCATAAAAGCGAGGAGAGAGCATGCACGAAGCACACTAGTTCTGTCTAGTGCTTTCCGTGCAGAGAGGCGGCAAAGCTGAATGCCGTGTCCGAGCTTGACAACTCGCTGGAGCACAGAAAGCCAAGAATGAAGAGGCGGAACACAGCCTTGGTTTCAGCAGCTTCCGGGACTGCAAAAGTTCACCAATAGCTCTGTCAAAGCAGAACTCGGCTGCGAATGCTCTCGCAGCTTGGGAAAGTTAGGCGCAGCTGTTGACCAGCTCTGCCCGTGGCCACAGGCTGCTTCTTCCACCTTTCACTGGGGCAGAGCTTTTGCGGAACAGAGACGGCATTCTTCCAGTGCGTGTTCTCCAAGGAGCTGTGAAACAGAGCCTAGCACGCTGTCTCGCTGATACTGGCTTTCGGCAAGCAAGCGTGCCGCACCGCCTACATTCTGCACTCTGGCAGCCTAGTTGCCAGCTTTCGACAGGTGCTGTCCTAGCAAGGAAGCTCAGGCAGTCAAAGCCGGTGCAGGGCGGCACCTTTCTGCTTTGCCCGCCTAAGCGGCGTCACACTCCCAAGGATACTGTGTCCTTTCCCTCTGCACTGCGTCTGCCGACGTGCTCTCTGCATCTCGGAGCATAACGGCAAAGGACAACGTTTTGCACGGCAGGGTAGAAATGGCATTGCTAGCAGGAAAGCTAGATGCCTTGGAACTGCCCGCTTACCCCTTGCCACTCACTTCAGGCTCGTACGCTGAGCAGAACAGCCTGTTGTTCCTGAAGCTTCGCTGGCTGTCGTTCGTGCCCAGACGCGATTTCCTTCCCAAGGAGGCGAAGCGCCCTCTACTTCTCGCACCGAGCGCGCTGCTCCTGGCTTTCGCCTCTGCCGCAACGAGCTCGCTACGCGCACTTTTCTTCTCAACCCTGGGTGCCCTTGCCTTCTGCCTTTCTTGTCTCGTGAATGGAGACGGAAAGCTTCTCGGCTAGAACTCGCCTAGAACAACTGCGGCTGCACATTGAGCTGGCCCGGAACGCCCTGCTGAAACTTGCCTTCTGGCACCACATTCACGGGGCAGCCGTCTTTCTTCGGCCACCTGCCAAGCGGCCCCATATCGCCGCGCTCGTTGCACTCCGCTTGTCAGATTGGCTTCCCGTGGCGCTGATTTCAGCCTGGCCAAATACTAGCGCTGCGGAGAGCTGTCTCGCAGACAATAATGTCCCGGCATAGAAATTTGTCCTGCAATGTTCCCTCCTCTTTTCCCACACTGTGTTGCTCTGATGAATGCCTTGAGCATGGAACGACTTAAGGCAGCAAGTATTCCTCGCCGGCCACCTCTCGCTGTGCAAGAGGTACGCCGTGGACCCTGTGAACGCTGCCAAGCAAAAAGCAGAGCCGTGACCATAAAAGCGAGGAGAGAGCATGCACGAAGCACACTAGTTCTGTCTAGTGCTTTCCGTGCAGAGAGGCGGCAAAGCTGAATGCCGTGTCCGAGCTTGACAACTCGCTGGAGCACAGAAAGCCAAGAATGAAGAGGCGGAACACAGCCTTGGTTTCAGCAGCTTCCGGGACTGCAAAAGTTCACCAATAGCTCTGTCAAAGCAGAACTCGGCTGCGAATGCTCTCGCAGCTTGGGAAAGTTAGGCGCAGCTGTTGACCAGCTCTGCCCGTGGCCACAGGCTGCTTCTTCCACCTTTCACTGGGGCAGAGCTTTTGCGGAACAGAGACGGCATTCTTCCAGTGCGTGTTCTCCAAGGAGCTGTGAAACAGAGCCTAGCACGCTGTCTCGCTGATACTGGCTTTCGGCAAGCAAGCGTGCCGCACCGCCTACATTCTGCACTCTGGCAGCCTAGTTGCCAGCTTTCGACAGGTGCTGTCCTAGCAAGGAAGCTCAGGCAGTCAAAGCCGGTGCAGGGCGGCACCTTTCTGCTTTGCCCGCCTAAGCGGCGTCACACTCCCAAGGATACTGTGTCCTTTCCCTCTGCACTGCGTCTGCCGACGTGCTCTCTGCATCTCGGAGCATAACGGCAAAGGACAACGTTTTGCACGGCAGGGTAGAAATGGCATTGCTAGCAGGAAAGCTAGATGCCTTGGAACTGCCCGCTTACCCCTTGCCACTCACTTCAGGCTCGTACGCTGAGCAGAACAGCCTGTTGTTCCTGAAGCTTCGCTGGCTGTCGTTCGTGCCCAGACGCGATTTCCTTCCCAAGGAGGCGAAGCGCCCTCTACTTCTCGCACCGAGCGCGCTGCTCCTGGCTTTCGCCTCTGCCGCAACGAGCTCGCTACGCGCACTTTTCTTCTCAACCCTGGGTGCCCTTGCCTTCTGCCTTTCTTGTCTCGTGAATGGAGACGGAAAGCTTCTCGGCTAGAACTCGCCTAGAACAACTGCGGCTGCACATTGAGCTGGCCCGGAACGCCCTGCTGAAACTTGCCTTCTGGCACCACATTCACGGGGCAGCCGTCTTTCTTCGGCCACCTGCCAAGCGGCCCCATATCGCCGCGCTCGTTGCACTCCGCTTGTCAGATTGGCTTCCCGTGGCGCTGATTTCAGCCTGGCCAAATACTAGCGCTCCGGAGAGCTGTCTCGCAGACAATAATGTCCCGGCATAGAAATTTGTCCTGCAATGTTCCCTCCTCTTTTCCCACACTGTGTTGCTCTGATGAATGCCTTGAGCATGGAACGACTTAAGCCAGCAAGTATTCCTCGCCGGCCACCTCTCGCTGTGCAAGAGGTACGCCGTGGACCCTGTGAACGCTGCCAAGCAAAAAGCAGAGCCGTGACCATAAAAGCGAGGAGAGAGCATGCACGAAGCACACTAGTTCTGTCTAGTGCTTTCCGTGCAGAGAGGCGGCAAAGCTGAATGCCGTGTCCGAGCTTGACAACTCGCTGGAGCACAGAAAGCCAAGAATGAAGAGGCGGAACACAGCCTTGGTTTCAGCAGCTTCCGGGACTGCAAAAGTTCACCAATAGCTCTGTCAAAGCAGAACTCGGCTGCGAATGCTCTCGCAGCTTGGGAAAGTTAGGCGCAGCTGTTGACCAGCTCTGCCCGTGGCCACAGGCTGCTTCTTCCACCTTTCACTGGGGCAGAGCTTTTGCGGAACAGAGACGGCATTCTTCCAGTGCGTGTTCTCCAAGGAGCTGTGAAACAGAGCCTAGCACGCTGTCTCGCTGATACTGGCTTTCGGCAAGCAAGCGTGCCGCACCGCCTACATTCTGCACTCTGGCAGCCTAGTTGCCAGCTTTCGACAGGTGCTGTCCTAGCAAGGAAGCTCAGGCAGTCAAAGCCGGTGCAGGGCGGCACCTTTCTGCTTTGCCCGCCTAAGCGGCGTCACACTCCCAAGGATACTGTGTCCTTTCCCTCTGCACTGCGTCTGCCGACGTGCTCTCTGCATCTCGGAGCATAACGGCAAAGGACAACGTTTTGCACGGCAGGGTAGAAATGGCATTGCTAGCAGGAAAGCTAGATGCCTTGGAACTGCCCGCTTACCCCTTGCCACTCACTTCAGGCTCGTACGCTGAGCAGAACAGCCTGTTGTTCCTGAAGCTTCGCTGGCTGTCGTTCGTGCCCAGACGCGATTTCCTTCCCAAGGAGGCGAAGCGCCCTCTACTTCTCGCACCGAGCGCGCTGCTCCTGGCTTTCGCTTCTGCCGCAACGAGCTCGCTACGCGCACTTTTCTTCTCAACCCTGGGTGCCCTTGCCTTCTGCCTTTCTTGTCTCGTGAATGGAGACGGAAAGCTTCTCGGCTAGAACTCGCCTAGAACAACTGCGGCTGCACATTGAGCTGGCCCGGAACGCCCTGCTGAAACTTGCCTTCTGGCACCACATTCACGGGGCAGCCGTCTTTCTTCGGCCACCTGCCAAGCGGCCCCATATCGCCGCGCTCGTTGCACTCCGCTTGTCAGATTGGCTTCCCGTGGCGCTGATTTCAGCCTGGCCAAATACTAGCGCTCCGGAGAGCTGTCTCGCAGACAATAATGTCCCGGCATAGAAATTTGTCCTGCAATGTTCCCTCCTCTTTTCCCACACTGTGTTGCTCTGATGAATGCCTTGAGCATGGAACGACTTAAGCCAGCAAGTATTCCTCGCCGGCCACCTCTCGCTGTGCAAGAGGTACGCCGTGGACCCTGTGAACGCTGCCAAGCAAAAAGCAGAGCCGTGACCATAAAAGCGAGGAGAGAGCATGCACGAAGCACACTAGTTCTGTCTAGTGCTTTCCGTGCAGAGAGGCGGCAAAGCTGAATGCCGTGTCCGAGCTTGACAACTCGCTGGAGCACAGAAAGCCAAGAATGAAGAGGCGGAACACAGCCTTGGTTTCAGCAGCTTCCGGGACTGCAAAAGTTCACCAATAGCTCTGTCAAAGCAGAACTCGGCTGCGAATGCTCTCGCAGCTTGGGAAAGTTAGGCGCAGCTGTTGACCAGCTCTGCCCGTGGCCACAGGCTGCTTCTTCCACCTTTCACTGGGGCAGAGCTTTTGCGGAACAGAGACGGCATTCTTCCAGTGCGTGTTCTCCAAGGAGCTGTGAAACAGAGCCTAGCACGCTGTCTCGCTGATACTGGCTTTCGGCAAGCAAGCGTGCCGCACCGCCTACATTCTGCACTCTGGCAGCCTAGTTGCCAGCTTTCGACAGGTGCTGTCCTAGCAAGGAAGCTCAGGCAGTCAAAGCCGGTGGCAGGGCGGCACCTTTCTGCTTTGCCCGCCTAAGCGGCGTCACACTCCCAAGGATACTGTGTCCTTTCCCTCTGCACTGCGTCTGCCGACGTGCTCTCTGCATCTCGGAGCATAACGGCAAAGGACAACGTTTTGCACGGCAGGGTAGAAATGGCATTGCTAGCAGGAAAGCTAGATGCCTTGGAACTGCCCGCTTACCCCTTGCCACTCACTTCAGGCTCGTACGCTGAGCAGAACAGCCTGTTGTTCCTGAAGCTTCGCTGGCTGTCGTTCGTGCCCAGACGCGATTTCCTTCCCAAGGAGGCGAAGCGCCCTCTACTTCTCGCACCGAGCGCGCTGCTCCTGGCTTTCGCCTCTGCCGCAACGAGCTCGCTACGCGCACTTTTCTTCTCAACCCTGGGTGCCCTTGCCTTCTGCCTTTCTTGTCTCGTGAATGGAGACGGAAAGCTTCTCGGCTAGAACTCGCCTAGAACAACTGCGGCTGCACATTGAGCTGGCCCGGAACGCCCTGCTGAAACTTGCCTTCTGGCACCACATTCACGGGGCAGCCGTCTTTCTTCGGCCACCTGCCAAGCGGCCCCATATCGCCGCGCTCGTTGCACTCCGCTTGTCAGATTGGCTTCCCGTGGCGCTGATTTCAGCCTGGCCAAATACTAGCGCTCCGGAGAGCTGTCTCGCAGACAATAATGTCCCGGCATAGAAATTTGTCCTGCAATGTTCCCTCCTCTTTTCCCACACTGTGTTGCTCTGATGAATGCCTTGAGCATGGAACGACTTAAGGCAGCAAGTATTCCTCGCCGGCCACCTCTCGCTGTGCAAGAGGTACGCCGTGGACCCTGTGAACGCTGCCAAGCAAAAAGCAGAGCCGTGACCATAAAAGCGAGGAGAGAGCATGCACGAAGCACACTAGTTCTGTCTAGTGCTTTCCGTGCAGAGAGGCGGCAAAGCTGAATGCCGTGTCCGAGCTTGACAACTCGCTGGAGCACAGAAAGCCAAGAATGAAGAGGCGGAACACAGCCTTGGTTTCAGCAGCTTCCGGGACTGCAAAAGTTCACCAATAGCTCTGTCAAAGCAGAACTCGGCTGCGAATGCTCTCGCAGCTTGGGAAAGTTAGGCGCAGCTGTTGACCAGCTCTGCCCGTGGCCACAGGCTGCTTCTTCCACCTTTCACTGGGGCAGAGCTTTTGCGGAACAGAGACGGCATTCTTCCAGTGCGTGTTCTCCAAGGAGCTGTGAAACAGAGCCTAGCACGCTGTCTCGCTGATACTGGCTTTCGGCAAGCAAGCGTGCCGCACCGCCTACATTCTGCACTCTGGCAGCCTAGTTGCCAGCTTTCGACAGGTGCTGTCCTAGCAAGGAAGCTCAGGCAGTCAAAGCCGGCGCAGGGCGGCACCTTTCTGCTTTGCCCGCCTAAGCGGCGTCACACTCCCAAGGATACTGTGTCCTTTCCCTCTGCACTGCGTCTGCCGACGTGCTCTCTGCATCTCGGAGCATAACGGCAAAGGACAACGTTTTGCACGGCAGGGTAGAAATGGCATTGCTAGCAGGAAAGCTAGATGCCTTGGAACTGCCCGCTTACCCCTTGCCACTCACTTCAGGCTCGTACGCTGAGCAGAACAGCCTGTTGTTCCTGAAGCTTCGCTGGCTGTCGTTCGTGCCCAGACGCGATTTCCTTCCCAAGGAGGCGAAGCGCCCTCTACTTCTCGCACCGAGCGCGCTGCTCCTGGCTTTCGCTTCTGCCGCAACGAGCTCGCTACGCGCACTTTTCTTCTCAACCCTGGGTGCCCTTGCCTTCTGCCTTTCTTGTCTCGTGAATGGAGACGGAAAGCTTCTCGGCTAGAACTCGCCTAGAACAACTGCGGCTGCACATTGAGCTGGCCCGGAACGCCCTGCTGAAACTTGCCTTCTGGCACCACATTCACGGGGCAGCCGTCTTTCTTCGGCCACCTGCCAAGCGGCCCCATATCGCCGCGCTCGTTGCACTCCGCTTGTCAGATTGGCTTCCCGTGGCGCTGATTTCAGCCTGGCCAAATACTAGCGCTCCGGAGAGCTGTCTCGCAGACAATAATGTCCCGGCATAGAAATTTGTCCTGCAATGTTCCCTCCTCTTTTCCCACACTGTGTTGCTCTGATGAATGCCTTGAGCATGGAACGACTTAAGGCAGCAAGTATTCCTCGCCGGCCACCTCTCGCTGTGCAAGAGGTACGCCGTGGACCCTGTGAACGCTGCCAAGCAAAAAGCAGAGCCGTGACCATAAAAGCGAGGAGAGAGCATGCACGAAGCACACTAGTTCTGTCTAGTGCTTTCCGTGCAGAGAGGCGGCAAAGCTGAATGCCGTGTCCGAGCTTGACAACTCGCTGGAGCACAGAAAGCCAAGAATGAAGAGGCGGAACACAGCCTTGGTTTCAGCAGCTTCCGGGACTGCAAAAGTTCACCAATAGCTCTGTCAAAGCAGAACTCGGCTGCGAATGCTCTCGCAGCTTGGGAAAGTTAGGCGCAGCTGTTGACCAGCTCTGCCCGTGGCCACAGGCTGCTTCTTCCACCTTTCACTGGGGCAGAGCTTTTGCGGAACAGAGACGGCATTCTTCCAGTGCGTGTTCTCCAAGGAGCTGTGAAACAGAGCCTAGCACGCTGTCTCGCTGATACTGGCTTTCGGCAAGCAAGCGTGCCGCACCGCCTACATTCTGCACTCTGGCAGCCTAGTTGCCAGCTTTCGACAGGTGCTGTCCTAGCAAGGAAGCTCAGGCAGTCAAAGCCGGCGCAGGGCGGCACCTTTCTGCTTTGCCCGCCTAAGCGGCGTCACACTCCCAAGGATACTGTGTCCTTTCCCTCTGCACTGCGTCTGCCGACGTGCTCTCTGCATCTCGGAGCATAACGGCAAAGGACAACGTTTTGCACGGCAGGGTAGAAATGGCATTGCTAGCAGGAAAGCTAGATGCCTTGGAACTGCCCGCTTACCCCTTGCCACTCACTTCAGGCTCGTACGCTGAGCAGAACAGCCTGTTGTTCCTGAAGCTTCGCTGGCTGTCGTTCGTGCCCAGACGCGATTTCCTTCCCAAGGAGGCGAAGCGCCCTCTACTTCTCGCACCGAGCGCGCTGCTCCTGGCTTTCGCTTCTGCCGCAACGAGCTCGCTACGCGCACTTTTCTTCTCAACCCTGGGTGCCCTTGCCTTCTGCCTTTCTTGTCTCGTGAATGGAGACGGAAAGCTTCTCGGCTAGAACTCGCCTAGAACAACTGCGGCTGCACATTGAGCTGGCCCGGAACGCCCTGCTGAAACTTGCCTTCTGGCACCACATTCACGGGGCAGCCGTCTTTCTTCGGCCACCTGCCAAGCGGCCCCATATCGCCGCGCTCGTTGCACTCCGCTTGTCAGATTGGCTTCCCGTGGCGCTGATTTCAGCCTGGCCAAATACTAGCGCTCCGGAGAGCTGTCTCGCAGACAATAATGTCCCGGCATAGAAATTTGTCCTGCAATGTTCCCTCCTCTTTTCCCACACTGTGTTGCTCTGATGAATGCCTTGAGCATGGAACGACTTAAGGCAGCAAGTATTCCTCGCCGGCCACCTCTCGCTGTGCAAGAGGTACGCCGTGGACCCTGTGAACGCTGCCAAGCAAAAAGCAGAGCCGTGACCATAAAAGCGAGGAGAGAGCATGCACGAAGCACACTAGTTCTGTCTAGTGCTTTCCGTGCAGAGAGGCGGCAAAGCTGAATGCCGTGTCCGAGCTTGACAACTCGCTGGAGCACAGAAAGCCAAGAATGAAGAGGCGGAACACAGCCTTGGTTTCAGCAGCTTCCGGGACTGCAAAAGTTCACCAATAGCTCTGTCAAAGCAGAACTCGGCTGCGAATGCTCTCGCAGCTTGGGAAAGTTAGGCGCAGCTGTTGACCAGCTCTGCCCGTGGCCACAGGCTGCTTCTTCCACCTTTCACTGGGGCAGAGCTTTTGCGGAACAGAGACGGCATTCTTCCAGTGCGTGTTCTCCAAGGAGCTGTGAAACAGAGCCTAGCACGCTGTCTCGCTGATACTGGCTTTCGGCAAGCAAGCGTGCCGCACCGCCTACATTCTGCACTCTGGCAGCCTAGTTGCCAGCTTTCGACAGGTGCTGTCCTAGCAAGGAAGCTCAGGCAGTCAAAGCCGGCGCAGGGCGGCACCTTTCTGCTTTGCCCGCCTAAGCGGCGTCACACTCCCAAGGATACTGTGTCCTTTCCCTCTGCACTGCGTCTGCCGACGTGCTCTCTGCATCTCGGAGCATAACGGCAAAGGACAACGTTTTGCACGGCAGGGTAGAAATGGCATTGCTAGCAGGAAAGCTAGATGCCTTGGAACTGCCCGCTTACCCCTTGCCACTCACTTCAGGCTCGTACGCTGAGCAGAACAGCCTGTTGTTCCTGAAGCTTCGCTGGCTGTCGTTCGTGCCCAGACGCGATTTCCTTCCCAAGGAGGCGAAGCGCCCTCTACTTCTCGCACCGAGCGCGCTGCTCCTGGCTTTCGCTTCTGCCGCAACGAGCTCGCTACGCGCACTTTTCTTCTCAACCCTGGGTGCCCTTGCCTTCTGCCTTTCTTGTCTCGTGAATGGAGACGGAAAGCTTCTCGGCTAGAACTCGCCTAGAACAACTGCGGCTGCACATTGAGCTGGCCCGGAACGCCCTGCTGAAACTTGCCTTCTGGCACCACATTCACGGGGCAGCCGTCTTTCTTCGGCCACCTGCCAAGCGGCCCCATATCGCCGCGCTCGTTGCACTCCGCTTGTCAGATTGGCTTCCCGTGGCGCTGATTTCAGCCTGGCCAAATACTAGCGCTCCGGAGAGCTGTCTCGCAGACAATAATGTCCCGGCATAGAAATTTGTCCTGCAATGTTCCCTCCTCTTTTCCCACACTGTGTTGCTCTGATGAATGCCTTGAGCATGGAACGACTTAAGCCAGCAAGTATTCCTCGCCGGCCACCTCTCGCTGTGCAAGAGGTACGCCGTGGACCCTGTGAACGCTGCCAAGCAAAAAGCAGAGCCGTGACCATAAAAGCGAGGAGAGAGCATGCACGAAGCACACTAGTTCTGTCTAGTGCTTTCCGTGCAGAGAGGCGGCAAAGCTGAATGCCGTGTCCGAGCTTGACAACTCGCTGGAGCACAGAAAGCCAAGAATGAAGAGGCGGAACACAGCCTTGGTTTCAGCAGCTTCCGGGACTGCAAAAGTTCACCAATAGCTCTGTCAAAGCAGAACTCGGCTGCGAATGCTCTCGCAGCTTGGGAAAGTTAGGCGCAGCTGTTGACCAGCTCTGCCCGTGGCCACAGGCTGCTTCTTCCACCTTTCACTGGGGCAGAGCTTTTGCGGAACAGAGACGGCATTCTTCCAGTGCGTGTTCTCCAAGGAGCTGTGAAACAGAGCCTAGCACGCTGTCTCGCTGATACTGGCTTTCGGCAAGCAAGCGTGCCGCACCGCCTACATTCTGCACTCTGGCAGCCTAGTTGCCAGCTTTCGACAGGTGCTGTCCTAGCAAGGAAGCTCAGGCAGTCAAAGCCGGCGCAGGGCGGCACCTTTCTGCTTTGCCCGCCTAAGCGGCGTCACACTCCCAAGGATACTGTGTCCTTTCCCTCTGCACTGCGTCTGCCGACGTGCTCTCTGCATCTCGGAGCATAACGGCAAAGGACAACGTTTTGCACGGCAGGGTAGAAATGGCATTGCTAGCAGGAAAGCTAGATGCCTTGGAACTGCCCGCTTACCCCTTGCCACTCACTTCAGGCTCGTACGCTGAGCAGAACAGCCTGTTGTTCCTGAAGCTTCGCTGGCTGTCGTTCGTGCCCAGACGCGATTTCCTTCCCAAGGAGGCGAAGCGCCCTCTACTTCTCGCACCGAGCGCGCTGCTCCTGGCTTTCGCTTCTGCCGCAACGAGCTCGCTACGCGCACTTTTCTTCTCAACCCTGGGTGCCCTTGCCTTCTGCCTTTCTTGTCTCGTGAATGGAGACGGAAAGCTTCTCGGCTAGAACTCGCCTAGAACAACTGCGGCTGCACATTGAGCTGGCCCGGAACGCCCTGCTGAAACTTGCCTTCTGGCACCACATTCACGGGGCAGCCGTCTTTCTTCGGCCACCTGCCAAGCGGCCCCATATCGCCGCGCTCGTTGCACTCCGCTTGTCAGATTGGCTTCCCGTGGCGCTGATTTCAGCCTGGCCAAATACTAGCGCTCCGGAGAGCTGTCTCGCAGACAATAATGTCCCGGCATAGAAATTTGTCCTGCAATGTTCCCTCCTCTTTTCCCACACTGTGTTGCTCTGATGAATGCCTTGAGCATGGAACGACTTAAGCCAGCAAGTATTCCTCGCCGGCCACCTCTCGCTGTGCAAGAGGTACGCCGTGGACCCTGTGAACGCTGCCAAGCAAAAAGCAGAGCCGTGACCATAAAAGCGAGGAGAGAGCATGCACGAAGCACACTAGTTCTGTCTAGTGCTTTCCGTGCAGAGAGGCGGCAAAGCTGAATGCCGTGTCCGAGCTTGACAACTCGCTGGAGCACAGAAAGCCAAGAATGAAGAGGCGGAACACAGCCTTGGTTTCAGCAGCTTCCGGGACTGCAAAAGTTCACCAATAGCTCTGTCAAAGCAGAACTCGGCTGCGAATGCTCTCGCAGCTTGGGAAAGTTAGGCGCAGCTGTTGACCAGCTCTGCCCGTGGCCACAGGCTGCTTCTTCCACCTTTCACTGGGGCAGAGCTTTTGCGGAACAGAGACGGCATTCTTCCAGTGCGTGTTCTCCAAGGAGCTGTGAAACAGAGCCTAGCACGCTGTCTCGCTGATACTGGCTTTCGGCAAGCAAGCGTGCCGCACCGCCTACATTCTGCACTCTGGCAGCCTAGTTGCCAGCTTTCGACAGGTGCTGTCCTAGCAAGGAAGCTCAGGCAGTCAAAGCCGGCGCAGGGCGGCACCTTTCTGCTTTGCCCGCCTAAGCGGCGTCACACTCCCAAGGATACTGTGTCCTTTCCCTCTGCACTGCGTCTGCCGACGTGCTCTCTGCATCTCGGAGCATAACGGCAAAGGACAACGTTTTGCACGGCAGGGTAGAAATGGCATTGCTAGCAGGAAAGCTAGATGCCTTGGAACTGCCCGCTTACCCCTTGCCACTCACTTCAGGCTCGTACGCTGAGCAGAACAGCCTGTTGTTCCTGAAGCTTCGCTGGCTGTTGTTCGTGCCCAGACGCGATTTCCTTCCCAAGGAGGCGAAGCGCCCTCTACTTCTCGCACCGAGCGCGCTGCTCCTGGCTTTCGCCTCTGCCGCAACGAGCTCGCTACGCGCACTTTTCTTCTCAACCCTGGGTGCCCTTGCCTTCTGCCTTTCTTGTCTCGTGAATGGAGACGGAAAGCTTCTCGGCTAGAACTCGCCTAGAACAACTGCGGCTGCACATTGAGCTGGCCCGGAACGCCCTGCTGAAACTTGCCTTCTGGCACCACATTCACGGGGCAGCCGTCTTTCTTCGGCCACCTGCCAAGCGGCCCCATATCGCCGCGCTCGTTGCACTCCGCTTGTCAGATTGGCTTCCCGTGGCGCTGATTTCAGCCTGGCCAAATACTAGCGCTCCGGAGAGCTGTCTCGCAGACAATAATGTCCCGGCATAGAAATTTGTCCTGCAATGTTCCCTCCTCTTTTCCCACACTGTGTTGCTCTGATGAATGCCTTGAGCATGGAACGACTTAAGGCAGCAAGTATTCCTCGCCGGCCACCTCTCGCTGTGCAAGAGGTACGCCGTGGACCCTGTGAACGCTGCCAAGCAAAAAGCAGAGCCGTGACCATAAAAGCGAGGAGAGAGCATGCACGAAGCACACTAGTTCTGTCTAGTGCTTTCCGTGCAGAGAGGCGGCAAAGCTGAATGCCGTGTCCGAGCTTGACAACTCGCTGGAGCACAGAAAGCCAAGAATGAAGAGGCGGAACACAGCCTTGGTTTCAGCAGCTTCCGGGACTGCAAAAGTTCACCAATAGCTCTGTCAAAGCAGAACTCGGCTGCGAATGCTCTCGCAGCTTGGGAAAGTTAGGCGCAGCTGTTGACCAGCTCTGCCCGTGGCCACAGGCTGCTTCTTCCACCTTTCACTGGGGCAGAGCTTTTGCGGAACAGAGACGGCATTCTTCCAGTGCGTGTTCTCCAAGGAGCTGTGAAACAGAGCCTAGCACGCTGTCTCGCTGATACTGGCTTTCGGCAAGCAAGCGTGCCGCACCGCCTACATTCTGCACTCTGGCAGCCTAGTTGCCAGCTTTCGACAGGTGCTGTCCTAGCAAGGAAGCTCAGGCAGTCAAAGCCGGTGCAGGGCGGCACCTTTCTGCTTTGCCCGCCTAAGCGGCGTCACACTCCCAAGGATACTGTGTCCTTTCCCTCTGCACTGCGTCTGCCGACGTGCTCTCTGCATCTCGGAGCATAACGGCAAAGGACAACGTTTTGCACGGCAGGGTAGAAATGGCATTGCTAGCAGGAAAGCTAGATGCCTTGGAACTGCCCGCTTACCCCTTGCCACTCACTTCAGGCTCGTACGCTGAGCAGAACAGCCTGTTGTTCCTGAAGCTTCGCTGGCTGTCGTTCGTGCCCAGACGCGATTTCCTTCCCAAGGAGGCGAAGCGCCCTCTACTTCTCGCACCGAGCGCGCTGCTCCTGGCTTTCGCTTCTGCCGCAACGAGCTCGCTACGCGCACTTTTCTTCTCAACCCTGGGTGCCCTTGCCTTCTGCCTTTCTTGTCTCGTGAATGGAGACGGAAAGCTTCTCGGCTAGAACTCGCCTAGAACAACTGCGGCTGCACATTGAGCTGGCCCGGAACGCCCTGCTGAAACTTGCCTTCTGGCACCACATTCACGGGGCAGCCGTCTTTCTTCGGCCACCTGCCAAGCGGCCCCATATCGCCGCGCTCGTTGCACTCCGCTTGTCAGATTGGCTTCCCGTGGCGCTGATTTCAGCCTGGCCAAATACTAGCGCTCCGGAGAGCTGTCTCGCAGACAATAATGTCCCGGCATAGAAATTTGTCCTGCAATGTTCCCTCCTCTTTTCCCACACTGTGTTGCTCTGATGAATGCCTTGAGCATGGAACGACTTAAGGCAGCAAGTATTCCTCGCCGGCCACCTCTCGCTGTGCAAGAGGTACGCCGTGGACCCTGTGAACGCTGCCAAGCAAAAAGCAGAGCCGTGACCATAAAAGCGAGGAGAGAGCATGCACGAAGCACACTAGTTCTGTCTAGTGCTTTCCGTGCAGAGAGGCGGCAAAGCTGAATGCCGTGTCCGAGCTTGACAACTCGCTGGAGCACAGAAAGCCAAGAATGAAGAGGCGGAACACAGCCTTGGTTTCAGCAGCTTCCGGGACTGCAAAAGTTCACCAATAGCTCTGTCAAAGCAGAACTCGGCTGCGAATGCTCTCGCAGCTTGGGAAAGTTAGGCGCAGCTGTTGACCAGCTCTGCCCGTGGCCACAGGCTGCTTCTTCCACCTTTCACTGGGGCAGAGCTTTTGCGGAACAGAGACGGCATTCTTCCAGTGCGTGTTCTCCAAGGAGCTGTGAAACAGAGCCTAGCACGCTGTCTCGCTGATACTGGCTTTCGGCAAGCAAGCGTGCCGCACCGCCTACATTCTGCACTCTGGCAGCCTAGTTGCCAGCTTTCGACAGGTGCTGTCCTAGCAAGGAAGCTCAGGCAGTCAAAGCCGGTGGCAGGGCGGCACCTTTCTGCTTTGCCCGCCTAAGCGGTGTCACACTCCCAAGGATACTGTGTCCTTTCCCTCTGCACTGCGTCTGCCGACGTGCTCTCTGCATCTCGGAGCATAACGGCAAAGGACAACGTTTTGCACGGCAGGGTAGAAATGGCATTGCTAGCAGGAAAGCTAGATGCCTTGGAACTGCCCGCTTACCCCTTGCCACTCACTTCAGGCTCGTACGCTGAGCAGAACAGCCTGTTGTTCCTGAAGCTTCGCTGGCTGTCGTTCGTGCCCAGACGCGATTTCCTTCCCAAGGAGGCGAAGCGCCCTCTACTTCTCGCACCGAGCGCGCTGCTCCTGGCTTTCGCCTCTGCCGCAACGAGCTCGCTACGCGCACTTTTCTTCTCAACCCTGGGTGCCCTTGCCTTCTGCCTTTCTTGTCTCGTGAATGGAGACGGAAAGCTTCTCGGCTAGAACTCGCCTAGAACAACTGCGGCTGCACATTGAGCTGGCCCGGAACGCCCTGCTGAAACTTGCCTTCTGGCACCACATTCACGGGGCAGCCGTCTTTCTTCGGCCACCTGCCAAGCGGCCCCATATCGCCGCGCTCGTTGCACTCCGCTTGTCAGATTGGCTTCCCGTGGCGCTGATTTCAGCCTGGCCAAATACTAGCGCTGCGGAGAGCTGTCTCGCAGACAATAATGTCCCGGCATAGAAATTTGTCCTGCAATGTTCCCTCCTCTTTTCCCACACTGTGTTGCTCTGATGAATGCCTTGAGCATGGAACGACTTAAGGCAGCAAGTATTCCTCGCCGGCCACCTCTCGCTGTGCAAGAGGTACGCCGTGGACCCTGTGAACGCTGCCAAGCAAAAAGCAGAGCCGTGACCATAAAAGCGAGGAGAGAGCATGCACGAAGCACACTAGTTCTGTCTAGTGCTTTCCGTGCAGAGAGGCGGCAAAGCTGAATGCCGTGTCCGAGCTTGACAACTCGCTGGAGCACAGAAAGCCAAGAATGAAGAGGCGGAACACAGCCTTGGTTTCAGCAGCTTCCGGGACTGCAAAAGTTCACCAATAGCTCTGTCAAAGCAGAACTCGGCTGCGAATGCTCTCGCAGCTTGGGAAAGTTAGGCGCAGCTGTTGACCAGCTCTGCCCGTGGCCACAGGCTGCTTCTTCCACCTTTCACTGGGGCAGAGCTTTTGCGGAACAGAGACGGCATTCTTCCAGTGCGTGTTCTCCAAGGAGCTGTGAAACAGAGCCTAGCACGCTGTCTCGCTGATACTGGCTTTCGGCAAGCAAGCGTGCCGCACCGCCTACATTCTGCACTCTGGCAGCCTAGTTGCCAGCTTTCGACAGGTGCTGTCCTAGCAAGGAAGCTCAGGCAGTCAAAGCCGGTGCAGGGCGGCACCTTTCTGCTTTGCCCGCCTAAGCGGCGTCACACTCCCAAGGATACTGTGTCCTTTCCCTCTGCACTGCGTCTGCCGACGTGCTCTCTGCATCTCGGAGCATAACGGCAAAGGACAACGTTTTGCACGGCAGGGTAGAAATGGCATTGCTAGCAGGAAAGCTAGATGCCTTGGAACTGCCCGCTTACCCCTTGCCACTCACTTCAGGCTCGTACGCTGAGCAGAACAGCCTGTTGTTCCTGAAGCTTCGCTGGCTGTCGTTCGTGCCCAGACGCGATTTCCTTCCCAAGGAGGCGAAGCGCCCTCTACTTCTCGCACCGAGCGCGCTGCTCCTGGCTTTCGCTTCTGCCGCAACGAGCTCGCTACGCGCACTTTTCTTCTCAACCCTGGGTGCCCTTGCCTTCTGCCTTTCTTGTCTCGTGAATGGAGACGGAAAGCTTCTCGGCTAGAACTCGCCTAGAACAACTGCGGCTGCACATTGAGCTGGCCCGGAACGCCCTGCTGAAACTTGCCTTCTGGCACCACATTCACGGGGCAGCCGTCTTTCTTCGGCCACCTGCCAAGCGGCCCCATATCGCCGCGCTCGTTGCACTCCGCTTGTCAGATTGGCTTCCCGTGGCGCTGATTTCAGCCTGGCCAAATACTAGCGCTCCGGAGAGCTGTCTCGCAGACAATAATGTCCCGGCATAGAAATTTGTCCTGCAATGTTCCCTCCTCTTTTCCCACACTGTGTTGCTCTGATGAATGCCTTGAGCATGGAACGACTTAAGGCAGCAAGTATTCCTCGCCGGCCACCTCTCGCTGTGCAAGAGGTACGCCGTGGACCCTGTGAACGCTGCCAAGCAAAAAGCAGAGCCGTGACCATAAAAGCGAGGAGAGAGCATGCACGAAGCACACTAGTTCTGTCTAGTGCTTTCCGTGCAGAGAGGCGGCAAAGCTGAATGCCGTGTCCGAGCTTGACAACTCGCTGGAGCACAGAAAGCCAAGAATGAAGAGGCGGAACACAGCCTTGGTTTCAGCAGCTTCCGGGACTGCAAAAGTTCACCAATAGCTCTGTCAAAGCAGAACTCGGCTGCGAATGCTCTCGCAGCTTGGGAAAGTTAGGCGCAGCTGTTGACCAGCTCTGCCCGTGGCCACAGGCTGCTTCTTCCACCTTTCACTGGGGCAGAGCTTTTGCGGAACAGAGACGGCATTCTTCCAGTGCGTGTTCTCCAAGGAGCTGTGAAACAGAGCCTAGCACGCTGTCTCGCTGATACTGGCTTTCGGCAAGCAAGCGTGCCGCACCGCCTACATTCTGCACTCTGGCAGCCTAGTTGCCAGCTTTCGACAGGTGCTGTCCTAGCAAGGAAGCTCAGGCAGTCAAAGCCGGTGGCAGGGCGGCACCTTTCTGCTTTGCCCGCCTAAGCGGTGTCACACTCCCAAGGATACTGTGTCCTTTCCCTCTGCACTGCGTCTGCCGACGTGCTCTCTGCATCTCGGAGCATAACGGCAAAGGACAACGTTTTGCACGGCAGGGTAGAAATGGCATTGCTAGCAGGAAAGCTAGATGCCTTGGAACTGCCCGCTTACCCCTTGCCACTCACTTCAGGCTCGTACGCTGAGCAGAACAGCCTGTTGTTCCTGAAGCTTCGCTGGCTGTCGTTCGTGCCCAGACGCGATTTCCTTCCCAAGGAGGCGAAGCGCCCTCTACTTCTCGCACCGAGCGCGCTGCTCCTGGCTTTCGCCTCTGCCGCAACGAGCTCGCTACGCGCACTTTTCTTCTCAACCCTGGGTGCCCTTGCCTTCTGCCTTTCTTGTCTCGTGAATGGAGACGGAAAGCTTCTCGGCTAGAACTCGCCTAGAACAACTGCGGCTGCACATTGAGCTGGCCCGGAACGCCCTGCTGAAACTTGCCTTCTGGCACCACATTCACGGGGCAGCCGTCTTTCTTCGGCCACCTGCCAAGCGGCCCCATATCGCCGCGCTCGTTGCACTCCGCTTGTCAGATTGGCTTCCCGTGGCGCTGATTTCAGCCTGGCCAAATACTAGCGCTGCGGAGAGCTGTCTCGCAGACAATAATGTCCCGGCATAGAAATTTGTCCTGCAATGTTCCCTCCTCTTTTCCCACACTGTGTTGCTCTGATGAATGCCTTGAGCATGGAACGACTTAAGGCAGCAAGTATTCCTCGCCGGCCACCTCTCGCTGTGCAAGAGGTACGCCGTGGACCCTGTGAACGCTGCCAAGCAAAAAGCAGAGCCGTGACCATAAAAGCGAGGAGAGAGCATGCACGAAGCACACTAGTTCTGTCTAGTGCTTTCCGTGCAGAGAGGCGGCAAAGCTGAATGCCGTGTCCGAGCTTGACAACTCGCTGGAGCACAGAAAGCCAAGAATGAAGAGGCGGAACACAGCCTTGGTTTCAGCAGCTTCCGGGACTGCAAAAGTTCACCAATAGCTCTGTCAAAGCAGAACTCGGCTGCGAATGCTCTCGCAGCTTGGGAAAGTTAGGCGCAGCTGTTGACCAGCTCTGCCCGTGGCCACAGGCTGCTTCTTCCACCTTTCACTGGGGCAGAGCTTTTGCGGAACAGAGACGGCATTCTTCCAGTGCGTGTTCTCCAAGGAGCTGTGAAACAGAGCCTAGCACGCTGTCTCGCTGATACTGGCTTTCGGCAAGCAAGCGTGCCGCACCGCCTACATTCTGCACTCTGGCAGCCTAGTTGCCAGCTTTCGACAGGTGCTGTCCTAGCAAGGAAGCTCAGGCAGTCAAAGCCGGTGGCAGGGCGGCACCTTTCTGCTTTGCCCGCCTAAGCGGCGTCACACTCCCAAGGATACTGTGTCCTTTCCCTCTGCACTGCGTCTGCCGACGTGCTCTCTGCATCTCGGAGCATAACGGCAAAGGACAACGTTTTGCACGGCAGGGTAGAAATGGCATTGCTAGCAGGAAAGCTAGATGCCTTGGAACTGCCCGCTTACCCCTTGCCACTCACTTCAGGCTCGTACGCTGAGCAGAACAGCCTGTTGTTCCTGAAGCTTCGCTGGCTGTCGTTCGTGCCCAGACGCGATTTCCTTCCCAAGGAGGCGAAGCGCCCTCTACTTCTCGCACCGAGCGCGCTGCTCCTGGCTTTCGCCTCTGCCGCAACGAGCTCGCTACGCGCACTTTTCTTCTCAACCCTGGGTGCCCTTGCCTTCTGCCTTTCTTGTCTCGTGAATGGAGACGGAAAGCTTCTCGGCTAGAACTCGCCTAGAACAACTGCGGCTGCACATTGAGCTGGCCCGGAACGCCCTGCTGAAACTTGCCTTCTGGCACCACATTCACGGGGCAGCCGTCTTTCTTCGGCCACCTGCCAAGCGGCCCCATATCGCCGCGCTCGTTGCACTCCGCTTGTCAGATTGGCTTCCCGTGGCGCTGATTTCAGCCTGGCCAAATACTAGCGCTCCGGAGAGCTGTCTCGCAGACAATAATGTCCCGGCATAGAAATTTGTCCTGCAATGTTCCCTCCTCTTTTCCCACACTGTGTTGCTCTGATGAATGCCTTGAGCATGGAACGACTTAAGGCAGCAAGTATTCCTCGCCGGCCACCTCTCGCTGTGCAAGAGGTACGCCGTGGACCCTGTGAACGCTGCCAAGCAAAAAGCAGAGCCGTGACCATAAAAGCGAGGAGAGAGCATGCACGAAGCACACTAGTTCTGTCTAGTGCTTTCCGTGCAGAGAGGCGGCAAAGCTGAATGCCGTGTCCGAGCTTGACAACTCGCTGGAGCACAGAAAGCCAAGAATGAAGAGGCGGAACACAGCCTTGGTTTCAGCAGCTTCCGGGACTGCAAAAGTTCACCAATAGCTCTGTCAAAGCAGAACTCGGCTGCGAATGCTCTCGCAGCTTGGGAAAGTTAGGCGCAGCTGTTGACCAGCTCTGCCCGTGGCCACAGGCTGCTTCTTCCACCTTTCACTGGGGCAGAGCTTTTGCGGAACAGAGACGGCATTCTTCCAGTGCGTGTTCTCCAAGGAGCTGTGAAACAGAGCCTAGCACGCTGTCTCGCTGATACTGGCTTTCGGCAAGCAAGCGTGCCGCACCGCCTACATTCTGCACTCTGGCAGCCTAGTTGCCAGCTTTCGACAGGTGCTGTCCTAGCAAGGAAGCTCAGGCAGTCAAAGCCGGTGCAGGGCGGCACCTTTCTGCTTTGCCCGCCTAAGCGGCGTCACACTCCAAAGGATACTGTGTCCTTTCCCTCTGCACTGCGTCTGCCGACGTGCTCTCTGCATCTCGGAGCATAACGGCAAAGGACAACGTTTTGCACGGCAGGGTAGAAATGGCATTGCTAGCAGGAAAGCTAGATGCCTTGGAACTGCCCGCTTACCCCTTGCCACTCACTTCAGGCTCGTACGCTGAGCAGAACAGCCTGTTGTTCCTGAAGCTTCGCTGGCTGTCGTTCGTGCCCAGACGCGATTTCCTTCCCAAGGAGGCGAAGCGCCCTCTACTTCTCTCACCGAGCGCGCTGCTCCTGGCTTTCGCTTCTGCCGCAACGAGCTCGCTACGCGCACTTTTCTTCTCAACCCTGGGTGCCCTTGCCTTCTGCCTTTCTTGTCTCGTGAATGGAGACGGAAAGCTTCTCGGCTAGAACTCGCCTAGAACAACTGCGGCTGCACATTGAGCTGGCCCGGAACGCCCTGCTGAAACTTGCCTTCTGGCACCACATTCACGGGGCAGCCGTCTTTCTTCGGCCACCTGCCAAGCGGCCCCATATCGCCGCGCTCGTTGCACTCCGCTTGTCAGATTGGCTTCCCGTGGCGCTGATTTCAGCCTGGCCAAATACTAGCGCTCCGGAGAGCTGTCTCGCAGACAATAATGTCCCGGCATAGAAATTTGTCCTGCAATGTTCCCTCCTCTTTTCCCACACTGTGTTGCTCTGATGAATGCCTTGAGCATGGAACGACTTAAGGCAGCAAGTATTCCTCGCCGGCCACCTCTCGCTGTGCAAGAGGTACGCCGTGGACCCTGTGAACGCTGCCAAGCAAAAAGCAGAGCCGTGACCATAAAAGCGAGGAGAGAGCATGCACGAAGCACACTAGTTCTGTCTAGTGCTTTCCGTGCAGAGAGGCGGCAAAGCTGAATGCCGTGTCCGAGCTTGACAACTCGCTGGAGCACAGAAAGCCAAGAATGAAGAGGCGGAACACAGCCTTGGTTTCAGCAGCTTCCGGGACTGCAAAAGTTCACCAATAGCTCTGTCAAAGCAGAACTCGGCTGCGAATGCTCTCGCAGCTTGGGAAAGTTAGGCGCAGCTGTTGACCAGCTCTGCCCGTGGCCACAGGCTGCTTCTTCCACCTTTCACTGGGGCAGAGCTTTTGCGGAACAGAGACGGCATTCTTCCAGTGCGTGTTCTCCAAGGAGCTGTGAAACAGAGCCTAGCACGCTGTCTCGCTGATACTGGCTTTCGGCAAGCAAGCGTGCCGCACCGCCTACATTCTGCACTCTGGCAGCCTAGTTGCCAGCTTTCGACAGGTGCTGTCCTAGCAAGGAAGCTCAGGCAGTCAAAGCCGGTGGCAGGGCGGCACCTTTCTGCTTTGCCCGCCTAAGCGGCGTCACACTCCCAAGGATACTGTGTCCTTTCCCTCTGCACTGCGTCTGCCGACGTGCTCTCTGCATCTCGGAGCATAACGGCAAAGGACAACGTTTTGCACGGCAGGGTAGAAATGGCATTGCTAGCAGGAAAGCTAGATGCCTTGGAACTGCCCGCTTACCCCTTGCCACTCACTTCAGGCTCGTACGCTGAGCAGAACAGCCTGTTGTTCCTGAAGCTTCGCTGGCTGTCGTTCGTGCCCAGACGCGATTTCCTTCCCAAGGAGGCGAAGCGCCCTCTACTTCTCGCACCGAGCGCGCTGCTCCTGGCTTTCGCCTCTGCCGCAACGAGCTCGCTACGCGCACTTTTCTTCTCAACCCTGGGTGCCCTTGCCTTCTGCCTTTCTTGTCTCGTGAATGGAGACGGAAAGCTTCTCGGCTAGAACTCGCCTAGAACAACTGCGGCTGCACATTGAGCTGGCCCGGAACGCCCTGCTGAAACTTGCCTTCTGGCACCACATTCACGGGGCAGCCGTCTTTCTTCGGCCACCTGCCAAGCGGCCCCATATCGCCGCGCTCGTTGCACTCCGCTTGTCAGATTGGCTTCCCGTGGCGCTGATTTCAGCCTGGCCAAATACTAGCGCTCCGGAGAGCTGTCTCGCAGACAATAATGTCCCGGCATAGAAATTTGTCCTGCAATGTTCCCTCCTCTTTTCCCACACTGTGTTGCTCTGATGAATGCCTTGAGCATGGAACGACTTAAGCCAGCAAGTATTCCTCGCCGGCCACCTCTCGCTGTGCAAGAGGTACGCCGTGGACCCTGTGAACGCTGCCAAGCAAAAAGCAGAGCCGTGACCATAAAAGCGAGGAGAGAGCATGCACGAAGCACACTAGTTCTGTCTAGTGCTTTCCGTGCAGAGAGGCGGCAAAGCTGAATGCCGTGTCCGAGCTTGACAACTCGCTGGAGCACAGAAAGCCAAGAATGAAGAGGCGGAACACAGCCTTGGTTTCAGCAGCTTCCGGGACTGCAAAAGTTCACCAATAGCTCTGTCAAAGCAGAACTCGGCTGCGAATGCTCTCGCAGCTTGGGAAAGTTAGGCGCAGCTGTTGACCAGCTCTGCCCGTGGCCACAGGCTGCTTCTTCCACCTTTCACTGGGGCAGAGCTTTTGCGGAACAGAGACGGCATTCTTCCAGTGCGTGTTCTCCAAGGAGCTGTGAAACAGAGCCTAGCACGCTGTCTCGCTGATACTGGCTTTCGGCAAGCAAGCGTGCCGCACCGCCTACATTCTGCACTCTGGCAGCCTAGTTGCCAGCTTTCGACAGGTGCTGTCCTAGCAAGGAAGCTCAGGCAGTCAAAGCCGGTGCAGGGCGGCACCTTTCTGCTTTGCCCGCCTAAGCGGCGTCACACTCCCAAGGATACTGTGTCCTTTCCCTCTGCACTGCGTCTGCCGACGTGCTCTCTGCATCTCGGAGCATAACGGCAAAGGACAACGTTTTGCACGGCAGGGTAGAAATGGCATTGCTAGCAGGAAAGCTAGATGCCTTGGAACTGCCCGCTTACCCCTTGCCACTCACTTCAGGCTCGTACGCTGAGCAGAACAGCCTGTTGTTCCTGAAGCTTCGCTGGCTGTCGTTCGTGCCCAGACGCGATTTCCTTCCCAAGGAGGCGAAGCGCCCTCTACTTCTCGCACCGAGCGCGCTGCTCCTGGCTTTCGCCTCTGCCGCAACGAGCTCGCTACGCGCACTTTTCTTCTCAACCCTGGGTGCCCTTGCCTTCTGCCTTTCTTGTCTCGTGAATGGAGACGGAAAGCTTCTCGGCTAGAACTCGCCTAGAACAACTGCGGCTGCACATTGAGCTGGCCCGGAACGCCCTGCTGAAACTTGCCTTCTGGCACCACATTCACGGGGCAGCCGTCTTTCTTCGGCCACCTGCCAAGCGGCCCCATATCGCCGCGCTCGTTGCACTCCGCTTGTCAGATTGGCTTCCCGTGGCGCTGATTTCAGCCTGGCCAAATACTAGCGCTCCGGAGAGCTGTCTCGCAGACAATAATGTCCCGGCATAGAAATTTGTCCTGCAATGTTCCCTCCTCTTTTCCCACACTGTGTTGCTCTGATGAATGCCTTGAGCATGGAACGACTTAAGGCAGCAAGTATTCCTCGCCGGCCACCTCTCGCTGTGCAAGAGGTACGCCGTGGACCCTGTGAACGCTGCCAAGCAAAAAGCAGAGCCGTGACCATAAAAGCGAGGAGAGAGCATGCACGAAGCACACTAGTTCTGTCTAGTGCTTTCCGTGCAGAGAGGCGGCAAAGCTGAATGCCGTGTCCGAGCTTGACAACTCGCTGGAGCACAGAAAGCCAAGAATGAAGAGGCGGAACACAGCCTTGGTTTCAGCAGCTTCCGGGACTGCAAAAGTTCACCAATAGCTCTGTCAAAGCAGAACTCGGCTGCGAATGCTCTCGCAGCTTGGGAAAGTTAGGCGCAGCTGTTGACCAGCTCTGCCCGTGGCCACAGGCTGCTTCTTCCACCTTTCACTGGGGCAGAGCTTTTGCGGAACAGAGACGGCATTCTTCCAGTGCGTGTTCTCCAAGGAGCTGTGAAACAGAGCCTAGCACGCTGTCTCGCTGATACTGGCTTTCGGCAAGCAAGCGTGCCGCACCGCCTACATTCTGCACTCTGGCAGCCTAGTTGCCAGCTTTCGACAGGTGCTGTCCTAGCAAGGAAGCTCAGGCAGTCAAAGCCGGTGCAGGGCGGCACCTTTCTGCTTTGCCCGCCTAAGCGGCGTCACACTCCCAAGGATACTGTGTCCTTTCCCTCTGCACTGCGTCTGCCGACGTGCTCTCTGCATCTCGGAGCATAACGGCAAAGGACAACGTTTTGCACGGCAGGGTAGAAATGGCATTGCTAGCAGGAAAGCTAGATGCCTTGGAACTGCCCGCTTACCCCTTGCCACTCACTTCAGGCTCGTACGCTGAGCAGAACAGCCTGTTGTTCCTGAAGCTTCGCTGGCTGTCGTTCGTGCCCAGACGCGATTTCCTTCCCAAGGAGGCGAAGCGCCCTCTACTTCTCGCACCGAGCGCGCTGCTCCTGGCTTTCGCCTCTGCCGCAACGAGCTCGCTACGCGCACTTTTCTTCTCAACCCTGGGTGCCCTTGCCTTCTGCCTTTCTTGTCTCGTGAATGGAGACGGAAAGCTTCTCGGCTAGAACTCGCCTAGAACAACTGCGGCTGCACATTGAGCTGGCCCGGAACGCCCTGCTGAAACTTGCCTTCTGGCACCACATTCACGGGGCAGCCGTCTTTCTTCGGCCACCTGCCAAGCGGCCCCATATCGCCGCGCTCGTTGCACTCCGCTTGTCAGATTGGCTTCCCGTGGCGCTGATTTCAGCCTGGCCAAATACTAGCGCTCCGGAGAGCTGTCTCGCAGACAATAATGTCCCGGCATAGAAATTTGTCCTGCAATGTTCCCTCCTCTTTTCCCACACTGTGTTGCTCTGATGAATGCCTTGAGCATGGAACGACTTAAGGCAGCAAGTATTCCTCGCCGGCCACCTCTCGCTGTGCAAGAGGTACGCCGTGGACCCTGTGAACGCTGCCAAGCAAAAAGCAGAGCCGTGACCATAAAAGCGAGGAGAGAGCATGCACGAAGCACACTAGTTCTGTCTAGTGCTTTCCGTGCAGAGAGGCGGCAAAGCTGAATGCCGTGTCCGAGCTTGACAACTCGCTGGAGCACAGAAAGCCAAGAATGAAGAGGCGGAACACAGCCTTGGTTTCAGCAGCTTCCGGGACTGCAAAAGTTCACCAATAGCTCTGTCAAAGCAGAACTCGGCTGCGAATGCTCTCGCAGCTTGGGAAAGTTAGGCGCAGCTGTTGACCAGCTCTGCCCGTGGCCACAGGCTGCTTCTTCCACCTTTCACTGGGGCAGAGCTTTTGCGGAACAGAGACGGCATTCTTCCAGTGCGTGTTCTCCAAGGAGCTGTGAAACAGAGCCTAGCACGCTGTCTCGCTGATACTGGCTTTCGGCAAGCAAGCGTGCCGCACCGCCTACATTCTGCACTCTGGCAGCCTAGTTGCCAGCTTTCGACAGGTGCTGTCCTAGCAAGGAAGCTCAGGCAGTCAAAGCCGGTGCAGGGCGGCACCTTTCTGCTTTGCCCGCCTAAGCGGCGTCACACTCCCAAGGATACTGTGTCCTTTCCCTCTGCACTGCGTCTGCCGACGTGCTCTCTGCATCTCGGAGCATAACGGCAAAGGACAACGTTTTGCACGGCAGGGTAGAAATGGCATTGCTAGCAGGAAAGCTAGATGCCTTGGAACTGCCCGCTTACCCCTTGCCACTCACTTCAGGCTCGTACGCTGAGCAGAACAGCCTGTTGTTCCTGAAGCTTCGCTGGCTGTCGTTCGTGCCCAGACGCGATTTCCTTCCCAAGGAGGCGAAGCGCCCTCTACTTCTCGCACCGAGCGCGCTGCTCCTGGCTTTCGCCTCTGCCGCAACGAGCTCGCTACGCGCACTTTTCTTCTCAACCCTGGGTGCCCTTGCCTTCTGCCTTTCTTGTCTCGTGAATGGAGACGGAAAGCTTCTCGGCTAGAACTCGCCTAGAACAACTGCGGCTGCACATTGAGCTGGCCCGGAACGCCCTGCTGAAACTTGCCTTCTGGCACCACATTCACGGGGCAGCCGTCTTTCTTCGGCCACCTGCCAAGCGGCCCCATATCGCCGCGCTCGTTGCACTCCGCTTGTCAGATTGGCTTCCCGTGGCGCTGATTTCAGCCTGGCCAAATACTAGCGCTCCGGAGAGCTGTCTCGCAGACAATAATGTCCCGGCATAGAAATTTGTCCTGCAATGTTCCCTCCTCTTTTCCCACACTGTGTTGCTCTGATGAATGCCTTGAGCATGGAACGACTTAAGGCAGCAAGTATTCCTCGCCGGCCACCTCTCGCTGTGCAAGAGGTACGCCGTGGACCCTGTGAACGCTGCCAAGCAAAAAGCAGAGCCGTGACCATAAAAGCGAGGAGAGAGCATGCACGAAGCACACTAGTTCTGTCTAGTGCTTTCCGTGCAGAGAGGCGGCAAAGCTGAATGCCGTGTCCGAGCTTGACAACTCGCTGGAGCACAGAAAGCCAAGAATGAAGAGGCGGAACACAGCCTTGGTTTCAGCAGCTTCCGGGACTGCAAAAGTTCACCAATAGCTCTGTCAAAGCAGAACTCGGCTGCGAATGCTCTCGCAGCTTGGGAAAGTTAGGCGCAGCTGTTGACCAGCTCTGCCCGTGGCCACAGGCTGCTTCTTCCACCTTTCACTGGGGCAGAGCTTTTGCGGAACAGAGACGGCATTCTTCCAGTGCGTGTTCTCCAAGGAGCTGTGAAACAGAGCCTAGCACGCTGTCTCGCTGATACTGGCTTTCGGCAAGCAAGCGTGCCGCACCGCCTACATTCTGCACTCTGGCAGCCTAGTTGCCAGCTTTCGACAGGTGCTGTCCTAGCAAGGAAGCTCAGGCAGTCAAAGCCGGTGCAGGGCGGCACCTTTCTGCTTTGCCCGCCTAAGCGGCGTCACACTCCCAAGGATACTGTGTCCTTTCCCTCTGCACTGCGTCTGCCGACGTGCTCTCTGCATCTCGGAGCATAACGGCAAAGGACAACGTTTTGCACGGCAGGGTAGAAATGGCATTGCTAGCAGGAAAGCTAGATGCCTTGGAACTGCCCGCTTACCCCTTGCCACTCACTTCAGGCTCGTACGCTGAGCAGAACAGCCTGTTGTTCCTGAAGCTTCGCTGGCTGTCGTTCGTGCCCAGACGCGATTTCCTTCCCAAGGAGGCGAAGCGCCCTCTACTTCTCGCACCGAGCGCGCTGCTCCTGGCTTTCGCCTCTGCCGCAACGAGCTCGCTACGCGCACTTTTCTTCTCAACCCTGGGTGCCCTTGCCTTCTGCCTTTCTTGTCTCGTGAATGGAGACGGAAAGCTTCTCGGCTAGAACTCGCCTAGAACAACTGCGGCTGCACATTGAGCTGGCCCGGAACGCCCTGCTGAAACTTGCCTTCTGGCACCACATTCACGGGGCAGCCGTCTTTCTTCGGCCACCTGCCAAGCGGCCCCATATCGCCGCGCTCGTTGCACTCCGCTTGTCAGATTGGCTTCCCGTGGCGCTGATTTCAGCCTGGCCAAATACTAGCGCTCCGGAGAGCTGTCTCGCAGACAATAATGTCCCGGCATAGAAATTTGTCCTGCAATGTTCCCTCCTCTTTTCCCACACTGTGTTGCTCTGATGAATGCCTTGAGCATGGAACGACTTAAGCCAGCAAGTATTCCTCGCCGGCCACCTCTCGCTGTGCAAGAGGTACGCCGTGGACCCTGTGAAAGCTGCCAAGCAAAAAGCAGAGCCGTGACCATAGAAGCGAGGAGAGAGCATGCACGAAGCACACTAGTTCTGTCTAGTGCTTTCCGTGCAGAGAGGCGGCAAAGCTGAATGCCGTGTCCGAGCTTGACAACTCGCTGGAGCACAGAAAGCCAAGAATGAAGAGGCGGAACACAGCCTTGGTTTCAGCAGCTTCCGGGACTGCAAAACTTCACCAATAGCTCTGTCAAAGCAGAACTCGGCTGCGAATGCTCTCGCAGCTTGGGAAAGTTAGGCGCAGCTGTTGACCAGCTCTGCCCGTGGCCACAGGCTGCTTCTTCCACCTTTCACTGGGGCAGAGCTTTTGCGGAACAGAGACGGCATTCTTCCAGTGCGTGTTCTCCAAGGAGCTGTGAAACAGAGCCTAGCACGCTGTCTCGCTGATACTGGCTTTCGGCAAGCAAGCGTGCCGCACCGCCTACATTCTGCACTCTGGCAGCCTAGTTGCCAGCTTTCGACAGGTGCTGTCCTAGCAAGGAAGCTCAGGCAGTCAAAGCCGGTGCAGGGCGGCACCTTTCTGCTTTGCCCGCCTAAGCGGCGTCACACTCCCAAGGATACTGTGTCCTTTCCCTCTGCACTGCGTCTGCCGACGTGCTCTCTGCATCTCGGAGCATAACGGCAAAGGACAACGTTTTGCACGGCAGGGTAGAAATGGCATTGCTAGCAGGAAAGCTAGATGCCTTGGAACTGCCCGCTTACCCCTTGCCACTCACTTCAGGCTCGTACGCTGAGCAGAACAGCCTGTTGTTCCTGAAGCTTCGCTGGCTGTCGTTCGTGCCCAGACGCGATTTCCTTCCCAAGGAGGCGAAGCGCCCTCTACTTCTCGCACCGAGCGCGCTGCTCCTGGCTTTCGCCTCTGCCGCAACGAGCTCGCTACGCGCACTTTTCTTCTCAACCCTGGGTGCCCTTGCCTTCTGCCTTTCTTGTCTCGTGAATGGAGACGGAAAGCTTCTCGGCTAGAACTCGCCTAGAACAACTGCGGCTGCACATTGAGCTGGCCCGGAACGCCCTGCTGAAACTTGCCTTCTGGCACCACATTCACGGGGCAGCCGTCTTTCTTCGGCCACCTGCCAAGCGGCCCCATATCGCCGCGCTCGTTGCACTCCGCTTGTCAGATTGGCTTCCCGTGGCGCTGATTTCAGCCTGGCCAAATACTAGCGCTCCGGAGAGCTGTCTCGCAGACAATAATGTCCCGGCATAGAAATTTGTCCTGCAATGTTCCCTCCTCTTTTCCCACACTGTGTTGCTCTGATGAATGCCTTGAGCATGGAACGACTTAAGCCAGCAAGTATTCCTCGCCGGCCACCTCTCGCTGTGCAAGAGGTACGCCGTGGACCCTGTGAACGCTGCCAAGCAAAAAGCAGAGCCGTGACCATAAAAGCGAGGAGAGAGCATGCACGAAGCACACTAGTTCTGTCTAGTGCTTTCCGTGCAGAGAGGCGGCAAAGCTGAATGCCGTGTCCGAGCTTGACAACTCGCTGGAGCACAGAAAGCCAAGAATGAAGAGGCGGAACACAGCCTTGGTTTCAGCAGCTTCCGGGACTGCAAAAGTTCACCAATAGCTCTGTCAAAGCAGAACTCGGCTGCGAATGCTCTCGCAGCTTGGGAAAGTTAGGCGCAGCTGTTGACCAGCTCTGCCCGTGGCCACAGGCTGCTTCTTCCACCTTTCACTGGGGCAGAGCTTTTGCGGAACAGAGACGGCATTCTTCCAGTGCGTGTTCTCCAAGGAGCTGTGAAACAGAGCCTAGCACGCTGTCTCGCTGATACTGGCTTTCGGCAAGCAAGCGTGCCGCACCGCCTACATTCTGCACTCTGGCAGCCTAGTTGCCAGCTTTCGACAGGTGCTGTCCTAGCAAGGAAGCTCAGGCAGTCAAAGCCGGTGGCAGGGCGGCACCTTTCTGCTTTGCCCGCCTAAGCGGCGTCACACTCCCAAGGATACTGTGTCCTTTCCCTCTGCACTGCGTCTGCCGACGTGCTCTCTGCATCTCGGAGCATAACGGCAAAGGACAACGTTTTGCACGGCAGGGTAGAAATGGCATTGCTAGCAGGAAAGCTAGATGCCTTGGAACTGCCCGCTTACCCCTTGCCACTCACTTCAGGCTCGTACGCTGAGCAGAACAGCCTGTTGTTCCTGAAGCTTCGCTGGCTGTCGTTCGTGCCCAGACGCGATTTCCTTCCCAAGGAGGCGAAGCGCCCTCTACTTCTCGCACCGAGCGCGCTGCTCCTGGCTTTCGCCTCTGCCGCAACGAGCTCGCTACGCGCACTTTTCTTCTCAACCCTGGGTGCCCTTGCCTTCTGCCTTTCTTGTCTCGTGAATGGAGACGGAAAGCTTCTCGGCTAGAACTCGCCTAGAACAACTGCGGCTGCACATTGAGCTGGCCCGGAACGCCCTGCTGAAACTTGCCTTCTGGCACCACATTCACGGGGCAGCCGTCTTTCTTCGGCCACCTGCCAAGCGGCCCCATATCGCCGCGCTCGTTGCACTCCGCTTGTCAGATTGGCTTCCCGTGGCGCTGATTTCAGCCTGGCCAAATACTAGCGCTCCGGAGAGCTGTCTCGCAGACAATAATGTCCCGGCATAGAAATTTGTCCTGCAATGTTCCCTCCTCTTTTCCCACACTGTGTTGCTCTGATGAATGCCTTGAGCATGGAACGACTTAAGGCAGCAAGTATTCCTCGCCGGCCACCTCTCGCTGTGCAAGAGGTACGCCGTGGACCCTGTGAACGCTGCCAAGCAAAAAGCAGAGCCGTGACCATAAAAGCGAGGAGAGAGCATGCACGAAGCACACTAGTTCTGTCTAGTGCTTTCCGTGCAGAGAGGCGGCAAAGCTGAATGCCGTGTCCGAGCTTGACAACTCGCTGGAGCACAGAAAGCCAAGAATGAAGAGGCGGAACACAGCCTTGGTTTCAGCAGCTTCCGGGACTGCAAAAGTTCACCAATAGCTCTGTCAAAGCAGAACTCGGCTGCGAATGCTCTCGCAGCTTGGGAAAGTTAGGCGCAGCTGTTGACCAGCTCTGCCCGTGGCCACAGGCTGCTTCTTCCACCTTTCACTGGGGCAGAGCTTTTGCGGAACAGAGACGGCATTCTTCCAGTGCGTGTTCTCCAAGGAGCTGTGAAACAGAGCCTAGCACGCTGTCTCGCTGATACTGGCTTTCGGCAAGCAAGCGTGCCGCACCGCCTACATTCTGCACTCTGGCAGCCTAGTTGCCAGCTTTCGACAGGTGCTGTCCTAGCAAGGAAGCTCAGGCAGTCAAAGCCGGTGGCAGGGCGGCACCTTTCTGCTTTGCCCGCCTAAGCGGCGTCACACTCCCAAGGATACTGTGTCCTTTCCCTCTGCACTGCGTCTGCCGACGTGCTCTCTGCATCTCGGAGCATAACGGCAAAGGACAACGTTTTGCACGGCAGGGTAGAAATGGCATTGCTAGCAGGAAAGCTAGATGCCTTGGAACTGCCCGCTTACCCCTTGCCACTCACTTCAGGCTCGTACGCTGAGCAGAACAGCCTGTTGTTCCTGAAGCTTCGCTGGCTGTCGTTCGTGCCCAGACGCGATTTCCTTCCCAAGGAGGCGAAGCGCCCTCTACTTCTCGCACCGAGCGCGCTGCTCCTGGCTTTCGCCTCTGCCGCAACGAGCTCGCTACGCGCACTTTTCTTCTCAACCCTGGGTGCCCTTGCCTTCTGCCTTTCTTGTCTCGTGAATGGAGACGGAAAGCTTCTCGGCTAGAACTCGCCTAGAACAACTGCGGCTGCACATTGAGCTGGCCCGGAACGCCCTGCTGAAACTTGCCTTCTGGCACCACATTCACGGGGCAGCCGTCTTTCTTCGGCCACCTGCCAAGCGGCCCCATATCGCCACGCTCGTTGCACTCCGCTTGTCAGATTGGCTTCCCGTGGCGCTGATTTCAGCCTGGCCAAATACTAGCGCTCCGGAGAGCTGTCTCGCAGACAATAATGTCCCGGCATAGAAATTTGTCCTGCAATGTTCCCTCCTCTTTTCCCACACTGTGTTGCTCTGATGAATGCCTTGAGCATGGAACGACTTAAGGCAGCAAGTATTCCTCGCCGGCCACCTCTCGCTGTGCAAGAGGTACGCCGTGGACCCTGTGAACGCTGCCAAGCAAAAAGCAGAGCCGTGACCATAAAAGCGAGGAGAGAGCATGCACGAAGCACACTAGTTCTGTCTAGTGCTTTCCGTGCAGAGAGGCGGCAAAGCTGAATGCCGTGTCCGAGCTTGACAACTCGCTGGAGCACAGAAAGCCAAGAATGAAGAGGCGGAACACAGCCTTGGTTTCAGCAGCTTCCGGGACTGCAAAAGTTCACCAATAGCTCTGTCAAAGCAGAACTCGGCTGCGAATGCTCTCGCAGCTTGGGAAAGTTAGGCGCAGCTGTTGACCAGCTCTGCCCGTGGCCACAGGCTGCTTCTTCCACCTTTCACTGGGGCAGAGCTTTTGCGGAACAGAGACGGCATTCTTCCAGTGCGTGTTCTCCAAGGAGCTGTGAAACAGAGCCTAGCACGCTGTCTCGCTGATACTGGCTTTCGGCAAGCAAGCATGCCGCACCGCCTACATTCTGCACTCTGGCAGCCTAGTTGCCAGCTTTCGACAGGTGCTGTCCTAGCAAGGAAGCTCAGGCAGTCAAAGCCGGTGCAGGGCGGCACCTTTCTGCTTTGCCCGCCTAAGCGGCGTCACACTCCCAAGGATACTGTGTCCTTTCCCTCTGCACTGCGTCTGCCGACGTGCTCTCTGCATCTCGGAGCATAACGGCAAAGGACAACGTTTTGCACGGCAGGGTAGAAATGGCATTGCTAGCAGGAAAGCTAGATGCCTTGGAACTGCCCGCTTACCCCTTGCCACTCACTTCAGGCTCGTACGCTGAGCAGAACAGCCTGTTGTTCCTGAAGCTTCGCTGGCTGTCGTTCGTGCCCAGACGCGATTTCCTTCCCAAGGAGGCGAAGCGCCCTCTACTTCTCGCACCGAGCGCGCTGCTCCTGGCTTTCGCCTCTGCCGCAACGAGCTCGCTACGCGCACTTTTCTTCTCAACCCTGGGTGCCCTTGCCTTCTGCCTTTCTTGTCTCGTGAATGGAGACGGAAAGCTTCTCGGCTAGAACTCGCCTAGAACAACTGCGGCTGCACATTGAGCTGGCCCGGAACGCCCTGCTGAAACTTGCCTTCTGGCACCACATTCACGGGGCAGCCGTCTTTCTTCGGCCACCTGCCAAGCGGCCCCATATCGCCGCGCTCGTTGCACTCCGCTTGTCAGATTGGCTTCCCGTGGCGCTGATTTCAGCCTGGCCAAATACTAGCGCTCCGGAGAGCTGTCTCGCAGACAATAATGTCCCGGCATAGAAATTTGTCCTGCAATGTTCCCTCCTCTTTTCCCACACTGTGTTGCTCTGATGAATGCCTTGAGCATGGAACGACTTAAGGCAGCAAGTATTCCTCGCCGGCCACCTCTCGCTGTGCAAGAGGTACGCCGTGGACCCTGTGAACGCTGCCAAGCAAAAAGCAGAGCCGTGACCATAAAAGCGAGGAGAGAGCATGCACGAAGCACACTAGTTCTGTCTAGTGCTTTCCGTGCAGAGAGGCGGCAAAGCTGAATGCCGTGTCCGAGCTTGACAACTCGCTGGAGCACAGAAAGCCAAGAATGAAGAGGCGGAACACAGCCTTGGTTTCAGCAGCTTCCGGGACTGCAAAAGTTCACCAATAGCTCTGTCAAAGCAGAACTCGGCTGCGAATGCTCTCGCAGCTTGGGAAAGTTAGGCGCAGCTGTTGACCAGCTCTGCCCGTGGCCACAGGCTGCTTCTTCCACCTTTCACTGGGGCAGAGCTTTTGCGGAACAGAGACGGCATTCTTCCAGTGCGTGTTCTCCAAGGAGCTGTGAAACAGAGCCTAGCACGCTGTCTCGCTGATACTGGCTTTCGGCAAGCAAGCGTGCCGCACCGCCTACATTCTGCACTCTGGCAGCCTAGTTGCCAGCTTTCGACAGGTGCTGTCCTAGCAAGGAAGCTCAGGCAGTCAAAGCCGGTGCAGGGCGGCACCTTTCTGCTTTGCCCGCCTAAGCGGCGTCACACTCCCAAGGATACTGTGTCCTTTCCCTCTGCACTGCGTCTGCCGACGTGCTCTCTGCATCTCGGAGCATAACGGCAAAGGACAACGTTTTGCACGGCAGGGTAGAAATGGCATTGCTAGCAGGAAAGCTAGATGCCTTGGAACTGCCCGCTTACCCCTTGCCACTCACTTCAGGCTCGTACGCTGAGCAGAACAGCCTGTTGTTCCTGAAGCTTCGCTGGCTGTCGTTCGTGCCCAGACGCGATTTCCTTCCCAAGGAGGCGAAGCGCCCTCTACTTCTCGCACCGAGCGCGCTGCTCCTGGCTTTCGCCTCTGCCGCAACGAGCTCGCTACGCGCACTTTTCTTCTCAACCCTGGGTGCCCTTGCCTTCTGCCTTTCTTGTCTCGTGAATGGAGACGGAAAGCTTCTCGGCTAGAACTCGCCTAGAACAACTGCGGCTGCACATTGAGCTGGCCCGGAACGCCCTGCTGAAACTTGCCTTCTGGCACCACATTCACGGGGCAGCCGTCTTTCTTCGGCCACCTGCCAAGCGGCCCCATATCGCCGCGCTCGTTGCACTCCGCTTGTCAGATTGGCTTCCCGTGGCGCTGATTTCAGCCTGGCCAAATACTAGCGCTCCGGAGAGCTGTCTCGCAGACAATAATGTCCCGGCATAGAAATTTGTCCTGCAATGTTCCCTCCTCTTTTCCCACACTGTGTTGCTCTGATGAATGCCTTGAGCATGGAACGACTTAAGGCAGCAAGTATTCCTCGCCGGCCACCTCTCGCTGTGCAAGAGGTACGCCGTGGACCCTGTGAACGCTGCCAAGCAAAAAGCAGAGCCGTGACCATAAAAGCGAGGAGAGAGCATGCACGAAGCACACTAGTTCTGTCTAGTGCTTTCCGTGCAGAGAGGCGGCAAAGCTGAATGCCGTGTCCGAGCTTGACAACTCGCTGGAGCACAGAAAGCCAAGAATGAAGAGGCGGAACACAGCCTTGGTTTCAGCAGCTTCCGGGACTGCAAAAGTTCACCAATAGCTCTGTCAAAGCAGAACTCGGCTGCGAATGCTCTCGCAGCTTGGGAAAGTTAGGCGCAGCTGTTGACCAGCTCTGCCCGTGGCCACAGGCTGCTTCTTCCACCTTTCACTGGGGCAGAGCTTTTGCGGAACAGAGACGGCATTCTTCCAGTGCGTGTTCTCCAAGGAGCTGTGAAACAGAGCCTAGCACGCTGTCTCGCTGATACTGGCTTTCGGCAAGCAAGCGTGCCGCACCGCCTACATTCTGCACTCTGGCAGCCTAGTTGCCAGCTTTCGACAGGTGCTGTCCTAGCAAGGAAGCTCAGGCAGTCAAAGCCGGTGCAGGGCGGCACCTTTCTGCTTTGCCCGCCTAAGCGGCGTCACACTCCCAAGGATACTGTGTCCTTTCCCTCTGCACTGCGTCTGCCGACGTGCTCTCTGCATCTCGGAGCATAACGGCAAAGGACAACGTTTTGCACGGCAGGGTAGAAATGGCATTGCTAGCAGGAAAGCTAGATGCCTTGGAACTGCCCGCTTACCCCTTGCCACTCACTTCAGGCTCGTACGCTGAGCAGAACAGCCTGTTGTTCCTGAAGCTTCGCTGGCTGTCGTTCGTGCCCAGACGCGATTTCCTTCCCAAGGAGGCGAAGCGCCCTCTACTTCTCGCACCGAGCGCGCTGCTCCTGGCTTTCGCCTCTGCCGCAACGAGCTCGCTACGCGCACTTTTCTTCTCAACCCTGGGTGCCCTTGCCTTCTGCCTTTCTTGTCTCGTGAATGGAGACGGAAAGCTTCTCGGCTAGAACTCGCCTAGAACAACTGCGGCTGCACATTGAGCTGGCCCGGAACGCCCTGCTGAAACTTGCCTTCTGGCACCACATTCACGGGGCAGCCGTCTTTCTTCGGCCACCTGCCAAGCGGCCCCATATCGCCGCGCTCGTTGCACTCCGCTTGTCAGATTGGCTTCCCGTGGCGCTGATTTCAGCCTGGCCAAATACTAGCGCTCCGGAGAGCTGTCTCGCAGACAATAATGTCCCGGCATAGAAATTTGTCCTGCAATGTTCCCTCCTCTTTTCCCACACTGTGTTGCTCTGATGAATGCCTTGAGCATGGAACGACTTAAGGCAGCAAGTATTCCTCGCCGGCCACCTCTCGCTGTGCAAGAGGTACGCCGTGGACCCTGTGAACGCTGCCAAGCAAAAAGCAGAGCCGTGACCATAAAAGCGAGGAGAGAGCATGCACGAAGCACACTAGTTCTGTCTAGTGCTTTCCGTGCAGAGAGGCGGCAAAGCTGAATGCCGTGTCCGAGCTTGACAACTCGCTGGAGCACAGAAAGCCAAGAATGAAGAGGCGGAACACAGCCTTGGTTTCAGCAGCTTCCGGGACTGCAAAAGTTCACCAATAGCTCTGTCAAAGCAGAACTCGGCTGCGAATGCTCTCGCAGCTTGGGAAAGTTAGGCGCAGCTGTTGACCAGCTCTGCCCGTGGCCACAGGCTGCTTCTTCCACCTTTCACTGGGGCAGAGCTTTTGCGGAACAGAGACGGCATTCTTCCAGTGCGTGTTCTCCAAGGAGCTGTGAAACAGAGCCTAGCACGCTGTCTCGCTGATACTGGCTTTCGGCAAGCAAGCGTGCCGCACCGCCTACATTCTGCACTCTGGCAGCCTAGTTGCCAGCTTTCGACAGGTGCTGTCCTAGCAAGGAAGCTCAGGCAGTCAAAGCCGGTGCAGGGCGGCACCTTTCTGCTTTGCCCGCCTAAGCGGCGTCACACTCCCAAGGATACTGTGTCCTTTCCCTCTGCACTGCGTCTGCCGACGTGCTCTCTGCATCTCGGAGCATAACGGCAAAGGACAACGTTTTGCACGGCAGGGTAGAAATGGCATTGCTAGCAGGAAAGCTAGATGCCTTGGAACTGCCCGCTTACCCCTTGCCACTCACTTCAGGCTCGTACGCTGAGCAGAACAGCCTGTTGTTCCTGAAGCTTCGCTGGCTGTCGTTCGTGCCCAGACGCGATTTCCTTCCCAAGGAGGCGAAGCGCCCTCTACTTCTCGCACCGAGCGCGCTGCTCCTGGCTTTCGCCTCTGCCGCAACGAGCTCGCTACGCGCACTTTTCTTCTCAACCCTGGGTGCCCTTGCCTTCTGCCTTTCTTGTCTCGTGAATGGAGACGGAAAGCTTCTCGGCTAGAACTCGCCTAGAACAACTGCGGCTGCACATTGAGCTGGCCCGGAACGCCCTGCTGAAACTTGCCTTCTGGCACCACATTCACGGGGCAGCCGTCTTTCTTCGGCCACCTGCCAAGCGGCCCCATATCGCCGCGCTCGTTGCACTCCGCTTGTCAGATTGGCTTCCCGTGGCGCTGATTTCAGCCTGGCCAAATACTAGCGCTCCGGAGAGCTGTCTCGCAGACAATAATGTCCCGGCATAGAAATTTGTCCTGCAATGTTCCCTCCTCTTTTCCCACACTGTGTTGCTCTGATGAATGCCTTGAGCATGGAACGACTTAAGCCAGCAAGTATTCCTCGCCGGCCACCTCTCGCTGTGCAAGAGGTACGCCGTGGACCCTGTGAAAGCTGCCAAGCAAAAAGCAGAGCCGTGACCATAAAAGCGAGGAGAGAGCATGCACGAAGCACACTAGTTCTGTCTAGTGCTTTCCGTGCAGAGAGGCGGCAAAGCTGAATGCCGTGTCCGAGCTTGACAACTCGCTGGAGCACAGAAAGCCAAGAATGAAGAGGCGGAACACAGCCTTGGTTTCAGCAGCTTCCGGGACTGCAAAAGTTCACCAATAGCTCTGTCAAAGCAGAACTCGGCTGCGAATGCTCTCGCAGCTTGGGAAAGTTAGGCGCAGCTGTTGACCAGCTCTGCCCGTGGCCACAGGCTGCTTCTTCCACCTTTCACTGGGGCAGAGCTTTTGCGGAACAGAGACGGCATTCTTCCAGTGCGTGTTCTCCAAGGAGCTGTGAAACAGAGCCTAGCACGCTGTCTCGCTGATACTGGCTTTCGGCAAGCAAGCGTGCCGCACCGCCTACATTCTGCACTCTGGCAGCCTAGTTGCCAGCTTTCGACAGGTGCTGTCCTAGCAAGGAAGCTCAGGCAGTCAAAGCCGGTGCAGGGCGGCACCTTTCTGCTTTGCCCGCCTAAGCGGCGTCACACTCCCAAGGATACTGTGTCCTTTCCCTCTGCACTGCGTCTGCCGACGTGCTCTCTGCATCTCGGAGCATAACGGCAAAGGACAACGTTTTGCACGGCAGGGTAGAAATGGCATTGCTAGCAGGAAAGCTAGATGCCTTGGAACTGCCCGCTTACCCCTTGCCACTCACTTCAGGCTCGTACGCTGAGCAGAACAGCCTGTTGTTCCTGAAGCTTCGCTGGCTGTCGTTCGTGCCCAGACGCGATTTCCTTCCCAAGGAGGCGAAGCGCCCTCTACTTCTCGCACCGAGCGCGCTGCTCCTGGCTTTCGCCTCTGCCGCAACGAGCTCGCTACGCGCACTTTTCTTCTCAACCCTGGGTGCCCTTGCCTTCTGCCTTTCTTGTCTCGTGAATGGAGACGGAAAGCTTCTCGGCTAGAACTCGCCTAGAACAACTGCGGCTGCACATTGAGCTGGCCCGGAACGCCCTGCTGAAACTTGCCTTCTGGCACCACATTCACGGGGCAGCCGTCTTTCTTCGGCCACCTGCCAAGCGGCCCCATATCGCCGCGCTCGTTGCACTCCGCTTGTCAGATTGGCTTCCCGTGGCGCTGATTTCAGCCTGGCCAAATACTAGCGCTCCGGAGAGCTGTCTCGCAGACAATAATGTCCCGGCATAGAAATTTGTCCTGCAATGTTCCCTCCTCTTTTCCCACACTGTGTTGCTCTGATGAATGCCTTGAGCATGGAACGACTTAAGCCAGCAAGTATTCCTCGCCGGCCACCTCTCGCTGTGCAAGAGGTACGCCGTGGACCCTGTGAACGCTGCCAAGCAAAAAGCAGAGCCGTGACCATAAAAGCGAGGAGAGAGCATGCACGAAGCACACTAGTTCTGTCTAGTGCTTTCCGTGCAGAGAGGCGGCAAAGCTGAATGCCGTGTCCGAGCTTGACAACTCGCTGGAGCACAGAAAGCCAAGAATGAAGAGGCGGAACACAGCCTTGGTTTCAGCAGCTTCCGGGACTGCAAAAGTTCACCAATAGCTCTGTCAAAGCAGAACTCGGCTGCGAATGCTCTCGCAGCTTGGGAAAGTTAGGCGCAGCTGTTGACCAGCTCTGCCCGTGGCCACAGGCTGCTTCTTCCACCTTTCACTGGGGCAGAGCTTTTGCGGAACAGAGACGGCATTCTTCCAGTGCGTGTTCTCCAAGGAGCTGTGAAACAGAGCCTAGCACGCTGTCTCGCTGATACTGGCTTTCGGCAAGCAAGCGTGCCGCACCGCCTACATTCTGCACTCTGGCAGCCTAGTTGCCAGCTTTCGACAGGTGCTGTCCTAGCAAGGAAGCTCAGGCAGTCAAAGCCGGTGGCAGGGCGGCACCTTTCTGCTTTGCCCGCCTAAGCGGCGTCACACTCCCAAGGATACTGTGTCCTTTCCCTCTGCACTGCGTCTGCCGACGTGCTCTCTGCATCTCGGAGCATAACGGCAAAGGACAACGTTTTGCACGGCAGGGTAGAAATGGCATTGCTAGCAGGAAAGCTAGATGCCTTGGAACTGCCCGCTTACCCCTTGCCACTCACTTCAGGCTCGTACGCTGAGCAGAACAGCCTGTTGTTCCTGAAGCTTCGCTGGCTGTCGTTCGTGCCCAGACGCGATTTCCTTCCCAAGGAGGCGAAGCGCCCTCTACTTCTCGCACCGAGCGCGCTGCTCCTGGCTTTCGCCTCTGCCGCAACGAGCTCGCTACGCGCACTTTTCTTCTCAACCCTGGGTGCCCTTGCCTTCTGCCTTTCTTGTCTCGTGAATGGAGACGGAAAGCTTCTCGGCTAGAACTCGCCTAGAACAACTGCGGCTGCACATTGAGCTGGCCCGGAACGCCCTGCTGAAACTTGCCTTCTGGCACCACATTCACGGGGCAGCCGTCTTTCTTCGGCCACCTGCCAAGCGGCCCCATATCGCCGCGCTCGTTGCACTCCGCTTGTCAGATTGGCTTCCCGTGGCGCTGATTTCAGCCTGGCCAAATACTAGCGCTCCGGAGAGCTGTCTCGCAGACAATAATGTCCCGGCATAGAAATTTGTCCTGCAATGTTCCCTCCTCTTTTCCCACACTGTGTTGCTCTGATGAATGCCTTGAGCATGGAACGACTTAAGGCAGCAAGTATTCCTCGCCGGCCACCTCTCGCTGTGCAAGAGGTACGCCGTGGACCCTGTGAACGCTGCCAAGCAAAAAGCAGAGCCGTGACCATAAAAGCGAGGAGAGAGCATGCACGAAGCACACTAGTTCTGTCTAGTGCTTTCCGTGCAGAGAGGCGGCAAAGCTGAATGCCGTGTCCGAGCTTGACAACTCGCTGGAGCACAGAAAGCCAAGAATGAAGAGGCGGAACACAGCCTTGGTTTCAGCAGCTTCCGGGACTGCAAAAGTTCACCAATAGCTCTGTCAAAGCAGAACTCGGCTGCGAATGCTCTCGCAGCTTGGGAAAGTTAGGCGCAGCTGTTGACCAGCTCTGCCCGTGGCCACAGGCTGCTTCTTCCACCTTTCACTGGGGCAGAGCTTTTGCGGAACAGAGACGGCATTCTTCCAGTGCGTGTTCTCCAAGGAGCTGTGAAACAGAGCCTAGCACGCTGTCTCGCTGATACTGGCTTTCGGCAAGCAAGCGTGCCGCACCGCCTACATTCTGCACTCTGGCAGCCTAGTTGCCAGCTTTCGACAGGTGCTGTCCTAGCAAGGAAGCTCAGGCAGTCAAAGCCGGTGGCAGGGCGGCACCTTTCTGCTTTGCCCGCCTAAGCGGCGTCACACTCCCAAGGATACTGTGTCCTTTCCCTCTGCACTGCGTCTGCCGACGTGCTCTCTGCATCTCGGAGCATAACGGCAAAGGACAACGTTTTGCACGGCAGGGTAGAAATGGCATTGCTAGCAGGAAAGCTAGATGCCTTGGAACTGCCCGCTTACCCCTTGCCACTCACTTCAGGCTCGTACGCTGAGCAGAACAGCCTGTTGTTCCTGAAGCTTCGCTGGCTGTCGTTCGTGCCCAGACGCGATTTCCTTCCCAAGGAGGCGAAGCGCCCTCTACTTCTCGCACCGAGTGCGCTGCTCCTGGCTTTCGCCTCTGCCGCAACGAGCTCGCTACGCGCACTTTTCTTCTCAACCCTGGGTGCCCTTGCCTTCTGCCTTTCTTGTCTCGTGAATGGAGACGGAAAGCTTCTCGGCTAGAACTCGCCTAGAACAACTGCGGCTGCACATTGAGCTGGCCCGGAACGCCCTGCTGAAACTTGCCTTCTGGCACCACATTCACGGGGCAGCCGTCTTTCTTCGGCCACCTGCCAAGCGGCCCCATATCGCCACGCTCGTTGCACTCCGCTTGTCAGATTGGCTTCCCGTGGCGCTGATTTCAGCCTGGCCAAATACTAGCGCTCCGGAGAGCTGTCTCGCAGACAATAATGTCCCGGCATAGAAATTTGTCCTGCAATGTTCCCTCCTCTTTTCCCACACTGTGTTGCTCTGATGAATGCCTTGAGCATGGAACGACTTAAGGCAGCAAGTATTCCTCGCCGGCCACCTCTCGCTGTGCAAGAGGTACGCCGTGGACCCTGTGAACGCTGCCAAGCAAAAAGCAGAGCCGTGACCATAAAAGCGAGGAGAGAGCATGCACGAAGCACACTAGTTCTGTCTAGTGCTTTCCGTGCAGAGAGGCGGCAAAGCTGAATGCCGTGTCCGAGCTTGACAACTCGCTGGAGCACAGAAAGCCAAGAATGAAGAGGCGGAACACAGCCTTGGTTTCAGCAGCTTCCGGGACTGCAAAAGTTCACCAATAGCTCTGTCAAAGCAGAACTCGGCTGCGAATGCTCTCGCAGCTTGGGAAAGTTAGGCGCAGCTGTTGACCAGCTCTGCCCGTGGCCACAGGCTGCTTCTTCCACCTTTCACTGGGGCAGAGCTTTTGCGGAACAGAGACGGCATTCTTCCAGTGCGTGTTCTCCAAGGAGCTGTGAAACAGAGCCTAGCACGCTGTCTCGCTGATACTGGCTTTCGGCAAGCAAGCATGCCGCACCGCCTACATTCTGCACTCTGGCAGCCTAGTTGCCAGCTTTCGACAGGTGCTGTCCTAGCAAGGAAGCTCAGGCAGTCAAAGCCGGTGCAGGGCGGCACCTTTCTGCTTTGCCCGCCTAAGCGGCGTCACACTCCCAAGGATACTGTGTCCTTTCCCTCTGCACTGCGTCTGCCGACGTGCTCTCTGCATCTCGGAGCATAACGGCAAAGGACAACGTTTTGCACGGCAGGGTAGAAATGGCATTGCTAGCAGGAAAGCTAGATGCCTTGGAACTGCCCGCTTACCCCTTGCCACTCACTTCAGGCTCGTACGCTGAGCAGAACAGCCTGTTGTTCCTGAAGCTTCGCTGGCTGTCGTTCGTGCCCAGACGCGATTTCCTTCCCAAGGAGGCGAAGCGCCCTCTACTTCTCGCACCGAGCGCGCTGCTCCTGGCTTTCGCCTCTGCCGCAACGAGCTCGCTACGCGCACTTTTCTTCTCAACCCTGGGTGCCCTTGCCTTCTGCCTTTCTTGTCTCGTGAATGGAGACGGAAAGCTTCTCGGCTAGAACTCGCCTAGAACAACTGCGGCTGCACATTGAGCTGGCCCGGAACGCCCTGCTGAAACTTGCCTTCTGGCACCACATTCACGGGGCAGCCGTCTTTCTTCGGCCACCTGCCAAGCGGCCCCATATCGCCGCGCTCGTTGCACTCCGCTTGTCAGATTGGCTTCCCGTGGCGCTGATTTCAGCCTGGCCAAATACTAGCGCTCCGGAGAGCTGTCTCGCAGACAATAATGTCCCGGCATAGAAATTTGTCCTGCAATGTTCCCTCCTCTTTTCCCACACTGTGTTGCTCTGATGAATGCCTTGAGCATGGAACGACTTAAGGCAGCAAGTATTCCTCGCCGGCCACCTCTCGCTGTGCAAGAGGTACGCCGTGGACCCTGTGAACGCTGCCAAGCAAAAAGCAGAGCCGTGACCATAAAAGCGAGGAGAGAGCATGCACGAAGCACACTAGTTCTGTCTAGTGCTTTCCGTGCAGAGAGGCGGCAAAGCTGAATGCCGTGTCCGAGCTTGACAACTCGCTGGAGCACAGAAAGCCAAGAATGAAGAGGCGGAACACAGCCTTGGTTTCAGCAGCTTCCGGGACTGCAAAAGTTCACCAATAGCTCTGTCAAAGCAGAACTCGGCTGCGAATGCTCTCGCAGCTTGGGAAAGTTAGGCGCAGCTGTTGACCAGCTCTGCCCGTGGCCACAGGCTGCTTCTTCCACCTTTCACTGGGGCAGAGCTTTTGCGGAACAGAGACGGCATTCTTCCAGTGCGTGTTCTCCAAGGAGCTGTGAAACAGAGCCTAGCACGCTGTCTCGCTGATACTGGCTTTCGGCAAGCAAGCGTGCCGCACCGCCTACATTCTGCACTCTGGCAGCCTAGTTGCCAGCTTTCGACAGGTGCTGTCCTAGCAAGGAAGCTCAGGCAGTCAAAGCCGGTGGCAGGGCGGCACCTTTCTGCTTTGCCCGCCTAAGCGGCGTCACACTCCCAAGGATACTGTGTCCTTTCCCTCTGCACTGCGTCTGCCGACGTGCTCTCTGCATCTCGGAGCATAACGGCAAAGGACAACGTTTTGCACGGCAGGGTAGAAATGGCATTGCTAGCAGGAAAGCTAGATGCCTTGGAACTGCCCGCTTACCCCTTGCCACTCACTTCAGGCTCGTACGCTGAGCAGAACAGCCTGTTGTTCCTGAAGCTTCGCTGGCTGTCGTTCGTGCCCAGACGCGATTTCCTTCCCAAGGAGGCGAAGCGCCCTCTACTTCTCGCACCGAGCGCGCTGCTCCTGGCTTTCGCCTCTGCCGCAACGAGCTCGCTACGCGCACTTTTCTTCTCAACCCTGGGTGCCCTTGCCTTCTGCCTTTCTTGTCTCGTGAATGGAGACGGAAAGCTTCTCGGCTAGAACTCGCCTAGAACAACTGCGGCTGCACATTGAGCTGGCCCGGAACGCCCTGCTGAAACTTGCCTTCTGGCACCACATTCACGGGGCAGCCGTCTTTCTTCGGCCACCTGCCAAGCGGCCCCATATCGCCGCGCTCGTTGCACTCCGCTTGTCAGATTGGCTTCCCGTGGCGCTGATTTCAGCCTGGCCAAATACTAGCGCTCCGGAGAGCTGTCTCGCAGACAATAATGTCCCGGCATAGAAATTTGTCCTGCAATGTTCCCTCCTCTTTTCCCACACTGTGTTGCTCTGATGAATGCCTTGAGCATGGAACGACTTAAGGCAGCAAGTATTCCTCGCCGGCCACCTCTCGCTGTGCAAGAGGTACGCCGTGGACCCTGTGAACGCTGCCAAGCAAAAAGCAGAGCCGTGACCATAAAAGCGAGGAGAGAGCATGCACGAAGCACACTAGTTCTGTCTAGTGCTTTCCGTGCAGAGAGGCGGCAAAGCTGAATGCCGTGTCCGAGCTTGACAACTCGCTGGAGCACAGAAAGCCAAGAATGAAGAGGCGGAACACAGCCTTGGTTTCAGCAGCTTCCGGGACTGCAAAAGTTCACCAATAGCTCTGTCAAAGCAGAACTCGGCTGCGAATGCTCTCGCAGCTTGGGAAAGTTAGGCGCAGCTGTTGACCAGCTCTGCCCGTGGCCACAGGCTGCTTCTTCCACCTTTCACTGGGGCAGAGCTTTTGCGGAACAGAGACGGCATTCTTCCAGTGCGTGTTCTCCAAGGAGCTGTGAAACAGAGCCTAGCACGCTGTCTCGCTGATACTGGCTTTCGGCAAGCAAGCGTGCCGCACCGCCTACATTCTGCACTCTGGCAGCCTAGTTGCCAGCTTTCGACAGGTGCTGTCCTAGCAAGGAAGCTCAGGCAGTCAAAGCCGGTGCAGGGCGGCACCTTTCTGCTTTGCCCGCCTAAGCGGCGTCACACTCCCAAGGATACTGTGTCCTTTCCCTCTGCACTGCGTCTGCCGACGTGCTCTCTGCATCTCGGAGCATAACGGCAAAGGACAACGTTTTGCACGGCAGGGTAGAAATGGCATTGCTAGCAGGAAAGCTAGATGCCTTGGAACTGCCCGCTTACCCCTTGCCACTCACTTCAGGCTCGTACGCTGAGCAGAACAGCCTGTTGTTCCTGAAGCTTCGCTGGCTGTCGTTCGTGCCCAGACGCGATTTCCTTCCCAAGGAGGCGAAGCGCCCTCTACTTCTCGCACCGAGCGCGCTGCTCCTGGCTTTCGCCTCTGCCGCAACGAGCTCGCTACGCGCACTTTTCTTCTCAACCCTGGGTGCCCTTGCCTTCTGCCTTTCTTGTCTCGTGAATGGAGACGGAAAGCTTCTCGGCTAGAACTCGCCTAGAACAACTGCGGCTGCACATTGAGCTGGCCCGGAACGCCCTGCTGAAACTTGCCTTCTGGCACCACATTCACGGGGCAGCCGTCTTTCTTCGGCCACCTGCCAAGCGGCCCCATATCGCCGCGCTCGTTGCACTCCGCTTGTCAGATTGGCTTCCCGTGGCGCTGATTTCAGCCTGGCCAAATACTAGCGCTCCGGAGAGCTGTCTCGCAGACAATAATGTCCCGGCATAGAAATTTGTCCTGCAATGTTCCCTCCTCTTTTCCCACACTGTGTTGCTCTGATGAATGCCTTGAGCATGGAACGACTTAAGGCAGCAAGTATTCCTCGCCGGCCACCTCTCGCTGTGCAAGAGGTACGCCGTGGACCCTGTGAACGCTGCCAAGCAAAAAGCAGAGCCGTGACCATAAAAGCGAGGAGAGAGCATGCACGAAGCACACTAGTTCTGTCTAGTGCTTTCCGTGCAGAGAGGCGGCAAAGCTGAATGCCGTGTCCGAGCTTGACAACTCGCTGGAGCACAGAAAGCCAAGAATGAAGAGGCGGAACACAGCCTTGGTTTCAGCAGCTTCCGGGACTGCAAAAGTTCACCAATAGCTCTGTCAAAGCAGAACTCGGCTGCGAATGCTCTCGCAGCTTGGGAAAGTTAGGCGCAGCTGTTGACCAGCTCTGCCCGTGGCCACAGGCTGCTTCTTCCACCTTTCACTGGGGCAGAGCTTTTGCGGAACAGAGACGGCATTCTTCCAGTGCGTGTTCTCCAAGGAGCTGTGAAACAGAGCCTAGCACGCTGTCTCGCTGATACTGGCTTTCGGCAAGCAAGCGTGCCGCACCGCCTACATTCTGCACTCTGGCAGCCTAGTTGCCAGCTTTCGACAGGTGCTGTCCTAGCAAGGAAGCTCAGGCAGTCAAAGCCGGTGGCAGGGCGGCACCTTTCTGCTTTGCCCGCCTAAGCGGCGTCACACTCCCAAGGATACTGTGTCCTTTCCCTCTGCACTGCGTCTGCCGACGTGCTCTCTGCATCTCGGAGCATAACGGCAAAGGACAACGTTTTGCACGGCAGGGTAGAAATGGCATTGCTAGCAGGAAAGCTAGATGCCTTGGAACTGCCCGCTTACCCCTTGCCACTCACTTCAGGCTCGTACGCTGAGCAGAACAGCCTGTTGTTCCTGAAGCTTCGCTGGCTGTCGTTCGTGCCCAGACGCGATTTCCTTCCCAAGGAGGCGAAGCGCCCTCTACTTCTCGCACCGAGCGCGCTGCTCCTGGCTTTCGCCTCTGCCGCAACGAGCTCGCTACGCGCACTTTTCTTCTCAACCCTGGGTGCCCTTGCCTTCTGCCTTTCTTGTCTCGTGAATGGAGACGGAAAGCTTCTCGGCTAGAACTCGCCTAGAACAACTGCGGCTGCACATTGAGCTGGCCCGGAACGCCCTGCTGAAACTTGCCTTCTGGCACCACATTCACGGGGCAGCCGTCTTTCTTCGGCCACCTGCCAAGCGGCCCCATATCGCCGCGCTCGTTGCACTCCGCTTGTCAGATTGGCTTCCCGTGGCGCTGATTTCAGCCTGGCCAAATACTAGCGCTCCGGAGAGCTGTCTCGCAGACAATAATGTCCCGGCATAGAAATTTGTCCTGCAATGTTCCCTCCTCTTTTCCCACACTGTGTTGCTCTGATGAATGCCTTGAGCATGGAACGACTTAAGCCAGCAAGTATTCCTCGCCAGCCACCTCTCGCTGTGCAAGAGGTACGCCGTGGACCCTGTGAACGCTGCCAAGCAAAAAGCAGAGCCGTGACCATAAAAGCGAGGAGAGAGCATGCACGAAGCACACTAGTTCTGTCTAGTGCTTTCCGTGCAGAGAGGCGGCAAAGCTGAATGCCGTGTCCGAGCTTGACAACTCGCTGGAGCACAGAAAGCCAAGAATGAAGAGGCGGAACACAGCCTTGGTTTCAGCAGCTTCCGGGACTGCAAAAGTTCACCAATAGCTCTGTCAAAGCAGAACTCGGCTGCGAATGCTCTCGCAGCTTGGGAAAGTTAGGCGCAGCTGTTGACCAGCTCTGCCCGTGGCCACAGGCTGCTTCTTCCACCTTTCACTGGGGCAGAGCTTTTGCGGAACAGAGACGGCATTCTTCCAGTGCGTGTTCTCCAAGGAGCTGTGAAACAGAGCCTAGCACGCTGTCTCGCTGATACTGGCTTTCGGCAAGCAAGCGTGCCGCACCGCCTACATTCTGCACTCTGGCAGCCTAGTTGCCAGCTTTCGACAGGTGCTGTCCTAGCAAGGAAGCTCAGGCAGTCAAAGCCGGTGCAGGGCGGCACCTTTCTGCTTTGCCCGCCTAAGCGGCGTCACACTCCCAAGGATACTGTGTCCTTTCCCTCTGCACTGCGTCTGCCGACGTGCTCTCTGCATCTCGGAGCATAACGGCAAAGGACAACGTTTTGCACGGCAGGGTAGAAATGGCATTGCTAGCAGGAAAGCTAGATGCCTTGGAACTGCCCGCTTACCCCTTGCCACTCACTTCAGGCTCGTACGCTGAGCAGAACAGCCTGTTGTTCCTGAAGCTTCGCTGGCTGTCGTTCGTGCCCAGACGCGATTTCCTTCCCAAGGAGGCGAAGCGCCCTCTACTTCTCTCACCGAGCGCGCTGCTCCTGGCTTTCGCTTCTGCCGCAACGAGCTCGCTACGCGCACTTTTCTTCTCAACCCTGGGTGCCCTTGCCTTCTGCCTTTCTTGTCTCGTGAATGGAGACGGAAAGCTTCTCGGCTAGAACTCGCCTAGAACAACTGCGGCTGCACATTGAGCTGGCCCGGAACGCCCTGCTGAAACTTGCCTTCTGGCACCACATTCACGGGGCAGCCGTCTTTCTTCGGCCACCTGCCAAGCGGCCCCATATCGCCGCGCTCGTTGCACTCCACTTGTCAGATTGGCTTCCCGTGGCGCTGATTTCAGCCTGGCCAAATACTAGCGCTCCGGAGAGCTGTCTCGCAGACAATAATGTCCCGGCATAGAAATTTGTCCTGCAATGTTCCCTCCTCTTTTCCCACACTGTGTTGCTCTGATGAATGCCTTGAGCATGGAACGACTTAAGGCAGCAAGTATTCCTCGCCGGCCACCTCTCGCTGTGCAAGAGGTACGCCGTGGACCCTGTGAACGCTGCCAAGCAAAAAGCAGAGCCGTGACCATAAAAGCGAGGAGAGAGCATGCACGAAGCACACTAGTTCTGTCTAGTGCTTTCCGTGCAGAGAGGCGGCAAAGCTGAATGCCGTGTCCGAGCTTGACAACTCGCTGGAGCACAGAAAGCCAAGAATGAAGAGGCGGAACACAGCCTTGGTTTCAGCAGCTTCCGGGACTGCAAAAGTTCACCAATAGCTCTGTCAAAGCAGAACTCGGCTGCGAATGCTCTCGCAGCTTGGGAAAGTTAGGCGCAGCTGTTGACCAGCTCTGCCCGTGGCCACAGGCTGCTTCTTCCACCTTTCACTGGGGCAGAGCTTTTGCGGAACAGAGACGGCATTCTTCCAGTGCGTGTTCTCCAAGGAGCTGTGAAACAGAGCCTAGCACGCTGTCTCGCTGATACTGGCTTTCGGCAAGCAAGCGTGCCGCACCGCCTACATTCTGCACTCTGGCAGCCTAGTTGCCAGCTTTCGACAGGTGCTGTCCTAGCAAGGAAGCTCAGGCAGTCAAAGCCGGTGCAGGGCGGCACCTTTCTGCTTTGCCCGCCTAAGCGGCGTCACACTCCCAAGGATACTGTGTCCTTTCCCTCTGCACTGCGTCTGCCGACGTGCTCTCTGCATCTCGGAGCATAACGGCAAAGGACAACGTTTTGCACGGCAGGGTAGAAATGGCATTGCTAGCAGGAAAGCTAGATGCCTTGGAACTGCCCGCTTACCCCTTGCCACTCACTTCAGGCTCGTACGCTGAGCAGAACAGCCTGTTGTTCCTGAAGCTTCGCTGGCTGTCGTTCGTGCCCAGACGCGATTTCCTTCCCAAGGAGGCGAAGCGCCCTCTACTTCTCGCACCGAGCACGCTGCTCCTGGCTTTCGCCTCTGCCGCAACGAGCTCGCTACGCGCACTTTTCTTCTCAACCCTGGGTGCCCTTGCCTTCTGCCTTTCTTGTCTCGTGAATGGAGACGGAAAGCTTCTCGGCTAGAACTCGCCTAGAACAACTGCGGCTGCACATTGAGCTGGCCCGGAACGCCCTGCTGAAACTTGCCTTCTGGCACCACATTCACGGGGCAGCCGTCTTTCTTCGGCCACCTGCCAAGCGGCCCCATATCGCCGCGCTCGTTGCACTCCGCTTGTCAGATTGGCTTCCCGTGGCGCTGATTTCAGCCTGGCCAAATACTAGCGCTCCGGAGAGCTGTCTCGCAGACAATAATGTCCCGGCATAGAAATTTGTCCTGCAATGTTCCCTCCTCTTTTCCCACACTGTGTTGCTCTGATGAATGCCTTGAGCATGGAACGACTTAAGGCAGCAAGTATTCCTCGCCGGCCACCTCTCGCTGTGCAAGAGGTACGCCGTGGACCCTGTGAACGCTGCCAAGCAAAAAGCAGAGCCGTGACCATAAAAGCGAGGAGAGAGCATGCACGAAGCACACTAGTTCTGTCTAGTGCTTTCCGTGCAGAGAGGCGGCAAAGCTGAATGCCGTGTCCGAGCTTGACAACTCGCTGGAGCACAGAAAGCCAAGAATGAAGAGGCGGAACACAGCCTTGGTTTCAGCAGCTTCCGGGACTGCAAAAGTTCACCAATAGCTCTGTCAAAGCAGAACTCGGCTGCGAATGCTCTCGCAGCTTGGGAAAGTTAGGCGCAGCTGTTGACCAGCTCTGCCCGTGGCCACAGGCTGCTTCTTCCACCTTTCACTGGGGCAGAGCTTTTGCGGAACAGAGACGGCATTCTTCCAGTGCGTGTTCTCCAAGGAGCTGTGAAACAGAGCCTAGCACGCTGTCTCGCTGATACTGGCTTTCGGCAAGCAAGCGTGCCGCACCGCCTACATTCTGCACTCTGGCAGCCTAGTTGCCAGCTTTCGACAGGTGCTGTCCTAGCAAGGAAGCTCAGGCAGTCAAAGCCGGTGCAGGGCGGCACCTTTCTGCTTTGCCCGCCTAAGCGGCGTCACACTCCCAAGGATACTGTGTCCTTTCCCTCTGCACTGCGTCTGCCGACGTGCTCTCTGCATCTCGGAGCATAACGGCAAAGGACAACGTTTTGCACGGCAGGGTAGAAATGGCATTGCTAGCAGGAAAGCTAGATGCCTTGGAACTGCCCGCTTACCCCTTGCCACTCACTTCAGGCTCGTACGCTGAGCAGAACAGCCTGTTGTTCCTGAAGCTTCGCTGGCTGTCGTTCGTGCCCAGACGCGATTTCCTTCCCAAGGAGGCGAAGCGCCCTCTACTTCTCGCACCGAGCGCGCTGCTCCTGGCTTTCGCCTCTGCCGCAACGAGCTCGCTACGCGCACTTTTCTTCTCAACCCTGGGTGCCCTTGCCTTCTGCCTTTCTTGTCTCGTGAATGGAGACGGAAAGCTTCTCGGCTAGAACTCGCCTAGAACAACTGCGGCTGCACATTGAGCTGGCCCGGAACGCCCTGCTGAAACTTGCCTTCTGGCACCACATTCACGGGGCAGCCGTCTTTCTTCGGCCACCTGCCAAGCGGCCCCATATCGCCGCGCTCGTTGCACTCCGCTTGTCAGATTGGCTTCCCGTGGCGCTGATTTCAGCCTGGCCAAATACTAGCGCTCCGGAGAGCTGTCTCGCAGACAATAATGTCCCGGCATAGAAATTTGTCCTGCAATGTTCCCTCCTCTTTTCCCACACTGTGTTGCTCTGATGAATGCCTTGAGCATGGAACGACTTAAGGCAGCAAGTATTCCTCGCCGGCCACCTCTCGCTGTGCAAGAGGTACGCCGTGGACCCTGTGAACGCTGCCAAGCAAAAAGCAGAGCCGTGACCATAAAAGCGAGGAGAGAGCATGCACGAAGCACACTAGTTCTGTCTAGTGCTTTCCGTGCAGAGAGGCGGCAAAGCTGAATGCCGTGTCCGAGCTTGACAACTCGCTGGAGCACAGAAAGCCAAGAATGAAGAGGCGGAACACAGCCTTGGTTTCAGCAGCTTCCGGGACTGCAAAAGTTCACCAATAGCTCTGTCAAAGCAGAACTCGGCTGCGAATGCTCTCGCAGCTTGGGAAAGTTAGGCGCAGCTGTTGACCAGCTCTGCCCGTGGCCACAGGCTGCTTCTTCCACCTTTCACTGGGGCAGAGCTTTTGCGGAACAGAGACGGCATTCTTCCAGTGCGTGTTCTCCAAGGAGCTGTGAAACAGAGCCTAGCACGCTGTCTCGCTGATACTGGCTTTCGGCAAGCAAGCGTGCCGCACCGCCTACATTCTGCACTCTGGCAGCCTAGTTGCCAGCTTTCGACAGGTGCTGTCCTAGCAAGGAAGCTCAGGCAGTCAAAGCCGGTGGCAGGGCGGCACCTTTCTGCTTTGCCCGCCTAAGCGGCGTCACACTCCCAAGGATACTGTGTCCTTTCCCTCTGCACTGCGTCTGCCGACGTGCTCTCTGCATCTCGGAGCATAACGGCAAAGGACAACGTTTTGCACGGCAGGGTAGAAATGGCATTGCTAGCAGGAAAGCTAGATGCCTTGGAACTGCCCGCTTACCCCTTGCCACTCACTTCAGGCTCGTACGCTGAGCAGAACAGCCTGTTGTTCCTGAAGCTTCGCTGGCTGTCGTTCGTGCCCAGACGCGATTTCCTTCCCAAGGAGGCGAAGCGCCCTCTACTTCTCGCACCGAGCGCGCTGCTCCTGGCTTTCGCCTCTGCCGCAACGAGCTCGCTACGCGCACTTTTCTTCTCAACCCTGGGTGCCCTTGCCTTCTGCCTTTCTTGTCTCGTGAATGGAGACGGAAAGCTTCTCGGCTAGAACTCGCCTAGAACAACTGCGGCTGCACATTGAGCTGGCCCGGAACGCCCTGCTGAAACTTGCCTTCTGGCACCACATTCACGGGGCAGCCGTCTTTCTTCGGCCACCTGCCAAGCGGCCCCATATCGCCGCGCTCGTTGCACTCCGCTTGTCAGATTGGCTTCCCGTGGCGCTGATTTCAGCCTGGCCAAATACTAGCGCTCCGGAGAGCTGTCTCGCAGACAATAATGTCCCGGCATAGAAATTTGTCCTGCAATGTTCCCTCCTCTTTTCCCACACTGTGTTGCTCTGATGAATGCCTTGAGCATGGAACGACTTAAGGCAGCAAGTATTCCTCGCCGGCCACCTCTCGCTGTGCAAGAGGTACGCCGTGGACCCTGTGAACGCTGCCAAGCAAAAAGCAGAGCCGTGACCATAAAAGCGAGGAGAGAGCATGCACGAAGCACACTAGTTCTGTCTAGTGCTTTCCGTGCAGAGAGGCGGCAAAGCTGAATGCCGTGTCCGAGCTTGACAACTCGCTGGAGCACAGAAAGCCAAGAATGAAGAGGCGGAACACAGCCTTGGTTTCAGCAGCTTCCGGGACTGCAAAAGTTCACCAATAGCTCTGTCAAAGCAGAACTCGGCTGCGAATGCTCTCGCAGCTTGGGAAAGTTAGGCGCAGCTGTTGACCAGCTCTGCCCGTGGCCACAGGCTGCTTCTTCCACCTTTCACTGGGGCAGAGCTTTTGCGGAACAGAGACGGCATTCTTCCAGTGCGTGTTCTCCAAGGAGCTGTGAAACAGAGCCTAGCACGCTGTCTCGCTGATACTGGCTTTCGGCAAGCAAGCGTGCCGCACCGCCTACATTCTGCACTCTGGCAGCCTAGTTGCCAGCTTTCGACAGGTGCTGTCCTAGCAAGGAAGCTCAGGCAGTCAAAGCCGGTGGCAGGGCGGCACCTTTCTGCTTTGCCCGCCTAAGCGGCGTCACACTCCCAAGGATACTGTGTCCTTTCCCTCTGCACTGCGTCTGCCGACGTGCTCTCTGCATCTCGGAGCATAACGGCAAAGGACAACGTTTTGCACGGCAGGGTAGAAATGGCATTGCTAGCAGGAAAGCTAGATGCCTTGGAACTGCCCGCTTACCCCTTGCCACTCACTTCAGGCTCGTACGCTGAGCAGAACAGCCTGTTGTTCCTGAAGCTTCGCTGGCTGTCGTTCGTGCCCAGACGCGATTTCCTTCCCAAGGAGGCGAAGCGCCCTCTACTTCTCGCACCGAGCGCGCTGCTCCTGGCTTTCGCCTCTGCCGCAACGAGCTCGCTACGCGCACTTTTCTTCTCAACCCTGGGTGCCCTTGCCTTCTGCCTTTCTTGTCTCGTGAATGGAGACGGAAAGCTTCTCGGCTAGAACTCGCCTAGAACAACTGCGGCTGCACATTGAGCTGGCCCGGAACGCCCTGCTGAAACTTGCCTTCTGGCACCACATTCACGGGGCAGCCGTCTTTCTTCGGCCACCTGCCAAGCGGCCCCATATCGCCGCGCTCGTTGCACTCCGCTTGTCAGATTGGCTTCCCGTGGCGCTGATTTCAGCCTGGCCAAATACTAGCGCTCCGGAGAGCTGTCTCGCAGACAATAATGTCCCGGCATAGAAATTTGTCCTGCAATGTTCCCTCCTCTTTTCCCACACTGTGTTGCTCTGATGAATGCCTTGAGCATGGAACGACTTAAGGCAGCAAGTATTCCTCGCCGGCCACCTCTCGCTGTGCAAGAGGTACGCCGTGGACCCTGTGAACGCTGCCAAGCAAAAAGCAGAGCCGTGACCATAAAAGCGAGGAGAGAGCATGCACGAAGCACACTAGTTCTGTCTAGTGCTTTCCGTGCAGAGAGGCGGCAAAGCTGAATGCCGTGTCCGAGCTTGACAACTCGCTGGAGCACAGAAAGCCAAGAATGAAGAGGCGGAACACAGCCTTGGTTTCAGCAGCTTCCGGGACTGCAAAAGTTCACCAATAGCTCTGTCAAAGCAGAACTCGGCTGCGAATGCTCTCGCAGCTTGGGAAAGTTAGGCGCAGCTGTTGACCAGCTCTGCCCGTGGCCACAGGCTGCTTCTTCCACCTTTCACTGGGGCAGAGCTTTTGCGGAACAGAGACGGCATTCTTCCAGTGCGTGTTCTCCAAGGAGCTGTGAAACAGAGCCTAGCACGCTGTCTCGCTGATACTGGCTTTCGGCAAGCAAGCGTGCCGCACCGCCTACATTCTGCACTCTGGCAGCCTAGTTGCCAGCTTTCGACAGGTGCTGTCCTAGCCAGGAAGCTCAGGCAGTCAAAGCCGGTGGCAGGGCGGCACCTTTCTGCTTTGCCCGCCTAAGCGGTGTCACACTCCCAAGGATACTGTGTCCTTTCCCTCTGCACTGCGTCTGCCGACGTGCTCTCTGCATCTCGGAGCATAACGGCAAAGGACAACGTTTTGCACGGCAGGGTAGAAATGGCATTGCTAGCAGGAAAGCTAGATGCCTTGGAACTGCCCGCTTACCCCTTGCCACTCACTTCAGGCTCGTACGCTGAGCAGAACAGCCTGTTGTTCCTGAAGCTTCGCTGGCTGTCGTTCGTGCCCAGACGCGATTTCCTTCCCAAGGAGGCGAAGCGCCCTCTACTTCTCGCACCGAGCGCGCTGCTCCTGGCTTTCGCCTCTGCCGCAACGAGCTCGCTACGCGCACTTTTCTTCTCAACCCTGGGTGCCCTTGCCTTCTGCCTTTCTTGTCTCGTGAATGGAGACGGAAAGCTTCTCGGCTAGAACTCGCCTAGAACAACTGCGGCTGCACATTGAGCTGGCCCGGAACGCCCTGCTGAAACTTGCCTTCTGGCACCACATTCACGGGGCAGCCGTCTTTCTTCGGCCACCTGCCAAGCGGCCCCATATCGCCGCGCTCGTTGCACTCCGCTTGTCAGATTGGCTTCCCGTGGCGCTGATTTCAGCCTGGCCAAATACTAGCGCTCCGGAGAGCTGTCTCGCAGACAATAATGTCCCGGCATAGAAATTTGTCCTGCAATGTTCCCTCCTCTTTTCCCACACTGTGTTGCTCTGATGAATGCCTTGAGCATGGAACGACTTAAGGCAGCAAGTATTCCTCACCGGCCACCTCTCGCTGTGCAAGAGGTACGCCGTGGACCCTGTGAACGCTGCCAAGCAAAAAGCAGAGCCGTGACCATAAAAGCGAGGAGAGAGCATGCACGAAGCACACTAGTTCTGTCTAGTGCTTTCCGTGCAGAGAGGCGGCAAAGCTGAATGCCGTGTCCGAGCTTGACAACTCGCTGGAGCACAGAAAGCCAAGAATGAAGAGGCGGAACACAGCCTTGGTTTCAGCAGCTTCCGGGACTGCAAAAGTTCACCAATAGCTCTGTCAAAGCAGAACTCGGCTGCGAATGCTCTCGCAGCTTGGGAAAGTTAGGCGCAGCTGTTGACCAGCTCTGCCCGTGGCCACAGGCTGCTTCTTCCACCTTTCACTGGGGCAGAGCTTTTGCGGAACAGAGACGGCATTCTTCCAGTGCGTGTTCTCCAAGGAGCTGTGAAACAGAGCCTAGCACGCTGTCTCGCTGATACTGGCTTTCGGCAAGCAAGCGTGCCGCACCGCCTACATTCTGCACTCTGGCAGCCTAGTTGCCAGCTTTCGACAGGTGCTGTCCTAGCAAGGAAGCTCAGGCAGTCAAAGCCGGTGGCAGGGCGGCACCTTTCTGCTTTGCCCGCCTAAGCGGCGTCACACTCCCAAGGATACTGTGTCCTTTCCCTCTGCACTGCGTCTGCCGACGTGCTCTCTGCATCTCGGAGCATAACGGCAAAGGACAACGTTTTGCACGGCAGGGTAGAAATGGCATTGCTAGCAGGAAAGCTAGATGCCTTGGAACTGCCCGCTTACCCCTTGCCACTCACTTCAGGCTCGTACGCTGAGCAGAACAGCCTGTTGTTCCTGAAGCTTCGCTGGCTGTCGTTCGTGCCCAGACGCGATTTCCTTCCCAAGGAGGCGAAGCGCCCTCTACTTCTCGCACCGAGCGCGCTGCTCCTGGCTTTCGCCTCTGCCGCAACGAGCTCGCTACGCGCACTTTTCTTCTCAACCCTGGGTGCCCTTGCCTTCTGCCTTTCTTGTCTCGTGAATGGAGACGGAAAGCTTCTCGGCTAGAACTCGCCTAGAACAACTGCGGCTGCACATTGAGCTGGCCCGGAACGCCCTGCTGAAACTTGCCTTCTGGCACCACATTCACGGGGCAGCCGTCTTTCTTCGGCCACCTGCCAAGCGGCCCCATATCGCCGCGCTCGTTGCACTCCGCTTGTCAGATTGGCTTCCCGTGGCGCTGATTTCAGCCTGGCCAAATACTAGCGCTCCGGAGAGCTGTCTCGCAGACAATAATGTCCCGGCATAGAAATTTGTCCTGCAATGTTCCCTCCTCTTTTCCCACACTGTGTTGCTCTGATGAATGCCTTGAGCATGGAACGACTTAAGGCAGCAAGTATTCCTCACCGGCCACCTCTCGCTGTGCAAGAGGTACGCCGTGGACCCTGTGAACGCTGCCAAGCAAAAAGCAGAGCCGTGACCATAAAAGCGAGGAGAGAGCATGCACGAAGCACACTAGTTCTGTCTAGTGCTTTCCGTGCAGAGAGGCGGCAAAGCTGAATGCCGTGTCCGAGCTTGACAACTCGCTGGAGCACAGAAAGCCAAGAATGAAGAGGCGGAACACAGCCTTGGTTTCAGCAGCTTCCGGGACTGCAAAAGTTCACCAATAGCTCTGTCAAAGCAGAACTCGGCTGCGAATGCTCTCGCAGCTTGGGAAAGTTAGGCGCAGCTGTTGACCAGCTCTGCCCGTGGCCACAGGCTGCTTCTTCCACCTTTCACTGGGGCAGAGCTTTTGCGGAACAGAGACGGCATTCTTCCAGTGCGTGTTCTCCAAGGAGCTGTGAAACAGAGCCTAGCACGCTGTCTCGCTGATACTGGCTTTCGGCAAGCAAGCGTGCCGCACCGCCTACATTCTGCACTCTGGCAGCCTAGTTGCCAGCTTTCGACAGGTGCTGTCCTAGCAAGGAAGCTCAGGCAGTCAAAGCCGGTGGCAGGGCGGCACCTTTCTGCTTTGCCCGCCTAAGCGGCGTCACACTCCCAAGGATACTGTGTCCTTTCCCTCTGCACTGCGTCTGCCGACGTGCTCTCTGCATCTCGGAGCATAACGGCAAAGGACAACGTTTTGCACGGCAGGGTAGAAATGGCATTGCTAGCAGGAAAGCTAGATGCCTTGGAACTGCCCGCTTACCCCTTGCCACTCACTTCAGGCTCGTACGCTGAGCAGAACAGCCTGTTGTTCCTGAAGCTTCGCTGGCTGTCGTTCGTGCCCAGACGCGATTTCCTTCCCAAGGAGGCGAAGCGCCCTCTACTTCTCGCACCGAGCGCGCTGCTCCTGGCTTTCGCCTCTGCCGCAACGAGCTCGCTACGCGCACTTTTCTTCTCAACCCTGGGTGCCCTTGCCTTCTGCCTTTCTTGTCTCGTGAATGGAGACGGAAAGCTTCTCGGCTAGAACTCGCCTAGAACAACTGCGGCTGCACATTGAGCTGGCCCGGAACGCCCTGCTGAAACTTGCCTTCTGGCACCACATTCACGGGGCAGCCGTCTTTCTTCGGCCACCTGCCAAGCGGCCCCATATCGCCGCGCTCGTTGCACTCCGCTTGTCAGATTGGCTTCCCGTGGCGCTGATTTCAGCCTGGCCAAATACTAGCGCTCCGGAGAGCTGTCTCGCAGACAATAATGTCCCGGCATAGAAATTTGTCCTGCAATGTTCCCTCCTCTTTTCCCACACTGTGTTGCTCTGATGAATGCCTTGAGCATGGAACGACTTAAGCCAGCAAGTATTCCTCGCCGGCCACCTCTCGCTGTGCAAGAGGTACGCCGTGGACCCTGTGAACGCTGCCAAGCAAAAAGCAGAGCCGTGACCATAAAAGCGAGGAGAGAGCATGCACGAAGCACACTAGTTCTGTCTAGTGCTTTCCGTGCAGAGAGGCGGCAAAGCTGAATGCCGTGTCCGAGCTTGACAACTCGCTGGAGCACAGAAAGCCAAGAATGAAGAGGCGGAACACAGCCTTGGTTTCAGCAGCTTCCGGGACTGCAAAAGTTCACCAATAGCTCTGTCAAAGCAGAACTCGGCTGCGAATGCTCTCGCAGCTTGGGAAAGTTAGGCGCAGCTGTTGACCAGCTCTGCCCGTGGCCACAGGCTGCTTCTTCCACCTTTCACTGGGGCAGAGCTTTTGCGGAACAGAGACGGCATTCTTCCAGTGCGTGTTCTCCAAGGAGCTGTGAAACAGAGCCTAGCACGCTGTCTCGCTGATACTGGCTTTCGGCAAGCAAGCGTGCCGCACCGCCTACATTCTGCACTCTGGCAGCCTAGTTGCCAGCTTTCGACAGGTGCTGTCCTAGCAAGGAAGCTCAGGCAGTCAAAGCCGGTGCAGGGCGGCACCTTTCTGCTTTGCCCGCCTAAGCGGCGTCACACTCCCAAGGATACTGTGTCCTTTCCCTCTGCACTGCGTCTGCCGACGTGCTCTCTGCATCTCGGAGCATAACGGCAAAGGACAACGTTTTGCACGGCAGGGTAGAAATGGCATTGCTAGCAGGAAAGCTAGATGCCTTGGAACTGCCCGCTTACCCCTTGCCACTCACTTCAGGCTCGTACGCTGAGCAGAACAGCCTGTTGTTCCTGAAGCTTCGCTGGCTGTCGTTCGTGCCCAGACGCGATTTCCTTCCCAAGGAGGCGAAGCGCCCTCTACTTCTCGCACCGAGCGCGCTGCTCCTGGCTTTCGCCTCTGCCGCAACGAGCTCGCTACGCGCACTTTTCTTCTCAACCCTGGGTGCCCTTGCCTTCTGCCTTTCTTGTCTCGTGAATGGAGACGGAAAGCTTCTCGGCTAGAACTCGCCTAGAACAACTGCGGCTGCACATTGAGCTGGCCCGGAACGCCCTGCTGAAACTTGCCTTCTGGCACCACATTCACGGGGCAGCCGTCTTTCTTCGGCCACCTGCCAAGCGGCCCCATATCGCCGCGCTCGTTGCACTCCGCTTGTCAGATTGGCTTCCCGTGGCGCTGATTTCAGCCTGGCCAAATACTAGCGCTCCGGAGAGCTGTCTCGCAGACAATAATGTCCCGGCATAGAAATTTGTCCTGCAATGTTCCCTCCTCTTTTCCCACACTGTGTTGCTCTGATGAATGCCTTGAGCATGGAACGACTTAAGGCAGCAAGTATTCCTCGCCGGCCACCTCTCGCTGTGCAAGAGGTACGCCGTGGACCCTGTGAACGCTGCCAAGCAAAAAGCAGAGCCGTGACCATAAAAGCGAGGAGAGAGCATGCACGAAGCACACTAGTTCTGTCTAGTGCTTTCCGTGCAGAGAGGCGGCAAAGCTGAATGCCGTGTCCGAGCTTGACAACTCGCTGGAGCACAGAAAGCCAAGAATGAAGAGGCGGAACACAGCCTTGGTTTCAGCAGCTTCCGGGACTGCAAAAGTTCACCAATAGCTCTGTCAAAGCAGAACTCGGCTGCGAATGCTCTCGCAGCTTGGGAAAGTTAGGCGCAGCTGTTGACCAGCTCTGCCCGTGGCCACAGGCTGCTTCTTCCACCTTTCACTGGGGCAGAGCTTTTGCGGAACAGAGACGGCATTCTTCCAGTGCGTGTTCTCCAAGGAGCTGTGAAACAGAGCCTAGCACGCTGTCTCGCTGATACTGGCTTTCGGCAAGCAAGCGTGCCGCACCGCCTACATTCTGCACTCTGGCAGCCTAGTTGCCAGCTTTCGACAGGTGCTGTCCTAGCAAGGAAGCTCAGGCAGTCAAAGCCGGTGGCAGGGCGGCACCTTTCTGCTTTGCCCGCCTAAGCGGCGTCACACTCCCAAGGATACTGTGTCCTTTCCCTCTGCACTGCGTCTGCCGACGTGCTCTCTGCATCTCGGAGCATAACGGCAAAGGACAACGTTTTGCACGGCAGGGTAGAAATGGCATTGCTAGCAGGAAAGCTAGATGCCTTGGAACTGCCCGCTTACCCCTTGCCACTCACTTCAGGCTCGTACGCTGAGCAGAACAGCCTGTTGTTCCTGAAGCTTCGCTGGCTGTCGTTCGTGCCCAGACGCGATTTCCTTCCCAAGGAGGCGAAGCGCCCTCTACTTCTCGCACCGAGCGCGCTGCTCCTGGCTTTCGCCTCTGCCGCAACGAGCTCGCTACGCGCACTTTTCTTCTCAACCCTGGGTGCCCTTGCCTTCTGCCTTTCTTGTCTCGTGAATGGAGACGGAAAGCTTCTCGGCTAGAACTCGCCTAGAACAACTGCGGCTGCACATTGAGCTGGCCCGGAACGCCCTGCTGAAACTTGCCTTCTGGCACCACATTCACGGGGCAGCCGTCTTTCTTCGGCCACCTGCCAAGCGGCCCCATATCGCCGCGCTCGTTGCACTCCGCTTGTCAGATTGGCTTCCCGTGGCGCTGATTTCAGCCTGGCCAAATACTAGCGCTCCGGAGAGCTGTCTCGCAGACAATAATGTCCCGGCATAGAAATTTGTCCTGCAATGTTCCCTCCTCTTTTCCCACACTGTGTTGCTCTGATGAATGCCTTGAGCATGGAACGACTTAAGGCAGCAAGTATTCCTCGCCGGCCACCTCTCGCTGTGCAAGAGGTACGCCGTGGACCCTGTGAACGCTGCCAAGCAAAAAGCAGAGCCGTGACCATAAAAGCGAGGAGAGAGCATGCACGAAGCACACTAGTTCTGTCTAGTGCTTTCCGTGCAGAGAGGCGGCAAAGCTGAATGCCGTGTCCGAGCTTGACAACTCGCTGGAGCACAGAAAGCCAAGAATGAAGAGGCGGAACACAGCCTTGGTTTCAGCAGCTTCCGGGACTGCAAAAGTTCACCAATAGCTCTGTCAAAGCAGAACTCGGCTGCGAATGCTCTCGCAGCTTGGGAAAGTTAGGCGCAGCTGTTGACCAGCTCTGCCCGTGGCCACAGGCTGCTTCTTCCACCTTTCACTGGGGCAGAGCTTTTGCGGAACAGAGACGGCATTCTTCCAGTGCGTGTTCTCCAAGGAGCTGTGAAACAGAGCCTAGCACGCTGTCTCGCTGATACTGGCTTTCGGCAAGCAAGCGTGCCGCACCGCCTACATTCTGCACTCTGGCAGCCTAGTTGCCAGCTTTCGACAGGTGCTGTCCTAGCAAGGAAGCTCAGGCAGTCAAAGCCGGTGCAGGGCGGCACCTTTCTGCTTTGCCCGCCTAAGCGGCGTCACACTCCCAAGGATACTGTGTCCTTTCCCTCTGCACTGCGTCTGCCGACGTGCTCTCTGCATCTCGGAGCATAACGGCAAAGGACAACGTTTTGCACGGCAGGGTAGAAATGGCATTGCTAGCAGGAAAGCTAGATGCCTTGGAACTGCCCGCTTACCCCTTGCCACTCACTTCAGGCTCGTACGCTGAGCAGAAGAGCCTGTTGTTCCTGAAGCTTCGCTGGCTGTCGTTCATGCCCAGACGCGATTTCCTTCCCAAGGAGGCGAAGCGCCCTCTACTTCTCGCACCGAGCGCGCTGCTCCTGGCTTTCGCTTCTGCCGCAACGAGCTCGCTACGCGCACTTTTCTTCTCAACCCTGGGTGCCCTTGCCTTCTGCCTTTCTTGTCTCGTGAATGGAGACGGAAAGCTTCTCGGCTAGAACTCGCCTAGAACAACTGCGGCTGCACATTGAGCTGGCCCGGAACGCCCTGCTGAAACTTGCCTTCTGGCACCACATTCACGGGGCAGCCGTCTTTCTTCGGCCACCTGCCAAGCGGCCCCATATCGCCGCGCTCGTTGCACTCCGCTTGTCAGATTGGCTTCCCATGGCGCTGATTTCAGCCTGGCCAAATACTAGCGCTCCGGAGAGCTGTCTCGCAGACAATAATGTCCCGGCATAGAAATTTGTCCTGCAATGTTCCCTCCTCTTTTCCCACACTGTGTTGCTCTGATGAATGCCTTGAGCATGGAACGACTTAAGGCAGCAAGTATTCCTCGCCGGCCACCTCTCGCTGTGCAAGAGGTACGCCGTGGACCCTGTGAACGCTGCCAAGCAAAAAGCAGAGCCGTGACCATAAAAGCGAGGAGAGAGCATGCACGAAGCACACTAGTTCTGTCTAGTGCTTTCCGTGCAGAGAGGCGGCAAAGCTGAATGCCGTGTCCGAGCTTGACAACTCGCTGGAGCACAGAAAGCCAAGAATGAAGAGGCGGAACACAGCCTTGGTTTCAGCAGCTTCCGGGACTGCAAAAGTTCACCAATAGCTCTGTCAAAGCAGAACTCGGCTGCGAATGCTCTCGCAGCTTGGGAAAGTTAGGCGCAGCTGTTGACCAGCTCTGCCCGTGGCCACAGGCTGCTTCTTCCACCTTTCACTGGGGCAGAGCTTTTGCGGAACAGAGACGGCATTCTTCCAGTGCGTGTTCTCCAAGGAGCTGTGAAACAGAGCCTAGCACGCTGTCTCGCTGATACTGGCTTTCGGCAAGCAAGCGTGCCGCACCGCCTACATTCTGCACTCTGGCAGCCTAGTTGCCAGCTTTCGACAGGTGCTGTCCTAGCAAGGAAGCTCAGGCAGTCAAAGCCGGTGGCAGGGCGGCACCTTTCTGCTTTGCCCGCCTAAGCGGTGTCACACTCCCAAGGATACTGTGTCCTTTCCCTCTGCACTGCGTCTGCCGACGTGCTCTCTGCATCTCGGAGCATAACGGCAAAGGACAACGTTTTGCACGGCAGGGTAGAAATGGCATTGCTAGCAGGAAAGCTAGATGCCTTGGAACTGCCCGCTTACCCCTTGCCACTCACTTCAGGCTCGTACGCTGAGCAGAACAGCCTGTTGTTCCTGAAGCTTCGCTGGCTGTCGTTCGTGCCCAGACGCGATTTCCTTCCCAAGGAGGCGAAGCGCCCTCTACTTCTCGCACCGAGCGCGCTGCTCCTGGCTTTCGCCTCTGCCGCAACGAGCTCGCTACGCGCACTTTTCTTCTCAACCCTGGGTGCCCTTGCCTTCTGCCTTTCTTGTCTCGTGAATGGAGACGGAAAGCTTCTCGGCTAGAACTCGCCTAGAACAACTGCGGCTGCACATTGAGCTGGCCCGGAACGCCCTGCTGAAACTTGCCTTCTGGCACCACATTCACGGGGCAGCCGTCTTTCTTCGGCCACCTGCCAAGCGGCCCCATATCGCCGCGCTCGTTGCACTCCGCTTGTCAGATTGGCTTCCCGTGGCGCTGATTTCAGCCTGGCCAAATACTAGCGCTCCGGAGAGCTGTCTCGCAGACAATAATGTCCCGGCATAGAAATTTGTCCTGCAATGTTCCCTCCTCTTTTCCCACACTGTGTTGCTCTGATGAATGCCTTGAGCATGGAACGACTTAAGGCAGCAAGTATTCCTCGCCGGCCACCTCTCGCTGTGCAAGAGGTACGCCGTGGACCCTGTGAACGCTGCCAAGCAAAAAGCAGAGCCGTGACCATAAAAGCGAGGAGAGAGCATGCACGAAGCACACTAGTTCTGTCTAGTGCTTTCCGTGCAGAGAGGCGGCAAAGCTGAATGCCGTGTCCGAGCTTGACAACTCGCTGGAGCACAGAAAGCCAAGAATGAAGAGGCGGAACACAGCCTTGGTTTCAGCAGCTTCCGGGACTGCAAAAGTTCACCAATAGCTCTGTCAAAGCAGAACTCGGCTGCGAATGCTCTCGCAGCTTGGGAAAGTTAGGCGCAGCTGTTGACCAGCTCTGCCCGTGGCCACAGGCTGCTTCTTCCACCTTTCACTGGGGCAGAGCTTTTGCGGAACAGAGACGGCATTCTTCAAGTGCGTGTTCTCCAAGGAGCTGTGAAACAGAGCCTAGCACGCTGTCTCGCTGATACTGGCTTTCGGCAAGCAAGCGTGCCGCACCGCCTACATTCTGCACTCTGGCAGCCTAGTTGCCAGCTTTCGACAGGTGCTGTCCTAGCAAGGAAGCTCAGGCAGTCAAAGCCGGTGGCAGGGCGGCACCTTTCTGCTTTGCCCGCCTAAGCGGCGTCACACTCCCAAGGATACTGTGTCCTTTCCCTCTGCACTGCGTCTGCCGACGTGCTCTCTGCATCTCGGAGCATAACGGCAAAGGACAACGTTTTGCACGGCAGGGTAGAAATGGCATTGCTAGCAGGAAAGCTAGATGCCTTGGAACTGCCCGCTTACCCCTTGCCACTCACTTCAGGCTCGTACGCTGAGCAGAACAGCCTGTTGTTCCTGAAGCTTCGCTGGCTGTCGTTCGTGCCCAGACGCGATTTCCTTCCCAAGGAGGCGAAGCGCCCTCTACTTCTCGCACCGAGCGCGCTGCTCCTGGCTTTCGCCTCTGCCGCAACGAGCTCGCTACGCGCACTTTTCTTCTCAACCCTGGGTGCCCTTGCCTTCTGCCTTTCTTGTCTCGTGAATGGAGACGGAAAGCTTCTCGGCTAGAACTCGCCTAGAACAACTGCGGCTGCACATTGAGCTGGCCCGGAACGCCCTGCTGAAACTTGCCTTCTGGCACCACATTCACGGGGCAGCCGTCTTTCTTCGGCCACCTGCCAAGCGGCCCCATATCGCCGCGCTCGTTGCACTCCGCTTGTCAGATTGGCTTCCCGTGGCGCTGATTTCAGCCTGGCCAAATACTAGCGCTCCGGAGAGCTGTCTCGCAGACAATAATGTCCCGGCATAGAAATTTGTCCTGCAATGTTCCCTCCTCTTTTCCCACACTGTGTTGCTCTGATGAATGCCTTGAGCATGGAACGACTTAAGGCAGCAAGTATTCCTCGCCGGCCACCTCTCGCTGTGCAAGAGGTACGCCGTGGACCCTGTGAACGCTGCCAAGCAAAAAGCAGAGCCGTGACCATAAAAGCGAGGAGAGAGCATGCACGAAGCACACTAGTTCTGTCTAGTGCTTTCCGTGCAGAGAGGCGGCAAAGCTGAATGCCGTGTCCGAGCTTGACAACTCGCTGGAGCACAGAAAGCCAAGAATGAAGAGGCGGAACACAGCCTTGGTTTCAGCAGCTTCCGGGACTGCAAAAGTTCACCAATAGCTCTGTCAAAGCAGAACTCGGCTGCGAATGCTCTCGCAGCTTGGGAAAGTTAGGCGCAGCTGTTGACCAGCTCTGCCCGTGGCCACAGGCTGCTTCTTCCACCTTTCACTGGGGCAGAGCTTTTGCGGAACAGAGACGGCATTCTTCCAGTGCGTGTTCTCCAAGGAGCTGTGAAACAGAGCCTAGCACGCTGTCTCGCTGATACTGGCTTTCGGCAAGCAAGCGTGCCGCACCGCCTACATTCTGCACTCTGGCAGCCTAGTTGCCAGCTTTCGACAGGTGCTGTCCTAGCAAGGAAGCTCAGGCAGTCAAAGCCGGTGGCAGGGCGGCACCTTTCTGCTTTGCCCGCCTAAGCGGCGTCACACTCCCAAGGATACTGTGTCCTTTCCCTCTGCACTGCGTCTGCCGACGTGCTCTCTGCATCTCGGAGCATAACGGCAAAGGACAACGTTTTGCACGGCAGGGTAGAAATGGCATTGCTAGCAGGAAAGCTAGATGCCTTGGAACTGCCCGCTTACCCCTTGCCACTCACTTCAGGCTCGTACGCTGAGCAGAACAGCCTGTTGTTCCTGAAGCTTCGCTGGCTGTCGTTCGTGCCCAGACGCGATTTCCTTCCCAAGGAGGCGAAGCGCCCTCTACTTCTCGCACCGAGCGCGCTGCTCCTGGCTTTCGCCTCTGCCGCAACGAGCTCGCTACGCGCACTTTTCTTCTCAACCCTGGGTGCCCTTGCCTTCTGCCTTTCTTGTCTCGTGAATGGAGACGGAAAGCTTCTCGGCTAGAACTCGCCTAGAACAACTGCGGCTGCACATTGAGCTGGCCCGGAACGCCCTGCTGAAACTTGCCTTCTGGCACCACATTCACGGGGCAGCCGTCTTTCTTCGGCCACCTGCCAAGCGGCCCCATATCGCCGCGCTCGTTGCACTCCGCTTGTCAGATTGGCTTCCCGTGGCGCTGATTTCAGCCTGGCCAAATACTAGCGCTCCGGAGAGCTGTCTCGCAGACAATAATGTCCCGGCATAGAAATTTGTCCTGCAATGTTCCCTCCTCTTTTCCCACACTGTGTTGCTCTGATGAATGCCTTGAGCATGGAACGACTTAAGGCAGCAAGTATTCCTCGCCGGCCACCTCTCGCTGTGCAAGAGGTACGCCGTGGACCCTGTGAACGCTGCCAAGCAAAAAGCAGAGCCGTGACCATAAAAGCGAGGAGAGAGCATGCACGAAGCACACTAGTTCTGTCTAGTGCTTTCCGTGCAGAGAGGCGGCAAAGCTGAATGCCGTGTCCGAGCTTGACAACTCGCTGGAGCACAGAAAGCCAAGAATGAAGAGGCGGAACACAGCCTTGGTTTCAGCAGCTTCCGGGACTGCAAAAGTTCACCAATAGCTCTGTCAAAGCAGAACTCGGCTGCGAATGCTCTCGCAGCTTGGGAAAGTTAGGCGCAGCTGTTGACCAGCTCTGCCCGTGGCCACAGGCTGCTTCTTCCACCTTTCACTGGGGCAGAGCTTTTGCGGAACAGAGACGGCATTCTTCCAGTGCGTGTTCTCCAAGGAGCTGTGAAACAGAGCCTAGCACGCTGTCTCGCTGATACTGGCTTTCGGCAAGCAAGCGTGCCGCACCGCCTACATTCTGCACTCTGGCAGCCTAGTTGCCAGCTTTCGACAGGTGCTGTCCTAGCAAGGAAGCTCAGGCAGTCAAAGCCGGTGGCAGGGCGGCACCTTTCTGCTTTGCCCGCCTAAGCGGCGTCACACTCCCAAGGATACTGTGTCCTTTCCCTCTGCACTGCGTCTGCCGACGTGCTCTCTGCATCTCGGAGCATAACGGCAAAGGACAACGTTTTGCACGGCAGGGTAGAAATGGCATTGCTAGCAGGAAAGCTAGATGCCTTGGAACTGCCCGCTTACCCCTTGCCACTCACTTCAGGCTCGTACGCTGAGCAGAACAGCCTGTTGTTCCTGAAGCTTCGCTGGCTGTCGTTCGTGCCCAGACGCGATTTCCTTCCCAAGGAGGCGAAGCGCCCTCTACTTCTCGCACCGAGCGCGCTGCTCCTGGCTTTCGCCTCTGCCGCAACGAGCTCGCTACGCGCACTTTTCTTCTCAACCCTGGGTGCCCTTGCCTTCTGCCTTTCTTGTCTCGTGAATGGAGACGGAAAGCTTCTCGGCTAGAACTCGCCTAGAACAACTGCGGCTGCACATTGAGCTGGCCCGGAACGCCCTGCTGAAACTTGCCTTCTGGCACCACATTCACGGGGCAGCCGTCTTTCTTCGGCCACCTGCCAAGCGGCCCCATATCGCCGCGCTCGTTGCACTCCGCTTGTCAGATTGGCTTCCCGTGGCGCTGATTTCAGCCTGGCCAAATACTAGCGCTCCGGAGAGCTGTCTCGCAGACAATAATGTCCCGGCATAGAAATTTGTCCTGCAATGTTCCCTCCTCTTTTCCCACACTGTGTTGCTCTGATGAATGCCTTGAGCATGGAACGACTTAAGGCAGCAAGTATTCCTCGCCGGCCACCTCTCGCTGTGCAAGAGGTACGCCGTGGACCCTGTGAACGCTGCCAAGCAAAAAGCAGAGCCGTGACCATAAAAGCGAGGAGAGAGCATGCACGAAGCACACTAGTTCTGTCTAGTGCTTTCCGTGCAGAGAGGCGGCAAAGCTGAATGCCGTGTCCGAGCTTGACAACTCGCTGGAGCACAGAAAGCCAAGAATGAAGAGGCGGAACACAGCCTTGGTTTCAGCAGCTTCCGGGACTGCAAAAGTTCACCAATAGCTCTGTCAAAGCAGAACTCGGCTGCGAATGCTCTCGCAGCTTGGGAAAGTTAGGCGCAGCTGTTGACCAGCTCTGCCCGTGGCCACAGGCTGCTTCTTCCACCTTTCACTGGGGCAGAGCTTTTGCGGAACAGAGACGGCATTCTTCCAGTGCGTGTTCTCCAAGGAGCTGTGAAACAGAGCCTAGCACGCTGTCTCACTGATACTGGCTTTCGGCAAGCAAGCGTGCCGCACCGCCTACATTCTGCACTCTGGCAGCCTAGTTGCCAGCTTTCGACAGGTGCTGTCCTAGCAAGGAAGCTCAGGCAGTCAAAGCCGGTGCAGGGCGGCACCTTTCTGCTTTGCCCGCCTAAGCGGCGTCACACTCCCAAGGATACTGTGTCCTTTCCCTCTGCACTGCGTCTGCCGACGTGCTCTCTGCATCTCGGAGCATAACGGCAAAGGACAACGTTTTGCACGGCAGGGTAGAAATGGCATTGCTAGCAGGAAAGCTAGATGCCTTGGAACTGCCCGCTTACCCCTTGCCACTCACTTCAGGCTCGTACGCTGAGCAGAAGAGCCTGTTGTTCCTGAAGCTTCGCTGGCTGTCGTTCATGCCCAGACGCGATTTCCTTCCCAAGGAGGCGAAGCGCCCTCTACTTCTCGCACCGAGCGCGCTGCTCCTGGCTTTCGCTTCTGCCGCAACGAGCTCGCTACGCGCACTTTTCTTCTCAACCCTGGGTGCCCTTGCCTTCTGCCTTTCTTGTCTCGTGAATGGAGACGGAAAGCTTCTCGGCTAGAACTCGCCTAGAACAACTGCGGCTGCACATTGAGCTGGCCCGGAACGCCCTGCTGAAACTTGCCTTCTGGCACCACATTCACGGGGCAGCCGTCTTTCTTCGGCCACCTGCCAAGCGGCCCCATATCGCCGCGCTCGTTGCACTCCGCTTGTCAGATTGGCTTCCCATGGCGCTGATTTCAGCCTGGCCAAATACTAGCGCTCCGGAGAGCTGTCTCGCAGACAATAATGTCCCGGCATAGAAATTTGTCCTGCAATGTTCCCTCCTCTTTTCCCACACTGTGTTGCTCTGATGAATGCCTTGAGCATGGAACGACTTAAGGCAGCAAGTATTCCTCGCCGGCCACCTCTCGCTGTGCAAGAGGTACGCCGTGGACCCTGTGAACGCTGCCAAGCAAAAAGCAGAGCCGTGACCATAAAAGCGAGGAGAGAGCATGCACGAAGCACACTAGTTCTGTCTAGTGCTTTCCGTGCAGAGAGGCGGCAAAGCTGAATGCCGTGTCCGAGCTTGACAACTCGCTGGAGCACAGAAAGCCAAGAATGAAGAGGCGGAACACAGCCTTGGTTTCAGCAGCTTCCGGGACTGCAAAAGTTCACCAATAGCTCTGTCAAAGCAGAACTCGGCTGCGAATGCTCTCGCAGCTTGGGAAAGTTAGGCGCAGCTGTTGACCAGCTCTGCCCGTGGCCACAGGCTGCTTCTTCCACCTTTCACTGGGGCAGAGCTTTTGCGGAACAGAGACGGCATTCTTCCAGTGCGTGTTCTCCAAGGAGCTGTGAAACAGAGCCTAGCACGCTGTCTCGCTGATACTGGCTTTCGGCAAGCAAGCGTGCCGCACCGCCTACATTCTGCACTCTGGCAGCCTAGTTGCCAGCTTTCGACAGGTGCTGTCCTAGCAAGGAAGCTCAGGCAGTCAAAGCCGGTGGCAGGGCGGCACCTTTCTGCTTTGCCCGCCTAAGCGGTGTCACACTCCCAAGGATACTGTGTCCTTTCCCTCTGCACTGCGTCTGCCGACGTGCTCTCTGCATCTCGGAGCATAACGGCAAAGGACAACGTTTTGCACGGCAGGGTAGAAATGGCATTGCTAGCAGGAAAGCTAGATGCCTTGGAACTGCCCGCTTACCCCTTGCCACTCACTTCAGGCTCGTACGCTGAGCAGAACAGCCTGTTGTTCCTGAAGCTTCGCTGGCTGTCGTTCGTGCCCAGACGCGATTTCCTTCCCAAGGAGGCGAAGCGCCCTCTACTTCTCGCACCGAGCGCGCTGCTCCTGGCTTTCGCCTCTGCCGCAACGAGCTCGCTACGCGCACTTTTCTTCTCAACCCTGGGTGCCCTTGCCTTCTGCCTTTCTTGTCTCGTGAATGGAGACGGAAAGCTTCTCGGCTAGAACTCGCCTAGAACAACTGCGGCTGCACATTGAGCTGGCCCGGAACGCCCTGCTGAAACTTGCCTTCTGGCACCACATTCACGGGGCAGCCGTCTTTCTTCGGCCACCTGCCAAGCGGCCCCATATCGCCGCGCTCGTTGCACTCCGCTTGTCAGATTGGCTTCCCGTGGCGCTGATTTCAGCCTGGCCAAATACTAGCGCTCCGGAGAGCTGTCTCGCAGACAATAATGTCCCGGCATAGAAATTTGTCCTGCAATGTTCCCTCCTCTTTTCCCACACTGTGTTGCTCTGATGAATGCCTTGAGCATGGAACGACTTAAGGCAGCAAGTATTCCTCGCCGGCCACCTCTCGCTGTGCAAGAGGTACGCCGTGGACCCTGTGAACGCTGCCAAGCAAAAAGCAGAGCCGTGACCATAAAAGCGAGGAGAGAGCATGCACGAAGCACACTAGTTCTGTCTAGTGCTTTCCGTGCAGAGAGGCGGCAAAGCTGAATGCCGTGTCCGAGCTTGACAACTCGCTGGAGCACAGAAAGCCAAGAATGAAGAGGCGGAACACAGCCTTGGTTTCAGCAGCTTCCGGGACTGCAAAAGTTCACCAATAGCTCTGTCAAAGCAGAACTCGGCTGCGAATGCTCTCGCAGCTTGGGAAAGTTAGGCGCAGCTGTTGACCAGCTCTGCCCGTGGCCACAGGCTGCTTCTTCCACCTTTCACTGGGGCAGAGCTTTTGCGGAACAGAGACGGCATTCTTCCAGTGCGTGTTCTCCAAGGAGCTGTGAAACAGAGCCTAGCACGCTGTCTCGCTGATACTGGCTTTCGGCAAGCAAGCGTGCCGCACCGCCTACATTCTGCACTCTGGCAGCCTAGTTGCCAGCTTTCGACAGGTGCTGTCCTAGCAAGGAAGCTCAGGCAGTCAAAGCCGGTGGCAGGGCGGCACCTTTCTGCTTTGCCCGCCTAAGCGGCGTCACACTCCCAAGGATACTGTGTCCTTTCCCTCTGCACTGCGTCTGCCGACGTGCTCTCTGCATCTCGGAGCATAACGGCAAAGGACAACGTTTTGCACGGCAGGGTAGAAATGGCATTGCTAGCAGGAAAGCTAGATGCCTTGGAACTGCCCGCTTACCCCTTGCCACTCACTTCAGGCTCGTACGCTGAGCAGAACAGCCTGTTGTTCCTGAAGCTTCGCTGGCTGTCGTTCGTGCCCAGATGCGATTTCCTTCCCAAGGAGGCGAAGCGCCCTCTACTTCTCGCACCGAGCGCGCTGCTCCTGGCTTTCGCCTCTGCCGCAACGAGCTCGCTACGCGCACTTTTCTTCTCAACCCTGGGTGCCCTTGCCTTCTGCCTTTCTTGTCTCGTGAATGGAGACGGAAAGCTTCTCGGCTAGAACTCGCCTAGAACAACTGCGGCTGCACATTGAGCTGGCCCGGAACGCCCTGCTGAAACTTGCCTTCTGGCACCACATTCACGGGGCAGCCGTCTTTCTTCGGCCACCTGCCAAGCGGCCCCATATCGCCGCGCTCGTTGCACTCCGCTTGTCAGATTGGCTTCCCGTGGCGCTGATTTCAGCCTGGCCAAATACTAGCGCTCCGGAGAGCTGTCTCGCAGACAATAATGTCCCGGCATAGAAATTTGTCCTGCAATGTTCCCTCCTCTTTTCCCACACTGTGTTGCTCTGATGAATGCCTTGAGCATGGAACGACTTAAGGCAGCAAGTATTCCTCGCCGGCCACCTCTCGCTGTGCAAGAGGTACGCCGTGGACCCTGTGAACGCTGCCAAGCAAAAAGCAGAGCCGTGACCATAAAAGCGAGGAGAGAGCATGCACGAAGCACACTAGTTCTGTCTAGTGCTTTCCGTGCAGAGAGGCGGCAAAGCTGAATGCCGTGTCCGAGCTTGACAACTCGCTGGAGCACAGAAAGCCAAGAATGAAGAGGCGGAACACAGCCTTGGTTTCAGCAGCTTCCGGGACTGCAAAAGTTCACCAATAGCTCTGTCAAAGCAGAACTCGGCTGCGAATGCTCTCGCAGCTTGGGAAAGTTAGGCGCAGCTGTTGACCAGCTCTGCCCGTGGCCACAGGCTGCTTCTTCCACCTTTCACTGGGGCAGAGCTTTTGCGGAACAGAGACGGCATTCTTCCAGTGCGTGTTCTCCAAGGAGCTGTGAAACAGAGCCTAGCACGCTGTCTCGCTGATACTGGCTTTCGGCAAGCAAGCGTGCCGCACCGCCTACATTCTGCACTCTGGCAGCCTAGTTGCCAGCTTTCGACAGGTGCTGTCCTAGCAAGGAAGCTCAGGCAGTCAAAGCCGGTGGCAGGGCGGCACCTTTCTGCTTTGCCCGCCTAAGCGGTGTCACACTCCCAAGGATACTGTGTCCTTTCCCTCTGCACTGCGTCTGCCGACGTGCTCTCTGCATCTCGGAGCATAACGGCAAAGGACAACGTTTTGCACGGCAGGGTAGAAATGGCATTGCTAGCAGGAAAGCTAGATGCCTTGGAACTGCCCGCTTACCCCTTGCCACTCACTTCAGGCTCGTACGCTGAGCAGAACAGCCTGTTGTTCCTGAAGCTTCGCTGGCTGTCGTTCGTGCCCAGACGCGATTTCCTTCCCAAGGAGGCGAAGCGCCCTCTACTTCTCGCACCGAGCGCGCTGCTCCTGGCTTTCGCCTCTGCCGCAACGAGCTCGCTACGCGCACTTTTCTTCTCAACCCTGGGTGCCCTTGCCTTCTGCCTTTCTTGTCTCGTGAATGGAGACGGAAAGCTTCTCGGCTAGAACTCGCCTAGAACAACTGCGGCTGCACATTGAGCTGGCCCGGAACGCCCTGCTGAAACTTGCCTTCTGGCACCACATTCACGGGGCAGCCGTCTTTCTTCGGCCACCTGCCAAGCGGCCCCATATCGCCGCGCTCGTTGCACTCCGCTTGTCAGATTGGCTTCCCGTGGCGCTGATTTCAGCCTGGCCAAATACTAGCGCTCCGGAGAGCTGTCTCGCAGACAATAATGTCCCGGCATAGAAATTTGTCCTGCAATGTTCCCTCCTCTTTTCCCACACTGTGTTGCTCTGATGAATGCCTTGAGCATGGAACGACTTAAGCCAGCAAGTATTCCTCGCCGGCCACCTCTCGCTGTGCAAGAGGTACGCCGTGGACCCTGTGAACGCTGCCAAGCAAAAAGCAGAGCCGTGACCATAAAAGCGAGGAGAGAGCATGCACGAAGCACACTAGTTCTGTCTAGTGCTTTCCGTGCAGAGAGGCGGCAAAGCTGAATGCCGTGTCCGAGCTTGACAACTCGCTGGAGCACAGAAAGCCAAGAATGAAGAGGCGGAACACAGCCTTGGTTTCAGCAGCTTCCGGGACTGCAAAAGTTCACCAATAGCTCTGTCAAAGCAGAACTCGGCTGCGAATGCTCTCGCAGCTTGGGAAAGTTAGGCGCAGCTGTTGACCAGCTCTGCCCGTGGCCACAGGCTGCTTCTTCCACCTTTCACTGGGGCAGAGCTTTTGCGGAACAGAGACGGCATTCTTCCAGTGCGTGTTCTCCAAGGAGCTGTGAAACAGAGCCTAGCACGCTGTCTCGCTGATACTGGCTTTCGGCAAGCAAGCGTGCCGCACCGCCTACATTCTGCACTCTGGCAGCCTAGTTGCCAGCTTTCGACAGGTGCTGTCCTAGCAAGGAAGCTCAGGCAGTCAAAGCCGGTGCAGGGCGGCACCTTTCTGCTTTGCCCGCCTAAGCGGCGTCACACTCCCAAGGATACTGTGTCCTTTCCCTCTGCACTGCGTCTGCCGACGTGCTCTCTGCATCTCGGAGCATAACGGCAAAGGACAACGTTTTGCACGGCAGGGTAGAAATGGCATTGCTAGCAGGAAAGCTAGATGCCTTGGAACTGCCCGCTTACCCCTTGCCACTCACTTCAGGCTCGTACGCTGAGCAGAAGAGCCTGTTGTTCCTGAAGCTTCGCTGGCTGTCGTTCATGCCCAGACGCGATTTCCTTCCCAAGGAGGCGAAGCGCCCTCTACTTCTCGCACCGAGCGCGCTGCTCCTGGCTTTCGCCTCTGCCGCAACGAGCTCGCTACGCGCACTTTTCTTCTCAACCCTGGGTGCCCTTGCCTTCTGCCTTTCTTGTCTCGTGAATGGAGACGGAAAGCTTCTCGGCTAGAACTCGCCTAGAACAACTGCGGCTGCACATTGAGCTGGCCCGGAACGCCCTGCTGAAACTTGCCTTCTGGCACCACATTCACGGGGCAGCCGTCTTTCTTCGGCCACCTGCCAAGCGGCCCCATATCGCCGCGCTCGTTGCACTCCGCTTGTCAGATTGGCTTCCCGTGGCGCTGATTTCAGCCTGGCCAAATACTAGCGCTCCGGAGAGCTGTCTCGCAGACAATAATGTCCCGGCATAGAAATTTGTCCTGCAATGTTCCCTCCTCTTTTCCCACACTGTGTTGCTCTGATGAATGCCTTGAGCATGGAACGACTTAAGGCAGCAAGTATTCCTCGCCGGCCACCTCTCGCTGTGCAAGAGGTACGCCGTGGACCCTGTGAACGCTGCCAAGCAAAAAGCAGAGCCGTGACCATAAAAGCGAGGAGAGAGCATGCACGAAGCACACTAGTTCTGTCTAGTGCTTTCCGTGCAGAGAGGCGGCAAAGCTGAATGCCGTGTCCGAGCTTGACAACTCGCTGGAGCACAGAAAGCCAAGAATGAAGAGGCGGAACACAGCCTTGGTTTCAGCAGCTTCCGGGACTGCAAAAGTTCACCAATAGCTCTGTCAAAGCAGAACTCGGCTGCGAATGCTCTCGCAGCTTGGGAAAGTTAGGCGCAGCTGTTGACCAGCTCTGCCCGTGGCCACAGGCTGCTTCTTCCACCTTTCACTGGGGCAGAGCTTTTGCGGAACAGAGACGGCATTCTTCCAGTGCGTGTTCTCCAAGGAGCTGTGAAACAGAGCCTAGCACGCTGTCTCGCTGATACTGGCTTTCGGCAAGCAAGCGTGCCGCACCGCCTACATTCTGCACTCTGGCAGCCTAGTTGCCAGCTTTCGACAGGTGCTGTCCTAGCAAGGAAGCTCAGGCAGTCAAAGCCGGTGCAGGGCGGCACCTTTCTGCTTTGCCCGCCTAAGCGGCGTCACACTCCCAAGGATACTGTGTCCTTTCCCTCTGCACTGCGTCTGCCGACATGCTCTCTGCATCTCGGAGCATAACGGCAAAGGACAACGTTTTGCACGGCAGGGTAGAAATGGCATTGCTAGCAGGAAAGCTAGATGCCTTGGAACTGCCCGCTTACCCCTTGCCACTCACTTCAGGCTCGTACGCTGAGCAGAACAGCCTGTTGTTCCTGAAGCTTCGCTGGCTGTCGTTCATGCCCAGACGCGATTTCCTTCCCAAGGAGGCGAAGCGCCCTCTACTTCTCGCACCGAGCGCGCTGCTCCTGGCTTTCGCTTCTGCCGCAACGAGCTCGCTACGCGCACTTTTCTTCTCAACCCTGGGTGCCCTTGCCTTCTGCCTTTCTTGTCTCGTGAATGGAGACGGAAAGCTTCTCGGCTAGAACTCGCCTAGAACAACTGCGGCTGCACATTGAGCTGGCCCGGAACGCCCTGCTGAAACTTGCCTTCTGGCACCACATTCACGGGGCAGCCGTCTTTCTTCGGCCACCTGCCAAGCGGCCCCATATCGCCGCGCTCGTTGCACTCCGCTTGTCAGATTGGCTTCCCATGGCGCTGATTTCAGCCTGGCCAAATACTAGCGCTCCGGAGAGCTGTCTCGCAGACAATAATGTCCCGGCATAGAAATTTGTCCTGCAATGTTCCCTCCTCTTTTCCCACACTGTGTTGCTCTGATGAATGCCTTGAGCATGGAACGACTTAAGGCAGCAAGTATTCCTCGCCGGCCACCTCTCGCTGTGCAAGAGGTACGCCGTGGACCCTGTGAACGCTGCCAAGCAAAAAGCAGAGCCGTGACCATAAAAGCGAGGAGAGAGCATGCACGAAGCACACTAGTTCTGTCTAGTGCTTTCCGTGCAGAGAGGCGGCAAAGCTGAATGCCGTGTCCGAGCTTGACAACTCGCTGGAGCACAGAAAGCCAAGAATGAAGAGGCGGAACACAGCCTTGGTTTCAGCAGCTTCCGGGACTGCAAAAGTTCACCAATAGCTCTGTCAAAGCAGAACTCGGCTGCGAATGCTCTCGCAGCTTGGGAAAGTTAGGCGCAGCTGTTGACCAGCTCTGCCCGTGGCCACAGGCTGCTTCTTCCACCTTTCACTGGGGCAGAGCTTTTGCGGAACAGAGACGGCATTCTTCCAGTGCGTGTTCTCCAAGGAGCTGTGAAACAGAGCCTAGCACGCTGTCTCGCTGATACTGGCTTTCGGCAAGCAAGCGTGCCGCACCGCCTACATTCTGCACTCTGGCAGCCTAGTTGCCAGCTTTCGACAGGTGCTGTCCTAGCAAGGAAGCTCAGGCAGTCAAAGCCGGTGCAGGGCGGCACCTTTCTGCTTTGCCCGCCTAAGCGGCGTCACACTCCCAAGGATACTGTGTCCTTTCCCTCTGCACTGCGTCTGCCGACGTGCTCTCTGCATCTCGGAGCATAACGGCAAAGGACAACGTTTTGCACGGCAGGGTAGAAATGGCATTGCTAGCAGGAAAGCTAGATGCCTTGGAACTGCCCGCTTACCCCTTGCCACTCACTTCAGGCTCGTACGCTGAGCAGAAGAGCCTGTTGTTCCTGAAGCTTCGCTGGCTGTCGTTCATGCCCAGACGCGATTTCCTTCCCAAGGAGGCGAAGCGCCCTCTACTTCTCGCACCGAGCGCGCTGCTCCTGGCTTTCGCTTCTGCCGCAACGAGCTCGCTACGCGCACTTTTCTTCTCAACCCTGGGTGCCCTTGCCTTCTGCCTTTCTTGTCTCGTGAATGGAGACGGAAAGCTTCTCGGCTAGAACTCGCCTAGAACAACTGCGGCTGCACATTGAGCTGGCCCGGAACGCCCTGCTGAAACTTGCCTTCTGGCACCACATTCACGGGGCAGCCGTCTTTCTTCGGCCACCTGCCAAGCGGCCCCATATCGCCGCGCTCGTTGCACTCCGCTTGTCAGATTGGCTTCCCATGGCGCTGATTTCAGCCTGGCCAAATACTAGCGCTCCGGAGAGCTGTCTCGCAGACAATAATGTCCCGGCATAGAAATTTGTCCTGCAATGTTCCCTCCTCTTTTCCCACACTGTGTTGCTCTGATGAATGCCTTGAGCATGGAACGACTTAAGGCAGCAAGTATTCCTCGCCGGCCACCTCTCGCTGTGCAAGAGGTACGCCGTGGACCCTGTGAACGCTGCCAAGCAAAAAGCAGAGCCGTGACCATAAAAGCGAGGAGAGAGCATGCACGAAGCACACTAGTTCTGTCTAGTGCTTTCCGTGCAGAGAGGCGGCAAAGCTGAATGCCGTGTCCGAGCTTGACAACTCGCTGGAGCACAGAAAGCCAAGAATGAAGAGGCGGAACACAGCCTTGGTTTCAGCAGCTTCCGGGACTGCAAAAGTTCACCAATAGCTCTGTCAAAGCAGAACTCGGCTGCGAATGCTCTCGCAGCTTGGGAAAGTTAGGCGCAGCTGTTGACCAGCTCTGCCCGTGGCCACAGGCTGCTTCTTCCACCTTTCACTGGGGCAGAGCTTTTGCGGAACAGAGACGGCATTCTTCCAGTGCGTGTTCTCCAAGGAGCTGTGAAACAGAGCCTAGCACGCTGTCTCGCTGATACTGGCTTTCGGCAAGCAAGCGTGCCGCACCGCCTACATTCTGCACTCTGGCAGCCTAGTTGCCAGCTTTCGACAGGTGCTGTCCTAGCAAGGAAGCTCAGGCAGTCAAAGCCGGTGGCAGGGCGGCACCTTTCTGCTTTGCCCGCCTAAGCGGCGTCACACTCCCAAGGATACTGTGTCCTTTCCCTCTGCACTGCGTCTGCCGACGTGCTCTCTGCATCTCGGAGCATAACGGCAAAGGACAACGTTTTGCACGGCAGGGTAGAAATGGCATTGCTAGCAGGAAAGCTAGATGCCTTGGAACTGCCCGCTTACCCCTTGCCACTCACTTCAGGCTCGTACGCTGAGCAGAACAGCCTGTTGTTCCTGAAGCTTCGCTGGCTGTCGTTCGTGCCCAGACGCGATTTCCTTCCCAAGGAGGCGAAGCGCCCTCTACTTCTCGCACCGAGCGCGCTGCTCCTGGCTTTCGCCTCTGCCGCAACGAGCTCGCTACGCGCACTTTTCTTCTCAACCCTGGGTGCCCTTGCCTTCTGCCTTTCTTGTCTCGTGAATGGAGACGGAAAGCTTCTCGGCTAGAACTCGCCTAGAACAACTGCGGCTGCACATTGAGCTGGCCCGGAACGCCCTGCTGAAACTTGCCTTCTGGCACCACATTCACGGGGCAGCCGTCTTTCTTCGGCCACCTGCCAAGCGGCCCCATATCGCCGCGCTCGTTGCACTCCGCTTGTCAGATTGGCTTCCCGTGGTGCTGATTTCAGCCTGGCCAAATACTAGCGCTCCGGAGAGCTGTCTCGCAGACAATAATGTCCCGGCATAGAAATTTGTCCTGCAATGTTCCCTCCTCTTTTCCCACACTGTGTTGCTCTGATGAATGCCTTGAGCATGGAACGACTTAAGGCAGCAAGTATTCCTCGCCGGCCACCTCTCGCTGTGCAAGAGGTACGCCGTGGACCCTGTGAACGCTGCCAAGCAAAAAGCAGAGCCGTGACCATAAAAGCGAGGAGAGAGCATGCACGAAGCACACTAGTTCTGTCTAGTGCTTTCCGTGCAGAGAGGCGGCAAAGCTGAATGCCGTGTCCGAGCTTGACAACTCGCTGGAGCACAGAAAGCCAAGAATGAAGAGGCGGAACACAGCCTTGGTTTCAGCAGCTTCCGGGACTGCAAAAGTTCACCAATAGCTCTGTCAAAGCAGAACTCGGCTGCGAATGCTCTCGCAGCTTGGGAAAGTTAGGCGCAGCTGTTGACCAGCTCTGCCCGTGGCCACAGGCTGCTTCTTCCACCTTTCACTGGGGCAGAGCTTTTGCGGAACAGAGACGGCATTCTTCCAGTGCGTGTTCTCCAAGGAGCTGTGAAACAGAGCCTAGCACGCTGTCTCGCTGATACTGGCTTTCGGCAAGCAAGCGTGCCGCACCACCTACATTCTGCACTCTGGCAGCCTAGTTGCCAGCTTTCGACAGGTGCTGTCCTAGCAAGGAAGCTCAGGCAGTCAAAGCCGGTGGCAGGGCGGCACCTTTCTGCTTTGCCCGCCTAAGCGGCGTCACACTCCCAAGGATACTGTGTCCTTTCCCTCTGCACTGCGTCTGCCGACGTGCTCTCTGCATCTCGGAGCATAACGGCAAAGGACAACGTTTTGCACGGCAGGGTAGAAATGGCATTGCTAGCAGGAAAGCTAGATGCCTTGGAACTGCCCGCTTACCCCTTGCCACTCACTTCAGGCTCGTACGCTGAGCAGAACAGCCTGTTGTTCCTGAAGCTTCGCTGGCTGTCGTTCGTGCCCAGACGCGATTTCCTTCCCAAGGAGGCGAAGCGCCCTCTACTTCTCGCACCGAGCGCGCTGCTCCTGGCTTTCGCCTCTGCCGCAACGAGCTCGCTACGCGCACTTTTCTTCTCAACCCTGGGTGCCCTTGCCTTCTGCCTTTCTTGTCTCGTGAATGGAGACGGAAAGCTTCTCGGCTAGAACTCGCCTAGAACAACTGCGGCTGCACATTGAGCTGGCCCGGAACGCCCTGCTGAAACTTGCCTTCTGGCACCACATTCACGGGGCAGCCGTCTTTCTTCGGCCACCTGCCAAGCGGCCCCATATCGCCGCGCTCGTTGCACTCCGCTTGTCAGATTGGCTTCCCGTGGCGCTGATTTCAGCCTGGCCAAATACTAGCGCTCCGGAGAGCTGTCTCGCAGACAATAATGTCCCGGCATAGAAATTTGTCCTGCAATGTTCCCTCCTCTTTTCCCACACTGTGTTGCTCTGATGAATGCCTTGAGCATGGAACGACTTAAGGCAGCAAGTATTCCTCGGCGGCCACCTCTCGCTGTGCAAGAGGTACGCCGTGGACCCTGTGAACGCTGCCAAGCAAAAAGCAGAGCCGTGACCATAAAAGCGAGGAGAGAGCATGCACGAAGCACACTAGTTCTGTCTAGTGCTTTCCGTGCAGAGAGGCGGCAAAGCTGAATGCCGTGTCCGAGCTTGACAACTCGCTGGAGCACAGAAAGCCAAGAATGAAGAGGCGGAACACAGCCTTGGTTTCAGCAGCTTCCGGGACTGCAAAAGTTCACCAATAGCTCTGTCAAAGCAGAACTCGGCTGCGAATGCTCTCGCAGCTTGGGAAAGTTAGGCGCAGCTGTTGACCAGCTCTGCCCGTGGCCACAGGCTGCTTCTTCCACCTTTCACTGGGGCAGAGCTTTTGCGGAACAGAGACGGCATTCTTCCAGTGCGTGTTCTCCAAGGAGCTGTGAAACAGAGCCTAGCACGCTGTCTCGCTGATACTGGCTTTCGGCAAGCAAGCGTGCCGCACCGCCTACATTCTGCACTCTGGCAGCCTAGTTGCCAGCTTTCGACAGGTGCTGTCCTAGCAAGGAAGCTCAGGCAGTCAAAGCCGGTGGCAGGGCGGCACCTTTCTGCTTTGCCCGCCTAAGCGGCGTCACACTCCCAAGGATACTGTGTCCTTTCCCTCTGCACTGCGTCTGCCGACGTGCTCTCTGCATCTCGGAGCATAACGGCAAAGGACAACGTTTTGCACGGCAGGGTAGAAATGGCATTGCTAGCAGGAAAGCTAGATGCCTTGGAACTGCCCGCTTACCCCTTGCCACTCACTTCAGGCTCGTACGCTGAGCAGAACAGCCTGTTGTTCCTGAAGCTTCGCTGGCTGTCGTTCGTGCCCAGACGCGATTTCCTTCCCAAGGAGGCGAAGCGCCCTCTACTTCTCGCACCGAGCGCGCTGCTCCTGGCTTTCGCCTCTGCCGCAACGAGCTCGCTACGCGCACTTTTCTTCTCAACCCTGGGTGCCCTTGCCTTCTGCCTTTCTTGTCTCGTGAATGGAGACGGAAAGCTTCTCGGCTAGAACTCGCCTAGAACAACTGCGGCTGCACATTGAGCTGGCCCGGAACGCCCTGCTGAAACTTGCCTTCTGGCACCACATTCACGGGGCAGCCGTCTTTCTTCGGCCACCTGCCAAGCGGCCCCATATCGCCGCGCTCGTTGCACTCCGCTTGTCAGATTGGCTTCCCGTGGCGCTGATTTCAGCCTGGCCAAATACTAGCGCTCCGGAGAGCTGTCTCGCAGACAATAATGTCCCGGCATAGAAATTTGTCCTGCAATGTTCCCTCCTCTTTTCCCACACTGTGTTGCTCTGATGAATGCCTTGAGCATGGAACGACTTAAGGCAGCAAGTATTCCTCGCCGGCCACCTCTCGCTGTGCAAGAGGTACGCCGTGGACCCTGTGAACGCTGCCAAGCAAAAAGCAGAGCCGTGACCATAAAAGCGAGGAGAGAGCATGCACGAAGCACACTAGTTCTGTCTAGTGCTTTCCGTGCAGAGAGGCGGCAAAGCTGAATGCCGTGTCCGAGCTTGACAACTCGCTGGAGCACAGAAAGCCAAGAATGAAGAGGCGGAACACAGCCTTGGTTTCAGCAGCTTCCGGGACTGCAAAAGTTCACCAATAGCTCTGTCAAAGCAGAACTCGGCTGCGAATGCTCTCGCAGCTTGGGAAAGTTAGGCGCAGCTGTTGACCAGCTCTGCCCGTGGCCACAGGCTGCTTCTTCCACCTTTCACTGGGGCAGAGCTTTTGCGGAACAGAGACGGCATTCTTCCAGTGCGTGTTCTCCAAGGAGCTGTGAAACAGAGCCTAGCACGCTGTCTCGCTGATACTGGCTTTCGGCAAGCAAGCGTGCCGCACCGCCTACATTCTGCACTCTGGCAGCCTAGTTGCCAGCTTTCGACAGGTGCTGTCCTAGCAAGGAAGCTCAGGCAGTCAAAGCCGGTGGCAGGGCGGCACCTTTCTGCTTTGCCCGCCTAAGCGGCGTCACACTCCCAAGGATACTGTGTCCTTTCCCTCTGCACTGCGTCTGCCGACGTGCTCTCTGCATCTCGGAGCATAACGGCAAAGGACAACGTTTTGCACGGCAGGGTAGAAATGGCATTGCTAGCAGGAAAGCTAGATGCCTTGGAACTGCCCGCTTACCCCTTGCCACTCACTTCAGGCTCGTACGCTGAGCAGAACAGCCTGTTGTTCCTGAAGCTTCGCTGGCTGTCGTTCGTGCCCAGACGCGATTTCCTTCCCAAGGAGGCGAAGCGCCCTCTACTTCTCGCACCGAGCGCGCTGCTCCTGGCTTTCGCCTCTGCCGCAACGAGCTCGCTACGCGCACTTTTCTTCTCAACCCTGGGTGCCCTTGCCTTCTGCCTTTCTTGTCTCGTGAATGGAGACGGAAAGCTTCTCGGCTAGAACTCGCCTAGAACAACTGCGGCTGCACATTGAGCTGGCCCGGAACGCCCTGCTGAAACTTGCCTTCTGGCACCACATTCACGGGGCAGCCGTCTTTCTTCGGCCACCTGCCAAGCGGCCCCATATCGCCGCGCTCGTTGCACTCCGCTTGTCAGATTGGCTTCCCGTGGCGCTGATTTCAGCCTGGCCAAATACTAGCGCTCCGGAGAGCTGTCTCGCAGACAATAATGTCCCGGCATAGAAATTTGTCCTGCAATGTTCCCTCCTCTTTTCCCACACTGTGTTGCTCTGATGAATGCCTTGAGCATGGAACGACTTAAGGCAGCAAGTATTCCTCGCCTGCCACCTCTCGCTGTACAAGAGGTACGCCGTGGACCCTGTGAACGCTGCCAAGCAAAAAGCAGAGCCGTGACCATAAAAGCGAGGAGAGAGCATGCACGAAGCACACTAGTTCTGTCTAGTGCTTTCCGTGCAGAGAGGCGGCAAAGCTGAATGCCGTGTCCGAGCTTGACAACTCGCTGGAGCACAGAAAGCCAAGAATGAAGAGGCGGAACACAGCCTTGGTTTCAGCAGCTTCCGGGACTGCAAAAGTTCACCAATAGCTCTGTCAAAGCAGAACTCGGCTGCGAATGCTCTCGCAGCTTGGGAAAGTTAGGCGCAGCTGTTGACCAGCTCTGCCCGTGGCCACAGGCTGCTTCTTCCACCTTTCACTGGGGCAGAGCTTTTGCGGAACAGAGACGGCATTCTTCCAGTGCGTGTTCTCCAAGGAGCTGTGAAACAGAGCCTAGCACGCTGTCTCGCTGATACTGGCTTTCGGCAAGCAAGCGTGCCGCACCACCTACATTCTGCACTCTGGCAGCCTAGTTGCCAGCTTTCGACAGGTGCTGTCCTAGCAAGGAAGCTCAGGCAGTCAAAGCCGGTGCAGGGCGGCACCTTTCTGCTTTGCCCGCCTAAGCGGCGTCACACTCCCAAGGATACTGTGTCCTTTCCCTCTGCACTGCGTCTGCCGACGTGCTCTCTGCATCTCGGAGCATAACGGCAAAGGACAACGTTTTGCACGGCAGGGTAGAAATGGCATTGCTAGCAGGAAAGCTAGATGCCTTGGAACTGCCCGCTTACCCCTTGCCACTCACTTCAGGCTCGTACGCTGAGCAGAACAGCCTGTTGTTCCTGAAGCTTCGCTGGCTGTCGTTCGTGCCCAGACGCGATTTCCTTCCCAAGGAGGCGAAGCGCCCTCTACTTCTCGCACCGAGCGCGCTGCTCCTGGCTTTCGCCTCTGCCGCAACGAGCTCGCTACGCGCACTTTTCTTCTCAACCCTGGGTGCCCTTGCCTTCTGCCTTTCTTGTCTCGTGAATGGAGACGGAAAGCTTCTCGGCTAGAACTCGCCTAGAACAACTGCGGCTGCACATTGAGCTGGCCCGGAACGCCCTGCTGAAACTTGCCTTCTGGCACCACATTCACGGGGCAGCCGTCTTTCTTCGGCCACCTGCCAAGCGGCCCCATATCGCCGCGCTCGTTGCACTCCGCTTGTCAGATTGGCTTCCCGTGGCGCTGATTTCAGCCTGGCCAAATACTAGCGCTCCGGAGAGCTGTCTCGCAGACAATAATGTCCCGGCATAGAAATTTGTCCTGCAATGTTCCCTCCTCTTTTCCCACACTGTGTTGCTCTGATGAATGCCTTGAGCATGGAACGACTTAAGGCAGCAAGTATTCCTCGCCGGCCACCTCTCGCTGTGCAAGAGGTACGCCGTGGACCCTGTGAACGCTGCCAAGCAAAAAGCAGAGCCGTGACCATAAAAGCGAGGAGAGAGCATGCACGAAGCACACTAGTTCTGTCTAGTGCTTTCCGTGCAGAGAGGCGGCAAAGCTGAATGCCGTGTCCGAGCTTGACAACTCGCTGGAGCACAGAAAGCCAAGAATGAAGAGGCGGAACACAGCCTTGGTTTCAGCAGCTTCCGGGACTGCAAAAGTTCACCAATAGCTCTGTCAAAGCAGAACTCGGCTGCGAATGCTCTCGCAGCTTGGGAAAGTTAGGCGCAGCTGTTGACCAGCTCTGCCCGTGGCCACAGGCTGCTTCTTCCACCTTTCACTGGGGCAGAGCTTTTGCGGAACAGAGACGGCATTCTTCCAGTGCGTGTTCTCCAAGGAGCTGTGAAACAGAGCCTAGCACGCTGTCTCGCTGATACTGGCTTTCGGCAAGCAAGCGTGCCGCACCGCCTACATTCTGCACTCTGGCAGCCTAGTTGCCAGCTTTCGACAGGTGCTGTCCTAGCAAGGAAGCTCAGGCAGTCAAAGCCGGTGGCAGGGCGGCACCTTTCTGCTTTGCCCGCCTAAGCGGCGTCACACTCCCAAGGATACTGTGTCCTTTCCCTCTGCACTGCGTCTGCCGACGTGCTCTCTGCATCTCGGAGCATAACGGCAAAGGACAACGTTTTGCACGGCAGGGTAGAAATGGCATTGCTAGCAGGAAAGCTAGATGCCTTGGAACTGCCCGCTTACCCCTTGCCACTCACTTCAGGCTCGTACGCTGAGCAGAACAGCCTGTTGTTCCTGAAGCTTCGCTGGCTGTCGTTCGTGCCCAGACGCGATTTCCTTCCCAAGGAGGCGAAGCGCCCTCTACTTCTCGCACCGAGCGCGCTGCTCCTGGCTTTCGCCTCTGCCGCAACGAGCTCGCTACGCGCACTTTTCTTCTCAACCCTGGGTGCCCTTGCCTTCTGCCTTTCTTGTCTCGTGAATGGAGACGGAAAGCTTCTCGGCTAGAACTCGCCTAGAACAACTGCGGCTGCACATTGAGCTGGCCCGGAACGCCCTGCTGAAACTTGCCTTCTGGCACCACATTCACGGGGCAGCCGTCTTTCTTCGGCCACCTGCCAAGCGGCCCCATATCGCCGCGCTCGTTGCACTCCGCTTGTCAGATTGGCTTCCCGTGGTGCTGATTTCAGCCTGGCCAAATACTAGCGCTCCGGAGAGCTGTCTCGCAGACAATAATGTCCCGGCATAGAAATTTGTCCTGCAATGTTCCCTCCTCTTTTCCCACACTGTGTTGCTCTGATGAATGCCTTGAGCATGGAACGACTTAAGGCAGCAAGTATTCCTCGCCGGCCACCTCTCGCTGTGCAAGAGGTACGCCGTGGACCCTGTGAACGCTGCCAAGCAAAAAGCAGAGCCGTGACCATAAAAGCGAGGAGAGAGCATGCACGAAGCACACTAGTTCTGTCTAGTGCTTTCCGTGCAGAGAGGCGGCAAAGCTGAATGCCGTGTCCGAGCTTGACAACTCGCTGGAGCACAGAAAGCCAAGAATGAAGAGGCGGAACACAGCCTTGGTTTCAGCAGCTTCCGGGACTGCAAAAGTTCACCAATAGCTCTGTCAAAGCAGAACTCGGCTGCGAATGCTCTCGCAGCTTGGGAAAGTTAGGCGCAGCTGTTGACCAGCTCTGCCCGTGGCCACAGGCTGCTTCTTCCACCTTTCACTGGGGCAGAGCTTTTGCGGAACAGAGACGGCATTCTTCAAGTGCGTGTTCTCCAAGGAGCTGTGAAACAGAGCCTAGCACGCTGTCTCGCTGATACTGGCTTTCGGCAAGCAAGCGTGCCGCACCGCCTACATTCTGCACTCTGGCAGCCTAGTTGCCAGCTTTCGACAGGTGCTGTCCTAGCAAGGAAGCTCAGGCAGTCAAAGCCGGTGGCAGGGCGGCACCTTTCTGCTTTGCCCGCCTAAGCGGCGTCACACTCCCAAGGATACTGTGTCCTTTCCCTCTGCACTGCGTCTGCCGACGTGCTCTCTGCATCTCGGAGCATAACGGCAAAGGACAACGTTTTGCACGGCAGGGTAGAAATGGCATTGCTAGCAGGAAAGCTAGATGCCTTGGAACTGCCCGCTTACCCCTTGCCACTCACTTCAGGCTCGTACGCTGAGCAGAACAGCCTGTTGTTCCTGAAGCTTCGCTGGCTGTCGTTCGTGCCCAGACGCGATTTCCTTCCCAAGGAGGCGAAGCGCCCTCTACTTCTCGCACCGAGCGCGCTGCTCCTGGCTTTCGCCTCTGCCGCAACGAGCTCGCTACGCGCACTTTTCTTCTCAACCCTGGGTGCCCTTGCCTTCTGCCTTTCTTGTCTCGTGAATGGAGACGGAAAGCTTCTCGGCTAGAACTCGCCTAGAACAACTGCGGCTGCACATTGAGCTGGCCCGGAACGCCCTGCTGAAACTTGCCTTCTGGCACCACATTCACGGGGCAGCCGTCTTTCTTCGGCCACCTGCCAAGCGGCCCCATATCGCCGCGCTCGTTGCACTCCGCTTGTCAGATTGGCTTCCCGTGGCGCTGATTTCAGCCTGGCCAAATACTAGCGCTCCGGAGAGCTGTCTCGCAGACAATAATGTCCCGGCATAGAAATTTGTCCTGCAATGTTCCCTCCTCTTTTCCCACACTGTGTTGCTCTGATGAATGCCTTGAGCATGGAACGACTTAAGCCAGCAAGTATTCCTCGCCGGCCACCTCTCGCTGTGCAAGAGGTACGCCGTGGACCCTGTGAACGCTGCCAAGCAAAAAGCAGAGCCGTGACCATAAAAGCGAGGAGAGAGCATGCACGAAGCACACTAGTTCTGTCTAGTGCTTTCCGTGCAGAGAGGCGGCAAAGCTGAATGCCGTGTCCGAGCTTGACAACTCGCTGGAGCACAGAAAGCCAAGAATGAAGAGGCGGAACACAGCCTTGGTTTCAGCAGCTTCCGGGACTGCAAAAGTTCACCAATAGCTCTGTCAAAGCAGAACTCGGCTGCGAATGCTCTCGCAGCTTGGGAAAGTTAGGCGCAGCTGTTGACCAGCTCTGCCCGTGGCCACAGGCTGCTTCTTCCACCTTTCACTGGGGCAGAGCTTTTGCGGAACAGAGACGGCATTCTTCCAGTGCGTGTTCTCCAAGGAGCTGTGAAACAGAGCCTAGCACGCTGTCTCGCTGATACTGGCTTTCGGCAAGCAAGCGTGCCGCACCGCCTACATTCTGCACTCTGGCAGCCTAGTTGCCAGCTTTCGACAGGTGCTGTCCTAGCAAGGAAGCTCAGGCAGTCAAAGCCGGTGCAGGGCGGCACCTTTCTGCTTTGCCCGCCTAAGCGGCGTCACACTCCCAAGGATACTGTGTCCTTTCCCTCTGCACTGCGTCTGCCGACGTGCTCTCTGCATCTCGGAGCATAACGGCAAAGGACAACGTTTTGCACGGCAGGGTAGAAATGGCATTGCTAGCAGGAAAGCTAGATGCCTTGGAACTGCCCGCTTACCCCTTGCCACTCACTTCAGGCTCGTACGCTGAGCAGAACAGCCTGTTGTTCCTGAAGCTTCGCTGGCTGTCGTTCGTGCCCAGACGCGATTTCCTTCCCAAGGAGGCGAAGCGCCCTCTACTTCTCGCACCGAGCGCGCTGCTCCTGGCTTTCGCCTCTGCCGCAACGAGCTCGCTACGCGCACTTTTCTTCTCAACCCTGGGTGCCCTTGCCTTCTGCCTTTCTTGTCTCGTGAATGGAGACGGAAAGCTTCTCGGCTAGAACTCGCCTAGAACAACTGCGGCTGCACATTGAGCTGGCCCGGAACGCCCTGCTGAAACTTGCCTTCTGGCACCACATTCACGGGGCAGCCGTCTTTCTTCGGCCACCTGCCAAGCGGCCCCATATCGCCGCGCTCGTTGCACTCCGCTTGTCAGATTGGCTTCCCGTGGCGCTGATTTCAGCCTGGCCAAATACTAGCGCTCCGGAGAGCTGTCTCGCAGACAATAATGTCCCGGCATAGAAATTTGTCCTGCAATGTTCCCTCCTCTTTTCCCACACTGTGTTGCTCTGATGAATGCCTTGAGCATGGAACGACTTAAGGCAGCAAGTATTCCTCGCCGGCCACCTCTCGCCGTGCAAGAGGTACGCCGTGGACCCTGTGAACGCTGCCAAGCAAAAAGCAGAGCCGTGACCATAAAAGCGAGGAGAGAGCATGCACGAAGCACACTAGTTCTGTCTAGTGCTTTCCGTGCAGAGAGGCGGCAAAGCTGAATGCCGTGTCCGAGCTTGACAACTCGCTGGAGCACAGAAAGCCAAGAATGAAGAGGCGGAACACAGCCTTGGTTTCAGCAGCTTCCGGGACTGCAAAAGTTCACCAATAGCTCTGTCAAAGCAGAACTCGGCTGCGAATGCTCTCGCAGCTTGGGAAAGTTAGGCGCAGCTGTTGACCAGCTCTGCCCGTGGCCACAGGCTGCTTCTTCCACCTTTCACTGGGGCAGAGCTTTTGCGGAACAGAGACGGCATTCTTCCAGTGCGTGTTCTCCAAGGAGCTGTGAAACAGAGCCTAGCACGCTGTCTCGCTGATACTGGCTTTCGGCAAGCAAGCGTGCCGCACCGCCTACATTCTGCACTCTGGCAGCCTAGTTGCCAGCTTTCGACAGGTGCTGTCCTAGCAAGGAAGCTCAGGCAGTCAAAGCCGGTGCAGGGCGGCACCTTTCTGCTTTGCCCGCCTAAGCGGCGTCACACTCCCAAGGATACTGTGTCCTTTCCCTCTGCACTGCGTCTGCCGACGTGCTCTCTGCATCTCGGAGCATAACGGCAAAGGACAACGTTTTGCACGGCAGGGTAGAAATGGCATTGCTAGCAGGAAAGCTAGATGCCTTGGAACTGCCCGCTTACCCCTTGCCACTCACTTCAGGCTCGTACGCTGAGCAGAACAGCCTGTTGTTCCTGAAGCTTCGCTGGCTGTCGTTCGTGCCCAGACGCGATTTCCTTCCCAAGGAGGCGAAGCGCCCTCTACTTCTCGCACCGAGCGCGCTGCTCCTGGCTTTCGCCTCTGCCGCAACGAGCTCGCTACGCGCACTTTTCTTCTCAACCCTGGGTGCCCTTGCCTTCTGCCTTTCTTGTCTCGTGAATGGAGACGGAAAGCTTCTCGGCTAGAACTCGCCTAGAACAACTGCGGCTGCACATTGAGCTGGCCCGGAACGCCCTGCTGAAACTTGCCTTCTGGCACCACATTCACGGGGCAGCCGTCTTTCTTCGGCCACCTGCCAAGCGGCCCCATATCGCCGCGCTCGTTGCACTCCGCTTGTCAGATTGGCTTCCCGTGGCGCTGATTTCAGCCTGGCCAAATACTAGCGCTCCGGAGAGCTGTCTCGCAGACAATAATGTCCCGGCATAGAAATTTGTCCTGCAATGTTCCCTCCTCTTTTCCCACACTGTGTTGCTCTGATGAATGCCTTGAGCATGGAACGACTTAAGGCAGCAAGTATTCCTCGCCGGCCACCTCTCGCCGTGCAAGAGGTACGCCGTGGACCCTGTGAACGCTGCCAAGCAAAAAGCAGAGCCGTGACCATAAAAGCGAGGAGAGAGCATGCACGAAGCACACTAGTTCTGTCTAGTGCTTTCCGTGCAGAGAGGCGGCAAAGCTGAATGCCGTGTCCGAGCTTGACAACTCGCTGGAGCACAGAAAGCCAAGAATGAAGAGGCGGAACACAGCCTTGGTTTCAGCAGCTTCCGGGACTGCAAAAGTTCACCAATAGCTCTGTCAAAGCAGAACTCGGCTGCGAATGCTCTCGCAGCTTGGGAAAGTTAGGCGCAGCTGTTGACCAGCTCTGCCCGTGGCCACAGGCTGCTTCTTCCACCTTTCACTGGGGCAGAGCTTTTGCGGAACAGAGACGGCATTCTTCCAGTGCGTGTTCTCCAAGGAGCTGTGAAACAGAGCCTAGCACGCTGTCTCGCTGATACTGGCTTTCGGCAAGCAAGCGTGCCGCACCGCCTACATTCTGCACTCTGGCAGCCTAGTTGCCAGCTTTCGACAGGTGCTGTCCTAGCAAGGAAGCTCAGGCAGTCAAAGCCGGTGCAGGGCGGCACCTTTCTGCTTTGCCCGCCTAAGCGGCGTCACACTCCCAAGGATACTGTGTCCTTTCCCTCTGCACTGCGTCTGCCGACGTGCTCTCTGCATCTCGGAGCATAACGGCAAAGGACAACGTTTTGCACGGCAGGGTAGAAATGGCATTGCTAGCAGGAAAGCTAGATGCCTTGGAACTGCCCGCTTACCCCTTGCCACTCACTTCAGGCTCGTACGCTGAGCAGAACAGCCTGTTGTTCCTGAAGCTTCGCTGGCTGTCGTTCGTGCCCAGACGCGATTTCCTTCCCAAGGAGGCGAAGCGCCCTCTACTTCTCGCACCGAGCGCGCTGCTCCTGGCTTTCGCCTCTGCCGCAACGAGCTCGCTACGCGCACTTTTCTTCTCAACCCTGGGTGCCCTTGCCTTCTGCCTTTCTTGTCTCGTGAATGGAGACGGAAAGCTTCTCGGCTAGAACTCGCCTAGAACAACTGCGGCTGCACATTGAGCTGGCCCGGAACGCCCTGCTGAAACTTGCCTTCTGGCACCACATTCACGGGGCAGCCGTCTTTCTTCGGCCACCTGCCAAGCGGCCCCATATCGCCGCGCTCGTTGCACTCCGCTTGTCAGATTGGCTTCCCGTGGCGCTGATTTCAGCCTGGCCAAATACTAGCGCTCCGGAGAGCTGTCTCGCAGACAATAATGTCCCGGCATAGAAATTTGTCCTGCAATGTTCCCTCCTCTTTTCCCACACTGTGTTGCTCTGATGAATGCCTTGAGCATGGAACGACTTAAGCCAGCAAGTATTCCTCGCCGGCCACCTCTCGCCGTGCAAGAGGTACGCCGTGGACCCTGTGAACGCTGCCAAGCAAAAAGCAGAGCCGTGACCATAAAAGCGAGGAGAGAGCATGCACGAAGCACACTAGTTCTGTCTAGTGCTTTCCGTGCAGAGAGGCGGCAAAGCTGAATGCCGTGTCCGAGCTTGACAACTCGCTGGAGCACAGAAAGCCAAGAATGAAGAGGCGGAACACAGCCTTGGTTTCAGCAGCTTCCGGGACTGCAAAAGTTCACCAACAGCTCTGTCAAAGCAGAACTCGGCTGCGAATGCTCTCGCAGCTTGGGAAAGTTAGGCGCAGCTGTTGACCAGCTCTGCCCGTGGCCACAGGCTGCTTCTTCCACCTTTCACTGGGGCAGAGCTTTTGCGGAACAGAGACGGCATTCTTCCAGTGCGTGTTCTCCAAGGAGCTGTGAAACAGAGCCTAGCACGCTGTCTCGCTGATACTGGCTTTCGGCAAGCAAGCGTGCCGCACCGCCTACATTCTGCACTCTGGCAGCCTAGTTGCCAGCTTTCGACAGGTGCTGTCCTAGCAAGGAAGCTCAGGCAGTCAAAGCCGGTGCAGGGCGGCACCTTTCTGCTTTGCCCGCCTAAGCGGCGTCACACTCCCAAGGATACTGTGTCCTTTCCCTCTGCACTGCGTCTGCCGACGTGCTCTCTGCATCTCGGAGCATAACGGCAAAGGACAACGTTTTGCACGGCAGGGTAGAAATGGCATTGCTAGCAGGAAAGCTAGATGCCTTGGAACTGCCCGCTTACCCCTTGCCACTCACTTCAGGCTCGTACGCTGAGCAGAACAGCCTGTTGTTCCTGAAGCTTCGCTGGCTGTCGTTCGTGCCCAGACACGATTTCCTTCCCAAGGAGGCGAAGCGCCCTCTACTTCTCGCACCGAGCGCGCTGCTCCTGGCTTTCGCCTCTGCCGCAACGAGCTCGCTACGCGCACTTTTCTTCTCAACCCTGGGTGCCCTTGCCTTCTGCCTTTCTTGTCTCGTGAATGGAGACGGAAAGCTTCTCGGCTAGAACTCGCCTAGAACAACTGCGGCTGCACATTGAGCTGGCCCGGAACGCCCTGCTGAAACTTGCCTTCTGGCACCACATTCACGGGGCAGCCGTCTTTCTTCGGCCACCTGCCAAGCGGCCCCATATCGCCGCGCTCGTTGCACTCCGCTTGTCAGATTGGCTTCCCGTGGCGCTGATTTCAGCCTGGCCAAATACTAGCGCTCCGGAGAGCTGTCTCGCAGACAATAATGTCCCGGCATAGAAATTTGTCCTGCAATGTTCCCTCCTCTTTTCCCACACTGTGTTGCTCTGATGAATGCCTTGAGCATGGAACGACTTAAGCCAGCAAGTATTCCTCGCCGGCCACCTCTCGCTGTGCAAGAGGTACGCCGTGGACCCTGTGAACGCTGCCAAGCAAAAAGCAGAGCCGTGACCATAAAAGCGAGGAGAGAGCATGCACGAAGCACACTAGTTCTGTCTAGTGCTTTCCGTGCAGAGAGGCGGCAAAGCTGAATGCCGTGTCCGAGCTTGACAACTCGCTGGAGCACAGAAAGCCAAGAATGAAGAGGCGGAACACAGCCTTGGTTTCAGCAGCTTCCGGGACTGCAAAAGTTCACCAATAGCTCTGTCAAAGCAGAACTCGGCTGCGAATGCTCTCGCAGCTTGGGAAAGTTAGGCGCAGCTGTTGACCAGCTCTGCCCGTGGCCACAGGCTGCTTCTTCCACCTTTCACTGGGGCAGAGCTTTTGCGGAACAGAGACGGCATTCTTCCAGTGCGTGTTCTCCAAGGAGCTGTGAAACAGAGCCTAGCACGCTGTCTCGCTGATACTGGCTTTCGGCAAGCAAGCGTGCCGCACCGCCTACATTCTGCACTCTGGCAGCCTAGTTGCCAGCTTTCGACAGGTGCTGTCCTAGCAAGGAAGCTCAGGCAGTCAAAGCCGGTGCAGGGCGGCACCTTTCTGCTTTGCCCGCCTAAGCGGCGTCACACTCCCAAGGATACTGTGTCCTTTCCCTCTGCACTGCGTCTGCCGACGTGCTCTCTGCATCTCGGAGCATAACGGCAAAGGACAACGTTTTGCACGGCAGGGTAGAAATGGCATTGCTAGCAGGAAAGCTAGATGCCTTGGAACTGCCCGCTTACCCCTTGCCACTCACTTCAGGCTCGTACGCTGAGCAGAACAGCCTGTTGTTCCTGAAGCTTCGCTGGCTGTCGTTCGTGCCCAGACGCGATTTCCTTCCCAAGGAGGCGAAGCGCCCTCTACTTCTCGCACCGAGCGCGCTGCTCCTGGCTTTCGCCTCTGCCGCAACGAGCTCGCTACGCGCACTTTTCTTCTCAACCCTGGGTGCCCTTGCCTTCTGCCTTTCTTGTCTCGTGAATGGAGACGGAAAGCTTCTCGGCTAGAACTCGCCTAGAACAACTGCGGCTGCACATTGAGCTGGCCCGGAACGCCCTGCTGAAACTTGCCTTCTGGCACCACATTCACGGGGCAGCCGTCTTTCTTCGGCCACCTGCCAAGCGGCCCCATATCACCGCGCTCGTTGCACTCCGCTTGTCAGATTGGCTTCCCGTGGCGCTGATTTCAGCCTGGCCAAATACTAGCGCTCCGGAGAGCTGTCTCGCAGACAATAATGTCCCGGCATAGAAATTTGTCCTGCAATGTTCCCTCCTCTTTTCCCACACTGTGTTGCTCTGATGAATGCCTTGAGCATGGAACGACTTAAGGCAGCAAGTATTCCTCGCCGGCCACCTCTCGCTGTGCAAGAGGTACGCCGTGGACCCTGTGAACGCTGCCAAGCAAAAAGCAGAGCCGTGACCATAAAAGCGAGGAGAGAGCATGCACGAAGCACACTAGTTCTGTCTAGTGCTTTCCGTGCAGAGAGGCGGCAAAGCTGAATGCCGTGTCCGAGCTTGACAACTCGCTGGAGCACAGAAAGCCAAGAATGAAGAGGCGGAACACAGCCTTGGTTTCAGCAGCTTCCGGGACTGCAAAAGTTCACCAATAGCTCTGTCAAAGCAGAACTCGGCTGCGAATGCTCTCGCAGCTTGGGAAAGTTAGGCGCAGCTGTTGACCAGCTCTGCCCGTGGCCACAGGCTGCTTCTTCCACCTTTCACTGGGGCAGAGCTTTTGCGGAACAGAGACGGCATTCTTCCAGTGCGTGTTCTCCAAGGAGCTGTGAAACAGAGCCTAGCACGCTGTCTCGCTGATACTGGCTTTCGGCAAGCAAGCGTGCCGCACCGCCTACATTCTGCACTCTGGCAGCCTAGTTGCCAGCTTTCGACAGGTGCTGTCCTAGCAAGGAAGCTCAGGCAGTCAAAGCCGGTGCAGGGCGGCACCTTTCTGCTTTGCCCGCCTAAGCGGCGTCACACTCCCAAGGATACTGTGTCCTTTCCCTCTGCACTGCGTCTGCCGACGTGCTCTCTGCATCTCGGAGCATAACGGCAAAGGACAACGTTTTGCACGGCAGGGTAGAAATGGCATTGCTAGCAGGAAAGCTAGATGCCTTGGAACTGCCCGCTTACCCCTTGCCACTCACTTCAGGCTCGTACGCTGAGCAGAACAGCCTGTTGTTCCTGAAGCTTCGCTGGCTGTCGTTCGTGCCCAGACGCGATTTCCTTCCCAAGGAGGCGAAGCGCCCTCTACTTCTCGCACCGAGCGCGCTGCTCCTGGCTTTCGCCTCTGCCGCAACGAGCTCGCTACGCGCACTTTTCTTCTCAACCCTGGGTGCCCTTGCCTTCTGCCTTTCTTGTCTCGTGAATGGAGACGGAAAGCTTCTCGGCTAGAACTCGCCTAGAACAACTGCGGCTGCACATTGAGCTGGCCCGGAACGCCCTGCTGAAACTTGCCTTCTGGCACCACATTCACGGGGCAGCCGTCTTTCTTCGGCCACCTGCCAAGCGGCCCCATATCGCCGCGCTCGTTGCACTCCGCTTGTCAGATTGGCTTCCCGTGGCGCTGATTTCAGCCTGGCCAAATACTAGCGCTCCGGAGAGCTGTCTCGCAGACAATAATGTCCCGGCATAGAAATTTGTCCTGCAATGTTCCCTCCTCTTTTCCCACACTGTGTTGCTCTGATGAATGCCTTGAGCATGGAACGACTTAAGGCAGCAAGTATTCCTCGCCGGCCACCTCTCGCTGTGCAAGAGGTACGCCGTGGACCCTGTGAACGCTGCCAAGCAAAAAGCAGAGCCGTGACCATAAAAGCGAGGAGAGAGCATGCACGAAGCACACTAGTTCTGTCTAGTGCTTTCCGTGCAGAGAGGCGGCAAAGCTGAATGCCGTGTCCGAGCTTGACAACTCGCTGGAGCACAGAAAGCCAAGAATGAAGAGGCGGAACACAGCCTTGGTTTCAGCAGCTTCCGGGACTGCAAAAGTTCACCAATAGCTCTGTCAAAGCAGAACTCGGCTGCGAATGCTCTCGCAGCTTGGGAAAGTTAGGCGCAGCTGTTGACCAGCTCTGCCCGTGGCCACAGGCTGCTTCTTCCACCTTTCACTGGGGCAGAGCTTTTGCGGAACAGAGACGGCATTCTTCCAGTGCGTGTTCTCCAAGGAGCTGTGAAACAGAGCCTAGCACGCTGTCTCGCTGATACTGGCTTTCGGCAAGCAAGCGTGCCGCACCGCCTACATTCTGCACTCTGGCAGCCTAGTTGCCAGCTTTCGACAGGTGCTGTCCTAGCAAGGAAGCTCAGGCAGTCAAAGCCGGTGCAGGGCGGCACCTTTCTGCTTTGCCCGCCTAAGCGGCGTCACACTCCCAAGGATACTGTGTCCTTTCCCTCTGCACTGCGTCTGCCGACGTGCTCTCTGCATCTCGGAGCATAACGGCAAAGGACAACGTTTTGCACGGCAGGGTAGAAATGGCATTGCTAGCAGGAAAGCTAGATGCCTTGGAACTGCCCGCTTACCCCTTGCCACTCACTTCAGGCTCGTACGCTGAGCAGAACAGCCTGTTGTTCCTGAAGCTTCGCTGGCTGTCGTTCGTGCCCAGACGCGATTTCCTTCCCAAGGAGGCGAAGCGCCCTCTACTTCTCGCACCGAGCGCGCTGCTCCTGGCTTTCGCCTCTGCCGCAACGAGCTCGCTACGCGCACTTTTCTTCTCAACCCTGGGTGCCCTTGCCTTCTGCCTTTCTTGTCTCGTGAATGGAGACGGAAAGCTTCTCGGCTAGAACTCGCCTAGAACAACTGCGGCTGCACATTGAGCTGGCCCGGAACGCCCTGCTGAAACTTGCCTTCTGGCACCACATTCACGGGGCAGCCGTCTTTCTTCGGCCACCTGCCAAGCGGCCCCATATCGCCGCGCTCGTTGCACTCCGCTTGTCAGATTGGCTTCCCGTGGCGCTGATTTCAGCCTGGCCAAATACTAGCGCTCCGGAGAGCTGTCTCGCAGACAATAATGTCCCGGCATAGAAATTTGTCCTGCAATGTTCCCTCCTCTTTTCCCACACTGTGTTGCTCTGATGAATGCCTTGAGCATGGAACGACTTAAGGCAGCAAGTATTCCTCGCCGGCCACCTCTCGCTGTGCAAGAGGTACGCCGTGGACCCTGTGAACGCTGCCAAGCAAAAAGCAGAGCCGTGACCATAAAAGCGAGGAGAGAGCATGCACGAAGCACACTAGTTCTGTCTAGTGCTTTCCGTGCAGAGAGGCGGCAAAGCTGAATGCCGTGTCCGAGCTTGACAACTCGCTGGAGCACAGAAAGCCAAGAATGAAGAGGCGGAACACAGCCTTGGTTTCAGCAGCTTCCGGGACTGCAAAAGTTCACCAATAGCTCTGTCAAAGCAGAACTCGGCTGCGAATGCTCTCGCAGCTTGGGAAAGTTAGGCGCAGCTGTTGACCAGCTCTGCCCGTGGCCACAGGCTGCTTCTTCCACCTTTCACTGGGGCAGAGCTTTTGCGGAACAGAGACGGCATTCTTCCAGTGCGTGTTCTCCAAGGAGCTGTGAAACAGAGCCTAGCACGCTGTCTCGCTGATACTGGCTTTCGGCAAGCAAGCGTGCCGCACCGCCTACATTCTGCACTCTGGCAGCCTAGTTGCCAGCTTTCGACAGGTGCTGTCCTAGCAAGGAAGCTCAGGCAGTCAAAGCCGGTGCAGGGCGGCACCTTTCTGCTTTGCCCGCCTAAGCGGCGTCACACTCCCAAGGATACTGTGTCCTTTCCCTCTGCACTGCGTCTGCCGACGTGCTCTCTGCATCTCGGAGCATAACGGCAAAGGACAACGTTTTGCACGGCAGGGTAGAAATGGCATTGCTAGCAGGAAAGCTAGATGCCTTGGAACTGCCCGCTTACCCCTTGCCACTCACTTCAGGCTCGTACGCTGAGCAGAACAGCCTGTTGTTCCTGAAGCTTCGCTGGCTGTCGTTCGTGCCCAGACGCGATTTCCTTCCCAAGGAGGCGAAGCGCCCTCTACTTCTCGCACCGAGCGCGCTGCTCCTGGCTTTCGCCTCTGCCGCAACGAGCTCGCTACGCGCACTTTTCTTCTCAACCCTGGGTGCCCTTGCCTTCTGCCTTTCTTGTCTCGTGAATGGAGACGGAAAGCTTCTCGGCTAGAACTCGCCTAGAACAACTGCGGCTGCACATTGAGCTGGCCCGGAACGCCCTGCTGAAACTTGCCTTCTGGCACCACATTCACGGGGCAGCCGTCTTTCTTCGGCCACCTGCCAAGCGGCCCCATATCGCCGCGCTCGTTGCACTCCGCTTGTCAGATTGGCTTCCCGTGGCGCTGATTTCAGCCTGGCCAAATACTAGCGCTCCGGAGAGCTGTCTCGCAGACAATAATGTCCCGGCATAGAAATTTGTCCTGCAATGTTCCCTCCTCTTTTCCCACACTGTGTTGCTCTGATGAATGCCTTGAGCATGGAACGACTTAAGGCAGCAAATATTCCTCGCCGGCCACCTCTCGCTGTGCAAGAGGTACGCCGTGGACCCTGTGAACGCTGCCAAGCAAAAAGCAGAGCCGTGACCATAAAAGCGAGGAGAGAGCATGCACGAAGCACACTAGTTCTGTCTAGTGCTTTCCGTGCAGAGAGGCGGCAAAGCTGAATGCCGTGTCCGAGCTTGACAACTCGCTGGAGCACAGAAAGCCAAGAATGAAGAGGCGGAACACAGCCTTGGTTTCAGCAGCTTCCGGGACTGCAAAAGTTCACCAATAGCTCTGTCAAAGCAGAACTCGGCTGCGAATGCTCTCGCAGCTTGGGAAAGTTAGGCGCAGCTGTTGACCAGCTCTGCCCGTGGCCACAGGCTGCTTCTTCCACCTTTCACTGGGGCAGAGCTTTTGCGGAACAGAGACGGCATTCTTCCAGTGCGTGTTCTCCAAGGAGCTGTGAAACAGAGCCTAGCACGCTGTCTCGCTGATACTGGCTTTCGGCAAGCAAGCGTGCCGCACCGCCTACATTCTGCACTCTGGCAGCCTAGTTGCCAGCTTTCGACAGGTGCTGTCCTAGCAAGGAAGCTCAGGCAGTCAAAGCCGGTGCAGGGCGGCACCTTTCTGCTTTGCCCGCCTAAGCGGCGTCACACTCCCAAGGATACTGTGTCCTTTCCCTCTGCACTGCGTCTGCCGACGTGCTCTCTGCATCTCGGAGCATAACGGCAAAGGACAACGTTTTGCACGGCAGGGTAGAAATGGCATTGCTAGCAGGAAAGCTAGATGCCTTGGAACTGCCCGCTTACCCCTTGCCACTCACTTCAGGCTCGTACGCTGAGCAGAACAGCCTGTTGTTCCTGAAGCTTCGCTGGCTGTCGTTCGTGCCCAGACGCGATTTCCTTCCCAAGGAGGCGAAGCGCCCTCTACTTCTCGCACCGAGCGCGCTGCTCCTGGCTTTCGCCTCTGCCGCAACGAGCTCGCTACGCGCACTTTTCTTCTCAACCCTGGGTGCCCTTGCCTTCTGCCTTTCTTGTCTCGTGAATGGAGACGGAAAGCTTCTCGGCTAGAACTCGCCTAGAACAACTGCGGCTGCACATTGAGCTGGCCCGGAACGCCCTGCTGAAACTTGCCTTCTGGCACCACATTCACGGGGCAGCCGTCTTTCTTCGGCCACCTGCCAAGCGGCCCCATATCGCCGCGCTCGTTGCACTCCGCTTGTCAGATTGGCTTCCCGTGGCGCTGATTTCAGCCTGGCCAAATACTAGCGCTCCGGAGAGCTGTCTCGCAGACAATAATGTCCCGGCATAGAAATTTGTCCTGCAATGTTCCCTCCTCTTTTCCCACACTGTGTTGCTCTGATGAATGCCTTGAGCATGGAACGACTTAAGGCAGCAAGTATTCCTCGCCGGCCACCTCTCGCTGTGCAAGAGGTACGCCGTGGACCCTGTGAACGCTGCCAAGCAAAAAGCAGAGCCGTGACCATAAAAGCGAGGAGAGAGCATGCACGAAGCACACTAGTTCTGTCTAGTGCTTTCCGTGCAGAGAGGCGGCAAAGCTGAATGCCGTGTCCGAGCTTGACAACTCGCTGGAGCACAGAAAGCCAAGAATGAAGAGGCGGAACACAGCCTTGGTTTCAGCAGCTTCCGGGACTGCAAAAGTTCACCAATAGCTCTGTCAAAGCAGAACTCGGCTGCGAATGCTCTCGCAGCTTGGGAAAGTTAGGCGCAGCTGTTGACCAGCTCTGCCCGTGGCCACAGGCTGCTTCTTCCACCTTTCACTGGGGCAGAGCTTTTGCGGAACAGAGACGGCATTCTTCCAGTGCGTGTTCTCCAAGGAGCTGTGAAACAGAGCCTAGCACGCTGTCTCGCTGATACTGGCTTTCGGCAAGCAAGCGTGCCGCACCGCCTACATTCTGCACTCTGGCAGCCTAGTTGCCAGCTTTCGACAGGTGCTGTCCTAGCAAGGAAGCTCAGGCAGTCAAAGCCGGTGCAGGGCGGCACCTTTCTGCTTTGCCCGCCTAAGCGGCGTCACACTCCCAAGGATACTGTGTCCTTTCCCTCTGCACTGCGTCTGCCGACGTGCTCTCTGCATCTCGGAGCATAACGGCAAAGGACAACGTTTTGCACGGCAGGGTAGAAATGGCATTGCTAGCAGGAAAGCTAGATGCCTTGGAACTGCCCGCTTACCCCTTGCCACTCACTTCAGGCTCGTACGCTGAGCAGAACAGCCTGTTGTTCCTGAAGCTTCGCTGGCTGTCGTTCGTGCCCAGACGCGATTTCCTTCCCAAGGAGGCGAAGCGCCCTCTACTTCTCGCACCGAGCGCGCTGCTCCTGGCTTTCGCCTCTGCCGCAACGAGCTCGCTATGCGCACTTTTCTTCTCAACCCTGGGTGCCCTTGCCTTCTGCCTTTCTTGTCTCGTGAATGGAGACGGAAAGCTTCTCGGCTAGAACTCGCCTAGAACAACTGCGGCTGCACATTGAGCTGGCCCGGAACGCCCTGCTGAAACTTGCCTTCTGGCACCACATTCACGGGGCAGCCGTCTTTCTTCGGCCACCTGCCAAGCGGCCCCATATCGCCGCGCTCGTTGCACTCCGCTTGTCAGATTGGCTTCCCGTGGCGCTGATTTCAGCCTGGCCAAATACTAGCGCTCCGGAGAGCTGTCTCGCAGACAATAATGTCCCGGCATAGAAATTTGTCCTGCAATGTTCCCTCCTCTTTTCCCACACTGTGTTGCTCTGATGAATGCCTTGAGCATGGAACGACTTAAGGCAGCAAGTATTCCTCGCCGGCCACCTCTCGCTGTGCAAGAGGTACGCCGTGGACCCTGTGAACGCTGCCAAGCAAAAAGCAGAGCCGTGACCATAAAAGCGAGGAGAGAGCATGCACGAAGCACACTAGTTCTGTCTAGTGCTTTCCGTGCAGAGAGGCGGCAAAGCTGAATGCCGTGTCCGAGCTTGACAACTCGCTGGAGCACAGAAAGCCAAGAATGAAGAGGCGGAACACAGCCTTGGTTTCAGCAGCTTCCGGGACTGCAAAAGTTCACCAATAGCTCTGTCAAAGCAGAACTCGGCTGCGAATGCTCTCGCAGCTTGGGAAAGTTAGGCGCAGCTGTTGACCAGCTCTGCCCGTGGCCACAGGCTGCTTCTTCCACCTTTCACTGGGGCAGAGCTTTTGCGGAACAGAGACGGCATTCTTCCAGTGCGTGTTCTCCAAGGAGCTGTGAAACAGAGCCTAGCACGCTGTCTCGCTGATACTGGCTTTCGGCAAGCAAGCGTGCCGCACCGCCTACATTCTGCACTCTGGCAGCCTAGTTGCCAGCTTTCGACAGGTGCTGTCCTAGCAAGGAAGCTCAGGCAGTCAAAGCCGGTGCAGGGCGGCACCTTTCTGCTTTGCCCGCCTAAGCGGCGTCACACTCCCAAGGATACTGTGTCCTTTCCCTCTGCACTGCGTCTGCCGACGTGCTCTCTGCATCTCGGAGCATAACGGCAAAGGACAACGTTTTGCACGGCAGGGTAGAAATGGCATTGCTAGCAGGAAAGCTAGATGCCTTGGAACTGCCCGCTTACCCCTTGCCACTCACTTCAGGCTCGTACGCTGAGCAGAACAGCCTGTTGTTCCTGAAGCTTCGCTGGCTGTCGTTCGTGCCCAGACGCGATTTCCTTCCCAAGGAGGCGAAGCGCCCTCTACTTCTCGCACCGAGCGCGCTGCTCCTGGCTTTCGCCTCTGCCGCAACGAGCTCGCTACGCGCACTTTTCTTCTCAACCCTGGGTGCCCTTGCCTTCTGCCTTTCTTGTCTCGTGAATGGAGACGGAAAGCTTCTCGGCTAGAACTCGCCTAGAACAACTGCGGCTGCACATTGAGCTGGCCCGGAACGCCCTGCTGAAACTTGCCTTCTGGCACCACATTCACGGGGCAGCCGTCTTTCTTCGGCCACCTGCCAAGCGGCCCCATATCGCCGCGCTCGTTGCACTCCGCTTGTCAGATTGGCTTCCCGT